>NC_079391.1:21214453-21827634 GCF_029220125.1 Pseudoliparis swirei | reverse complement strand
TGTTGGTATAAGTCATCCAGTGCTAAGCACCGCCTCTGGCGGTCAGGAAGGATGAAATAGAGCGCAAGTTACGTATGTAACTATGGTTCTATGAATCCTGGATGACCGCCAGAGTTCTTAGTCACTCGGAATCTCGTGAGTTCGCGAGAAGATTCCGTAGAACTGATCTCGGGATGACACCGGAACTTATACCCGGTGGGCGGGTCATCCGAGGTCACGGGTGACTTTGTTGTTATTAATACTCGACCTGCTATGCGCAAGACGGAAGATATCCAGTGCTAAGCACCGCCTCTGGCGGTCATCCAGGATTCATAGAACCATAGTTACATACGTAACTTGCGTTTCATCTTGAAAAGAAAAATCTCCCTTTTAAAAATGACAATGAATACGTAGGTACATTATTTAAAAAACAAAAAAAACAAGTTTTCAATTTGTCATCAATGGTTTACTCATATCCATGAACAAACATACGTTTGATAAGATAAAGCACACACAAAGCAACCTGAGTTCAATATTTTGTGTATGTACTGAATCAGGATGCATTATTACAAAAACAAATGAGAACTGTCAGAATAAATCAAAACCTATTTCCTATTCATTTTCCTATTTTCCCTCTGGTGACGTTCAGATCCCAGACTGATGTTCTTGACAAAATCTAGGGCAAAAGCCATAGATCTTTTTATAATATGATATATTTGGACACATATAAGCAATATAATCGTTAATGTTTGCTTTAAACACGGTTTAAAAGCAAATGATTTACGATAACAATATGATAGATAGATTTAAATGTGCCTCACGCTTTCCCCTTTATCACAGCCGGCCAAGCTGAAAAAGGTGGTGTACTCAAGATGATGTGCATCACTGCGATTGGCTTACAGGCGTTTAATCAAAGAGCTTAGTGCATTTGGCTGGAGGAAGATGACAGTAATCATAGATCGAGATGTCCTCGAAAATTAATCAGTTCACCCATGTAAAATCATCTGGTTTTGTATGTATTCTTCACGTCAGCTGCCCTGTTCTCTCACACTCCTCCACTGACGGCCACGAGGAGGCTTCTCGCTCACTACTTCAATCAAGCTATTTAGGGATGGATTGTACTTTTATCTACTTCATAAAATGCCCTTTGATGTTAACGTTAATGTTACCGACTTGCAACTGATAAAGTAGTAATTTTTTCAAAGCACTTCACAAACCAAATGTATTATTATTAATTACAGCAGGTTGGTGGATTCAAACTGGAAAACTTAGCCTCAGCTCTGCATATGAGACCGCTGCATGGAAACGCTTTACACTATTGTCCGTGGTAACCACATGTGCAGATAAGAAACCTTGTGACTGATATAAATAACATCAACGTTTTATTCAAGGATTTGAACATCATACACTTGGGTGACCTGGTACACAGGACATGCATGTTCTAAGGCGAGTCCTTCCTGCAGCGGCTGGGGAATCTGACGATTCTATATGTGGTTCCCCCCTCGCTTATTAAAAAAGTTATTAAAACTATTGTTCTGGTGACTGTTTTTTTGTATCTATGTTTTAAATATATTTATTTTTTACAGCTGCTATCCAATGGTTACTGTTAATAAAACTGGAATTGGAAAAAAAATACCCGAATAATTCATCTTTTATTTCTGAGCACTGTCAAAATGGCACCAGAGACAATATGGGAACACAAAAGCTGGTCCTGTGGGGACATTGCCGACAGTTAAAGTGAGAAGCTTTTAGTTGTAATAGTGGAATTATGTCAGCTGAATGTAAAATAGTGGAAACTGGAAAAGCGAATGCATTATGAGATTTTTGTTTGCTGCCTGAGAGGGGAATAAATAAAGCAGGATGATGCTAATATTCCAAATGTCCTCTGCATGTAAATTCACACGATGTGAGGGTCCTCTGGGCGAATTCCAGCCTTGACCTTCACACGTGTAAACAGCAACACTGTCTCGTAGCAAAAATAATTAGCTCAAACGGAAAAACTATTTCCCTGCAGGTTGCAAGAACTGGCGTACACGACACGGTTCTGTAGCTGGCTTCAGCACGGCGGTTACCAGTGCACGTCTGTGTGTCTGTGTGTGTGTGTGTGTGTGTGTGTTTTAGCATGCTCAGCAAAGTGTGAGTGAAGCAAAGCTGAAAAACATAAACTAATTAAGGCTCATAAAGGAATTCAAACTTCTTTTTGAAGGTGTTTAGCTTTCCAAATACTGTAAAAAACACCCACAACAAAACAAGAGTAATACAAAGTACAGCAGATGGTGGGGAAAAGAAATCAGGTAAATGTGAGCAGAGCCAAATCCAGATCAAAGGCTGCTCTCTCGTCAGGTTAAGCAACAGTAACATCCATAACCCAGGACAGCTGTTTATGAATGAAGGGGATTAGGTAAAGCACACATATTTCATCAGGATTTATCCTTGCCATGTTCTAAAACTGAATTGCTCTAAAGCCCCTTACTTTAGCTTTTTAAATTATTACACAACTTCTTCCCAGTGGAGGTCAGTCGTCCGTGCCAGTGTTCCAGGCGTTTGCCAGATCTGTGATCAGTCCTTATTACCCTCAAAATGTCCTTCAGGTTCAACAGTGCAGGATTAGAAAAAGTGGAAACCATCTGTTTCAATTTCTAAAAATGACACAAATGCTTCTCTCACGCAGTCAATCAAAGTACAAGGACTCAAGAGAGGAACAACTACTGTGGAAAGACCGTTGCATTGTCATCGGCTGTCGGACTTGTCTGTGAGAGACATTTAATTAGGCTGAGAGAGAAAACCCACCCACGGAGAAAGAGGTTGAGGTTTGTTTATTGCAGCTTTCAACATAGTCCAAAATTATTATGACACACTGATAAACGCGGATAGTTTCAACCAAAGTGTTAAATCTAGTCAAAATGAAATATTAATGAGATACACCAGAATATTTCTATAATTGAACGATGCAGACATCATGCAATGGTGTTTTGAAAATGCAAGTTAAAATGTAAGCCAAAAATATACAATGATATAGCTGAAAGTTGAAAATTGCATTTTTCATGATATGAGACATTGATAAAAGTAAGCGTGGTTGGCCAGAAATGGGCGTGGTGCAGAGGCACCTTAATAAACTCTCAACTCATCCCTCTGCACAATGCAAATATAACAGAATATACAAACCGGAATCTAGATCTATTTTAATAAAATGACTTGTTAGTATATCACATACCTGCAGCTGTTTTACGTAGCGCTATATTTAAAAAAGCCACCTGCCGTACACCATCTGTGTCTCATTGTTCTTGTAATACGTACCCTCCTCTGGGCCGCTTGTTCCCCATAGTTGATTCATATTACTGTCTCCAGACTAAACCGCGACATGGTGGATTCGGCAGCTGGTTTTTACACGAGTGTTATCACGCGAGAAACAGCATTGTCGTTTGTTCAAATGCCTGAATTGGCCAATGTTTACAACAAGGTTCTCTACGGCTTGCATCCTCTTCCTGCCCACAGTCATCATTGGTATGCTGGTGGCGCCACAGCTACCCCCCCCCAAAAAAGGAGGGCAGAACAAAGTATTGGAACTTTTACATTGTTATGTTTACTAATACCATTAATACTGTTAATTTCAAATATTACAAGAAAAAGCCTACCTTAAAAAAAATACAGAAATAATTGTGATGAATGCATTATGTATCTATTGCACAGTAGTTACAACTGAAGCAGAGTGCTGTTAACTATTACAATAAGAAATAGAGTTAACTAATCACTTACTCCCACCAAAATACATTAAAGAAATTCTTTAATCTTGTTTCTTTTATTTGTTGTCACTCGTTTCTTTAAAGGTTCTTTGTACAAGATTCAGAGCATTAACAGCATAATACTATTTGCTATGTAAAGATTTTCTGGAGTAATGCCACTGTTTGCTCTAACAGCACTGTTGGCGCAGCGCTGGTGGGATGTTGAGACTGTGTGGAGGCAACAGATATTATCAGAATTATTTATGTAGCACCTTAAAAACCGCTTATAATATTTTTGTTTCAGAAAGAGAAAAAGAAAACAATCTTAGAGACTTAAGACGATGCAGTTCCAGTGGTGTTTGAAATGGCTGCGATGCAAAGGGCCACATGCTAACATCTTTCCTTTGGAACCGGCTCCGTGTTATGGCACAGAAAGCGTTACTTTGTGTCGTCTCAGGGGTTAATGACGGGCAGCCTACAGCATTTAGTTGTTGGTTTGGTTATTTGCTGACAAAGGTCACGTTTTAAGATGGCTCTCTTTGGGTAATGCTGCCCACAACGTACCTTTTATATTCTCGTATTATTTGACCTCAAAAGAAGGTTGAGAGGAAAATAGCAGATCATCTGCCGCTCATGCGTTGGTTTCATCAGGCAGGGAAAGGCCAGGTGTTCTGTCTGAGCGGACTACATGGCCGGCCAGCTCCAGGAGTCCTTGAGCAGCACAGAAGCAAACACATGCACATTCACACACAGTTCTTCTGGCTCGCTCCTCCTTCCCCCTCCTCCCCCTCTCATCTCCCGGTGTTGTTTTTGTAAAAAGGGAAGAAACTGGAGGCCATCCAGGAGAGTAATCTGCACTTCACCTTGCGCTGCCTACTCTACATGCAAATATGTAAGCGGTCTGAAGGTCAGTTGTGTTTTCATGGACCAAAAAAGATGGAAAAAAAGGGAGAAAATATGACAACAAATGAGGAAGTGTTGTTAATCTATGCTAATGCGATGTTTGAGTTTGTTTGGGAAGTGGCACAGCTGGGAGAGCGTATAAGAACAGTTTTCGATGGAATAAACTGCAGTGAAGAATTACACCAATTTAGAACAATTAACTCTCTGTAGTGAACGCGGTGTGTCAAAACTGGAAACAAATAAAACTCCGCGTGCTGCCTTGTTCATTAGGTGCGGTGTAATTTGCAGACTAACAAAGAAGGTGAGTGATGGCTAGGTGGGAGAAAAGCTACAAATGAATTGTGAAAGGCTGATACATCATCATTATGAGAACCCGTTGTGCGGTGAGTTACAAGGCGGTGAGAAAACCATTTGTAATATACCGTTAGAGATTCAGAGTCTGTTAATCTGTCACTCTAACTGTAAATGTGCGGTGTTGCCACTCAAGCACTTTGATTTCCGTTCTAAACAACAGAGGCTAAAGTGCACCAATGGAAAAAATATGAAAATGTATGTATGTGCGGCTCCCAGCGGATCGTCCTGGGTCATAAATACTCATTAGGTGCAGATAGAGAGTTGGGGGAGACTGGCAGATTAATGAGAATAAAGGAGCCCGTGAGTGTGCCAGTGTAATGAGTTGATAATGCGCCTAACCCGGCAGAACAAGCTCAACTGATAGAAACTGTGGAACACGTGAATGTTATTTGCGCATCGGAGGGGAATGGAGGGTAGAAGTTAATTGCGTCCATATCGAGCTTTATATTCACACGGCCGTGCCCCCTGTCCTCAGCGGTGTGCTGTGACAACTGGTTATTCATTTAGCTGTGACAATCCATCAGCGCAGAATAATTGCCCCTCCTGCCAGAGATGAAATGAGATTAAAATATACGAGATAATGCATGCAAATGTTTTTATCTTTTAATTTGTATATCACGATAAAGTGTCCAATGAAAGCTATTTCTATCTGTATAACCTGCAGCAAACGCCAGTTAACCTGGTTAAAGTTTAAACTTGAGATAAGGTCATTATGACTGTTGTCTGTGGGTGGGACGTCACAATAGGCATCAATTAATTAATGTACACTAGTTCATTAGTAAACGCTTAAAGCTTTTCTACAAATGTCATATAGAAGGATTTTAATAATACTGAGGAGCTGTTCTCACTGGCACTATTTTGCAGATACACTGATGATCAAATAATCATTAGTTATGGCCCTACATATGATTTAAAACATTTGATATCAGGTATACTGTACACCTGACTCTTTATCTTTGGCTTGATTGATTTATTCCCGGAATAAATATTGCAAACATGAGTTTATGGTCTCAATCTCTCGTTTCAAGTTTTCTTGACTTCCTCTGCGTTCTTTTAACTTGAACCCGTTTTCAGTTCATGGGCGTTTTGGGTCGCCTGACAAATGTCTTTACTCAGTTGTTCTTAGCTCCATCCTCTGGTGTCGCTTCTGGTTTCAAAAATTAACCGACAAATGCCAAGATGGCAAAGGCCCAAATGACAAACTCAAGGCTTTAAAAGGGCGGTCCACAAACAAATGGGTGACGTCCCGTGACTAATTCCACATCTTACAGATACATATGGGATGTCCATCAGTCATTTTCGGAAAAAGCTTCACTCAACGAGACGCTTGAATATGCGATGCAATCCATCCTCAGCCTCAAACTCATAGGCGTCAGGTTAACGGTGACATGTTGCTCTAGTAAAAGTGCTTAATAACACAGTCTGTGTTAGACATATTACTTTGTTTAAAAAAAGGTATTGTTTGTCCTTTTAATACAGGAGAAGAAGATTGAAAGGAGAGAACCCCAAGGCTTTATTTATTCCTCAAGAGCCTGCTTCTGGTGATGCTGCGATCCATAAAGAGAGAAAAAAGTCAGTTTATTCATGTACAGCACTCAAACTAGAGATTGAAGAGCTCACACAAAAGAGAGTGTTAAAGTTTAAAGTAACAAAAGAAAAAGAAAGTAAACAAGCAAACTTTGCATATTTCTATATTTGAAGAAGGATTTTACTTCAACAGACTTTTGGCCTTCAAAGTTGTGTCAAAAAAACCCAAGTGGCCTTTCTTTGGCGACGGGGACAATCTGGAGGACCAGCGGGAAAAGATAATGGCCATGTGACTATTGTGAACACCGTGAAAAGGAGAAGAGTTCTACTCTTGTTGCTTCTTGTGCTCCTGATCTAGGATTCAGGGCTCACCTCTGGAATCGCATCAAGAAACATGTGAGTGAAAAAAAAGCAGCTTATCTCTTTAACTCCCTCTGACGTAGATTTAGTTACCGCCGTGGAATCGCCAAGGGAGGAGGGGGGGGGGTCATCTTATCTCGCCTCCCACTCGCATCATTAACCGGGGCTCTGTTGCTGATGACACCCATTGGCTAGGAGCGCAACGCCACACCGATCAACCCTTTGCGTGCCCTCGCTGGCCGCAAACTGATATAGCGAAAGAAGACGCCTCGACTTGTTATCTCGTCGCGGCTCTTTCCCCGGCCTCTGCCGCACAGCCGCGTTTTTTCCGCCTTTGAAGTCAGAGCCACTGGCGATGTCTCAAGCGCCGCAATCAATCTTTCTCAAAAAAAAAAAAAAAATTTAACGTTTATTTAACGCGTGAATGGTCAATAACTCGATCGTCGGGTCGCCGTCGCCTCCGAGCTCTGGTCGCGCCTCGTCGGGACGGAGAAAAAAAAAAGTCACTAGTACCCCCCCCCCCCCCCGGGTGCTGATGGAAATGTCACGCTTGCCTGTCTTCAAAACTTGACACAAGTTCACCAATTGCAGCCGGTTTATTTCCCATGCAACACAACTGCCTTGTCGATTAAGTTTTTCACCTCAACGTATCGCACATTCTTAAAATCCAACCTTGCAGTTGAAGGACCGCCTGCTCCATCCACTGAGCCCGCTGGTCTGGGGGCCAGGGAGAATTCTGCTCTCTTCATCAAATCCTTGAGCTGTTTCTAATTACGGACGGTATCGGGAGGCCCCCTCGGTGCTGGATCACAGAAATCCCAGGAGAGGCTGGCGACACCGGCCTCGGCAGACGAGAGCCCCCCCCCCCTCCCCCCATCCCACTGCTGCTCTGTTTCAACACTACAGCATCACAGCAGTCATCAACACCGCTCTAGCCATAGATACCAGCCGGCAACTCGGAATAAAGACAGACAATTGAAATTATTTTCATTACTTTAATTGATGCAGCACAAGTTTCTTTCAGTCGGCTGACGTTTCCACGACTTTCCTGCGTTGTTTCCCCCCCGTAATTTAATAGATCTGCAGCAAAGGATTGTGGGGTGGATTTCATCTGCGTCTTTCATCCTGGAAACACTCCCGCTCCCTTGTCACCTCCACTCCTCGCAGCTCTATTTATAACTTGTAACCATAACAACCAGTCTTTTCCTGTCACTAGGTGTCTTCGTGCCTCAGATAAAGATACAAAAGAAGATCAGAGCACGCCCCGAAACTTTTATCAGTGTTGTCGAATCCGACGTGGCTCTCACAACGTGCTAATGCCAGTAACCGCAGCTATTAGCAGGGATGTATATTATCGTCTTATAGGGAGCATATCTCGGAGAAATCAGTGGCTTTGGAATTGCAGGAACAAATCCAAAGCGCTTTGTTCCTGCGCGATGAATTAATTGACAGCGCTGAAGGGTGGCTGGCAGAGATGAATGAGGCTTTGAAGAGGAGCACAGGCATCTTTGTTTTCTGAAAAGTTTCATCTGCTTTGCGTCAGTCGTTGAGAGTTGGCTGATAGTTTTCGAGCTCAGATCTTGAGGCGTCTCCTGTCGTCAAGGTTTGGACAGGAAGAGGAGGGGGGGGGGGGAACAAGTCGGATGCACGATTGAGAGTTTGATTAACAAAGAGGCACCTTGTGGTTTGTGGGCCGACTGGATTTGAGCACATCACAATTGTTTATTTGCTTCTTTACTTATTGAATCCAGTCACGTGCCCGTAGACAGACAGACAGACACACACACACACACACACACACACACACACACACACACACACACACACACACACACACACACACTACACAGAGAAGCAGGTTAGTTTGGAGTCACTGTGTATGCAACTGGGGAGTCACGCAGAAACACAACCCCCCCCCCGCTCAGGAGCCGAGGGTAACAGGCGTTTAACTGACGAGGGGCGAAGCCATTGTTTGACATCTCGCTGCTCTTCAGCATCCCGGATCCGTTAGAGAATTAATTGCTCCCACAGGGACCAATCCTACGGTCACACCTAAATGAACCCAAGTGCATTGTGGGGGTAAGGGGTGAGATCATCTCTCCATTGTCTAAAGTTGCACACAGACGGATTCAAGACTCCACAACTCAGGCTTTGGGGGTGGAGCTGTAATCCCTGCTACTGAGAATCGAACCCCAACAGAGCACCGATGGGAAAAAAAAGAATTAGCAACGCAATTCATCGTAACAGCTGGGGGGGAGGGGGGGGGATTAAAAATTATTCGAAATCTTATTATTTCCGATTGCGCTCTGACCTTGTTTGTAATGTAATTTGGAGCGATTTAAAACATTACCAGGAGTTGAGTCATATTTTCTCGCTCTCAAATTAGCGAACAGAGTGGTCTACAGAGTAAAAAAAGAGAAAGAAAGAAGACTCAATCCATCTCAATGCCAGTGCATGGTTGAACAGTTAAAACCCAAATCGGTCACTCCATAATATATGACATGCTAAATATTTACCTCTCGAGAAGAAACAAAGAACGAGTGTCCCTTATGGTCTCGGTGTCTTCATGTGCGATATTGGAGGGATTTCTGACCATTTCTTTTCAATTCTCGGATGTAAAAGGTTTAGTATCAAACAAATAGTCTTAACCAATAAATCACAGCAATAGCTTATGAGACATAAGCGTCATAATACTTCCATCATGAACCCTTTTGCACTTTTTACAATGTATTTTAATCAATTAATGTATTCATTATTGTTTATTTCTGATTTATGGCTGGAACCACTTGACACACACTGCTCCATCTCAAATTAGTCTTCAGGTGCAGCTTTCAGATTACTTTCCATTACATTTCAATTCGCTGACGCTTTTATCCAGAGAGACTTACACTCATGTTACATTTACACACCGTCCAGACACAGCTACAGGGAGCTATTCACTACCTATATACACACACTGCTGATCTGCTACCTCCCCCCAGAGCTCCCCCGCTCCCACAATGACAACATGTCTGTCTCTTACTTAAAGATGCAATCTGTTGTCTTCAAACTGGCGCTGGGCGATGTGACCGACACCGACCTGATGGAGGAGATCGGGGGTCCGTCACTGTATTCGATGTGGATCCGTCACGGTTACCTGTGCAATTTCTTGGTCGACGTCATTGACTGCATCGCAGAGACAAAGTGTTGCTGCAGTTAGTTACAGTCAGTCAGTTCCTGCGGGCCGAAGACTCCGTCATCAGCATCACACGGATCCCCCGCTCTCTTGTGCACAGAGGAAACATGTAAGACAAAGAGAGCGGTGGTATCAGACCGCTATTGGTGTCAGATGATGAGTTGTGGAACCGGGTGAGAAATACTTCCAGTGTGTGGACTGTATTTTGGATCGCTCAACACAGCATTCCTTTTTTTAAAGTCTCCCCTAATTTTACTGTAAACTATTTCAACATTATATGTAGCCTACACGTTGGTGGCCCGAATGTCACCACATACACGTTCTGGCTTTATTGTCCCTCTACCTTTTATACTCATTTCACATCCTAGTAGGCTGATCTCTGACATGATCTCTGCTTCACCCTTAACCATGTTCATAAATATATGTATATTTCCATTTATCTTTAAACTCTTAAGCTTTAGCCACATTTTGTTTACATATGTAAGAAGAAACATATGCATGCAGTACAATTTCATTGTTTATGTTATCAAATGTGTTATGGGAATAGACATTCACCCATCAGTCATCACACACACACACACACACACACACACACAATCATAATCATCATATTCTCCTGCTGCTTTTAAGAAATTTAATAAAGAAAAAGAAAATGAAAGGAAAACACGAGGTGAGGGCAAACCTCTCTACTCTTCTTGTTCGAAGCCATTGATTTCCATAAAATCTGCCAGGAGAGTGCATTGAAAACTCCACTGTTTACATTAGTAGGGAAAACAAGACAGTTGGTATTAAATGTTCTCAGCAGGGTTAATGAGATTTGACAAAAGAACTTATTTTGCATCTAATGAGGACTTTTGAGGACATAGGGTATGAGGTGTGTGTGGGGGGAGGTAGAGCTGGGGCATCAGATTTCTCCTCCCATCTGAGAGCTCTTTGTGTGGCTGGAAAGATATTAGATAGAAATGGAGCAGCTTCCAACAAATCTCCTCGTTCCCTTTTCACATTTATTTCAATGCCCTTCGAATAACGACGGCAATAAGCACAGGACACAAACAGGATTACTGAATGTGGGCATGCTCGAAATCAGCAAATGTGATTTATTTTCCCTGAGAGCTAAAAGTACTGTACGTAAGCCTCCAAAAGAAAAACATTTAGTGTAAAGCTGAAACGTCCCTCAGTGTAATGCATGGTAAGTCCATGTAAGCCTCAACGTGTGTGTGTCTACTTTTATAAACTATTTTTTTTTTACAATAAAAAGGCTCTTTTTCTCTACGAGCCTCAGACACCTTCTGGTGCTTTATGCAACACCAATACATTGGGTATAATTGGAATTCTATATTTGGCATAGTACACATGTCTATTTTGGATAATATTCTTCTCATAAACAGGTGCATGTCAAAGGTTTGCACTGTGTGGAAAAGAAGCCGACATCCTTTCCATGAGAAACCCTAACAAGACACCTGGGATGTAACGACATTAGCCAGGTCACTGAGGCATGCTCCACCTTATTCCAGGGGTTTTGCAGACAGGGGGAAGTGCAGTTTCCATAGTGATACCCGAATCTATTCATATAGTGGCTTTGCAAAGCAACACAAAACAGAAGAGTCGTTGGGAATAACCGAGCGTCGTGTTCACCGAGCCGCAGCCCGATCTGTTGGGCTACACACCCAACGCCTACCGGGTCGGTGAAGTGGAGAAGAGGTCGCATTACGTCGCATTTATTCGACTGCCGCTTTCATCCCAAGTGACGACAGGTGCACAGACCATGGGGGCGGTTTTGAAAAGTGCAACTATGAAAGTACATGAGCTGCATCAAAGGCACTGATCTATACGGGCAAAATGAGCTCATGGTAACTTTGGTTTTCCAACACCAAAACGTACATCAAATCGGCGGCGGTAATGACGGAACATGTGCCGGTACTTTTGGTGGTGGGCCGATCTACGATTTTTACACAAACTGCCATAAAAGTAAGAAAATAAACTTTCATAGGCGTTGGAGTAAAATGTGCTCGCTTTGACCTTTTTTTTCTCCATTTCTTCCTGTAACTTCGCTGACATTTCCCCCGGAGACATCATTCAAAGTTTGAACGACACCTTAGACTTGGACCTATTTTGGCTCTAAAGCAGCTTGACATTTTGGTTTCTTTTTTTTTTACCAAGAGCTGTTTGAGTGTTTGAGTGTATTTGTTTCGACCACGGAAAAACTTTTGGCATCAGCCGTCTGCATTTACAACGAGACGCACATACACGTCGTTGACATTAGTCGTATTCTACAAATACAGGACTGCAACATGCAATGTGCTGCCTAATGCTGGTCGAGTGCTTTATTTTTAGATTTTAGTGGCCCCAGGGAAGCAACACAGTACATATATAACAATGCAATACAATTAGTTAGTGTAGACTCGTGTTGTGTCATGCATTTTCACGGTGATCTTTCAACAACAGAATGACAATGACCTATTAGCTTATTTTTTCTATTTTTTCAATTAATTTTGTGTGACAAAGTTCTCCTCATAGTTATTATTCTTGATAAACATCCACATCAATACATTGAAAGTGAAGTGTTGTTGTTCCAGGCTCCGGTCATTAGAGGGCACTCCCAACACTGTGGACTGGAGCTGGTCTCACTCACTGCTTCACACGATGGACGTAGTGGCAAGACAAGTCTGTGTAGCTTAATGGTTTCAATTCTTAATATACCGATTTACATTTTTAAAATTGAACTTTGTGTGAGGTTTCCATTGAACGGTTATCTCTTTGAATAATTCAGTAATATCCATAATTACATTTATGCTCAATACACTTTGAATTCAGTGATATTCTGAAAGAGAGAGATGGATATAAGGGTTTTAATGGTATCAACACTGCACAGTGGTAATGACAGATATCCCCTCTGCTGGGTGGAGGTTTACGCTTTTGTATCTGAATTATTTAGAAAAGAAGACTGCACTATGGACTACGGCATATTACTGTAATTAGTGGCTTGCTGTTATTGAACTCATCTTGGTTGAGCTTTATTCATTAGAAATTAATTAGGGTTTGATACCACAATGTAACAGTGGTAAACAGTGTGCTGAAAAGCTGAGCATAAATTTGATTTATTTTAACAGTACGCAGTAGAGTAAAGCTTAGGACACATTTGACGACAGTGAGTTTTATGTATTTTGACAGGATCATAACCCCATGAAGCTATTTCAGGCACCATAATGAAGTGCACACAGTGTTGGTGCTCACTGTGCTCACAACGTCTTCTCTGACATGTACCAGTGTGCGGCAACATTTAGGAAAAAGTGTCCGGGAAAAGGAAGCAACGTGAACACTGGCTTGTAGGCACACCGGGTCGGTCTATACGCAGCGCTGGGTGGTCGATGTGGGAACGAGAGGCAGGTGTGAGGATGGGTGTGAGGTGTCAGGTGACTGGAAAAACTGAGGGCAGCTACCCAGCATGGTAACCAAGCAACACAACCCAGCACCATGACACAGCCCGTCTTTAGAAATGGAACCTTTTCTAGTCGATCATTATTATTTAGAAATGATTCGCTCCCCCGGTGCGTTATTCAGTCCTTAATAGTACACTATGTATGTACGTACAAAGGAGCACACAAAACTCAAAGACCTCCAAAGCAACTTTTAAATCATTTGGACTGTAAACAAAATTAAAAAAAGATAAAAACCTTGCAGCTAACAGCATCAAACAAACCCGGCAGCATCCCTCTTTGAAACCGCTGCAGGATTTATTATCAGTGCCGGCTGAATGCTGGGATCCGATCCGTTATCAGTACCGCTAACGCATTTAGCACATCCAGCATCAACCCATTTGAAATAGAATAACTCAGAGTGCCTACGATATAACAGTATCGTGTAAGTAACATGAAACGGGAAAAAACGAAATACCAATCGCCGTGGCCAAGCGGTGTCCGATGCTTTGGGAGTGAGATCACAGCCATCAGACTCACTTTCCACGTGTAGCTCATGAGATGGAACACATTCATGTCGGCACGCCAACGAGATTCCTTTCACGTTCTGGGGCTTCAGTCCATGGACTCCACAAGCCCAACGAACACAGAGACACTGGGAATGTGGCGTTGATTGGGTGGGGCAGGATTTTTGGTGCTCGATGTATAATGTTTAGCAGACGCCAACCCAACACAACAAGTAGTATGATGCAGGGTGAAGAAGGAAGACCAACGTGTCTCTGGAACAGAGCTGACATGCAGAGACTTGTTCCCACACTGGCCCGGTGAGGCTGTACTCGAGGTCAGTAGACGGATCCGTTCTCGCTCCGTGCTTCAATGAACTGGCAGCGACACGTATGAAGCGTGATTCATCTAGTTTAACATATATCTGCAAGTTTAATATGCTGCTCAGCCAGATGTCATGATAGAAATTACCATTGCTTGGAAAATTTAAATTTTTCCCATTAATGTGTTTTAATAGTAGCCTATAGAGAATTACATATTAATAATAATATAAATATTGCCAGTGTCTAGACTTAATTCAATTAAGCGATAATCATTCAGTGATGACATTTTATGTCGAACTGAGAGTCAACGTTTTTTTCTTCAGATATCAGCATCTATCACCAAAAAGAGTAAATGCATACAATGTTTTTTTTTTAATTATAGCAACACAGATTCATAGTCTCAACATGATTTGTGGGGTTTCAAATGATGATGACAATGCTGTAATGTGATTGGTCCAATATGCATACCATCATAATGAAATGCTTGTCTCCAAGGGAAAGGCTCTCAGAGCCCTGAAGCTGAGGCAATGTTTCCACAAATATGTCCAAAAACATTCTGATCACTTTTCACACTTTTATTTTCTGTGCACATTTGCTGCAGTAACATTTCAGATTATACTTTCTTTCACTAACGCATGGAGACATTTAATTTAGACTATTTCTTTTTTTCATATACTGATTCTGCAAGAAGTCCTCTCAAACCTCAACAGACATTTAAAAATAAATTAATTCAAAATGGAAAACACTGCCTGCTGTTTGCTTAGTGAGCCGCACTGAAGTGCACTTTGGCTTCAGCCCCGAGAGGAACTTCTGTTCAAATCAATTTTTGCTTCCCTCACTTGGTCTCAGAAGCAATGCAAAGTGGTCTGAAACTGGCTGATCAGATTTACATGCAAGTTACAACACGTGCAAAACTCGCTGTGCTAATGCAGAATAAATGCTGGTTAATATGGACTTGCATCAGCTGACACTCCTGTCAAAACTCGAGGCATCGGCCGCCACCAGGCGACCACCATGCTTTCAAAGTCACACAAGTCGGGCAAAGCTGGAATGGATAATTACTTTCAGAGTAATTACATGTTCCACCATTGTTGACTGTGGAGACCCTCTGACTGTGATCACTCAATGCAACACAACTCATTAATGAAATCGCCAAACGCATTCTAATCTTGACGGATTGAATCCCCATGGTTATTAATCATCCTATCCCCTGTCCCTTCCCTGTCCTCACAACAGAATCAAACAGCATCTTGTACAGCTCAGTAGGTGCCCTTCTAGATTCATTGGTTTGATTACCACTGAGCCGTCACGGCTTCACATGCATGTGATCGTGGAACTGTCTGTAAGTGGCTTTAAAAAAATGAAATGTCCTTTTTACTCCTCACAAGGGCTCCTTTTCATCAGTCGATGTTTGAAGCTACGGTGGGCATGTTTTGGTGCAAAATAATACTGAGTAATAGAATTATCAGCCAGAATCAAAAGGAAAAGAATCGTGTGGTACAGAAGTGCCTCTCGTCCCCACCAACTGAGAGCCTGTGGTTTCACTTAATTGGCCTCGTCTGTGCTGCGTGAGAAGGCCGTGTGGAGTTCATTTTGATTACATTATGCTGGGTAACGAAGTTTAAGAGTTTAAAAAAGTTGCTTCTCAGTGAAAGCAAGGGAATTGGTCACGCGGGGATGGGGGGTAAAACAATGTTCAGCTTCCACAAATATGGATTTTTGTAAAGAAAGTGTCTTATTTGCTGAGATGAAAGCGGGTCAGAAACCAGGTGTGTCGAAATGAAAAGTACGCTAAGCGGAGCGTGCCGCGTCGGGACGCTCTCCGTCCTCGTGTCATTGACAGCCCTTCACGGTGGACACACAGCTGCCTCGCGGGACCTTTCCCCAGAGCCCTCCAGTCACCTCTGTGTTCACAGCACTTCTCCTTCACATCCGGTCTACTCTCTAATTAGCACATCGTCACCAGGTCACCAAGAAGAAGAAGAAGTATGCCCTATTTTAACTGCCAGCCCTCGGTTCAAGCGCCTCATTCAATCGGGATCATGAGCCCAGTAAGAGGAGCGGTTAAGGATCATGGGTACAAACCCATTTTCATCACACTCCATTACACAAAAAGGACAAGCTGAGCACGAACCGGAGAGTCTGATGAAGACGTCAGAGGACAATCCGATAATGAGATGAGCCGTACAGCACTGTGGTCCGTGCTTGTGGAAGATGGCTTGAGACACAATAACGCTGCTACAGATCGGCTCAAACTATTACGCAATAATCCCCATCGCATTTGGTTTAGAATTATCCGTTCAACAGAGACTAAATCTGGAACTGAATCTTATCTTGGTTCGGTTTGAGGAGCAAAAGATTATTTTGTAATCTGTGTGAGGGTAAATATAAGACAGAACCAATGCTGACATCGCTGAGGAGTGTTGTGCTGCTCCGTGGTAGAAAGGGCGGTACATACTTCACCAGATTGTAAGGATACAATACCATAAGGTTACCTTCTCTGTTTAATACCGCACGCTTTTCAGACCAAAACTAAAAGGACAACCCATCATTGATTTACCCATTAGTAATGACTTTTTTAGAAAATATTTAGAGTATTCATTATGCTGCTGGCAAACATGTAACAGTTAACTTTCATGAACTGAAAATAAGTTTATGTTCACAGACATGACAATGCTGTGGTAGGGATCTGTCAATCACAAGGGAGCCCCGCCCTCAAGCATTCCCTGCTTTATGGTCGATTGACTCTAAATGGCCTTTGCGTTACTAAATGAACATCATGATCTATTCAAGAAGACTTGAAACTAAAGATTGAGACTATAAACTCATATTTAAAATGTTTACTGAGTAAATGAATCAAGGGAGAAGTAGTAATTTTCTCATAGACATGATTTAACTTGTATTCCCAATCAGAGGAGTCACCCCCTGGTGGTATTTAAAAATAATGCAACTTGGGAAAACCCATAGAGCCCTAACAATATGACATCAAACAATGTAAGATAGAGAACTCAGCCTCATTCTAAGAGATGAACCTGAGAGAAAACTCTTTGAACACTTGAACAGTGTTTGGCTCTTGAAGCTTTGTGGAATTTGAAAAAGAAAACCCACCCGAATGCACTTCATTTGCCCTTTAACTGCCCTCTGAACTATGGCAATGGATGTACAGATGGCTGGCAGACTCATGTCAGAAGATGTAGTTGCTCGGTGACAGATTGTAAAACATTTGTATCTTTTGATCTTTATCCAGCATAGCTTTGATAAAAAGACACTATAAGGCTGTTTCATTATTTTTCAAACACCTTCCCGAGTTTCAAACGGCTTTTTCGCTGCATACTTGTGAAGGTGGTTCAGGAGGTCTGAAAGCTGCTCTGAATAACAGCACCGGCTAAATCTTTCAAATGAAACTTTTTCCTCCATCTGTGCAAGGTCACCGTGTCTGGCATCGGCTGCTGGCTGATTGTCAATCAGTCAGCAGCCGATGCTGCTCATTTAAAAAGGGCAGCAGAGCTGGAGGTAGGGAGGTAGAGTGAGCAGAGGCGCAGGTTTGCGGTCTGCTGAGTGCTGAGTGTTGTGTTTGGTATCAATAAATATGTCATCTAACGGAACCTCGTTGCTGCTATCTGGTTATCCTTGGTGCTGGTGGGGGAAACCCACGGGTAACGGCCCGGAAGCTGTTACAATGCACTTATTAGTGTTCTCGTAAAGAGTTAGATGAGATGATTAATATCATTCATATATCTGTATAATAAAAAGACAGAAAAGAAAGAAAGACAGGCAACAGCTCCAGAAATGGCAGATATTCCAGGAGGTTTCTTGGCTGTGCAGCTAAAACAATGCTTGGCAGCCGGAGTATGATGACAAGATTCCCCCCCCCCCATAAGCCTTTTTTTCCTCTAAGTTGGCCCTGCGCTCGGATTGGGTTGGTTTGGGTATAAATACCATGGTAAACCAATCAGAGAGTAAGGCTGATCCATACAGGAGAAAAAAGAATTTCCCGCAGTGAAGGCCAGATTGAATAAACAAGCTAGAACGAATAAAACCAAGGCAGTATGATGTGCTAATAACTACGTTTTAGAGCCCCGCCAGAGTACAAAATGATGTGTTTGGTGTGGTTTTCGAAAGAAGAGAAATGAGAACTGGCTCGCGGTGTACCATTACAATTTTAAACCTAGCAGATGAAACAACATTGTGCATTGCAAGGAATAAACACCCTTCTTCTTTTCTTTTCTTTTTAAAAAGAAAAAAAACATTCACAAATTGTGTAATTAGAACATACAAGGACTAAGTGTTTAATCGCTATATTTTTCACTAAAATGAATGCCAGACAATTGTCTTGACCGTGACCACTTTTTTAAATGTGTCTGTTTGGGCTCTGTTACTCCACCGTGATGTTTGTTTGGTGTAGCTGTCCTTAAGTGGCACAATCTGGCCAAACGCTGTGACAATCCAACACAGCGTCCCCTCTACAGATGGCTGAATAAAAAGAGACCAGTCTTGGGAGAAACTTTTAGATAAAAAAAATGGAGGCAGGGCAGAGAAAGAGGACATATTATAGCTCAGGGAGATACAGAGCAACGTGATCAGATGCCTAAAAGAGTATCAGGTGCTGGAAGCAGACATTTAATGATGTCCCAAGAGGAAACAAAGCCAACGCAGGCTGACCCTGTCAACTCACAGCCCTTGCCAGGGCACAGGACATGTAAATGGACCTGTGCTTCCTCACACTTTGACATTTCAATGACCCAAAAGTAATCTACATTTATTAAAGTATTATAGCAACTATAAGAAAAAAAACGTTTAGGGGTGTGAGCGATTTTTTTAAGCAGTGTTGTTTGGGTATCAAATGTGTAGAAAATCTGTCATTACATCTGTCTCCTTCAGCACCCCCGGCCGTAATGAAATGGATTAAAAGCAATGTTGCTGACATGTAACAGTGTTTCTATACAAGCTTTCTTTCTACCGTGACAGATGGCGGTCAGCTTGAAAACACGTTAGTGTGTGTGTCTCTATTCCCCAGACCTCAACCACGAACAGCAGCCTCCCATCAAGCAGGTCTAAAGGGTCAAACGTCTGCGCGGTCGGCCTCTCTCTAGATTTATAACATACGACAGGCTGTCGACACATTCTTCCATTTAATCAACACATGCACTTGACATGTCTCTCCGAGAAGACTCAATCCCCACCGTCCCCACCGGCCTTGAGAATGCTCCTGGCTTCATCGTATCAAAAGAAAGGCAACAATTATGGCAAACTCAAATTATGCACAGCCCATCCCACCGCAGTCACCTTTAGCTGCTCAGGCTAATCTGCAGTGTAGTATTTTTCAAGTGCACCACCCTTCAACAATAGTTGTGTAGGTCAAATTTAGCACACTCAAATCAAATCAATGCGGTCTTTTGTATTCACGCTGGCTGACCTTAGAGCTTAGGTTCAAGGTTGACTTTATTATCTTCTCAGGGATAAGCTGTTGGCTGCAAACAAGACATACAATCTAACCGATCACACGATAAACACAGGGCGATCTCCCCTCTAACTGGGGTAGATCAGCACCACGACTCACCTGCCAACAGCCATCCGACTAACCGATAATATAAGCCCAGCCCCACTTTCTAGATATGGAGCTCTATATCATGCTATCATTTCATTCATTCAGTTATGGGTCAGAATTCAGTTTTATTTTGGGTTTTGCAGGTTTCCAAGAAGAAAAAAATTACATGTTTTCCATTGCAATGGACAATATAATGAACAAGACAAAAACCTGCAATGTTCACTCACACAAGCACAATGATTTAAAAAAGTCTGTCATAACAGGCATATCTACCATTTTCCTCCCGTTTTAGACGCAACATGTGAACGTCCTCTGAGGGAACCTGGTCAAACATCATTGGATTGCCCCTTGACCGGACCCTGTAGACGGCAGCCTCCGGTCTGGTCTCTGCATGAAGCTCCAACCAGCTCCGCTCCCAAACACCGGCTGATATGCAGCCCCTTATTTAATCTCACAGATGATGTCATGAGTTCAGTCCGGTCTTGGGGGACGTTGTATTTGAGATAAAAAAGGATCTTACTGTTAAATTACTGTTACTTGTTAACCAATCAGCTCACCAGGACCTGCTTCACCGTTTCCATCCAAGGACGTCACAACGCTGTTAAATTATTGCAACTTCATCATCATCGTGATCACAGCGTGCAGGCCTTTGGTTGCGCAATGTACAGGACAAAAAAACAATTGCACCTATAGACTTGAGACTTGATTGCATTGAAATCAGTAAATGGATTAAAAGATACTATTTTAGGAGTGCTTTTTCCTTTGGCACCTGCTTGATTTATACTGAATAGTAGAACTCTGTTTTGTCTTGAGTGTACGAGAACTGTGATAGTTAAGGTGCGTTCACACCAAAAGCGACGGGATTTTTTTGCAGTAGTTTGGGGACCACTGGACAATAATGTTATGAACACAATGACAGCGTTTATATGTTCCGCTCTCGTAGCTGGAAGCGGAAGTCTTTCAGACGTAACAGTAACTTCATCGGTGAAAGTGACCGAGCTGTGTGAGCCTACAGGTGATGTCATGTATTAATATATATATATATGATATAATGTTATAAACCGAAACACGAGGGCATTAGATGTTCAGACGTTTGTGGGATGTCCACAACAAATATAAAGCAGAACTAGTGGTTAGTTATTCCGTGGTGGATGAAGGAGATGATAACGGTCTTTAGGGAGGCAAGCCACAGAGTTAAACCCCGCCCCTCACTGACCGACGCGACGCATATGGCGTGAACATGGTGAATGATCGAGCGAGTAAACTCACGCGTTGTCATGATCTGGAGTTTTGTGTCTTGTTTTGAAGTCCTTGTGTCGTCTGTCTCCCTGTGATTGTCTGCCCTGATCCTGATTGTTTACTTCTGTGTGATTGCTGGCCCCGCCCTCATTGTGTCCACCTGTGTCTCGTTCCCCGTTGTCCAATCCTCTCACCTTGCCTGTGTATGTAAACCCTGTTCGTCTCATTCCCAGTGTGGCTTCGTACTGTTTGGTCCGTGTTTTGTCGTCCTGTGTGGTTTGTTGGATTAAATATTGATTTTTGCAGAAGTTATGTCGGCATTTGGGTCCTCTCTCGCTGCGACATCCGTGACACACCATGACACGTGTTTTGATGAAACGTATGGAAAATGGCACCTGACTTAGAATATAAATATTGTTTTGATTCCCCCATCACAACATTAACCCTCCTGTTACCTTAGGGTCAATTTGATCCCATTCAATGTTTAATGTCGGTGTTCTTACGGGTCAATTTGACCCCAGGCTGTTTTTCACTGTGTCAAACATATAAGAAATATCAACTTTTTTATATATTTAAAGGGCTATTTAGGTAGTCAACAAACAAACATAAAGTACCTCACACTTAAACTTGGAAAACAATATTAATTCTAATAATTTTCTGGAGGTTTTAATTGCTGGGGTCAAATTGACCCCAAGGGTAAAATATGTCAGTAAATATAAAGGTAACAGGAGGGTTAAACATTGAATGGGGTCAAATTGACCCGAAGGCAACAGGAGGGTTAAGTGAGGGGATTGCGGTGTAACTACTTCAGCATCCACAACTTAGAAATGCTCTATTCTACTCTCAGCTAAAGACGTCATGTTCATTTTAACCGACAGGCTAGTCAAGCCGTCCAAGGCTTTGCGTGGAAATGTATAATGACGTGTTCATCCAATGAAATGCTGGATTGGTAATATTCTACAAATACATATAAATCAAATGCTCTGCTCAAAAAATTAAGTAAATTCGGTTGCTGTAGCTGTAACAATTACCTTCGTCATCGTCCAATTGTTCATCACCGGAGTCGTCCACAAGCTGCGAGCTGGAGTTACACCGAGTTAACGTTCCTTGTGATATGTTTAAATTCATAGTGATAATTCAGGGTGTGTGGCTTCAGAGAGAGGCCTGAATTGACGTGCTGTCGCTATTACCAACGCGGACACTTTCTTGCAAGGTTTAGTAATGTTTGCAGCTCCTGCTGCTTGTTGCTTTTATTGGAACATAGATGGCAATGCCACGCTGGGTTTTTTCAAGTTGGATTATTTTGAAAGAATAGCATAACATTTCCAGTTTCTCAGGATTACCAGCCCAATGTTTTAAGTATATGAGAATGAAAGAAACAGACAAGTGTAAGAAGACCTCAAATCGTATGACTGAGAATTAAGTCATTTTATTCCATCCCACTGATAAAAAAGCATCTGCTTCTGAGCTCCACTCAGACCTCGACTGGATGCACTTTTTATTTCCTTGAGGGACATTCCAAACAGATGAATATGTACAGATGTGCGCAAATGCACTTGCCTTGACCCCTAGACACTTCCATAGACAGCTAAGTCCATTTTCTTTTCCTCCACATGTGGGAATTATTGGTTTTTATTCCGAGACCTGTACGACTCAGAGTATGCCTGCAGCGATAAAAGGAGTAAGCCGCAGCTGGTGAAGGGAGTACAGGTATTAGTCTTCGTCAGACCACTGAGACAATGACACTTATGAAGACCTATGTCGTTTAATACACATCGGCAGCTTCATTGCTGAAAATGGGTCACAGAAGGCACGAGGCGGCGCCTCAGGCAGCTCAAGGCCGGGCTAACCAGGAGGCACGAGGAGAAATCGGCCTCGCCTTTCAAAGACCTCTCTGCCGCAACTGCTGGGAAGTAGAAATGCGTAATTCTGGTCTAAAAGGCAACGATTTATGGAAGAATCTCCCCATTTTTTATTTATTTTACCCTTCAACACATTGCATGTTTCCTATTTAAGAAAAACAACAAAATATCTATGTTTTTTTAATGTGTCCATGAATGTCTTTTGATCTAATTTCTCGCAATCGCTGATGAAATGTTCATCAATCATCGAGTGTTTTTCCATGTCACATTATGCACTTCTGGTGAAGTAGTTAAGAGATTTCATCTTTCTCCTCTCTTCTCAAAGCCCAATTAATTAACGCCTTCACGTTGTAATCAGTAAAGAAAGGCAGCAAAAAAACATTTATATTTCCTTTGAGGCCTTTCATTAATCAATTTAGAAGCGACAAGCAATTATATATTATGGTTAAAGTGCATGCTATCAATCTGGACTGTCCAATTAGCCTATGCTTAGTTTTTTTATGCTACGCATTCCACTTGACCTTGTCCGCATGACAGTCACAAGAAAGTTGCCCGCGTAAACTTTTTTGTCAAGAAACTTAGAAACTCAGCCAATATAGCGGCGAGAGGTACCTCACATCTCATTATGCAATAGCAATGTTAACTGCATTGGAATAATGAAGTCCTCCTTGGTCATCATTGTATGTCAGATGACCAAAGGAAAAATTATCAAAATGCTGTTTCTCCTGAAGCTGTAGATAACTGATTGAATAGGTTTTGATTTATAATTGAGTGTTTGATTTCATTAATAAATAATTAATTCCGTCAGTCTGCCCCAGGGCAGCTGTGGCTACTGATGTAGCTTACCACCACCGGTATGACTGTGTGTGTGTGTGTATGACTACTGGACTCTGTAAAGTGACTTCGGGTGCCTTGAGAAGCGCTATATAAAATAAATGATTATTATTATTATTATTAAAGGAGACAAATTAGATATCATTCCAGGAATAGAGGAATCTTTTGGGGTGTTGGCGAGTCTTCTAAATGCTTCAGAGACACTAAGGACAGTGGACACAGGTTCTGGATTTACAAGAGTGAACAGATAAAACTAGAAGGACTCAAATTTGGGGCATAACACAAACTTTGACACAGTCGCCTCAGAGGAAAGACATTCATCCCATATGGGTGACAACATTTGGATGTATACTGTGTATTTTTTTACCTTGGAGTAATGCAGTCTGTCATATTTTAAATTGTATAAGACGTGTCTGAAGTTTTTTGAGCATTTATTGTCACGGGTGAAGCTCAGGTGCAGAGAACAGATGGGACTTCAGTTTGAAGATAAACAAAAACTCTCTTTACTCAAGCAAAAAACAGGGATAGACGACGCTAGAAAATACAACACTAGGAAATACTAACAACAACAACAAACCGACCGGGGACACAGGAAGGACTGGGGGAATATATAGGGGGTGAAACAAAGGTGTAGGGCATGAGTGATTAGGGAGGCAGGGGTGTGGCTGAGGGCAGGTGAAGAGAATGAACAATCAAGACATGCTGGGGAGAAACAGAGAACAGGGCGTCACATTTATGGGGTTCACTCTTTCCATAGGCCATCCGGTATTTTAATAATTTCCTTTTCCCAGCTGACCTTGAAACTTTCAGAAGAAGACACTCAAACGTATATGTACAACAGAGCAGGAAACAAGGTTGACGCTAATGGTGTGACAAGTTAGCATCTGTTAGCTGCAGTATCGTGCCTGAAGCTAGCTGGTTCGGGAAATTAATAACGCGGTATGCGTCATAAGACAGAAGTACAATCCAAACAAAATGTATACAACGCTTGTTTTGTGGCTGTGTGGATTTCATGCTAGTCGTAGTGAAACGTTGTCGAAGAGTGATACTCAAAAAGTCGGAATGTACTGCATCTTTAATCACAGCTCCGTGTGTGCAGACTGGCACTAATCAAACTCTGCACCCCCTGTGGTGTGACCAGTGTTATGTGATTGGTTTCGGATTGCATATTTTTGCTCACATGCAACTTATTTGACCAAAGCTGAGGACATACCTGCCTGACATTATCTGGATACACAAAGGTTAACACACACACACACACACACGTTAACCACACTGTTTCACACACAGTTCAAACAAGACATTCTATAGCTCTCAACTCTGTTTGTATTGCCGCAGGTTTCACTTCCTCTTTTTCTGCATTTGCAGCAGCAATCTCCAAACACAGTGCTGCAACACAATGCCGACCCAAAAACTGCCCAGATTGTGGGTTTCTGAAAAATGTGCTGAGCTTGAATAAGGAGCCGCTCTCCCTGTAGCTGGTCAGCCTCGCAAGGTCTTTTTTTCTCCATCTAGCAAGCTTGACTGGAAATCCCGTGGGTCCCAGGACCCTCAGCCCCTTCTCTGTCTTCATCAGAGGCTGCAGGAACAGACGGCAACAAGCAAGTGTGAGATTTGCTCTCTCTGATTACCACATCAGCTACGTATCCTTCCGGCTGAATATTTATCAAATATTTGTTGTACTTTGCATGGATACAGACAAGGAGCTGGATTTGGATATTTTTTTTACATTACACTAAATTGACCTTTTACTTCACTGGTGCTTAGAGTATAAATAACTTTGTGTTCCCTTTCAACAAGAAACTAATTAAAATCTGATGTAAAATCTACACAATAAATGACAAAACTATTTATAAGTAAACTGTTTGTAATTGCAGAGCAAGTATCATTTCCCAAAAATATGTATTTTCAATATATAAAAATAATGTTAATATTTAATTTTATATTATAATTTGTTGCATATGTTGTGCATTTTTCTTTTTCCATTTTTTTCTTCTAATCTGCCCTTTTCATGTTCTATATTTAATTGCTTACCTGTATAAATGATGTGCTAGCGAAAACATGTAATTTAGTAAAGTCACTATCTATCTGTGGTGTTATCACAGTTTACTTCTCTTCTGCATTGTGCTGCAGTTCTCACTTTGCCAGGCGGTCTTTGATGCCTTCAACATGTCAGGGAAATCAGTTGTTATCTTATTAGCGAGATGCTCCTAATGGTCTATCTTTAGTCATTCTCTTATGATCCCGGCTTGGTGATTCTTCAACAGTGACACACCGCCTCCGATGACTCTCTGAGCAACAGGCACCAGATATTAATGTTTTTACAAAAATAGTTACACAGAAATAACAGCAGCAGCAGTGGTAACCCATGGTTACAGCGATGATGTCGTCGGGCACAATTGATCTCTTCCACACACTTTGTACCCAAGTTCCAATTAATCCGAGGCAATAAACCATTGTGTTAGCATGATTTGTCACTGAAGTCTTTTTTATTAGTAAAACAATTAAAACAACCACAACTAGAACGGGCACTCGGTAGAGCGCATACCTTCGCATATCACAAGATTGGGCATTGAATTATGAACATGTTGGCATTAGTTGCATGCCAATTGGATAAAAAGTGACCGTGCTATGGTAAAAACACGATTTTTGACCTTTTCATGACCTTGACCTTTGACCCGATCGATCCCAAAGTCTAATCAAATGGTCCCCGGATAATAACCAATCATCCCACCAAATTTCATGTGATTCAAGAAGATGTTGACCTTTTTCTTGACCTTGAACTTTGACCCGATCAATCCCAAAATCTAAGCAAATGGTCCCCGGATAATAACCAATCATCCCACCAAATTTCATGCGATTCGGTTTACAACTTTTTTCGTTACGCGAATAACACGCATACAAATAAATAAATAGACGGCGATCAAAACATTACCTTCCGCATTTTCAATGCGAAGGTAACAACAAACATTTTCAATTCATTCGCTGCCACTGAACCATGTCAAGTCAATATTTTGTTTTCCCAGATGTGCCTGAGTGGCATGTTCGGCTCATTTGAGAAATGTTACATCATACAATGGTTCAGCCCTTGAACTCTCTTTTGGTAATCTTGGGTAATAAGCGCGGAGAGAAAAGAAAAAGTTTTCGTCGCAGAGAAGCGGGGCCGTAATGAACTGGCTTCCTGCTGGGTAATAAAGGTCTGCGTCTATTGCCAAGGACAGCCAGGCAAGCACGAAGACCATTACAGCTGATCGGGCTGGCTTACAGCGACGTCTGGGAGGCCGAAAACAGCTCAGAGAACCCCCCCCTTTCCTCAACCCGCGCCCGCTTTCTACTGGAGACACTTATCTTGCAAGGCTGCAGCCTTCTGGTGCCAACGGTGAAGAAGACATGTTGGAAATGTTATTTCTGTTGACCAAAAGGAACAGGCAGAGTGCCCTCCCCCGCAGAATTTCTTCAGGACCGCAGGATGGAGGCGTTGAGGCAGAGCCGGGCCGACTGAAGACAAGGAGACGGCGGATTTACGCCGGAAGCACTGCAGGTCTGGCTTTTGAAAATCAGGCTGCTATTCGTAATGTTAAATAAAAGCACGACCGAAATGTCACAAATAGAACACCGGTACAAATAACATCTCTCTGGATACTCTAAAACTGCATGGTCACCCCACCCCATCCCTCTCCCCCTTCCATCCTCGTGGCTGTTTGAGGGGAAATCGATCCACGGAAAAGTTCACCAAACGTATATCTGCATGTTTATATTAATGTTTTATTAAACGTCCTGCATGTTCTCAAGTCCTTTAATCCGTCCGTCTTCTGACACTTTTTTTTTATGGCTGTGCCTTTGTTTTGCTGCCTGCTGATACTCAAGACCGGATTAGAGAACGACTTGTTTTCTTTAAGATGACTCTAAATCAATAGCACGCTCGGCGTGGCGCCCTTTGATTCAACGTAATTAAATTAGTGGCTTGAGAATACGTAAAATTCTCTCCAGCAGTTGCATCATCAAAGCTGCCATTCAATTAGGCTGTCCTCTATATATCGCCGATTATCTATATGTTATCGTGCCAACACCACCACAGATACATTTACATGGTTGAGATTCAGTTGTGGGAATGCAGTGAGCAAGATATAAGGGAGAGAGTTTTTTGATGGAGATGTTCATATTTAGCCCATGGTTCAATGCGGGCGAGTTGCTCAGAGGGCCGCGTCACAAGAGACGAATGCGAGACATGTGGCCGTGAGCTCGTGATTCATCTTTTAAGAGCACAACTCTTTGTTTGCTTGTATTGAATTTTAAATGTTTTTTCTTCAAACAGCACCGGTGGTTCTTTAGAGGACCGAAACAAAAACAAAATAGGAGGATTTGTTAGGCAAATGCATGACGTGCATTTACACAACTATTTTTGATCCCTTGAGAGAAATGTTCACCTTAAACAAATGTGTAGTTCACCTAAATAATAAAAATAATAATAATACTTCAAATTGATATAGCGCTTTTTTAGACTCAAAGATGCTTTACATAAAGCATAAACAAACAGAACAGAATTAAATAGAAAGACAAGTAGCAAACAAAACAAACAAAGAGAACATTTGGGGTAAAAAAGGAAAAAGAACTGGAGATTCTCTAAGGAATGAGTCATGGAGTGGAGGGTAGGGGGAAGGTGAAGGCGAGTTTGAAGAGGTGGGTTTTGAGGGCTTGCTTGAATGATGATAGGGCGGGGATATAAAACAAAGAAAATCCATTTAACAGTGTCATAGGCCTACATATAGATTTGGTCCCATTTTCATGTATTTCCTTAATGTACCAACGCCTTTTTACAGTCGTTCTTTGTTAGGTGGCAAATACTAACTATAGAGACGGGTACTGTTTCCAAACAGGGGCAGTAGTACTCTGTTTACTTCTATCCTCCTCACCAGTACAATGATGGTAGTTTTCTAGTCAAGTACAGCTAAAGCCAGCGGGCTAAAGCCAGCGGGCTTACAATGACAACGTTAACCTGCTGTTAGTATCCTTTCCCATGCTTAGCTTTAGCCTGCTACGTTATCGTCAGTGTTGGGAGTAACGCGTTACAAAGTAACGCGTTACTGTAATTCCACTACTTTTAGCGGTAACGAGAGTGTAACGAAGTATTTTTTTTAATCAACTAACGCAGTTACAGTTACTGAAATTTAAATGAGTTCGTTACTCGCGTTACTCTCTTTTGTGAAAAATGAACACTTGCAGACAAGAAGACAAGCTAGGCTACTTTAGCTGCTTCTGATCTGACATCGCAGGACCTTGGTGGCGCAATGATATTGTAACGTCTCGGACGTTATGGACTGATGACACGGAGACGGGACGACGTTATTAATCCTCCCTTTATTGGGCATACACCAACACAGACAGCGTGCTCCTCTCAGCTCAGCAGCTCCAACGTCAACAACAACGGTTCCCGTCAACCACCCGTAACTTCCGTTTTCCGACAGGTTAACCCCGCCTCCCCTCTACTCCGCCAATCACAGGCACGCCTCCCCTCTACTCCGCCAATCACAGGCACGCCCCCTCGACCAGCATCACGGTGCCACACTGTGATTGACAGCCACTTCCAGTGTTGCCGGGTCCGCGGTTTTTGCCGCTGGTTGAATTTTGTGTCTGGTTCGGGTAGACCTATTTTGCATGCAAATTACATGAATATCTTTAAATAAAAATCCATATTTTAAATGAAATAATTTATTTATACCCAAATCCTACCAAACTGACTCCAGATCAGCACGTACACGCCTCACTAGCACCCCCCCCTCAATTATATGCAGCACCTCAAAGTACCTTTGTTTTCTCTTTTAATTAGTGTTAATACTGTAGGCCAATCACTTTTATTTCATTGGGCCTAATGTGGTAAAAAGAAACCACTGTTAAATCACTGAGACAGTTATTTTGTATTAAGTTAACTAAAAAAGGGACTTTTGTACTCCTGCTTGATTTGAAGGCCTGTTGCCCTGTTGATTGCAATAAATAGGTCTACAACATATGTTTATTGTGTTTGACTGTTCATGACATTAAAAAAGCAGACATAAAAGTAACTTAAAAGTTACTTTCCCTAGTAACTAATTACTTTGGATATACAGTAATTAGTAAAGTAATTCAATTACTTTTAAAAGAAGTAACTAGTAACTATAACTAATTACTAATTTTCAGTAACTTGCCCAACACTGGTTATCGTTCACAAAACACATAGTATGGCTGAGGTGGATAAGATTGTTATTAGTTTTACTGGTATTTGGTCACGCACAAAGTATTGACAAATCTGACTATTTGCCTTGATTGTGGAGCTGGACGATTTGCTAAGAGATCATCAAAATGGATTATAGTTAATCCCATAGACTGTATATAAATGTGGATTCATAAGCCTTGAGTTCGTAATTTTTGTCGTCCACGTCTTTTTTATTTTGTATTTACCCGAAGTGACACATGACGGTGGCCCCGCCCCAAAGCATACTCTGCTTTATGGTCTGTTTGACTCTAAATGGACCATAATTTAAGAAATCATGCTGTATTGAAAAAGACTTGAAAATAGAGATTGAGACCATAAACTCATGATAACAATCATTAATGAGGGAGTAAATCAAGGGAGAAGTCATTTTCTCTGAGACTTCTATACAATCCGACTTGTTTTTGGAACCAGCCTCAGCCATCAGTGTATGGATGTGTGTGTGAATGGATGATGGTTGACATATATTGTAAAGCGCTCGAAATGGTTGTAAGTCTAGAAAGGAGCTTTGTATAAGTCCATTCACCAAGAAGAAGTCAGGGGATCACAAAAGTCACTGTTCTTCATCGTCTGGGTAACATGCGTGTCTATCCAACATCTGTATACAACATGGCAATGCATCCCGTAGCTGTTGAAATATAGTCTGTCTGCCAATGTGAATGTTCAAAGTTTTTGGTCCCATAATCTTTCATCCGGTTCATATTGAGCTTTAAAATAAACCTTTCTAATGAGCTCCCAGTGTAAATGTAAGTGACGGGGGAACAGAATCCAAAGAGCTCCCTTTGTGCAAAACTCTTTTTGAATATTTAACTAAGGTTAATAAGATGCCTCAGTGGAAACTGAACTCGAAGCGAAAAAATACATTTGAATGCCACGACAAAGAAGTTCAGCGAACTGAAGAGAATCCCATTAAGGGATTCATGAGGATTTGCTCCAATCCTCCCCGCTTCACGTAGCCATGCAGTGCGGTCACCAGTAACCCGAGAACCCGTTTCTGTTCTCTGTCCACTCAAAGTAATGATGTCCCTATGGCACGAGGACTTTGGCCGCTGTTATTTGCAGTTGGTATGGAGTGACGTGCCAGCTGCCTTCATATGCAAGACGACATACAGAAGCTGCTGACTCAACCTCACACTGCATTAAACAAATTATGTAAATTCAGTGTTTTGAGTTAAACACTCTTTATGAGTCATCAGAGGCTCATTCAAATATCCAGAGCCAACAGATTTAACAAATTCAATCACTGTAATTCTTTTCTGCCCTGTGAGGAGACTGATGTGAGTGGGATGCTGGCATTAAACAAGTAAATAGGGCGAAATGACAGTGAAACGTATTGACCAGGAGATGCTGGCACTGATCGAAACTGTGCCCGCTCGAAAGCAGCCGCGTCTCGATGCACTGTAGAGTTCACAGATTGTGTCTGACGCTAGTCAAGAGTTCACATGCAATATCGACTCACCCCAATAAAAACCTGAGGCACAAAGAAACAGAAACGGAGAGGAGAAAAGAGGCGGGCTAAGCAAGCTGACCTGGAGCCAAGTCCATTAATCTTCACGCTGGCACCGGGCCAAGGTCATGTAGGCTTTAAGGGCACCAAATGGTCTCTCTTTTATTTTATTTTGTAAGTGTTTAACAGTACAAGGTAGCTAATTTCTTCCTACCAAGCTTTGGTAGCTAATTTCTTCCTACCAAGCTTTTTTATGTATTCACACAAATTCTCCCGAATCACATTATCAATGACACGTAAAGCAAGTTTCTTGCGGTCTCCTCGCTTGTATATTAAAGTGTGTGTTGTTTGAGTCAGTAGATAAACTGGTCCAAACAAACTACTGTGCCCTCCTTTGGGATGACTGATATTATTGCCTCTTTAATGACTCCGGTAGTCTGCTCTTAGTGTGTGATTAAAGCAAGTGTGGGTTTTCAGCAAGCGCTCGCTCCCAACTCTTCAATTACGGAAGCTAAGACCACGATCCTCCACGTGCCGTTAGGACGGGAGTAAAGGGATGTCAGGTGAGGTTCGGGGCGGATGGATGGGTCAAACAAACACAGGACTTTTTGCCAGCAGGCTATTAGTTTGAAATAAAAAGTTAACGTTGACTCTTACTTACGTGACCGTACGTACATAAAAAACTAACATATTTCACACAAATCATGATCTTTTCCTTAACCTGACCAATTAGATTTGTTGCGTACACCTTGGATTAGCAGGTTGAAAAAATGACACTAAAGTTCAATCCAAAATTGAAGGGGGTGGGGGGGCCCTTTCATCTGAAAATTATTTCTCCATTCTCCTCTGCAATTATGACTTCATTTTCTCTCTAACCATTACTGTAATGTATATCTAGTGTCCAACAATGAATTGTCGTTCTATCATCCATAGATGATTTGTTTTTGAAGGACTATTTATTTCTCTCTTAAAATAATGTCCATATGCTCATTGCAGCAGGTTTTGCTTGTTAAAACCATTTCTTCTGTTTATACGGGCCTCCTAACATGCTTCTTATTCAGACAATCCAAAAATAATATAGATTTTTTTTTTTAACTGGTTCTTAAGGTGTGACTCCTCTGGTTGCAATAAGTAGTCTGGGTGTTTAGAGGTCGATGAGAAAATGACCCCAATTGATTTCTTACCTCAGTAAACATTGTGAACGTGAGTTTATGGTCTCAATTGCTAGTTTCTTCAATACAACATGATCTTCATTCATGAATTATGGTTCAATTTAGAGGACAACAATAGACAATGAAGCAGGGTGGGGCTTCCTTGTGATTGACAGGTCGCTACCAAGGTGTCTTCTGGTCTGTGTTTTCATCTTGGAATGCTAACCACAGTGTTTGTTTCAGTTTGTGTAATATCGCCTACACATTACTTAATCAGCGCTCAGCTGGACTAAGTCCACCCTCACATGTCACTTTGGTTAAAGAATGATGTGACGCCCAGAAAACAAGATGGCAACGCCCAAAATGCCAAACTCAAGGCTTCAAAACCTGAGTGTGCACAGACCAAAGGTTGACATCACAGTGACTACGTCCACTTGATACACACAGATTATATTCTATTGAGATGGGAGGAAAAATATAAAGTCCTCGTTCTAAAATGTAGTCCAACATTTTCTGATCTTAATCATCTCTTCACAGTCGGAAGTTGGTATCGTTGAAAGTTTCAGTCTTTTTAGTATATAGTTCCACCTTGATTTACATGACTCAGATGAACGAAGCCTCATGTTCATCTCAACTAAGCTTTGGAAAGTATTTGTGCCCAGACCGGATGGATGTTTTACCTCTTAATGGCTAGTATGAGCAGAAAGAATAACTCGGGTGAACAAAAACGCTTTCATTGTACACATGGAAACCTGACTATTGTTTCAAGACGGACCTGAACATGTAACCCATTAGCTAAAGCTGCTGTAGTTTATACTTGTATGTGTTCAAATTACAATGTGAATCAATCCATCCATCCATCCGTAGTACAGGCTCTGATGTATCTTACAGGCGTACAGGGTAAACCTGATGCGAAGACTAAGCAGTGATTTCTGGCTCCACACAAGAACATGTCTCACATGAGCAGTGATGCGGTTTTATAGCTCCCCTGGCACAGAGCGGAACATTTAAAAGGCACGGCTCAAATGAGCTTAGCACACTTTATTACCCGTCTGCAAACAGCTTAAGTGTCAAGCAGCACATCCTTGAGTGTGTAATGTTCACAGGCATACTGAAAAATGTCGTCAATTAGCCCAGAGAAGCACACATAGGTGGCACATAACCAAACAATGCAAAGCTGTGATTCAAACTGAAGGCTGAATCATTACTGCACCATCGCACACTAAAACCTGCACATAGCACACTTCTTAATGTCTGTGCATTCAGCCCCTGAGCTGAAATGTTGAAATCTAAGTAATTCATGTTCGGTGATGAGTTGATCAGAGACCAGATTTACCCATTATGCTGCTGATTATCACAATAATAACTGCAGCAGTATTACTGGTCCAGTGGCATCACCACCATGTAATTACGAGCGTTATCTGATTATAAATGGTTACAGTGAAACATTTTAATGTATATGACTTTGCTGAGGCAAAAGGAGAAGAATCTACATGACATGTCATATTACACTGAAAATGTCCAGGGAAAGTTAAACTCTGGGATTTTGCGCAATTTACCTTACTGTATTTTTTATAATAGTGCACTTAATTAAGCACTTACACATTAAAAAAATCAATACTATGTCTTGTGTCATGTTAAAAGTCCATTTAATTGAATTGTATCCGTGCACTGGATTCAGCGGCACACTCTTCTGTCACATGTATATTCTTTGGCCAGGAATCCATTTTGAGACATTTGACTGTATAACTAGAGTGAATACATTTAATCCAAAATTAAGATTGAGAACACCTGCTGCTAGCTGTGACCTTGTGGGCTGTATCTTGATTCAGCACACTAATTGAGGACTTTTAATCCATACTGTATATTTCCATTCATTCTAAATCGTAAAACATTTATTTTACCAAAGAGTTGTTTACTTTAATCTCAATACATTCAGGTCAAGAGGCTCTACGAGCACTTGGAACGCATTTTGTTGATGAAAGATAAATGGTTCAAATATGAACCGTGAGTTTGACAAATGCTGTGAGAAATAACAATAGACAGTTGTGACAGGTGTGCTGCAGTACAATGTACCACGGTGTCCTGCTGTCAATCAATCCAGTCCACTGCCGCTGCCTGAGTGATCAGGGAATGTCCAAGTTTCCTTGAGGCGGTACAGACACCGACGCAGTCACAGCTCGGGGAGTGTTTGTGCAGTCAGTATTTGTCTCCAACAACAAACAGAGGTCTCCTTTTTGTCAGTTCAGCGTCACGTCCAGCTCCGTGAAAGTGTCGCCGTGTGCAGGAGTAGCAACGCACAACTTTATCACTGTGCATAGAGTGTAAAAACTGCATAACCTAATCATCTATGTGTAATGAAAGTTAATAATGTACCAATCAACACATGAAAGTCACGGGAGCATAGCATAATCACAGAGTTGTGAATAATTTAATAAATTAGTACATTGTGAGAAAATGATGACATTATAAACAAAGCACAAAATAAAATGGAATTATGTCATGGAATCAGTGTATAGTGAAATAATAATAATAAAACAGAGGTCCAACAGCTCTAGTTTTACATGACACATGTGGAGTACTTAAAGCAACTGGACCTCGTCTGTTTGGTCTCAATCAGTTCAAAATTGATGCAGCCTATTAAATGTGTGAGACGACGACAACATATCCAGTGAGCTAGACAAATGAGAAGCCTTACGATATATGCTTGATGCTTGATATATATATACATACATATATATTTTTTCTGATTGTCTATGCCCTTTGTAAAGCGTCTTTGAGTGTTATTTAAATAAAAAAATATAATAAGCTCGGCTATTTTATTTTATTGTATTGTATATTTGTAAAAAATGTTTTGCTGCTGCTTCAAGAAATTTCTCCCTGGGGATGAATAAAGTAAAATTGAATCTAATCTAGAAAAGGGCAATATAAATTTGAAGTATTATTATAACAATAATAATTATCACTATATATATATATATATACAAGCCTAGTTTTTATGTGATAAAGTACATTTGCTTTTGAAATGAATGGTTCCTTACAATACAAGCTTTTAATTATTACATGAAATGCAGTTTCTACTTCATGAGTTGCTACACAGGTGATAAGAAATGTAGTCACCGACACAACTTTCAGTTCAAACTTTGAAGGTCGTGAAGACGTCTCAGGTTCAAGGGATCTTTCTAAAAGTCACGGTGGTATTTTCATGTCGGGCATGTTCACCCGCACCAGCAAGGACAGCAGCTCGCCGACTCAAACGTGATTTGTCAAAGCAAATTGATATTCAGCTGAGACAAGTACCACTTCTTCAGTCCTCAGTGTCCAAAAAGAGATGTACTTAATAACTTCAAGGAACAGTGTGTAACATTTAGAGGGATTTAGTGTCAGATATTGAATAGAATATTCATAACTGTTTTAATCGGCGTCTAATCACCTGAAAATAAGACTCATGTTTTCCTTAGCTTTGAAAAAGCCATTTATATCTACATAGGGAGCCCAGAACGGACACCGGCTATAGGGAGAGCCTTTCCTGCTTTACTTCACTTGTCCATTATTAAGTCTTGGAGAAGTAGTGAGTACTAATATGAGTGGCTCCTCTAGTTGTACAAAAATCCCAAAGATACCTATCCCTACCTGATGCCAGCATAGGGTGGGTTACGCTGTGGAGTATTTTGGTGGTTGCAAACCTGCCATAAACCACTCTAAAACATACACACTGTTCCTTAAAGAGTCCGTTGGTTTGGACCCATCAATTTAGAAAAAGACTTTGTTCACCATGAGGTCCAGTCCCCTGAAGCCCTGAGCACAGAATGCGAATGCTCAAAATGCTTTGGTTGAGTCGGGGCAGCGCTTTGTGACATCACACGAGGCGGTGAGGTATCCATCGACTACTCACTGACTTCACAGTGGGACAAATCCCGCGTCAGTATTCCCCTGGAGACTAATTTGGAACACAGCACCAAATCATCTGGATGTGAAATAATTTTTGTAATTTATTTTGCGTGATACATCCTAATCCCGATAAAGAATGTTTTACATGTGTGTGCCTTAGCATTGAGGCAGCCAATGGTTTGCATTCATTCCATTTGGTGTGACATACATGGACTATCCATCACCGCGAACATCGTATCTGCTTTTACTTGATCAGGGAGAGACCAGTTAGATGAAGAAAGGATAATGTGTATTGTTAACAGATGGTATTTATTGATGAAGTCTCATTGTCTTTGGGGCTTGAACTCTACGGGGAAATTTGTAATTGAGGGCCGACCGCCCCGCAATGCTTCCCATCTTCTTTTCCTCAGCTTCTCTCCTCCTCTTCTTCTCTCCTCCTTAGTGGGCTGCACGGATATGGATACCTTTTGGGCATACCATGAATGACGGAATACCTTTGTCGTCCCGGTGTGCTCTGATCTCCGTCCTTGAACTTTTACCAATGAAACAAAGATACATTGCTGGTTGTTCCTTTTTTCCGGGTTACTATAGTTTTGACCAGGTGAACACTGCAAACGCTGGGTATTGAAAACGTTACATTACTTGCATATCATTTAGCAAACACTTTTATTGAGAGTGATTCGAGACTTACGGGTGCGTTTAACCATGAGTACGAAGTCAGAACGTAAGATACGGAAATAATGTTTCTTCAGGGAAGCCACAGTAGGTGAGTAGGTGCCATCCGGTTCTACTGAAGTGCTAGTCCGCTCTATTTTACTGGATTTTCGGTAATGTTTCTCCCGTCGAACAGGGAAATGCAGAGAGTTTGAACGATGTTAAGTTTTGCAGTCTGACCATATTTATATGATCGGGGAGAAGATCCGGGTGCGATGTGCTGATTAGTGTCTTTACCTTGAATGATGAACGCTTGGCGTAAAATGCATGCGGAACGCGCTGGCATGAAGAGCCGGCCGCAGGGGATGCTGTTGCAGCAGGAGTTTGAGGATATCCGGTCCTAATGCATGGATGATTGCCAGAGTTTAGCTGGACGTTGCATGGTGCCGATCGGTTGTTACCTGCCCGGAGTGTGTTGTGGCAAAATGATGAGCAGAGACAATGATTTGGCGAAGCAACACAGCGGGAAGTGTTTAAATGAGCACATGGCAACATTCAACAAGTTCAACAAATCCGTCTTTCTAGAATATTTAGCACATATTTGTATTGTAAATTTAGCCCTCCCATCAGACCTTTTCACCAATCGGATCAGTTGTTGGAGAACCTGGCACAAGTATTATCAAGGTGACCGTGACCCAACCGCACTCGATAACTAAGGATCATAGTCCATTTCCAGAAAACATCTGTTAGATAACCAGATATCATAGCAAGTACATGATTGTTTCTACTGGCTAACTCTAAGGAGTTCAACCTAGGTTATATTATTTTCTCCAACAAGTGACTCGAAGTACCCGGTGAGATCCTCCGCAGGGGGGTGCTTGTGAGGAGATGCTTTCTCCTCTGCTGGGACATCGCTGGCTCCAGAAGAAGGCTGGAAAAAGGTAATATGGACGTTTCATTGTGAGCGTGCAGACGATTGCTGGTGGAGAACGCGGATAACGGCGGCGTGAATCGTGTGTCACAGCAACCTGAATGAACTGAAGATAGAGAGGCAGCCATATTTGAATAAGAAAGCAGCGAGATGATTGGCTCGCCATGTAATTGTTTCCCCGTGCTTATTAGATAGAGTGGACCAGCTGATCTGCGAAGCTGGAGTCATGATTGACGCCGCCGAGCAACGACAGCGAGTAAACATGAGTGAGCATGTGTGGAAAGTGATAAGCAGACATATGAGGGATAGATGGCTGGCGTGAGGGGTATGGTCTTCATGTCTGAACTTGCACTATATTTCCATTTTTGACAAATCTGCTATGTGTCTGGTATCCAAATTTAAGGTGTATCCAATTTGTGATAAAATATTCAATGAGAGCACTTCCCCAGTGCGGCCCTTCACAGGTCTGCGTCTCCTCGGCTGCATTCTCTGGAGAGAACCTCAAGTGCAGCCCACTGAAGGAAAGTACCTTCAGTGGGCTTACTCAGCATCCAATAATGTAACCAGGAGCTCACCTCCAGGTAAGATGTATCCCACAGACTCCCATTTAACCAGTGGTGCGCCGTCAGGGCCAGCAAGGCCTTCTCTGCTGGCCTAAACATCATCAGAATATAATTTAAAAAATATATATATTTTCCCACAAATATGTATTAAATTATTCCCCAGAGTAAGAGTTATACTCTTCATTTCATAGCTTTCCTCTTGGTTGCACTGCTTCCAGCCCCAGGTTGAGATCTGGAGGGCTGGTCTTTATGTTAGATCTTTTATCCAATCATATTCAGCCATCATGTGTTGCCAGGGGGCTAAAATCTGCCCTCAGGCCTTCAGAATCAACATTGCGGGCGCTGGTAGCTTAAAGTGAATGGAAATGAAAATGTTGTGTCAACCAATCAGCTTGAGAGTTGACTATTGTAGGCCTGCTAGCTGGCTCCAGTGGGCCAGCTAGCAGGCGTAGTGCGTGCACGTCTTTTGATTGGATTACCAATATTGAGAGGCGTGGCCTATGGGCAGGTATATGCAGAACCTCAGAACTAGGAAACTGAATTTGATAAACGAATTAATTCGCGTACTACTTAGCTGTTTTTTCAACCCACAATGGCGGAAGGAGGAGAATATATCGATTTGGTCGAGGATATAATTATAACGCCATTCTCAAGACGAACTTTAAGACCGACGCCGACGCTACAAAGCCCGTCACAGGCGGGACAGGGGCTCGCTCGCCACTTTCAAAGTTCCAACTACGAGCGCTACCAATGGCTCAGACTCCGAGAAGCTCTGCACACCGGACTGCTGGGAATGCCTATTATTTGCAAGTGATCGATTTGGTGTTTGGAGCCACACTGGCTTTGCAAACTTGAGTTGTCTAACCAAGGCAGCAACGAGACACCAAAGTACGGCTGGGCACCTACAAACAATGGTGCTTTGAAAACTTTTGGGGACACGGAGCGGATCTACAGATCAACGAACAAGCGCGCAGGGCAACCGATCTGCACAATGAACAGGTGAAGAAAAATAGGGAAATATTGAAAAGACTCATTAATTGTGTCATGTGTTTGGGTGAACTTTCATCTTCATCATCACGGCGAAACTGCTTTGGGTGACAATGCGCTGTTTCAAGATTCAAGATTCAAGATTCAAGATGTTTTATTTGTCACATACACACAAAGGGTGTGCAGTGAAATGAAAGTGGCAATGCTCAGCAGGAATGTGCAAGGGCAACAAGTACACACTATTTACAATAAAAAACAACACAATATTTACAGTAAGTGTGTGTGTGTGTGTGTGTGTGTGTGTGTGTGTGTGTGTGTGTGTGTGCCTAAGAGGGGCAGTTGTGTGGGTCTATGTGGGGGTCCTGGTGAGGTCGGAGTTCACAGTCCTGATGGCCTGAGGAAAGAAACTCCGTCTCAGTCTCTCTGTTCTTGCAGCGTGACTACGGGGGCGCCTGCCTGACCGCAGCAGCTGAAACAGTCTGTTGTTGGGGTGGTGAGGATCCTTCATGATCCTGCCGGCTCTGGTTCTGCACCTCCTGGTGTACAAGTCCTGCAGGGTGGGAGTGTAGTTCCAATAGTGCGTTCAGCCGAACGCACTACTCTCTGCAGAGCCTTCCTGTCCTGAGCGGAGCAGTTGCCAAACCAGGCTGTGATGCTTCCTGTCAGGACGCTCTCTACAGCTCCAGAGTAGAAGGACTGAAGGATCCTCTGGGAAACTTTAAATTTCCTCAGCTGCCTGAGGTGGTAGGCGCTGCCTTGCCTTTCTCACCAGAGTGTCTGTGTTCGTTGACCATGTCAGATCCTCGGTGATGTGGACTCCCAGGTATTTATACCCGCTCACCCTCTCCACAGTAGTCCCGTTAATCCCCAGTGGTGAGTACGTCCTCTGTTGTTGTACCCTCCTAAAGTCCACAATCAGCTCCTTAGTTTTGGTGACATTCATGATGAGGCTGTTGTCCTGGCACCAGAGTGACAGATCAGCAACTTCCTCCAGGTAGGCCTTCTCGTCGTTGTCGGAGATCAGGCCCACCACCACTGTGTCATCCGCAAACTTGATGATGGTGTTGGAGCTGAACCTGGCCACACAGTCATGTGTGTACAGGGAGTACAGTAGGGGGCTGAGGACGCAACCCTGGGGGGATCCTGTGTTCAGGGTGAGGGATTTGGAGGTGTGTCTGCCCACCCTGACCACCTGTGGCCTGGCGGTCAGGAAGTCCAGGATCCAAGCACACAGGGGTGTTCAGTCCCAGCTCAATCAGGTTGCCGGCCAGTCTGGAGGGACTATGGTGTTGAAAGCTGAACTATAATCAATGAACAGCAGTCACACATAGCACCCCCTCTGGCTGTCCAGATGAGAGAGTGTGGTGTGCAGTACCTGGGAGACAGCATCATCTGTGGATCTGTTTGGGCGATAAGCAAACTGCAGCGGGTCCATGGAGGAAGGGAGGAAGGCGCAGATGTAGTCCTTTATCAGCCTCTCAAAGCATTTCATGACCACCGAGGTGAGGGCCACGGTCGGTAGTCATTCATACATGCTGGAGAAGCATTCTTGGGCACAGGGACAATAGTGGATCTCTTGAAGCAGGCGGGGACCACGGACTCAGCCAGGAGAGGTTGAATATTGTGGTGAACACTGGAGCTAGCTGGTTAGCACAGGTCTTCAGTACTCGCCCAGATATGCCATCTGGACCTGCAGCTTTCCTGGTGTTCACCCTCAACAGAGCCCTCCTCACACTGTGCTCGGTCACAGAGAGTGTGTGTTCATCCCAGCGGTAGAACTCACCTCGGCTACGCTAACGGTGTTGTTGTTAGCCGGCGAGCTAGCGCTGTTGTTGCTAGCCTCAAACCGTGCATAAAATGAGTTCAGGTCGTCCGCTAGGGATGCGTCGGCACTCACCATAGCGCGGGTCTGCTCTGGTAGTCTGTGATAGTCCGTAGCCCCTGCCATAGGCGCCTGGTGTCGCGCTGCTCCATCTGTGATTCCACTCTGTCTCGGTACCTCCTCTTGGCCTTCTTCACCGCCTCCTCAGTCCATAGACCGCTGCCTTGTACTCGTCCATGTTGCGGATACAAGACCGGAGTTATAGGCAGCAATGCGGGCGTTCACAGCTTCACGGATGGATCTATCAACCCACGGCTTTTGGTTAGGAAAGACCCTAACTTTTACCGTGGGGACGATGGTGTCCGTTAAGCGTTGCTATGAGGCTCATTGCTACTTCCATAAACCGCTGGCGTCACTGGAACTGGATTGGATCATGTCCCAGTCGGCGACACGCAGAGCGTCCTGTAGCTCAGCCTCTGATTGGTCAGACCACCGCTACGTTCCTCGTCACTACCGCTTCCCGCGATCTTTTGCGGTACTCCGGAAGCAAGAAAATGGCGGCATGGTCCGATTTGCCAACGGAGGAGAGAGACAGCCTTGTAGCCTCTCTTGAATGGCGTATAGCAGTGGTCCAACGTTCTTTCCCTCTGGTAGCACACGTAATGTGCTGTAGAAAGTTCGGCATGACTTTTTTAGGTTTGCCCTATTAAAGTCCCCAGCCACCACCACAGCCGCGTCGGGATACTTGTTCTGATGCCGACATAACACATCATGTAGGTCCGATAGTGCTACGTCGGTGTCCGCTTGTGGTGGTATGTAGACGGCTGTGGTGATGACCGAGCTGAACTCCCGGGGAAGGTAGAATGGACGGCATGAGATCGTCAGATGTTCCAGGTTCGGCGAGCAGGAACGAGAAAGAGTCTTAATGTTTAGTGAACACACTGTAAAAAAAAGTTGGACTTAAAGCTCAAAGTTTGTGGACCAGAAATGGATAGAAGAAGAATATTAATATAACTCTGTTGCACTCGAGTATGTTCTTGCCTATTAGTTGAACTGTACTGTATTGTACTCTACCCCTGAAATTCTCTGAATAAAAATGTCAATTTCAAGGTGACGCAACGCCTGGTTATACTGTGTTTCTGTCTAACTGTATAGTGTCTAGACCAGGCCTATTCAACTAGCGGCCCGAGGGCTGGATAGCCTACGGCCCGTTTGAATTTAACTCTGGCCCGCAAGACTGCCTGCAAATCAGTATAGCTTGGTAAGAAAAAATAAAACTGACGGACACGCCTCTTTTATACATTGAGACATCTAACCCAGAGCCATTGAGTTTCACTGTTGCCTCAACCAAACCTCTATGGTTACATTTTTATGTTACGCACCCGTGTTGGTTGCCGGTGTTACACCCCGACTGGTTTTCAAACCTACTGGTTTCCCTACGCGTGCGTGCGTTGTGTTCTCTTAACATCTGCAGCGGGGCTCTGTCTCGCGCACCAGATTCGTCACACATTCACAAACATATTGCTGGAGATCTTCAAGCCACCGTTCATATCTATTTCGGTGATTACGATTGTATAAGTGAGCAGTGCATCACAGCCACGGACGAAGAAATACATTTTAGAAAAAATAAAAATAAAAAGATCGCCCGACCTGGTTTCGATCCCTTTCACGCAAAAGGAGTCTGCACTCAAAGACATGCAGTCTGTGCGCTGCACCACCAGATATTAGTTTCTGCCCAAGTCATTTATATATTGATCCATTAAGTCACATTTCTTATGTTTTCATGGGAACAGTTTGGTTGAAGGGATCTGAAACAACTGGTTACCTTGAGCGGATATTTACACTTTGAAACATGTTTATAGTGATGCTTGTTCGCAACACTTTTGCCACACAATACCGACGCATTTTCGTGTGTGACTGTTTACATGTGGAAATATACATTACTGTTTTTCATTTTTAGCCATTATTTGATCAATATTCTGTGCGGCCCTCACACCCCCCGTGATTTTCTTATTTGGCCCACTTGCTACTGAAGTTGAATAGCCCTGGTCTAGAGCCATGGCATCATAATGATTGTAATAAGAGGTGGATTAATTCGGGTGGGACTGTGTAGGACCTCACTGAAGGCCCAGGCCCCAGGACCACGGCACGCCACTGCATTTAACAACATTCCTAAAACTCCGGGGGGCAGGGGTTAAGTGTGTGAGAAAATCCCCGCTATTAAGCCGATGTAGGAGGGCAGTGATGGTCATTTAATTCTGCTTAAATGACCCACAAGGGATCCAAGCGTATAAGCCGTCATCTTGTAATGACCATTCTTGTCCTCCGTCCAAACGGGCATTACTCTGAGTGGGGTGGAAATCTCTCCCGTTGCTTCTGTTTTTGGGGCCAACGCACGATCAACCAACGCTCTTTCCCCCATTAGATATTACACATGCTTTTTAACCCCCCCCCCCTCTCACTCACGCACAGTGTTCACTTTCTATCGAGTGCAGACGAGTAATCTGCTGAGAGCTAAAATACACCTCTTTTCTTTCTCTTTTCCGGATGGAAAACATCGGAAAAAAGCCGATTACCAGTTAAGTGGAAAATGATGATCATTACGGGCAATCAAGATGGGCTTGTTTGCATATTGCAGATACGTTAAGCAGCTGTAATTACAGCCCTGGTCACAAGTGCTTTTCTGGAGAGATTACATGCTACGGAAGAGATAATTCCAACGAGGTTGATGCTACTTGATGCTAAGTGTCAACGGCCCAGTTCCCTTCCCGCTTTTCTCTTACGCATTGTGTAGAGCTGTAAAGGAAAGCAAATGATGCTGTTTAACACCATTTTTTAAATGTTAGCACTATTAATACGACAGACTACCACTGCTGTTTAATTTCACAGTGCATGCTGGCTAACTGGTAGCTGTTGTTGACGGGCGCTGTCCTCATTGCCTTAACAGGACAACCTGGACCCTTGTGGCACTGAACGCTCCAGGGGGCTAAAACCCACTGGAGCAAATGTATTTCCTTCTTGAGTTTTTTCATCAAACAAGGGTTGCAGTTGCCTCTTCGTATCATGTTGCTCGTGAAAAGCAGCAAAGACGAAGGTCAGCAGAAGCTATGAGAGTAAACTTCAAAGTGTTGACTGTAAATATGAAGTATAGGCGCCGTGACGTCAACCGTTGCGATCTTGCGATCAATGCGATCTTCAGCAACATCTTTTTTTAAATATAGTCTTAATCAGACTTTTTGCCCAGTTTGCAAGGAAAGGGCGTTATGACAATCACATGTCCTAACCACTTAAACAATGTATTGTGAGTATTATGATACATTGATTCATTATTTTTTTTCACCTACATTTAGTATGCAGTCATGGACAAATAGGTACAATGTGCTCCTTCGGCGTTGCCCATATTTCCAACAGCCCTGTGCAATGCTTTCGTTCATAATTCCCTGCAAAGGATCATCATGAACGTGCCCAGACACACACAAAAATGACAGCTTGTGCAATTTTTCATTTTAATCATCTAAATGCGTGATGGGAAGTACATTACACACAGCTGAACATTTTATTGACAGAAGTTCATCACATGAAATGTCCACGCTCTACTCTAAAGCTTTTGTGTAAGCTGATGAAAAAGATAGCGTATAATTTGGTGCGATGCTGTCAGGAGAGCAGGAGACATTTGCATGAGAACAATACGCGATCTGTCGGATTAAGACCAAACAAGTTTTGTGGTATTTACATAGCAGACCGTTCCACAAAGCAGCAAACCCTGCACCCTATCGTGGGGGATTTCGTGATCTTTAATTTTCTTATTCAAAGCAGGGCTTTCTCTCCTCTCATTGCATTGCTGATCCATAAAAAAGCCGAGAAGAGGCGATATCAAACTCCACCTGCGGAGTGTTCGCCCAGAGCAGACAACACCTCTGCTTTCATTTCCGGAGCAGGTCTCTCTCGGAGCGCAACGTTTCCAACAATGCTTGTGAGGAAAGCGACCAGCCTTCCTCCTTCTTCTTCTTTTGTGGTGCCAGAAGAGTGTTTGTGTCATTCTGTAGCCAGATACATGGACGGCTGGTTTCTCAAAACAAACCAAATCCCCTGAACCGACACGGAGTCCTGTGAGGTGCAGCAGACTGAGTTAAAGTTATTCCAGCCTGCAGCAAGTCCCAATGCCCTATTGCAATGCTACGCAATTATTGACAGGCCAATACAGATAATACAGACTAGGAGGTGAAGCTGAAAAGAAAAACATAATTAGATGGTAACCTGATGAAGTAAAACTCTTTCAGATTGAGCTACAGACGTGTTTTTGCCCGAGCAGCGAGTATATAACAGTACTATTAAAGTTTGTATTCAATTGAGAATGCTTGTGTGCCATTTGCCATCTGATATATGTGAGATAAACGCCTCTCTTCTTCCTTGCGTTGACTTTTTGTTGGTCCCACTTGGCCCCCATCCAAAAGAAACAATTACACAGCTGGGTGGGTTAGAAATATGCCCGATGCAAATTAAATGTAGAAAAAATAAATATAAAAAAAGCCACCCAAACACTGTAAACGCCGTCGTCGTGTCACTCAAAAGCAACGCATACAGTTGTTGCTAAGCAATAGCAAGCTGAGTATCTTCAGGAGGTCTGGTCAAGCAACAAGTTCAATGTAACGATCCACAGGGAAGTTTGTGAACGGAAAAGTTACATAATTTCAAATACAAAATTATAATTGGACGTGCAAGTTCTACTTTTTGATTCTCAAAATGTTGCCTAAACTTGCAGGAAACTATATGTGTTCGCTGTTGGATCTATTTGTAGTTCATTCCAAACCTACTTGGGTATGCCGCGGTCCTGCATTATGAAGTTGAATTTTTTTTCGAGGCTGTTCACAATAACCCCTTGGGCTCTGGAAACAGGATGAAAAAACACATCACAAAATATGTATTTGGTAAACAAGCCAAATCGTGTGATCTTGAACACGAAGCCTGTGACGTCAAGAAGTGAAATGCAAAAACGACCGGGTTAACTCGTACCTCACAGGTTTTAACGTAAGTCACCGACCATCACTTTGCCCGGTGACCCTCACCTGATAATATCCCCCCCCCCCCAAAAGGAGCAGGTGTTGCGTCTTAAAAGGCACCGGGTAAGCGGCAAAGCAAAGCGTGCATATTCAATATTAATGCTCCATATGCTGGAGAAGGACAGCTAACATCAAGCTAATTAGCATGCAGAGGGATGCAGACTGTGTACACGGGCACACCGTCCCCAGGGCTTTGTTCTCTGTGGTGAGGGAATGAGTCCAAACGCGGGTAAATACATTTATGATCGTCTCCCTTCCTCGACGCTACCACACCAGGACAACGACCAGCACACATCTAAATTGATGACGTCTTTTTTTGAACGCATCTTTTTTTCTCGAAAAAGCTAACTCCAAAAGGTGTAATTGGAGACGATTCTGTTCGCGATGCTGATAACTAGATGAATGCGGAGGAGAAGACAAAGCACAGACAGACAAAACAACAACAAAACGCTGTTTCTTCTTTTCTTCTTTGTTATGCCCCCCGCCCCCTCCATGTAGAGCCCGACCGCAAAACCTCTTCTCGTGAGCGGGGGAGGTCGGTGGCGTGAGGGCTTCTCACAAAGAGCAAGAGATGGGCGGTGAAGGCCACCTCCCGAGGGGCGCTCACATCCACGCAGTCGGGAGTCGCAGCCACTTTGTTGTCAAGGTCAAGGCAAATGGGTGAGGTGGGAGGGCTCAGTACCGGGAGAAGAGGGAGCGCAACCGTCCTCCATCACGTTCAGGCCGCAATTCAGCTCGAGCGGCTATGTTCTGAGGGGTTTCCTTTGCCTTCCTTTTTTCTTTTCTTTTTTCTTTTCTTTGGCAGCGTCTACCATCGTTGGCACGCTTTTTTTACCCAGGTGCTTCGTCTGAGGGCACACGTGAGATGAGCTTGGATGCTAGAGAAGCTGCATCAGTGGCAGATTATAGTAAAGACGTTAGTTTAAAGCAAGGCAAATGTATTTCCAATTCCCAAAAACCAGCACCACCACCACCAAAAAGAGAAATGTGATGTGTGGGAAGGGCTGCGGCCGGGACATGCTCTTTTATTTTCCTGAGTCTCTCTCACAGCATGCCATTGGGCAAAATGCCTCACAAGCTGTTTGCAGACCATTAAGAATACAACAGCTAATACTTTACTGTTGCTCCCGTTCCAGCTATATCAGTGGTGATATCTGGGGGAAATAAGATGCTTCCACAACCACCACAATAGTGGGAAAGATAAGCCAGCGCAGCTTTAATTAGCACAACACAGGGAACCTTTGAGGGCTGCATCAGAGCCAGGAGCTGAATAAATACTCATAAATCTACAATACAGAGAAGTTAATTCCTTCCATTGTGATCTGCCCGGAGCTGAAGGCGCCTCTATAGAGCTCTGCGGCACGTGAGAGCCTCTTTCTGATAAGCCGGAAACACCTATTCAATCTTGCTGATTAAAGTCACATCAGGCAGCGCTCCTGACAGCCGAGCTCCGGTATAGTATCAAGGTTTTTTTCCCCCTCTTTTTTTCACCCACACCAAAAAAGAGGACGAATGCTCCACACATGCATAACAAAAAGAAGAAAGAAGAAAAAGATTCAAACTGCCAAATGTTTTAATCTAAAAAAAAGGAGGCCCGCTCGTATTCTGGCGCGATGAAGCCACAGTGCCTTTTGGGATGATTTACTCTATCTGGTATAGCTTGAAGTTCTGAGGCAGCCGGGAGAAGAAGACGACGAGGCAGCTCCTCTCCATCACTCTGAAAGCCCCAGCGTAAGAGCCCTCATAAAAGCACAGGAGCCTTCACACCCCTCCCCTCGATATTATTTGCTCGGGCGAATGGACTGGATCCGTACATGTGATTTATTGATAAGTGTTGGACAGCTCACTGTAGACAGTGGCGGCTTTCTCAGACTCCCCAAAGGATCCCTTCAACGGCTGAATCTCAAGGATGCTACGTCATCGATTCCCACTGTTGCGGTGACGGGTCAGCCCTCAAATTCTACCGAAGACCGGGTACGTGCATTCAGAGGACTTTCAGGGATGCATGTGTGTGTCTCCCGAATCACACGCAATCCAACACCCTTCCCCCCATCCCCTATATTCATTGTTTTGTACGTTCATAAATTATAATAATTGCACCCAAAAAATTCAATGGTATTCATCTTTTCAATAGACCTACATGTTTGAAATCTGTCAGAATCTTGATTTGAGGAAACATTTAATTGTATTAATGTTCCTACTAGCTTTGAATTAGACAATTTTTTAAACCTTTAGTTGAAGAATACCATCATATCTGAGAGCTATTTTTAGGGAACAAAAATCTACTGTATTAGAGTGCTGTATTCTTGAGTCTCTGAAGGATGACAGCATTTGATAAATGTGTCCTGTTGCTCCCCTACTGATTTTTTTATTTTATACATATACAGTACAATGTGCATACTGTACACAAACATTGTCCATGTGTGACCATTTTGTGCCACATGTGAAGGATATATAAAAATAAAATGCACATGTTACAATCCTCAATGTACTCAAAGACTTTAGAAAGTAGTGGGTGTATTTTATATTCCGCCTTTAGGAAGGGCTAAGAGGCTTCCCATGTGTTTAATTCACCAGCACGTACTTGGAAAGCTGGAGAACCCCCCACATACACTGGTATTAGTTAAATTGTTTCCGCACCACTGTCTCTGCTACCGAGAAAGCCAAAGGTAATGATAAACTCACAAATGTGTGCAAATTAGTCTCCATAAATAAAACATTCAAAAACTGTGCAAAGCATTTTAAGACGCGCTCAACGCAAACAGAGCCAAAACGTAATGCATTAAAAATTTAAAGAGAGGCCATTATAATTCTTTATTCTTTTACCGAAACCTGTTGTTCGTGGAATAAATGCATCACCAAGTCAAACTCACCGCCTCTGGAGGCTGATAGAGAGGATTAATGCTCATTGCTCTTTTCTTGCATCTGCACCCGGATGATGGGGAGAGTAAAAAAAAAAAAAGATTTGATTTCATATTGAGAAACCTCTCAGACCGGAGAGTTTTGTTAGGCTTCCTCGTCCTTCTGTTAATATCTCAGACGGATTAGTTGATGTGAGAGACGGTTGATGATGATTTAGCGGACTCTCCTATAAATGGTATGCTACATAAAAATATAACAAGCCCTGTGTTGATCAAGAGTCTGAGCGCATAAGGTGGGCTTGTGACTTCCAAGATAATATCCAAAGCATGCATATTTAATGAGCATCACCTCTCGGAAATAAATGTGCTGTGAAACACTCCGAGCACCAGGAATAAACGTCTTCTTGTGCTTGCTTTGCTTCACCCACTGATGCTTGATTTCATGTCAGAGCCAGGTCAGGAGTTTTAAAGAGATTTCCAGCCACATGACCTGCGACAGTAAAAGCACGACTGGTGGCACCGCCTACAAAGAAGTGTGCCCCTTTTGAAAATAAGTTGAAACGAGCAGAAGGAGCAACCCCTCGGGGGGGAACTAACTCATCAAACGTTGACAATAAAGCACACCGATCACGGGATAACAGCCAATCGCGTCGCCACATGTCGGTCCTGGTGGAGAGTGTAAGCTGACCAGATCAATGCCCGCTGGTGGAACTGGAGCAAGGTCACGGGTGAACAGAGAGGAGGGCGATGAAAGGGAGAGAGGCCGAGGGTGTAGGATTGGATGGAGCCTGGGAGGCATCATTGTGTCTGACTTGTTCGTGGCCTTGTGTGGAAAAGGGCCAGAAGACAGCAGGGGAGCCGGAGACATTGCCGAATGCGGTGAACAGCAGAGAGCAGGGCAGAGGTCACTGCAACACGGGTCTCAGAGAACTAATGGCTACTTCGTAGGCCTCGGTTCTACTCCCAGACGGACTCGTGCAGGGACAAGAGGGTTCTGCCGACGCCGTGCGCTTGGAGGACTCGTTCCACACACACATGCACAGAAGATTGCACATGACTGACGCGTGCACCCACTGATGACGAAGTTCACAAGGAACCTTGCGCCTTTGAAAGAATAGCTTATACTCCATGTTGATAAAATGAGGTTAGCTTAAATCTTTAAAAGTTTAAAAGGGATAACTTGTTTGTGAGATCCATCATCTCAAAGGTGACGGGGGCAGTACATCCAGGGCAATGGCACAGCACCCCCATTGGGCCAATGGCAAGCGGGGTCAACTCGTCATGGCTAAGGTTAGGGTCATTAACCTGAAACAAGGACCTTATCGAGGGAGAATATTCCAGATGCATGTTATAGTGGTTGTTTTGAATAAAAACAACGTAACCCCCGGTGTTTAATTTGGCTCCAGAAAATAGCTTCTCTTGGATGGCATCACAATGCAGAGCTTAAAGGGGAATGCTACTGAGTTTACACATCAAAGTGTGTTGACAGGTCTCGGGGAGTACTACTGCATATGAGGAAAAATAAGTTTAAAAAAGCCTTTTGTGACTCCAGAGGGAGCAGCATGAAGTCTGATGAATTGCCTTAACCCTCCTGTTACCTTAGGGTCAATTTGACCCCATTCAATGTTTAATGTCGGTGTTCTTTCGGGTCAATTTGACCCCAGGCTGTTTTTCACTGTCAAACATATAAGAAATATCAACTTTTTTATATATTTAAAGTGCTATTTAGGTAGTCAACAAACAAACATAAAGTACCTCACACTTAAACTTGGAAAACAATATTAATTCAAATAATTTTCTGGAGGTTTTAATTGCTGGGGTCAAATTGACCCCAGGGGTAAAATATGTCAGTAAATATAAAGGTAACAGGAGGGTTAAACATTGAATGGGGTCAAATTGACCCGAAGGTAACAGGAGGGTTAAGTGGTCACTTGAGGCTGCGTCAGTTGAGGCACAAGACTACAAGTAAAAAAAAAAAAAAAAGTAAACAGGGGCGGGAGTAAAAACAAAAAAAGGAGGCCACTCCTCATCTCTGCTTGAGGCTCGTAGCTCGAGGCTACATTAGCGGAATACATAGAACAAAAAAAGACAACATCTCTGGTTCCGCTGACATGACTTTGATACCTTGTTTTAAAATAGTGACTTTGATAATGTTGACGATGTAGTGCAAAGTTATGCAAAAGAATCGACTACATGTATTCATAGTCCGAAACCAAGCACTGAAGAAAGAGAGAAACTTGTCCCTCAGTCTGTATTAAGGAACATCACCCGCGGCCACGGGGGTAGCATCCACTTTTACTGGGGAGGGAGAAGCGTCAAACCACAGGTAGTGCTGGTGAAATAATTAGTTCTTCGGTCTCTGGGGTATATTTGCCACGAGCCTTACCGCTGTATCAGCTACTAACAGGCCAGCACATAATACTGAATGGCTTCGGTTGCCAACAGCAACAACAGAAAAACCTAACGTGAACCCTCCGTCAACCCACTCCTTCCCCCACGGCAGCGGACGTTCATTTTGTGTTCGACGTTGGTTTCAGATAATTTAGGAATGAGTGTAGACGCAGACAGATACCGAACCGAATTACTTCAGGGATGATGGTTGTCATTCATGTCAACTAAAGACTCGCTATCAGTAGCGTGCCACTCTGCCTTCTTGATGTTTGGCAACCACTCAAGAGAAGAAATGACGACCTGTGACCACCATATTGGGACGTTCCAGAGCAAGGGGGGCTCCAGGTGCTGACTGAGGAGAAGGCTGACAGCTGTGTGCATTAGAACATCGTACACTCCTGCCGGGCTCATGATGGTGTGCCACAGGCCCAGAGCTAAAGCCTTGGCAACACAGGTGGGATAATAGGGAGGATTGAAAACATATGTAGCAGCCAGGTTATTCTTATGCCGTGTTCACATCGAAAGCGACACGATTTTTCCACGCGACGAGATCATATGCAAAGTCAACGTACAGACGCGTGTGGCTGCGATACACAATATTTTTCCGGGCGGCAAGTTTTGGCCGTTTTTGGACGACGAGAATTTTGCCTCTAGTTGAAATATTTCAACAAACTCAAGAGCCAATCAGCTCTTGAGTTTCTCCGTGTGTCATCACTGTCTCGCCGTTGTTGAAGCAGAACAAGGAGGACACACTTTTTTATGGTTTATGGTTTTAATTTCTAGTTTCAATTCTTCTTCAATACAACATGATGTTCATTTAGTAAGTGATGGTCCATTTATTTAAATGGCATCTGTAGTCCCATTTAGAGTCAAACAGACCATAAAATAACTTCTGCTTGAGGGCGATGCCACTTTGTGACTGACAGATCGCTCCCGCGGCATTGTCCGGTTATTCACTGTTTCAATTAATATCATGGATATTAGATGTAAAATGTTGGTCACCTTAAAAACTTCTATTCAACGGTCAGTTACTGATACTTAGCTCCACCCTTTGACTTCTGGTTGCAGAAAAACAAGATTCCGACGGCCAACGTCAAAGATGGAAATGCAAAAAAAACAGAACTCGAGTCTTCAAAAGTGCCGTCCACAAACCAATGGTTGACGTCACGGTGACTACATCCACTTCTTATCCACAGTCTGCGTGCATAACTCAGGGCTCAGATGTCAGAAGGTGGAGTCAAATGTTCAGGCCTCGGAAGGACAAGTCGCTGACCTCAGACAAGTTACGAGAGGAGAAATCCCGGTACACGCCACTCCACCGTAACAGTGCCGAATACATCCAACGACAAAGCAAGACTGAAGATTTTCTAAATGCATCCCTTAAAGCCGTCTCCATACACTTAGCTCTAATCAACGCTGCCTCCATTTACTGCGGAGGTGACAGTTACTTTGTGAATCTCATACGGGCTGCCATAAGCACTCTGTTTAATCTACCGTGCTCCCACACTCCTTTAAGGTTTTCAGTCGGGATTAGAGCGGCAGGCGCTTTCAGAGGGTGTGGCCGGGCTGCATCGCGCACGCAATGGCAACACCGCTGCTCATTTCCACTTGCAGCATGCAGTTCCCTTACCAAAGGGTTAACCGCGTTCACATTGAACATGCACCATCAACGCAACTGACCAATCACAAAGACACGGAACTAATATTGCAGTGGAGAGCATAAACACTTATGTGAACCCTTAAAAGGCTCGCGAGGCTCAGAGCCATGACGCTTTCCAGGCAGTTTTGTTGTTGTGGGTTCCATGGGGAGCGTTGAAAGGATTGAATGGTTTCACTTGGACCAGGTCAGTCGTGCAGCTTGAACCCCAGAGTACATGAGGAGAGAACTGCAGTAACGCTCTTAGACGGGCCGAGGCGCTGCTCTGAGTGCCATGTCTGCCCTGTAGTGCTTTAACATGCCCTGTGGATCCTTTGGGTTCATTAAGCAGTGTGGGGGTTTGTGTCAGAAGTCCCTCCAAAACCCATTGCAACGTGGGGAAAAATGCCCTTGACCACGAGAAAAAAATAGAAAGGGAAGAACCGAGCGACAGGTATTGCCAGGAGGAAACCTGAAGGACACACGCCACTAAATGAAAAGGCAGTTACAATATGAAGAGGTATGAAGAGCAGAGGCAGAGCTCTAAATATATCTCGATATTTTAAAACTGATTTTTTAAGTACATCTTTTTTTCATTAAAATCTTTTAAAAGTTGTAATTTGGATCTCAGTCGTAGTTGCACAAAGAGTGTTTTTTTAATGGCAGATTTTGTACTTGAGAACCTAGCTCTTTTTATTTTTATTTTTTTTGTTTTTCAGAGCTCAGACTGTTGCTTCTTGCAGCCCTCGTGTGATTTAAGGTGATGATATGCAGAGGTGCCATCCTCGCCTGGCAGACGGGTGCTGCAGTGCGGTAAGAAAGTGCTCCCCACGGCAGCGAGCACGTGTTGCTCCATAGCTGCATCCAACTTAGGATTCACTGGGGATAGACTTAAGTCCGCTGGCAACACACACAGCGTCACTGCCTTAGATATTTATGCTCTGTTCAATATCCGGGCTGAAATATGAGAAGGTTCTCTGAATCAATTTCAATTTTTTTTTATTTATGGCAGTGTGTAAGTTCATGTGAATGTGCATCGATAGAGGTTTCAGTGTAAGAGAAGTTCTCACAGGAAATGAGAGCGGTATAAGAAAGAAATCTCAGCTTTCCGTAAATCACACATGGCACCGCTGTCTTGGCGAAGGCTGATGGACAGGTGAAACACCAGGGACAGCGATGAAAGGGAGCCCAAAACTGTCCAATAAACATGTCACAGCTCAGATGATATATCTTATTTCTTTTTTTTTAGGCAATATTCCTGCAGCATGTATTAAGTTTTCTACACTGCGAACCGATATCTGACGTGTTACCCAGTGCAGTAATGTGCACACGCTCACTCATTGGAAATTGTGTCCAACCCACAGAGGAAATTGTGCATTTGGATCAATTATTGCTGTTAATGGAGATGGAAGTGGCGAAGTGCATCATCTTCTCAATCCAGTGTAATCACTCATCTAGGATTTTTTATTTAACTGCAGAGGAGGATCTTCTTTAACAAACCACCCCCCTTCAGTTTCTCCTCACACAGCGGAGAGAACAAAGCAGTCGCAGCACGGGAGCAAGAGCTCCAAACCAAGGAGGCAAGTAAAAGGACACATTTGAATACTGGCGTAAAGTAAAGGATAAATCAAGGTTCTTTCTGCACAAAATTGGATGCATGACATCCGACTTAAAAAAAATATATAGCACATGGAGCCGCCTCGAAAAAGCAGCTGCATAACAGGAGAGGATGTCCCAGCCTGTGATACGACCCCAAACCAGAGGAGAGCCAGAGCTCGACAGCCTTTGATTGACTCGGGGGTCGAGCATTGATCAATAACTGCTGCAATGTACATAAACAAATGCTGTATTGTCAATCCATTGGCAGCGATGCTGGTGTTGTTTTCACCTTGTGAGTCGGTGCGTCAGTCATTGGGGCTAAATGTGGTCCTTATTGAGCGGGAACTACCACACAGCTGATTTAGTGTACTTTGGAATGTGTTGAAAATGTCTGTGTCTGTCTGTCTGTCTGTGTCTGTGTCTGTCTCTGTCTGTATGTCTGTCTCTGTCTGTGTCTGTATGTCTGTCTGTCTGTCTGTGTCCATCTGTGTCTGTGTCTGTATGTCTGTCTGTCTCTGTCTGTCTGTCTGTGTCTGTGTCTGTCTGTGTCTGTGTCTGTCTCTGTCTGTATGTCTGTCTGTGTCTGTCTCTGTATGTCTGTCTGTGTCTGTGTCTGTCTCTGTCTGTCTGTCCGTCTGTGTGTCTGTCTGTCTCTGTCTGTGTCTGTCTGTGTCTGTCTCTGTCTGTCTGTCCGTCTGTGTCTGTCTGTCGGTGGACAGATTGAAACATCGTGACAGTGTCGGAACTATGCAAGATGCAGTTTACAGGTGTGTAGTTGTGATCTTCTTTTCTTTAAGTTCTTTTCTTTAGGTTTTATTTATTATAATTTATTATTAACATGATTACTGTTGTTAGTTCAACCATACTCTTAACTGTTCAAAACAGTGTTCTTCAACGTAAAGGAATCTAATTGAAACAGCCACTACATTTTAAACAATGGATTGGTCATTCTTTCAAGCCTGTAATCTAACTCCATTTCAATTCAGCAAATAGTCTAATAATGTGAGGTGCCCAAAGGAACAATACATTGGAAGACATGATAATACAACATTTATATTTTAACATTGAGGTATTTTTAGCATCTGTCCGTTTTTAATGGCAAACATGACACGCTGCACCAATTTCTAACAAATATTGTGAATATTATGGCACACTTTTGGCAAACTTTATCACATAGAGCTTAACATGAGAATACTGATGACCTCTCAACGGCTCTCAACATGGTGGAGGCCTGAGCTGGGCGACTCGTGGCTAACGGTGCTAACGGTGCTAACGGTATAAACAAATACAAATGTTCTCGCAGGGCTAACAGTGTTTAGCTGTGGGGGATCCCGGATAGTGGATGCTGCCCCTCCCCGATAAAGTCATAATTTAAACCTCATTGGTTATTGCAAAGCCGTGATTTTGGTTTAGGAGAAAGAACTAAATATTCTGGAAACGTTTGGGGGCCTTAACCCTGTAAGACCCCTCATTGTAATATTACAACGTCACTTTTATCTCTCTAAAAAACACATTTGCAAAAACGTTTTTTGGGGAAAGACCATATTTACATAGTCAATGGGTCCTATTGTCTTGCCTTACAATGCCATTGGATTGTAAATGTATATATAGGTGTGGCCATTAGGCCATGAACTCACTCTACCTGCAAACTTTCCCGGAAGCACATCTCCTTGTTTCATTCAACTGGTTATTTCAACATTGAAGTAAGTAAATTCCATGAAATATTTTTTTTGGTGATTGTTAGAATATGTAGTTCATGTAAATACTAAATTATTGTGGAATTAATGCATCACATTAGATTTTCAGCTTGTTATGTCATTGTTGTAATTTTACAACGTTGGGTGAAAATGGTAACTAAAATAGCAGGTGCACCTTGCACACTACATGGAGACATTCCACTTCTCGGATGTTCAGATACAGGATAAATATAATGTATTTGATGATTCACACTTTACAAAAGGGTTATTTGTTATAATTTTAAGTTTAGACCATATTTGAATAATTCTAAATGGGTTAGGGTAACCCAAACCCTATGTTATTTCTATGTTCGCAGTGAGATATAGTCAACTGTTTTTTTTATCTGGACTTTGTTGGTTTGCCCAAATATCTCCTTGTTACACAAGCCAGATAATGTGTGTAGAATGCTTTGGAGGATGGTTGTTCAGGGACAAGTTGTAAATGTTTTGGAATGTGGGAGTTGCATGTATTTTGCATTGGTCAGGGAGAGGGTAAATGTTTTGGAATGTGGGGGTTTCATTTATAATGCATTGTTCAGGGAGAGGTGTAAATGTTCTGGAATGTGGGGGTTGCATTTATAATGCTTTGTTCAGGGAGAGGTGTAAATGTTCTGGAATATGGGGATGTAAGAGTTCTGGGGGGGTTGTATTTTCCTTTTGTAAATGTAAGTAGAGAGCACATTAGGCTAGCCAGACAGTATTGTGTGCCATCAGTGGAGTGTATTGCCTGAATAGGATTAATTTGCATTGGAATAAGTTATACTTGAACATTCTCTAACTATTGTTTCCATTTCAGAATGCCACCAGCAAGGAGAGCAAATGCTGAAATTCTGCTACCAACTAGGCCCAATGTTGCAATATTACGTTTCCCTAAAAACTTCCAAAAACATTTTTTTTAATTAATCCTTCATTATCTGCATCAGAAGACTCTTACAACATCATCTGACTTTAAAAAAAAAAGATTTAGATATTATTTCTATGCTTGGGTCTTACAGGGTTAAGCCTCATAAATCCAGCCCCCTCTCTGAAATCAATATTGAATGTTCTTGCTGCACTCTGTTTCCTTCTGAGCCATATAACAAATTGGTAGCCGGGTGCCAGCAAACCTGGCAGATACCTAAGTCAAATATATGACTGTCGGACAAGCGCGGTCACAACTCATCTCTTCTCTGGGAGATGCAGGTCATCCCGTGGTGCTGACATGAAACATGAATCCTCCAAACTCGAATGAAGCCATCTCAAAGCGCCTTGGCCCGACGGCGGACGGGTGCTCTGAAACGGATAGCGACGCTTAGATCCACGGAGGTTGTTCTTAGTTATCTCACCAACGGAAGATGTGAAGTTAAAAAGGACAACAACAAAACCAAAATAAGATAGGATAAAGAAAAAGGCCACCCAGCGGAGCCGGCTGACTTTGCATCGACGCAGTCTGCATTTTTTAAAGGATCGCCCGAGCTGTCTGGCTGTCGGAGCATTTGCAGATAATTGGCATATTGAGATAGAACAAAACAAAAAAACAGCACAGCCGACAGTTCATCCATCCTACACATCTTTTTTTCTTTTACTGTCCACACCCCGATATTGGAATGCTCTACCAGAGGGGATTGGCTTTCCCGTCAATTGATCAGGGGCCCGACTCCAGCTTAGCGTGCCCCCTCGCTGGAAATCTCAAATGAGGCGCGGCACAAACACATTCATCTTCATCAGAGGAGCACAGGGATAAAGTATCGGGGAGTTTTTCTTTTGTGTGCAGCAGAGACACGGGCGGGCGAACGCTCTCGCACAATACCCGCGTCCGCGCTGCAGCTACATTGCGGCTCCTCTCGCCCGTACCTAATGAAGAGTTTTCCTACCACGTTCTGCCGTTTGCACATCATTTTTCCATTTTCCATACATCGAATCTCTCTTTATTTCGGCCACGTCTCTTTGACAAATCACCACTCCTCCAGAAGTCTCTCTGACCGTGGTGAAAACACGTCGGACCTTTACGTTTGTGGCCTGTGTTGAAAGTGGAGACGCTTGCCCGCTGTGTACCGGTCAATACCGTGGAATAAAACCGCCCCCGCAGATGGAGAACCCTGGATTGACTCTGGCTGGTGTAATTTATTAAACTGTTGCCCATGGCCATTTATCATAATCAACCAAAGGGCAGCGGGGCCAAAAGAGCCATTTAGAGGACCGCAGAGTTATGCCACTGCTGAGTGTTATAATGTGATATAAGTTTAAAGAAGATTATATAAGGCGAGATTGGACCTCGGGGTGCAGTTTGTGTCAGCACGCAATGCATCATTCATAACTTGAGACCTATAGCTTTCAAAATCCGTCTACGGGTTTTGTGCACAGGGTAGATGGTGAATGACGAAAATAATGTTGTCGCATTTTGAGGTAGCAAGGCATCCGGCGGGCCAGATGTGGAGAACATAAGGAGGTTTATGGCAGATCTTTTAAGCAACCGAGAAGAAGAAAAAAAGAAAGAAGAAAAAGCAGCTTTTAAGCTGCTGAACATTTCAGCTGCAATGCTGTTTTCTTTGCATCCGTGCACCTTGAAAAACACTTCAGTTCATCGAAGGAAAAGAAGGAAAAAATAATGGATACTTTTTAACCCGTGACCGTACCGATATTCTGCGGGGGCGATGTAATTGGCAGCTGCTTGCTCCGGGGCAGACTCTGGATCCCTACACCATTGATTACGAGTAATACCAGATGCCAGAGTTGGATGAGCGATGAGTGGCGAGAGGATGGGACTGATGAGTGCGCCATGAGGGGGTTGTTTGTCTTTTGGCCAGGGAATGGTATCAAGACTCACGAAACCTCCAAAAGATCCATCAGAAGCTCGCCGTCCGAACCGGCGACATGTTCATTAAAGCACGTCGGACCTGTGAGCGCTTCCAAACTTGAGATGGCGGTTGGTGCTCGATAATGACAGAATTATTCATCACTTCTCCAAAGCTCCTTTGTTCATAGCTGGGCGTGACGGAATTAGTTTATTTAATCGACAGCATGCAGATGACATATCGTTTTATTCGTAAAACCAACAACAACAACAACAAACGGTCGGTCGGTGTTCCTTTGTTAACGGTGCCTTTATAGAAACAATGCACACTCCAGAGCTTATGCACGGATTTCAAGGCCGTTGATATCCAGCTGAATTTTCCAGGCACGTCGGCCCCCGCGGTCCCGGCACGCCTCTGTGCCGGTGCCTCTTGAGATCCTCAGGACTTGGGCGATGTTTTGCCCCACTTACACGCGGCAGCTTTGTGAATCTGCAAAGGCTCCACAATGAAAATCCCGTGGTGCATGGGTAGTAAAGCCTTGCCTCTGGGTCTGAATTTGTGTTCTTGGACTTGTACCCAGAGTCTTCCACAGCCAAGAGCAGCCGAGAGAAGGTTGGTTTCCTCCCTATTCTTTGTCTCTCTGCCGCCTAGCAGCCAGCAGAGGGGGGTGTGCTCCAGTCAGGAGGAGCATCGGAGTGTCTCAGCTGGAGTTTTTTTTCTTTTCTTCACACAGCAGCCACACCCTTGAATGAGACTGCTTGCAGGCTGAACCACACAATACATTAATTTCAGCATAATCATTGATTATGGTACACACATTGTTGTTGTCTCAACATGAAAAGCACCACTTCTACCCACGTAGCAGTGAATAATAAAGGATAATTCAATATTATATTGATTACTTTAAAAAGCTCATCCCAGATGATGGAGATGAGCACGCCTGCAGCATGAGGCTAAAATTAGTCCTCGCCGGCATCTGTGATAGACTTTCCCAAGGGGTTCTAAGTTTAGTTTATATTTATTTATTTATACTTGTACTAGCTCTCACTTAGGAAACTGGAAAAACACACTGCCTCTGTAGATCCAAGTGAACCATCTCCCTTCTGCACAATGCAGAGGGCTAATATATAGAAGTTTCTTTTGTTAAAAAACAGGTTAAATAAAGCCTTTCTGCAGGGCTTTATGAAATAGTCTGAGATGAATTATGCACATCAACTGGCTTTTGATATCCATCCCACAGGGCCTCTTCTTTTTTCTTGAAAGCTCTTATTTCTTTTTTCCAACTATGCCTTCCTTTTTTTTTCGGCGACGAAATGACTGGGCAAAATCCAGTTCAAATCAATGTATGATTAAACAGCTTATTGTGTGTGTGTGTGTGGTTGTGTGTGTGTGTGTGTGTGTGGGGGGGGGGGGGGGGGGGGTATTTTTACACCACATGACTTTCATACAGTAGAGCGGGATATCCGTGGGCCAAGCATCGGTGTTTGGTGAGTTGGGAGTGGGAAACCGGTTGAACTCGACCGGAACTTGAGTAGTTTGTCATATTCAATCTAATGATTGAACATAAGTGGCTTAAAACAAAGTAATCTAAATATATTCCATTATCAAACGTGAAAAATAAGGCACATGTAGACTTCGTGCCTCTGTGGTCTGACTCTAACTTCCTGTCTACTTAATTAAACGCTCAATGCAGTTGAAGCCAACCAGGCCCCTAATTGAGACGTCGTTGCCCAATCACGTGCTTACAAGTCTTGAAGTCCTTCCTCGGACACAAGACATTCTCAAACGCACAGTGGCACTGTTTTTCTAAAATATCATTAACACCGAATCCATAATAATTAATAATTAATCATGACGTCGGACTTTATCGGACTGGTGATGTCTCCGTCTCACGTCTCTCTCAAAAGCGAGATATCCGGCTTCGGTTGCGTTCGTTAGAGCCGTGCACGGTGCACGTGACCCGTTGTGCACCGAGAAAAAAAGAGAACAAGAGAACAAGAAAAGACTAATGGTAACGATGGGACGCTGGTGCTCATCCATATTAGAAGAGTCTTTAATGAACTCACACCGCGCAGAAGACACTCCTCCTGCTCCCGGCACTCCGCTGTAGCTCCCGTACCGAGTCGATGCGCGGCGGAAGGAGAGAGACAACAACAACAACAAAAAAGGAAACCCGCCTCATCTTTTTTTTTTTATCAGCGTCGCCTCGAAGACGCAGAAGACAGCTCTGCGAACGGAGATGTGCTCCGATAGCAGGAGAAGCCCGTCCTGAAGTCGTTGTTTCCGCAGCCTCCTCGCGCCCGCGAGGCAGACAGGCACCGACCGGTCCTATGGGAGACTCCGCGGGGACGCGCACGGAGTGAGAAAAAAAAAAGAGAAAAAGGGCAAGCGGCATTGTGATTGATCTAACACCATTTTCTATTTTTTTTAAACGTCGGCTCTCGCGCGGCGAGTCATGTTCGCTCCGGAGCATCGACGCGGCGGCTTGATCCAACTTGAAGGAGACGTACGTTGTTTCGTTTCATTCACCGGGGCGGCCCGGGCGCGACGCGTTCACCACACCAGCGTCAACCTTTAAAGTTGCCTCACCCGCCCCTCTCCTAAAAAAAGAGGCGGCGCGCTGTCCTTGGTGCTGAAAGCGTCTCGCCAGATCAACTAGTGCGGGAGAGGACGCCGCGCTCACTCCGCTCACCTGCTCCGTACGGAGGAGCTCCGTGGCGTTTACTCGGCAGCTTCAGCGAGGTGAGTCCGACGCGATGCCGCCTCCTGCTTCGCTATTTCATGTCTACGTCTCTCGGAGATATCGTGTTGCCTTCCTTCAAAAAAATTTAAGAAAAAGAAGAAAAAACCCACACTCCTGTATCTGCTCGTGTCTTTGTGTGCGGCCCCATACATGTCTGCTGGTGCTTTATTTTGAAAAGTTTGATCCCATAGGTTGACTATAGCAGGTACGGTAATCAGAAACAGTTTGGGCTGGTTTATGTGACACTAAAATACACATTATTATAAAAAGTATTGATAAAGTACCCACAGAAGTCACAGACTCCTTGTTGAGTTCTATTTTGCCGATTTTAATTTGCAAAATTGTTTATTTTGTTGTCCGCTCTGGTTTTTACTTCCTGCTTTCAAACCTTTTCACACTAAAGTTTGAGAATAGAAGTCCCCCATGTTCTACTTATGCTGTGCATCCCATTTACTGTGAATGCAAACATCAGACCGTGGGGGCCGTTTGCACGATGTATCACGTTATTGCACATGTCCACTGACTGATATTGCAGTTGGTTTTCATGCAGCTGTTAAATCTGTTAAATCTGTTTTACAAACACACAGACACACACACACACACACACACACACACACACACACACACACACACACACACACACACATGCACAGCGTGATGCACATGCCTGCGTTGAACCAGACTCTGTCTGTATGTGTGTATGCATGTGTGTATGTGTGTGTATGTGTGTATGTGCATATGTGTGTTCACATTATGCACAGTGAAGAACTCCCAGTAGTGACTATGTGGGAGCCAGCGGTGTCTCTCACTTTGCCGCCTGCTGCTACCTCATAACTTCCGTACTGGCCCGGCTCCCTTATTGTGGCTCCCCAAAATGTTTTGCTTTTCATGTCTTTACAAAACTAAACAAAAAAAATGTGTGACCGATGATGAAGCTAAATGATCCATTCCACGTTTACATAACGAATAGCTTTTCTTTTCTTTTCTAAAAAGATCAGAACACAGTCTGTGTGTGTTGTTGGTTTTTGGAGGGGAGGGTTTGTGTGTGGGGTGTCACAAAGGATTGGTGTGTTTCGTAGTGGACTAAGATAAGGCCTCTGCATCCTAGCCCGCCCTCAGGCAGGTATTTTGGGTTATGCCACTTTTTAAAGCGGAAATAATTTTTCACTCCTGCTTTTTGCTCCTTTACAAAAAAAGAAAAAAACTCTGGATGCTTCCAGGGTTTGTTGTCTGAAGACGTCTAAATATAAGCTGCTATAAGAAAGTTTGGAGTGCTGCTATGAACCACTAAATATTATCATGGTACCTGGAGACAGGACTTTTTTTAAAGGTCTTGGTCTTGTCTCTATCAAAAAAAGACCGGTCAAGATCACAATGGCTGCAAAATCAATCAACGTCCTGTGCATCATCACTTTGCTCATGGAGAAAAAAAAGAAAACCCCCACAACACAAACCTTCCCCTCTACAATGATCGGGAACATTCATTGGTTCTCCCCCGTGTGTGCTCCTGTGTGGAGTGTGGAGCTCTCGGATCAATGCAAGGAGTGTCTAGAATACTGTTTGCACAATCCACTTTGCATCCCATGTGTGTCTCATACACACACAGGCATTGTGGGACCCTTGACTCTTGCCTCCGCCGCTGAAGGTTCCGGCCTTAGTCTCGGTCTCTCGATGCACTCTGGTCTCGGCGGTCTTGGACGCGACATTTTCCCAACTTGTTTTCTGCCACACTGGCACATACGTTTGTTCTGGTGGTTTGATCGGATCTCAGACGGAGTTGTAATTGCAAGCACTTGCTTATGAATTCATCGCCTCGTGTCTAACCGCTCAAATCCAGCCAGTCTTTGACAGCTTATCTATATATAGATAGATACAGAGAGAGAGAGAGAGAGAGGACCTAACATTGTTGAATGCAGCTCTCTTCAAGAGGTTTTGCTTGTGTGTGTAAATCAGTAACCCTTTCCCAAGGACAGACATGGCTTCCTGTGTCCAATGCATCACTTCACGCGAGTCTTGTATGTCCGTACTAGAGCAGACGGGATCTTCTCCCTTCATCCAGCCAGACTTTGTAATTTTTCTTCTTCCTCTTTTTTCTTTTACACGGAAAGCTTGTTTGAGGCACTTGGCCCTGTGTGCCAGATTTCGATACCTGCCATTCGCGCAAGGACAAATCCGCAAGATCATCATGACAGACGGAGCTGTGATCGCCGTGTGAGATGCTCGGTGGCTTAAAAAAAAAAAGTATATGCCGGGCCGTCCTCCTCCGTCTAAGAGGGACGGTGGGGGGGCGCAGGTGTCATCAGAAATCAGAAGCAGAGTGGGGGGCTCCACAAATCCCCTCTGCTGGGTCGCTGGGTACACAGCGGAGAGCTTTTTGACACGTACAAGGAGGCTCAAGGAGCAGGGGGGGGGGGGGGGGGAGCCAGCCGAGCACGGGGGACATTGCACTCCAGATGGCCCTCGGAGGCCAGAGGAAGAGAGCCGGCCAAGGCCAGCTGGGAGTGAGGGAAGCTGGACTGCCGGTGTACGTGTTTGTGTGTGTGTGTGTGTGTGTGTGTGTGTGTGTACGTGATTGTGGGAGGGAGGCGGGATGAGGGAAAACAGTAGAAAGACAGAGCGAATGAAACAGGCGCCTCTGTGTGTGTGTGTGTGTGTGTGTGCGCATGGAAGTAGTGAAAGTGAAAGTGTGGGAGGGAGAAGAAATAAAAGAGAAGATGAAGGAGCCTGTGTGTGCATCTGTGTGTTTGCAATCGTGTGTTTTAATGTATGCGTGTGTGTGTATGCAATTGTGTGTTTTAATGTGTGTGTATGCAATCGTGTGTTTTAATGTGTGTGTGTGTGTATGTAATCGTGTGTTTTAATGTGTGTGTGTGTGTATGGGTGCATTTGAAGGAGTAACAGGGTCTGGAGATTCAGCAAATGAAAGAGAGAAAGAAACAGGCGAATGGTGTTTGTGTGTGTGGGTGGCTGGGAGAGAAAATTAAACTGGAAGAATCCTTTGTGTGTGTGTGTGTGTGTGTGTGTGTCTGTGCATGATTGCAGAGAAAGCATTACGAGAAAAGGTGGGGATCAAAACACAAAACAGTGGAAGATTTTCTTTTTAAAGGGGGAAGGAGTGTGTGCAGGAAGTATGGGAGAAAAAAAATGAAATGAAAGAAACCATGGTTGGGATTCTTTTGTGTCTGTGTGTGTGTGTGTGTGTGTGTGTAGAACGGGGGAGGGGGGGGGGCACACGTGTGTTGTCTTACTGCTGACAGTGGTATTTGCTGATAGCATTAAGGAGCAAATTACAGCTGCGCGGGGAACACAACACATGGAAAACAAATACAATGGTGTGTTAACTGAAAGATAAATAGTGGTGCGATTTACTCAGCCGTCTCCGTGTACACGGATGGCACGTGACGTCGGCGGGAGGCTGCAAGTGAAGCAAGTGATGCCACCTGAGAACGAGCGTGCGGCGGCGGCGGCGTTCATGGAGATGACGCCTCGACTGTTTCTGTTTTGGGGGAGAAGGCCTGCCGGAGATAGAGAAGCACGCTCGCTTCATTCTGCCACGTCTGCCCTCTGATGGAATGGAGCATGATGCGCACTTTGATCACAATGAATTATTCCTATCCTTGGCTATAAATATGGTCTGTCTTCAGCTCTCTCTCTCTCTCCCTCACCCCCCATCCCCTCTCTCTCTCTACTGAAACAAGGAATCTGTGCTTGCCTCAGAGTGGCGTTCTCTTGCCACTCATCTCTGGTTGTCTTCCTAACACTGGGAAGGTAGTCTTCTGGGGCCAGTATTTCAAAATGATCCATCAGGATTAATCCTCCTGGATTGGATTAAATCTTGATCAGATCCCAAAAACGGGTATTTCAAAGCAAATCTGATCCTGAAGATTCTGATTCTGATTTGGTAATCCAATTCTGCCTTTTATCCGGATTAAACACTGCTGTTGAGTATTTCAAAACTTTAGTGGGAAATCTGGATCAGTTTGATCCTAAAAATCAGGATTACCCTGATCCCACCTCAGAGTTGGATTTGAGGGAGATTACATGAAAAGGTTGGACCAGCCGAAGTGTAACTGCTCCAAAGTTCATTGTAAGATACAGATATAGCTAGACTGCTGTTTGATCAATGTTTATTTTCTTTGCACGTTCCTTTCTTTTTCAGAAAACACAGTGAAAAATGTAAGTAAAAAAATAAATAAAACGTATTCGTTGAAAATCAGTCAAATGTATTTATTAACATGCATTCAGCACACACACTTAATGTTCATAGCCAAATCTTAAACGGTTATGGCATTTGGAGCAGCTCTGTGTTAACTGTCTGTCTTCTCTTTCCACAAACATCTTTAAAGAGAACACATATCAAGGTTGTATCTCTTTTGTTGACAACTGTTTCCTAAAAATGCAACTTAATTAAGTTTATTTTGTATAGCCCATTATCAGAAATTACAAATTTGCCTCATAGGGCTTTACAAACTGTACACATGGACATCCCTGTCCGAGAACCTCATATCGGAGATATGTACAACACATTTTAAAATCTACAACCAATGTATAGCGAAAAAATGCATTAAAATGTGGATCGCGACACAGACGCTAGCCTCTTTACGAGCTTGTTAGCTCCTTAAGATAGAAGTCAATGGAGCAGCGTTAGCTCGCGTTAGCGCAAACTCGGCTTTATTTTACATCGCCGAGCTCTCCTTTCAATTTTGTTCGGATTTACGTAATTGGTTAACTTAATATAGTGATTGCCTTTCATCTCGTTTTAGGACGCATCAACACTGACCAATATTATACTTAGATTTAGAGATGATCGTTCTGCCAGCTTCTCCTTTTTTCCGTAAAATGTTCGCTCCACTTCCGGTTACCTGTCTGTGATCCAGGGGGCGGGGACGGATTTGGAAATCCCAATCTGCCGGTATCAGGATCACTCTGATCCAATCCCGCAAAGTTTTGAAATACTGGGATAGATCAGGTTGATCCATGGCTGAGGAAAGGGGGATCTGGTTATCTGGATTACAAGTTTTGAAATACCGGCCCCTGGAGATTATTTGTACTCAATCCAAGTGAGGGAGACGGACTATTTTGTGAAAAACGTGGGTTGGACTGGATTGCTGTTAAAATGTAAAGCATAGAACAAAACCAGAATTATGTTGGCCCGTCCATCACTTCTTTCAGACATTCCCTTGCTACACCCGGAAAAAGCGAGGGTGAATAAACCCCTCCCCGGCATCTTAATTGAGAATGTATTGGTCAACATCCATCCATCCATTATCAGCCGCTTATCCGGGGTGGGGTCGCGCTGGCAGCAGGCCCAGCAGGCTGACCCAGGCTTCACTCTCACCCTCAAAATGTTTCAGCTCATCCTGAGGGATGCCGAGCTGTTCCCAAGCCATCTGGGAGATATAATCCCTCCAGCGTGTCCTGGGTCCTCCCCGGGGTCTCCTCCCAGTTAGACGCTCCCACAAGGCATCTGAATTAGATGCCCGAACCACCTGAGCTGACTCCTTTTGACACAAAGGAGTTGTGGCTCAACTCCAATCTCCCTCCCGATGTCCGATCTCCTTCCCCTCTCTAAGGCTGAGCCCGGCCGCCCTACGGAGGAAATTCATCTCCTGACCCTACTTACTTAACACCTCAGTGGCACGTGAGGTAAGTACACTTTCCAACCCTGGTAGAGTCCCGAAGCAGATTATCAAAAATATATTTCCAGAAGTTACAGAGGAATATTTTCTTTAATGGGGCCAACTGGCCAAATATTCACGCTCTATTAGTTTTATGTTTTTGGTCTAATTTTTCTAGCATTTACAGCAGCGGTCCACAACCTTTTTTTTTTTTCGGCCACGGACCGGTTGCCTGTAAGACAATATTTTCACGGACCAGCCTTCAGTGTGTGGTAGATGAATATAACGAGATGAAATGATACGACCGGCATGAAAACAAATCTAAAGTATTATCGCCCCATATTATGCAGAGCAGGCGCGTGAAAATCATTGTAGCGATAATCACCTGTAGCGATAATCATATGTAGTGATAATCACCTGTACCGATAATAACCTGTACCGATAATCACCTGTAGCGATAATCACATGTAGTGATAATGACCTGAAGCGATAATCCCGTATTTGAAGTAGGACTCCTGATATTGTCTTTTAATTGAAGCTTTCTTTTTCTTGCAAGTCATTTGCTCTTCTTCTGTCTCCTCGTTGGGCCATTTCCCCAAAAGGCATTTGTTTTTTACCTATTATTTATTACTCGTTTGTGGGCTTAATTTTTGGGGTATGTGTCAAGAGGCACAGAGGCACACACAGATGTATCTGGTCATTTTTCAAAATAAAAGACTGTGTTAATAAATCAAATATTTCTTTCTGTGCGTCCCGGTACCGAAAGACCACGCCCGGTGGTTGGGGATCACTGCTTTAAAGCACTCGTTCAGAGGTCCTGGAAACACGCCGACCAATTACATGCGTTGTACTTCACATCACGTGATGCTACTCAGCCAATCAAATATGCGTATTCCGATAAACTTCCTGACTTGAGGGAGACGGAGCGAGAGGCCAAATTTCACAAGAAAACTGGACTGTGAGATTAAAGCCTTCAACCAAGAATGGACAAACTCTTAAATGGTAATACTTCCCAGAGGGCAGCTCAAAACCAGGATGCCTCATGTGTTCAGAGACCGTGGCGATATTTTCAAAGCGGCAATGTGAAGCTCCACTATGAGACAAGGAGCACATCTTTTGAGCAAATGCACCCACTCACATCCAAAATGAAGGCACATAAAATAAACCTTAAGAGCTCAATATGATCAGAATCATAACCCAGTAATTCACTGGCCAACAACGATGATTACAGAGAGGGGATAGAAGTGAAACATGTGGTTTACACAACCAAAGATAAAGTCCCTGCACACAAATTTTTCTTTTTAGAAGATGAGAATAATGTTGTGGCTTTTTTGGGTGTCATCACTACACACTTGAATGAACTGAATAGCTTGAGGAATATTCAGTTCAGTTCACCTTTTAAGGTACTTTATTTAAGATCATCAAACATTTTTCAAAAGTTTTCTTTTCTGTCATTTATTCTTGAATGAATCCCTTGAAACAAGAGATGAATATTGATGTATTATTAGATTATGTATTATTTATAATTCCTCCAGTTCAATTTTAAAACTGACAATAACAATGTATTATTATTATTCGTTATTCATTCGTACAACTGCTCGGCTACTTCAATATACAGTATATGGGACTAATTCATAAAAAGATGATAGACATTGCTGTGATGTTCCGGACCTTTACATGAGGAAATTGTCTCTCATTGGACCTCACTAAATATGAATTGAACACCCAGTATTAGCGCCTATTATCTGCCATACTGTAGGTGGAGATGTGGACAATTTCATCGGCTCCATGTCCTTTTAAATGTAGAAAGGGTTAACCGGTGAGGTCTGTGCATAGTTGGTGTGTTATGGTTATTGTAATGAGGAGGAAAGGGTGTGACATAGGGGGATATCTGGCCTGATGATGTGTCCACCCCGAGGCTATACCACACATTGACAAGCTAGCTGCACATTGGCAAGAGGAATAACCAACAGGAATAATCAACATCACACAATTACAAATCAGGTGGGATTTCAAATCTCTGTGTTACAAGAATGTTTTTGTTTGTAAAGCTGGATCATCCTTGATGTCTGTAACGCGTGTAGCTTGGATCGGGATTTGATATTTTTATATTATTTTCTTGCTAAATTAGCCATAGCATGTCCGCACGATTTTTCTAATGAATATTCATCATTTTCATCAACAAAATCCTGATAGCAACAGCTTAACCAGCACAGGGACACGCGCGCAGATGGAGCTGCAGGCTCTCAGGTGAAAGGTAGAATTGCAGGTACAGCTGGTTAAAAAACGTTAAACACTGTCTGTTTTGAATTTGTTGATTTTAGTCTCAGATTTTCATTTACACAACAACATAAGGTAACATTTAACAATATACGAGATGTATCTTATTGCTCTGACAAGAACATGTTCCCATGTTGGATTAATACACATCCAGCGCGCTAGTGAGTATTTAAGGCAGCAGGATGCTACATGTGGGAAGGACTCAGAGTAGAACAGTGTGGCTCGCTAACTGTTGTTGGACAACAACACAGCTCTATTACCCAGAGGCTTTAACAACACACACCATACTTGTGAGAAGGATTGCATTGATGTTGGTCCTAGTGTTTTCATGTTATAACCGGCTCCACTAGTCTACGTCGATGTGGGGCAAGACGCTTAACCCCGAAGGAAGTGCTGCCGTGGCTGTGCCTGCGGTGTGTGAATGGTGTATGAATGTCAGATAGTCCTGATGGGCAGATGGAACGTCGCATGGTCATCAGTGTATAAATGGGTGTGAATGATGTTAAAGCGCTTTGAATGAGCGTAAGAATAGAAAAGCACCATGCAGTCCATGTACTTAATTATTGCCAGACCAGGCCAATAAATGGACTAGTTCCAAGTCTTCTTGAATACAGCCTGATTTTCATTGAGTACATTGAGGTCCATTTAGAGTCAAATAGACCGTACTGCAGGTTATACTTTAGGGAGGGGCTACTTTGTGATTGACAGGTCGCTACCGCGGCACGGTCCGGTCTGGGAGTTGATTGTGTTTTTTAGTTTAAGCCTTTCACAGTTTGTTTTCAGTTCATGAAAGTTAGTTGCAACATTACAGCCTCCTGAACATGTCTTATTCACCATTCAGTTGTACTTAGCTCCACCCAATCTTGTCACTTCGGTTTGCAAAAATAATAAGATAGCGCCGGCCAAAAACAAAGATGGCGACATTTCGAACTTGAGGATTCAGATCTGTAGTCCACAAACCAACGGGTCACGTTACAGTGAATACTTCTGAGGAGCAGTCTCAGGGCAGACTCAACACTAATTCATATTTATTAATGACAATGTTTGTGACCGCGAGTTGTACCCAAAATGCCGACATTACTAAATCCAGATTAGGTACCAAAACACAGAGACCAACCCAAACAAGCCAGACCACAACAAGACCAGACAAAGAAACACGCTGGACCAAACAGACCACCAGCCAGGATCACGAACAGAGGAGGAACAGGAGGGGGCAACACAACAAGAGGACGGGAGAGGAACAAGAGGACACAAGGGACACACACAGGGAGAGAGACACACAGGGGACAAACAGGACAAGAACAAGGGAGACCACACAGACAATCACACAAAGACAACAGACACACACAAGGGAGGCAGAGACAAACAAAACCAACTCAGGGACAGTTCTTCAAAGGGAGAGACAACAGACCAAGGGAAAGGGGAGCCGGAGGCGGGTCCTGATGGGGGGGCGGTCCAGGGGAGGAAAGGGGGTCCAAGGCTGTAGGGAGGGCGGGGGGCGGGGGGAGGGAGGAGGGGGGGGAGGGAAGGGGGGGGGGGAGGAGAGGGGGGGAGGGGGGGACGGGTCTTGGAGATGGGAGTGGGGTTCGGGGACTGACTTGGGGGGAGGAACATGGAGGAACGGGATGGGCGGGGGGGGGGAACCTGGGGGGGATGGGGGCACGACGGGACCGGGGGGGACGCGACGGCGGCGGGACAGAGGGGACGGACGGCGGGGGGGGAATGGGGACGGAACGGGGGGAGCGGAAGCGGGCAGAAATATGCCGGCTGGAACGGGGGACTGGACAGGGGGGGACGGGGGACTGGTGACGGAACACCGAACGGAACTGGAAACGAACACGAGAACACCGAACCAGAACACGGGGAGGAGGCGGCGGGGAAACGACGGAGAACGGCGAGGGGGAACTCCGGGACAGAACCGTGGACTGGAACGGTGACGGAACGGATGGGCGGAAACGCGGACGGAACACCGGGGAACCGTGGACGACGACCCATCGTGGAAACAGAACGAACTGGGACGAACCGGACGGACGAGAACCTGGACTACCGGGACTAGAACCAGAACGAATCGGCTGGGGCAGAACCACGGGGGGAACAGGGGTGGAAAGGACAGGAGGAAGAACATGAACAGAAACACCGGATGGGAAAAAAACGGACGGAACACCGGAACTGGAACCACGTGGAGGACTGAACGGGACCGGGACTGGGGGAACCGCACATCGGAACACCGGGGACTGGAACACCGGGACTGAGGGGGCCAACACAGGGCCTGAGGGACTCTCACATCATGTTGTGATGCACATCATGGGAGGCGGGGACAGACCAGAACCGCGACGGAACACCGGACTGGGAACCGGGTGGAACTGGACTCGGGAGACTGGGACTGTGACGAACAGTGGGAGGGACTGGAGCCTGCACAGGACCAAGGGAGAGGGCCAGGGGACTCCTCCTCCACTCCTACCTGAGACTTAGTTGGCTGAGACTGACCGTGCAGGCGGGAGCTGAAGGAAACTCCATTCTGGTTCATTGGCTCAGTTGTCAGGGTCGTCCGTGGTTGTCGGGTCGAGAGAGGGACCGAAATGCATTACTGCATGCACATATATATTTTTTTCCACAGAAATCACAGACCAGACCAGAACAGGAGGACAACACGCGGAAACAACACGGAAGCCACCTGGGAATGGGAGGAGACAGGAGTTACACAGGGTTTACACAGGGGAGGTGAGGGACAACGGGACACAGACACACACAGGACACAATGAGGCGGGACCAATCACACAGAAGGAGAAAATCAGGACCAGGGCAGACAGACACAGGGACAGGAGAACACACAAGGAATTCAAAACAAGACACAAAACTAAACACAAACTCCAGATCCTAACAGTTTGACGATGACAATGTGCATTATTGTTGTTCCAACAGTTAACATTTTGGGTACAGTGTGTAGATGGTGTGCGGGTCCGGCTTCTCCGATTCATTACCTCATTGAAACACAAAACTGGCAGGAGGAACGGACGGACCCATAATTAATTGGAACGCCATCAAACCGGACGTAGCCAGCTGAGCTGGGATTAACTTTGTGCGAATACATCATCTCTGAATCACAGAGCCGACTACAAGCTCCGGACCGGCATCATCAAAACGCTTCTGATGTGTCGGGAACAAACCCACAGTCCAATTGTTAAGAGAACGCGGACGCAGGGACACAGAGTGGCTCCGGGCGGTGCTTTTAGGAACAGATCAACTGAGTCCACATCCACATCCTCGTGTATCAACGCGTCCCATGGGTGGGTCTTCTGCACCTGAGAGTTTAAACAAAAAGAAAATTTTCCGGCTCCATTTTTGCACGGCGGCTTTTTCTTTTTCTTTTCTTTTTTTCAGCACATCTCTTCACACAGCCTCGCCCATCAAAGTGTGGCACTATCAACCCATCATCTCTAATGGGAACGAAAGGTCAGGCCTTAATTATTCATTCGGGATGTCAAACAATGCTCGCCGGCTGTTATTTAGGATGGGGGAGACCCGCTGAATAATTCAGAGATCGAGATTCTCTTTCCTCCGGCGAAAAAAAGATAGAAATAAAAAAAGAGGGCGGCGCTGCGGTTCAGGTGTTTGTGAGAGTCTTATCTCCATGCAGGAGCCCTCTGCCTTTCCCAGGCTGACCTTGGCTGTCAGTGCGGCGGCGACACGGGTGGCACGGAAGGTGGCGGGTACTCGTGTTCCTCCAGTATCTGCAGGCCTCCTCCGCACAGCCAGTGTGAGTCGGAAGGACTGCAGGGAGCCGGGTGCTACCTCTCTGCTGCCCCCCCACCTGCCCACCCCCCTCTCGTGTCTGTCTCCAGTACCCCGTGTGCCACGCTGCGCCGGGCTGGTGCCAGTGTATGATGGCTTTTTAAAAAAAATATTATTTTTATAAAGCAGATCTCTCCTTTACAACGGGTTACTCTGCCATACACTCGAGGTATGTTCCTGGCTTTGTTCACTGGCGATGTCGATTGCTCTTAAGCTGCTTTCCTAACGCGTTTTTTTCGTAGCGGAAGAGGCATAAGCAGATATTAATACTATTAAAGTGCATTAAACTAAAGAATACTGTAATGCGAGTCAGTTCCTTGGGAGGATTAGGATGGAGGATTCCGAGTTAGGAGAGGAAGTGGAAATGCTAATCTTGTTATGCGAGAGGCAGGAAGGAGGAAAGAGAGGGACGGAGGAAATGTGTGTAAAGGAGCGAGCGTGACCGAGGGAGACATCTCTGAACAATAACAGAGGTGCTTGTGGCACACACACACACACACACACACACAGATACAGTCAGCGCCTATCAAGCGACGCATGGTCGAGCGGCAGCCGAGGAAATGGAACCAGAAGCCTGTCTGTCACTGCAGATGCGATCACCAGCGTGACCCTGATCTTCCTGCACTGCCTCACCTCCGTCTGCCCTGCCCACTCGGTGGAGGCGAAGTCTTGAGCTGCGTTCAGGGATATTACAGACGGATCGGATGTATTTTTGCTGCCATTGTTAGGAAAGTTAAAAATACGTCTTTTTGAAAACGGTTATCATTGGATGACTTGAGTAAACTTGAGTTGTGGGGAAGGAGTGAGGATGAAACCAATAAACCGTTGAACCATTGTAAAGTCCTGCCCCCTGATAGCAGACTGGCCAATCATCTAAAGCAGTTAGCACACCGCTTAGCAGCGTTAGCACCACCGTGCGTCGCTAGCTACTGAATGTATACACCGCTTTAGCTTTTAAATGATTGTAACAGTGAATAAAAGACCTACCCGGCTTTACAGGAACTACTTCCTGTAAATTCATTCCTTGATTTCATCGTCTTCTGTCTCGATCTTTAGGTGGTGCCCTGGTTCATTGTTGGCTTTAGCTGCCATCTTTATCTTTTACAACCGCTCCTGAATCTGTTTTACATCCTTTATAATAAACCATCTTGTCTGCTTAAAAAAAAAGTGATGTATTTTAACCAGGTTGTGCAGTGAGTGACTGTGTGGGCTCCATAGTAGCTCTATAGCTTAACTGAGCAGCAGCGGGGAGAGGTGTGTGAGTGTGTGTGAGTGTGTGTGGCGGGGGGGGGTTTCGAAGGCTCAATTAATATCGTACCTCCTAGGACGTTTGCTAGTTACTCACCAGTATCTACTGTTTTATAGCCAATCCAGTACTACAAACTAAGAGCTCATTAATTTTTAGGCGGTGGATGATTCGTTCTACACTCATTCCTCGAGTAACCACTCACAGTTGTTTTTAGTTACCAGACGACAGGAGAGACAAGAGAAAGCGTATTATACCCATGCCTGGCCTGACCATAAACAAGCATTGCCACCTCTGCCAGTAAATCATGGCGTTGTATACACCCGTGCACTAGCAGTCGTGTCTGTGTGCCTGACATACAGTGTCGTTATTGCCATAGATTTCTAGTGGATACAATCAAAAAGCAATTTATGGATTGGAAGAAAATACCACGACTATATATTATGATCATTGAGTGCAGGTCCAACAAAAAATTTAAATGGTGTGTGCCAAATTAACAGCTGACTTTTCTTTCTTCGCCTGCCGCCTGAACCTGGAGTTCAGTTCAGGATCCAGGCTGATGAATTGGGTGAATAAAAAGAGAATGCTATTTTGGGACGCCGAAGCTCACGGGGTCAGCTTGTGATGCCAGTATTTCTTTCAGAGACGCTGCCCTTATTGCCGCCGTACTACGTGCCGAGCATCGACAACGATCGTTTATCTCGTAGCTGGGTTGTCTCTGTAGGAAGTGAGTAGGAGTAGGAAACAGGAGGTGTGAGGAGCCTTCTTTCTTTCAGGCTGACAAGGTGACTTGCTCAGGGTCAGGTGCTCTGCTCTGTCAGTCCGAAGACAGCGTGGTGCCTGGAAAACCCAGAACCAAGGACACGACCGCGCTTACTGCCAGCCTCTCGCTCCGCCGGGGGGCCAATAAAAGTCTTTTAACTCCTCCGGATCTGCACGAGACCAGATGCTGATCGGTTATGCCAGAGTGTGGCTGCCCAAGTTAATAACACTAATTTAATTTAAGCTTGTCAGTAAAGACTTGGCAACACATTCGGTTCTTCCTGATTGCAGCAGTTAGGTCTTAATTTCAACAGTGTGGGGGGGTTGATGGTTCCCTCATAGGGCAATCAGGCAAAAACGCCAATTAGAGAATCCGGGCAAGTCCAAATTTTGAACTTCCAAGCTTCGAAATCAGCATATGCAAAGTACACAAATAAAATGGTCCATAGAGTTGGTGGATAATGTGCAAGAAGAGAATTCATGAAATGCCGGAAGACGTGGTGATTAAATGCATCCATTCTTTTGTCAATGCTCTTCATGATGCAACAATGGTGGATATTCAATATATCAGGTATGATATCATTTCTGTTTCATTCATTCCTGTACAGCTCATGGAATCAACAACCACTAAAAAATAAGTTGCCACTATGGACATTTTTCAATTTTCTTTATCTTCCCTTTGTCATTGCATTTTTTAAGCATACCTTAAGTATCTCTTTAATAAACTCTACGCTGAAATATTTTTTGTGATTTCTTAAAACTGATTGAGCTCATAATCTCTGTCCTTTTGTCAAAAGAATATTGTAAAAAATTAAAATGTTTAATTTATTATTACTTAAATTAATAAGGCAAATGGCATGGATTTGATTCAAGTGGACTGTAAGTAGCACATATGTACGCAGTGCCATTGAATAGAAACTGGCCTAATATGCATGATGCATGATATCACCCATGAACCTAATACATGAAATCAGGTTTCATTATCATGGGGAAATGATTCAAGAGATTAAATGAAAACTCCCTTTAAACCCAATTTATATCATATCTCTGGTCCTATTGTGCACATATTAAACAATTTATTGATGCAAAACGATTTGTATCCTTCATATTTTCAAAATCCAATCATCTTTTCCTCCCCTACAACCCAATATGACCTGTTCCGCTGTGAGCTGGTAACAGATCAATTTTCAACCAATAATGCCATGACACCCATCCATCAATCACTGTGGAGCCACATTGTAGTTAAACTCTAAGCCTGCCCAAATATCATGTTCTACTGGGGAATATACACGGCACACAAGCTAAAGGCGCTCTAATCTCTCCCTCTGGGACTTCAAAAAAAGAAGAAAAAAAGAAGTTCCTTAGTACTAATTTTTTTAAATCACTTTTGGTCTGGCGTGGATTGCCGTTAAGCTGTTAACCATCCAATCCCTGTCTTTCCCTCTTTAGCTGAGTCAATCCAAACACATCTACCTTGATTGTTATTTAATGTTTATTGTTAAGTGATCAATTTCGAGCGCCACCATAATTACATCCCCTCTCGTGAAGGAAAATAAATCCTTCTTTTTTTTGTTTATCTGCTTCTCCATATGATTAAACAAGAACCAGAGGCAGTGGGTCGCTCATTCAATTAGCGTTTCATTTACAAACATTTAATTACCCACAATCTCTGCCCCCTCTGACCCTGCAGGGGGGCTCCTATTACTAATGAGTGTACTTACATGATTTCCTTGAATGGGAAATCACCTGTGTCTATTTTGAAAGGCAGAATATATATATAACTTTTTTTGGTGGTTTCGGGGTGAGTATGTATTTGGGAAGAGGTTTCAAGCCTTGTATTGAAGGCCTCCAGCTGTTCACCTGACTCCAGCCAGGCACTTTGATCTTCCAAAAGCCTGTGTTGCCACAAGTCGTCACACTTATTCCTGAACACCTGTTGACCAGCATCTCCCAAAAAAAGGGCTCTATTTTAAGTATTAGTTACAGCAACTTTTTCACTCAACTCCACTGTCCCCCTTAATGTTAAAGCAGGATTACTCCCTCAATCAGCCCTTACATATGGGTATTGAAACGAGCTGTCTCTAGCTTTTGAACTGAATGATGCACTTGTCATTGTAGGACATGCATTTTACCACCACGCTTTCTTGCTTCTCGCAAATGGTCGACGGAGAAACTGCAAGCGTCTCAATCTGTGCTTCATCGAGGTGGTTATCACACTGGCAGCTAGCGCGCGGGAGCAAAACTAAGATATTGAGACAATTCTGATTACAGATTAGTACCGCGCTCACTTTAAATTCAAACAAGGGCGACCTGCAATGAAATGCTGAATGGATGCGCGTGATGTGAAATACCGACACGTTTTCCCTCTCGGGACACAGAAACGACCAAAACAACGTACGGCATCGTGGACATCACGGTTTCATATCGGCCCGGTAACTGCCACAAGGCGGGGTCTTCTTTTAAACCTTGTTATTCAGCTGCTTGTGCTCCACACCGTCAGAGGAGGCGCTGCACTCTGTACTTTGGAGTATTACGTCCACTGAAGAGTTCTCCTGCTGAAGACTTGAAGTATTCTTTTATGAAGTACACTTAAATGTGTTTTTTCTATAAACTCATAGATGTGGCTGTACTGTGATAATGCACATCAACGCTGATGTTTATCCATATTTAGATGTATTAACAAATCATTACTCAGGGCTGCACGGTGGTGTAGTGGCTAGCACTGTCGCCTCACAGCAAGAGGGCCGTGGGATCAATTCCTGGTCGGAGCGGTCCTTCTGGTGGAGTTTGCATGTTCTCCCTGTGGTAGCGTGGGTTCCCTTCAGGTTCTCCGGCTTCCTCCCACAGTCCAAAGACATGCTTAGGTTAATTGATCTCTAAATTGCCCGTGAATGTGAGCATAAATGGTTGTCTGTCTCTATATGTGCCCTGACATGGACTGGTGACGTGTCCAGGCCTTCGCCCAATGTCAGCTGAGATTGGCTTTAGCACCACGCGACCCTAATGAGGATAAGCGGTATGGATAATGGATGGATGGATGTATTAACAAGTTAAAAATGTGACTACCAAGCTTTAGTCATACGGAGGTGTGCGGGGGTTGACCCTTTGCCCACTTTTGTTGTTGTTGTTGTTGCATTTTTCTAAATGCCGCAGTGGGTGTAGTTCAGCTTTGACTGGAGGGTAAAGTCTACACTTCAAACAAAAATCACAGAGCTCATTACACTGTAGATGAATATATATGTCAGTCGCTCCCTCTGTGGCTTCTTATTCTCTCACTCAAACATAACTGTACGTTTAGCTCTCTTGTGGCATGTAGATAATTAGCACTAATTGGAGGCAGAGGAAACTGCAACACATTGTAAACCTAATGGCCTCGGCATTAAAGGCTGCAGAAATCCAGAAAACACTTGCACAACACGGCTAAAAATAAGTGAATCTGCCTCCAGTTGGCTCATGACCTTCTGTTTACTTTGATAACAGTGGGCATTATGCATGAAATGTAGGCAGAATGTGTTGGTCTTTGTGGCCAAGTTTAATTTCTTCTTCCCTATGTCCAAGCAGAAGCACATTCTGTGAAGCTGGACGGCTACCAGGCAGGGAGAAACTGAATAAAAGTTTGACATAAGCCATTTGTTTCCAGCCATGTTGTTTCTTTAAGAACTTAGCTTGTGTGCTCAGCTAACGTAACTTAACTTAGGCGGAATTAATTTCCGTGCGTCTTGTTATGATACACACCTGCTGCTCGGCGCTTTAAGCGGTGGAATATTATTCTCTCAACTTAAGTGCTTTGCTTTAAATATTAATGGAGGCCTCCTATTAATATTTAAGATTAAGGGGTTCCTGCGTCAGTGTCCGACTTTAAGCTCAGTGTTGATGTCTTCAAAAGGACTGTGATAAGTAAACTCTCGTCTGTGCTAGTTAATGCGAATAAGGATCCATTTGTGCAGCCATTAAATGTATTAATTCGATGTGAGTAAATGATGCTTCGGCAAAGTGAGCCTGGTATCAAAGCAGGTATCCCACAGGGTTCAGCGGGGCAACACGGTGGGCCCATTGACTGTAAAAAATATGGGCGGAGTCTATATCACCCATCGGTGTCTGAAGAGCTGTTGGGAATCGAGACATAGGCTGTGGGGGCGGGGGGGTTGGGTTCCTCCGGCTGTCACCATCTCTGCAGTGGGGACACTAAATTCTCGGCTAATCCAAAAATGGGCAAAGAAGTGGACCATCGGTAGAACTGCCTAACTTTAAGCCCGAACATAATTCAAACGTGTTTGAAAAAGAGAAATTCATCCTCATGGACAGTTGTCGTGTTTGTGCCATACAGGCAAGCTTGTAACACAGGGACTGACTCTCTTTCGGAGTCAGCCTCTGGTGGCCATTTGAGGAACTGAATGTGTTCTCCAGTCCCGCGTCGACTTCATTTCCTAAGCAACGGAGGTTTGACACTTGAGGTGAAACTTAAGGACAACAAATGTCGACCGCTTGGTCAAATGCTTTGGCTACCACTCGAGGAAACACTTCGTTTCTTTGTGAGTAATTGCTAAACATAATTACTAGCTGAACACTCGCTGCTAGCTGGGCCAAGTGGAAGCAATCCCTCATTCATATGCTCTGACTTTTGAATTTAGCGCCTTTAACTTCTTACTTTAACACAAACACCGATGTTTAAACCGTGTACCTTATCTATAATGTTATCAGATCGTGAAACTGATTTACTTTTTGACAGTGATTTATCATTTGTTTTGAAGAAACAGACTAATTGAGTTGATCAGAAAAATCTTCTATGGACTAAAAACAACAGCAATTTAGTTTGATTTGGAGGTGGAAATGAGTTCCATGCCAAACGTATTTGCTGCGTCCGACAGAGAGAGAAGTCTTACTTAAGCGCAGCCTTTGCCTCATCATACATTCAGGGATATTATACAGCGATGTTCAAAGCTGCCCGACCACTGAAGCTCTGGACTCGTGAACAGTTATTTTCCGGGGGGGGGGGGTGGCATTACTCATTCCCTTTCCCCGGTCAAACTTTCCCAGCCGCTTCGAGAAATCAAACCGACACCTTCTTGGTCACGTCGGTGCTTTTGATACCTGCCTATTTGTTGTATGTTCAGTGATCCTCGTGTTTGAACCGCTGACTTCACAAGAACAGAACAGACGACGGGTCAGCAGCAGCTTCACTGTAGGCGGCGGCGCTCGATGCTTCACAGATTCGTCAGCTCGGTCGACAAGAAGTTATTTAACTGGAACTCGGATAAGACGGAAACCAGAAAAGGCTCCGTGTTCTGAAGTGTTTTGAAACGCCGTGTTTCATGGTCCAGGGGTCAGTTAAGAGCCTCGGCGAATAGGTTGGCGAATATTGCATACCCGTAGCATGCAGTCGGAGAGAGTGAGTTCAGCTTTGACGTTGTCGTTTAAATCTTTCTCTAAAAATAAACTTTTCTTTTCATTTCATTTTTCATAATGTGCTAGAAAACCTTCAATCTGGTAACTCTGAGTCAATAATACAAACGACCCGACAGATGTTCCACCGCCGAGGCGAACAATACACCGTTACGGCCGAGGCCGTGGCCACGTTCTACGAACAACGTCTTTTCGGAGAATGGATTTTCAAAGAGAGAGAGAGACGTAGATGAGAAATATGGCATGCAGTTACCGTTGATTAAAAACATGATCACACTTCAGGTGCAATAAAGCCCCGCTGAATGTTACGCACCGGCCCTTTAAGGAGGAGCTGACTAACCCCTCCGCTGATCAAGAACTTGTTTTTATCCAAAGATATAATGCAGACGGAGGCAAATATTTGCTTATTTTTGAATATTTTGGAACTGTAATATTCTGTGTCGGTTGTTTATTGTTGTAACGTCACAGATCCGCTGTATGGTTGACCACACATCACATCAGCTCACGATTTAACTTCCCTATTGTAATGTATCTGTAATGTTGGACAGCAGAACGATACAAAGTCAGTATTGTTCATTATTGTTTTTATTGTTAAAATAAATAAAGAAAAATACATATATTTTGTCTTTGCTCTCATTCTGTCGATCGTTGGGCTTCTGGAGCAACAGTGTGTAGAAACCTGTTTGGGCGAGAGATTGATTTCCGAGTCCCAACTGTGAAACATTTGTTGAGAAAATCATCCTGTAACACTAGAACATGTTATTTACCACTCCTGTAGTTCAAGAAGAAAACATAAATAAATATCCACGCACACGTTGGCCTGCACCCATAATCTATGATTTGATTCGGCGAGTTTTCATTTGTTGTCATGCAACAGTCTCGCATCCGAGAAACAGAAGCAATTCAAGGAAGGCACGACACCTCGTAACATTGGGTTCGTACCACTTTCACAGGCTGGCCTCTGTAACTCACATCCCGCCACTTCAATATTTTTTATATTCCTGCCCTATTTATTGTTACGTGACTCATCTTCTTTCTTTTATCTTACCATTGTCACACCGTTGTACGTGATGTGATGCCGCTGCAATCATGTCGCCATCCAACAATGTCTGTGAAGAGGTGCATGAGAAAGATTATTATCTGAAAGCGACACTGACGTTTTTTTTGTGTGAAATATCTCAACTGACTGATAGAGCATGGCTATCCAAAACCGGGTTCCCTGGCAATCCGTCTATCATCATCATGCCTTTACTGCTATAGCCTATACATAGATCATTGTGTCCTGCTTGAGGTTTGCTGGAGACACCTGTTTCATTGATAACATATATGTATCTATTTATTTTCTTAACCCTTAAATAAAAAAGATTAGGGCACCTGTTTTCCGGAAAAAACTGTTGTATTTCATCTATAATAAATGTGATGTGTTTATTATTTCAATTAAAATGGTTAGCAAAGGAGAACATGTTGTAAAATATAAAGTCAACCGTCCGCATAATCTGAAATGTTTCTCCCGCAGAACATGCTGCGTCATATCATCTGACACTGTGATGATTGTACAACAAGAACACCGGGCCGTATTTCTGTCAGCAAGATTAAAGAGGTGGAAAGTTTAACAACGTGCACTGATCCAACTCTTAATAGTAATATACGGGGCCCTATTTGCGGCGGCGTAGTCAGGTTGACTTGAAGAGCAAGGATAATAATGTATGTCCATCAAACCAAAAATACTGGCTTTGATCTCTTCATTTTCCTATTGTATTACCCGTAGAGTAGCTGGGAAATGTTAATTGCCTCATTTTTTAAATAAAAGAGTAGCTGGTCTTCCTTCAAGTGGAAACACCTTGAGAATTTTAATTTATTTCTGGGTTTCCAGGTTGACCTTGAGACATTCCATGCTGGGTGTCCAAGCATATTCAGTTGAGTATGTCTGGATTCAATCAGTCTCATTAAAACAAGGTTTTAAATATCCCCTCTCTGCTTCCATTTAAAACTTGTTCTACCAAAGTCGAATGTGCCTTGAAGTTTTGGAAAGCCTTACTTTTCTTTCTGCTGAGTCATGTTGACCTGAACCCACTTCCTGAATGAGATCGCCGGTGAGACGAAATAGTTTGATGACGGCGTTCTCTTGATACATTATTCAGTCGTCACAGCTGTCCAGTCCATGCTGGGCTTTTACTCCCGCTTCTTCTAGCCACTACAGAACCGCGTAAGGCCCCGGCTCCAGCAAAGCCAACGCAGGCCGAAGCAGTAATAAATAATAAAATTTCTTTTTTTTTAAACAGAGTCTGTTAATCTGTCTGAGGCTCTTCAGAGCAGGAGGTACATAGAAAACACTGACCAGTTGCAACATTGTGTAAAACAGTTAAATAAAAAATAGTATTGTCTTTTTAACTCCCACCAGCAACCTAACTTCAACAAAGAAGCTGTTACATTGTGAATATTTGACTTATTATAGATTCTCTTAACAATGAATGCAGTCTTTATTTCCGCCGCCTCCTCTTTTGTTTGTTTAAAAAACAAACATATTTCATCTTTTTTTTAAATGCCACAGCACATTCTGATTTATTTTATTTATTTTAGAAGTTTATTTCAGGGACAACGTACAAAAAAACATTAGTCTCCGAAGAGAAAAGATGCATTGCACTAGGTTATAGCTTTTGCTATTTTACACCTCCAGTCCCTTGTACATACAATATAAAACAATACAAAATAAAACATACAATGTAGAACAATACAATGAAATACGTACGATAACATTAAAAATAAAATAGAAATATAAAACCCCTACGGTCAATGAGCCTATTTACACAGGGGCCAGAGGCCCCAGAGGTTGATTATCGTCATGCCGCCCCCCCATTAAGGGTACCCTACTGAAAATGGGAACATGATTGACTCGCTAGCAACTGTCCTTTCAGGTGAGCTTTGAAAGTGACAATTGAACTGCACCTCCTCATCTTTTCTGGCAGACTGTTCCACTGAGTTATTGCTTTTACAGAAAAAGATGACTGTCCAAACACAGTGTAGCTGTGCAACTTCCATCGAGTCAATTGTCCCTTCACCACCACGTCTGTGATGCGGTCAGAAGGGTTCTGGACCGAGGCGATGCCCGGCGCTCAAAGGCCACGCCCCCGCCAGAGTCTTCCTCCAAAGCGCTGACCTGAAAACCGCAGCAGACGTTGCAGCGGGTCGCACGCGGCGATACCGGAAGATCATATTGATCCCAGCACCGGCCGCCTCTAACCAACCATTATCAGGTGAATTAAACAGAGAGAATTCTCTTCTCGTGAAAGCCAATGCTTTGGCAACATAAACATCCTCTACATCAGTTGCCCGGGCTAAATTGCTCCGTTGCAGGCACAAGCGACTACGACCCTCTTTGTGGTTTTTATGTTGTATAGTTTTACAGTATGTGCTTACTTTATTCTTTGCGCTGTAATCATTTCTTCCGGGATGCAGTGGGTGTGAACTGGTTTTACTACCGCGGGTCGTAAACACGCTCTGCAGCTGTTCCACCAGAAGCAACTCAGACCCCATCTGACTCGAGGTAAGCGCAAGAGAATTCTCTCTGCCGATCCCAACGGAGGAGGAACGCGTGTTGCCACAAAACTGGCTTGTCTGGTGATAAACAAAATAAAGTGCTTTTTCCCTTCCCTTAATCTCACCTCGGGCTTCTCCCGTTCATCAAACAGCCATTGTGAAATCCTAACTTTTGAAATATATTCATTTAGCTTTCGGGAAGTTAGGATGAATAAAAGCTATAAAATGGGGCTTTCAGGATTGGTGGCCATTGTTTATCATTTTTTATATAGCTACCAAGTGGAGAGGACAGTGGGGATAGCGCATTTATTCATTTAAGCGGTTGAGTTTAGGGACGATGTATGTACGAGTCCACATAACTCATATTCTCCGGCTCCGATGCTCTCTGGAGCCGTGCGTGCCTGTGGGCCCGACTGACTGAGCATCTTATTCTAAATGACGGCATTGTCTGCGATATGTTTGACATTCAGCATTTCTTTCGCCGGCCAAATATATTGATGCAGTTGACATTTTTGGCAAAACTCAATAAAGACGTGGTGGCAGTCTCCACTGGCCAGGTATTTATTAAAGGACAAATATTAGACCACATGGTATTTTCTTACAAAAGCCACATTCACAGTCACATTGTTCTCTCAGTCCGTTGGCTCACTGCGTAAAACAGAAATACCATAAAGAGCATTTCCCCCATAAATGCTCTGGTAACGGCACTCCCTCTGGGCGAAGTATCTTTAAATCAGGTTTTCAAACATCCAATTTTTTTTTCTTTGTGTCGTGTATCCTGCGTCGAACATACAGACTTTAAAGGGAGAGAGATGTAATTCACTTAGACTTCTAATTCACAAAATACATGTAAAAGATGAAATGCAACATGAAACTGAAGTACTTTTACAGATATACAGGCTCACGGGAAGGTTCGGTTTTAATAACACTCCAACTATTATTGCTATTTATATATATACACCCCAGCCCTACTTCCGTTTCAAGGTCCTTTAGACGTATTGTACGTATGTACTGTGACCTATCAAAGGACCAATTACCCCGCTATCTGAACTCAGAGTGGAAGCATCCGAATGTGCGAGCCGTATCTTGGCAACAATAAAGGGTAGGATCCAAAAACCATATGAGTATCCATGAGCCAGTCATTAGTGCTTCATTTAGAGAGTTTTAATTTCAATTCAGCACTGTTATCAAAGTCCTCACAAAAGAGGAGTTGCACCGACAGACGGTATGCAGTTTATTCTGGAGAAAAAAAAGAACTCGATCTCAGATTGAAACAAAACTGACTAGTTTTAGTTTTCTCACCTTTAAAAGATAAAAGAGACACATTCACACTCAACCAGGAGGGACTAACACAGTTTTTATGAGATTATTGTCAAGTAAAGATATATATGTATAGAGAGAGAGAGAGAAAAGAAATCCATATATATTTTTCATATGTTTTTGTGTGTGATGGATGTGGCAGCGTTCTTTAATCGTGTCCCTTCTATGAGGCGATCCAAGTGAGACTCGACGACGGGCGAACTGCAGGGGCAGGAACACACAAGTAGCAAAGAAATGACGGGGGAAACAACATCTCAGGATGCAGGATCGCGTCTGCCTTAAACCGCTTGTAATTACATTGATCCTGTGATTAAGGAAAGAAACAACAATAATTAGACTGTTGTCTGTGTGCTCGTGTTGACAGTTTGCCTCGAGGTGTACCGCTCCCGTGACAATGCTCTCGGAAAATGTAAAGAAGGCTTGACAGTCTTATTGCGCTGCTCCTGTCGCCAGTTTGTCTCAGAAACCGACGACACGGAGACAGAAAACTAATTGTTTCTTCCTGTATCAGGACATGTTTATGTTACGGTTATACAAGGATTTTGGGAGTTCAGGTGATGAACATCCCATGACTCGTCTCTCAAGGCATTCATATCTAAAAAGTTGGAAAAACAACTTTGACTGGTATGTATCATATATAACCACTTTCCAGATACTCCAGATCAATACATTTATTTTATTTTGTACTTCTCCAATAAGCTCTTCCGTGCTGCTGAAGCTTTCAACTTTTTCAGGCATACTTGATGACAAAGTAACAACCACCGTAGCAGGTGTACGTTTCATTGCACGCCTTATCCCATTTGGCTGTGCGCTGTGGGCTATTCGGTGAGTTGTTGCCATGTGCTGTGTTCAGGAGCCTTGGGAAACGCAGCAGCCTTCGTGAAGGAAATCGTTGAGATTCTCACATTCCTTTTGACAACGATTGCTCCAGGTTTGTTTTCCCGCATTGATTTTGACTGCTTGTCTGCTACGCTTGTTTTGGCGGTTCGACTCTGGAGTATTGTTTGTCCGGAGCTTCGCAGCTGTGTATGAATAAACCTCTTTGCAGAGGACTAACATTTAAAAACAATCAACATTTTTTTACTCTACCTAATTAAGCTCTATTCATTTCTGTTTTGATGAGCATGTTTCTGAAGCCGATGGTGCGTTCGATACCTGCGCCCACTGTTCTCTCCTCGATCCCTCCTGGATTACTCGAACGCTTGTAATTAACCACCTCACTCTTTCATTATCCACGGTTAGCAAAAGCGTCGGTTTAGTTTGCAGAGATATAGTTTGAGTACATTTGTTTTTCACCGCGAGCTCCCTCTCTCTTTGCATCTGTGAAACGTTTGATTGAAGATCGTTGCAGCTTGAGAAGAACACATCGCGGTGCTGCCTTTGTCTTGCAGAGAGCACGGTAAGCCCCCCGGCCCCCCCGGGACTTCAGCATGTGTGATGTGCCGAGCAAACTGAATGATATTGACAGACATTGTCAACATGCAACGTTGGCATTGTGCAAAAGGGCATTTGGAAATCAGTATTTCCACATTGCCGGTGAATCTGGCCGCAGAAAGAATGAAATCAGTCTCCCTAACAACAACATAATAATCAAACTAACAAGTATGTCTTCATCATCGATCTCCCTGAGCATCAACAACGGGGCGGGTGGGTTTAACTAATGCATATTATTCATATTTAGTCTTCAAAGATTTAGTCTACTTTTAGTCATTTTTAACCTTATAAAGTTTGAGTCGAGTTTGATTCATATTTCTTTTTCAAAGAGTTAGTCTAATTTCAGTCATATTTAGTTTTTAGTTTTTTAGTTTTGGTCTAGTTTTAGTCGACAACTCAAAACAACTTTTTAAAAATCTAGTTTTAGTCCCAAAAATCTAAACTGGCCAATAAGTCAGTCAGACTTATTTCACACAAGATTTGATCTCGAGGTTGAATGATTAGGACCAGTGGCGGTGCGTCCATAGAGGGCGCTAGGGCGCCGCCCCTCTTAAAATGTTGAGATGAAAAAAAAAAGAAGAAAAAAATATATATATCCTGTCAAAAAATATTATATACCAAATCATTTAAATAGCAAATATACCGTGTTGACGCGCTAAATGTGTGTGGGAGACTGTCAGCCTGTCAACAACCACTTAAGTTAAATTAGACATAAATAATATATCGCCACTCATCCTCACGGAGAGAAGCCCCTCCCCATTTTCGGGGCACCGGCCAAACGTGTGTGTGCGGCAGCGAGCAAACATTTCACGGTCGTTTCGGCAAGGACGGCTTCTCATTGGCGGATGAAACGTGAGTCTTGGGGCGCAAACATGTGCGCCCTGGCCAATGACATTGTTTCTTATTTCACGTGACTGGACTATTCGGCAAATGAGAGACCGGTATCGTTCCCTCAGCCAGAGAGCTCCACGGAGCTACGCGAGCAGGTTGCTCACCGGAGCTGGTTAGCTGGAGGCTCAGTGAGTAATGCGCTGTTTAGTTTCTCCTGTCTGTTGTTCCAAAGTCCTGGGACTGAAACTCTCTGGACTACAACGGGGTGAGGGATCTAAAGAGCTTCAGACAAGTGTAAAGCATGAATCTTGCCGCAGCCATCGAGCTAACAGCATGGAGCTAATCCTGTTTGCAGAGCAGAGCAGCAGAAGGAGACCGAACTGGCATCGAAAACACAACGAAGAAGTTCTGAAAAACAGACACATTCCCTCAAGAATAATGGAAACAGGCTGGTTACAGACATGATTGACTTTAACCAGAGAGTTATGGAGAAGTTTGACCACTTTAAAGAGAGGAGGCTACTTTTCTTTACATGTAGTGGGTCTACTCTGTCAAACAGTTAGAAATGCATTCTGTCATTTCTTGTTTTCAATGTATTGTATTTTATTTTTGTTTGTTGTTCAACGATATTGTTGAGTGTTTGTGAATTTTATTTTAATGAGCTATTTTTATTTAGCGTTATTTTTAAAAAATTGTTTCCTGCGGAAATTGCTTTCCATCTCTGTTGCATTTCCTGCTCCTGAGTCCCGTCTTTCCCTCACAATGGTTTTATATTGCTGAGGGTGAGTTGAGTGAAAAACGATGTCGCACTATTTTGGCTATATTCTTTAATACAAATTAACCGTTTATGTTACATACAGTAATGGAATGCTAATACGATCACGGCGTCCAGCTGTCGTGTCATTTAGACCGTCAAAATATACGTTTGGTGGCGGTTTCATTGAGCCACTTTGGCACCGTTTGTTTAGCTACATCCGGTCGCCCCGACGTATATTTTCCTTGTGTAAATTGTGGTGTTTTGCGTGTATAGGAAGTGGAAGTGCAGAGACAGATCAGAAGGCAAATGTGTGTGTTCTGTTGTCTTCTGCAGGTATGTGTTTCCCTTTTGTTCAAAGTTAGAATTTTCGCTGTTTCTGCTGAAATGACTCTAGCTCATGTAGTTATTTATTTTGTCCATTAGGGGTCTCTGTTTTCCCTTGTATGTTACATGTCATGGTTTTGATGAGAATTGTTATTATTTAGATTTAATGTGGTCCTGTCTTCCATGGACAATGGTTTTATATTGCTGAGGGAAGTGGAAGTGCAGAGACAGATCAGAAGGCAAATGTTTGTGTTCTGTTGTCTTCTGCAGAATAAATAAGTGCTGGGAAAATCCACCATCTGAGCCGACTTCTTCCATGCCCGTTCCACATCTGTAACATCTGCTCTGAACCTCTTTCATGTGAGGGTGAAACTCTTTTATTTTGCAAACCTCTGAAACCCAACCCAATGTTTCTTAAAGCTGCTCTGAACCTCTCATGCCCAAAGTTACAGTTTGTTGATAGTTGTTATTGGACAGTGTTGAGCACGGTGTGTTCTTGAAATAAAGCTTTGTGTTCTACTATATTCTACTCAAAACCTCTTTTCTTCTCATTGTTGAGTGCTATTTAAACTGCGTCGCCCAACTGCGCCCCCCCAAAAAAAAAAATCACCAGCCGCCACTGATTAGGACGCTTCTTTGTGGGATGGGACTTCAAGCAAAAAGACGTTTGTGCGCTGCTCAGCCGCTCGACCAGCTGATTGTGCACCCAGCTGGCCCGTTAGGAGAGCCAATCCGCATTGACCAACCACCTGAAACCCGACCCGCAAACCGCCAACTTCATTCATTATACAGGACTGAGACAGGAAGGACGGAGACGGACTGAGCTCATTGTGTGTGTGTTTTGATTCAAAGAGTGAAACGGTGGGAGGGTACATGTAGACGACCGTGGGTCTCCGGGGCACAAAGTGGACACGCACAAATGGGTTTGCCAGGAAGAACAACGGTTTATTTCATCTCCAGCTCCCAGGACGCTGCTGCTCTGCTGCCAGGTCCTGTTCTCCCGCTCACTCGCTAGCTCTGTCCCTATATCGGACAGAAAACACACCTAATTTGGCGCAGCTGCGGTCACTTTGCCACTCCGGCACCGTTCCTCGAGCCACGCCCCCGCTTCCCCCCCTCTGCAGCTGTGCTTCCGCACCCCCCCGCTGCCACATACCTCCACCGCCCGACTTAGGCCGGGGCAACATCCGGCCGAACCTACTCCCCCTCCCCCATGAGGCGGGAGAGGAAGTCGGCCACGACCATCTGTGTCCCGGCCTATGGATCACCTTGAAATTAAAGGCTGTAAAGCCAGATACCACCGAGTGATTCGGGCGTTGGTATCTTTCATGCGGTGGAGCCATTGGGCGGGCGTGGTCCGACCAGAGGGTGAATGAGCGTCCCAGGAGGTAGTAGCGCGGGAGTCGACCGCCCACCGGATGGCGAGGCACTCCTTCTCCACCGTGCTGTACCTGCCCTCCCTCTCCGACAGCTTGCGGCTGATGTACAGCACGGGCGGTCAAACCCCCTACCTGCTGGGACAAACGGCCCCAGCCCTCTGTTCGACGCATCAGTCTGCAGAGTAAAGGGAGAGAAGTTAGGTGTGTGGAGGAGTGGCTCCCACAGAGAGCTTGTTTTACCTTTTCAAGCGCCAACTGGCACTGCTCCGTCCACTGGACCGGATCTGAGGCACCTTTCCGGGTCAGGTCAGTCATGGGGCTGGTCAGCTCCGCGAAGTTCGGGATGAACCGCCTGTAATAGCCTGCCAGCCCCAAGAACTGCCTCACCTCTTTTTTAGTCTTGGGCCGCGGGCAGGCTGCGATGGCGGCGGTCTTGTCCACCTGAGGGCGCACCTGCCCGGCGCCCAAGTGGTACCCCAGATACCGTACCTCCCTCCATCCAACTGCACACTTCCCCGGGTTGGCCGTAAGCCCGCCTGCCTCAGGGACTCCAGCACCGCGCCGACCCGCTGCATATGCTCCGCCCAGGTGGTGCTGTGTATGATCACATCATCCAGGTAGGCGGCAGCATATGCAGCGTGCGGACGCAGCACCCGGTCCATGAGGCGCTGAAAGGTGGCGGGGCCCCGAACAACCCAAAGGCGTGGTAAATTGGTACAAACCAAACGGAGTGGAGAAGGCCGTTTTTCCTTAGACTCTGGCGACAGAGGAATCTGCCAGTAGCCCTTGGTTAAATCCAGTGTCGTAAAGAAACACCCGGCGCCCAGTCGGTCCAGGAGTTCGTCGACCCGGGGCATTGGGTAAGCATCGAACCGTGACACATCGTTCACCCTGCGATAGTCCACGCAGAACCGAATAGACCCATCCTTCTTGACCACAAGAACAATGGGACTACACCAGGCACTGTGGGACTCTTCTATTACCCCATTTTCAGCATGGCGCTAATTCCCCGCTGAACCACCTTTCTCTTGTGTTCAGGTAACCTGTAGGGCGCGACGCACCGCCACGCCTGGGCGTCTCAATCTGGTGCTCTATGAGGTTTGTGCGTCCTGGAAGGAGAGAGAACACATCAGCAAACTGCTTTTGCAACCAGCAATGTCTGTTTTCTGGGTCCCGGAGAGACGGTCTTCACAAAGGAGCGAGGCGGATTGGTGGATTTTGGGACCTCGGGCCCCAGCTCCTCTCTCTCAGATACCGAGGACACCAGAGAAACAGACTCCGCCTCCCTCCATGCCTTTAGGAGGTTGAGGTGGTAAATCTGTGTAGCTCCGCCCCTATCAGAACGCACCACCTCATAGTCGACATCCCCCACTCGCCGTGTGACCACAAAGGGCCCTTGCCACTTGGCGAGGAGTTTAGAGCTGGAAGAAGGAAGCAATACAAGTACCTTCTCTCCCGGTGTGAATTGTCTCAGCTTGGTCCCTCTGTTGTACAGCCGCTGCTGACGCTCCTGGGCCTGGAGCAAATTTTCACGTGACAGCTGACCCAGGGTGTGGAGCTTTGCTCGCAGGTCCAGGACGTGTTGGATCTCGTTTTTACTGGTGCTCGGCCCCTCCTCCCAGTTTTCCTTAATGAGGTCGAGCACCCCCCGCGGAGTCCTACCGAACAACAGTTCAAAGGGAGAAAATCCCGTGGAGGCCTGGGGAACCTCCCGTACTGCAAACAACAGAGCGTCAAGCCATTTATCCCAATTACGTTCATCATCATTAATAAATTTACGGATCATGGACTTCAAAGTTTTATTCAGACGCTCCACCAGACCGTCGGTCTGTGGGTGGTACACACTGGTCCGAATAGACTTGATGCCCAGTAACCCGTAAAGTTCTCTCAGTGTTCTTGACATGAACTGGGTGCCCTGGTCAGTCAGAATCTCTTTCGGGATTCCGACTCGGGAGATGACCTGAAACAGCGCCTGCGCGACACTCTTTGCGGAAATGTTGCGCAATGGCACCGCCTCCGGATAACGTGTTGCGTAATCCACGAAGACTAACACAAAGCGATATCCGCGTGCACTCCGGTGAAATGGCCCGATGAGGTCCATAGCGATACGCTCGAATGGAACCTCCATTAATGGCAGCGGGCGCAACGGTGCCCTCGGAATGGCCGGAGGGTTTACCAATTGACACTCCGGGCAGGACGCACACCAACGGCGCACATCCGCCCGGATGCCCGGCCAATAAAATCGGGCCATTATCCGGTCCAGAGTTTTATCATATCCCATGTGGCCAGCCATTGGGTTATAGTGAGCCGCCTGAAAAATAATTTCCCGGCGGCTCTTGGCACCAGCAACTGGGTGCTTTCCTGCCCTGTGTGAGTGTCACGGCTCACTCTGTACAGCCTGTCCCTAATCAATGTGAAGTGCGGATATGTCTGCGCTGCGTCAGGGCGCACCAGCTGACCATCAATTCGTATCACTTGGTCAAAGGCTGAGCGTGAGTATCGTCCGAGACTGCTCGAGTGGAAAATCTTCCATGGAGTGAAACTCGGGAGCGGCGGAGTCTCCGGAGGCTCCTCCGGTTCCCCCTCCCCGTCTGCAGTGTCGGACAACCTCGCGTCACCGCTGAGCACGGCGCACACATCGCATGACCCTGTCTGCCGCGAACGCACCCCCGCAGCCTTCCCCATTAATTTATTAAACCCCGGCCAATCAATTCCCAAGATTAAGGGGTGCGTAAGGCGGGAGCTAACCGCGACCTTTACGTTATGCTTTTTCCCCCCGTATCTAATTTCCACCGCCACCATAGGATACTCGTGAATGTCCCCATGCACACACCGTATTTTCACCCACGACGCCTCCACCAATGCCCCCGGTCGAACCAGGCTCTGCGTACAGCCCGAATCCACCATTGCCTGGTGTGTACCCCCCTGGATTCTTACCGGAACGCGGTACGTCGGTCCCGGACCTGGGGAAGAGGCTGGAGAGCCGGCAACCCGGATCACCTGGCCCACCTCCATCAACGGACACTCCCTCCGGAAGTGCCCGGGCTGCCCGCATCTCCAGCACTCCTGCCCTGGCGCTTGAAAGACCCCCTGTGGGTCAGGAAGAGTACCGGGGCCGGTCGAGGACCCTGGCTCGGGGACCCGAGGGAGGGGTGTCGGCCACGGCGCCGGCCGTGACGGTTGCTGCGGAGGCAGCCTCCTTCGTTGGCTGGGCACCGGCCGGCCAGTAGACGGCGGCCGATCGCCATCCCCCTTCCCTGGGCCATGGACCGCCAGGTGGTCCTCCGCCAGGGTGATGGCGGCCTCCATCTCCCCCGGCCGATGGCAGCGGACCCAAGCCGATGTGCGGGCCGGGAGCCCGCCGACAAACTGCTCCAGGACGATCCGCTCCACCACCGCCTGTGCCGCTGCGAGTCCCGGGTTGCAGCCACCTGGTTGCGGCATCCCTCAGCTGCTGGCCGAACGCGAACGGTCGGTCCTCAGGCCCCAGCTTGGCCTCCCGGAACCTCCGTCGGTGGTCCTCCGGGGACAGGCCGAGCCTGTCCACGACCGCTTTGCGGATGTCCGCGTACACCCGCCTGGCTGCCGGGGGTAGCCCTAGTGCTGCTGTCTGCGCCTCTCCGGCCAGCAGCGGCAAGAGACGGACCGCCCACTCGTCCGCCGGCAAGCCGCACGCCTCCGCCGTAGCCTCGAAGGTTTCGAGGTACGACTGTACGTCGTCATCTGCCGTCATCTTTTGCAGGACTACCCCTGCCAGCCTCGAAGGTCCCGTTGGTACCGGAGCTGCCGATGATCGGCCGGCCAGCAACCGCTCCAGGGCCGCCGAGTGCATTTGGGCTTGGTCGTGCAGCGGCCCCAGAAATTGCCTGGTTGTCACCGCCTCCTCGCGCTGCATAGCCGTGATCCTTTCCAGCATCTGCCCTAAGGCCACGAGCGGCTGGGCCGGTGACCCCGCCTGCTGAGCCTGCGTGTCCATGCTGCCCTCCTTTGTTGGGCTCCACTGTCGACGACCGTGGGTCTCCGGGGCACAAAGTGGACACGCACAAATGGGTTTGCCAGGAAGAACAACGGTTTATTTCATCTCCAGCTCCCAGGACGCTGCTGCTCTGCTGCCAGGTCCTGTTCTCCCGCTCACTCGCTAGCTCTGTCCCTATATCGGACAGAAAACACACCTAATTTGGCGCAGCTGCGGTCACTTTGCCACTCCGGCACCGTTCCTCGAGCCACGCCCCCGCTTCCCCCCCTCTGCAGCTGTGCTTCCGCACCCCCCCGCTGCCACAGTACACAATTAGAGAGAATTCGGTCAAGTCTTTATTTCACAAACTACATGTTAGCCTGGTCTTTTTGAAAACGTTGCAGCAGTTGCACACACATATGCAACGACGGCCCCTTGGTGCACCGGCATTGTCCAACCATCAATCGACTGTATCTGACAGAGAGAGCAGAGCAGCAGCGACCATAATATTTCAGTCACAGGGGGATGAATGGTTCACTGAAAGTAATGGAAGATGAATAGAGAACACTTTTGTTAAAACATCACAGTCATTTACATTACAGACAAAACATGCAAGGCTGGTAGTCACTGGCCTCATGAATTATTGGTGGGAGGAATTTTAAAAGCACTCTTAATGCACCTTTAAACCAGCCAAACCCGCATGGGACCGTGCGCTTCCTGTCCGTCTCATTAATGGTTATTGACTTGAGCTAAACCCAGGGTGTCTACAGGAATAAACCAGTGAAATTTAAGACTTTTTGACTTTTTAAGACCACGTCTAAATAAAATTTAAGACCTAATTTACGATGGAAATATACATTAATCTAAATTAATTAATTCAAAGTAAACACACTGATGTCTGTTCAAAATTAACAGTATGGTGTAATGCAAAAGGATAATACAAATGTCATTGCTGTTGTAAATTATATTTATTAATACATTTTCAGAACATTTAAGTCCCATGAACAAATGTCTCTAAAATTAAGTAAATATATTTAAAAAATACATGCAACATAGTTCCTTTTGAACAAAAAAATCCATAAAATAACAAATAACATTTCCAGCTGCTTTTAAAATGCAAATTCATTTACATAATAGAATGTATGTGTGTGTGGGTGAGTGAGTGTGAGTTCTCATGTCTCTATGTGATGGATGTTTGTGCACAGGTTCATGTCTACTCCTGAGCTTTTGTGAATATACTAGGAAAACAATCCTTTTCAAACTGTATTAATATAATAACTTCCAGTTGACATTTGGTCCATTCTCCTGGAAAAAAGAAAGAAAAAAGGCAGACATTAGCCAAACAACAGTCACCACATCTCTTGTGACACCACCACTTCAGATTAATGTCAGACTGGATAAATAGGAATGAATACTATTTTTACAAATTAAGCAACGCGAGCCATCTCTTGAGCCTAGTGAACACTATGTAGACATATTGACAGGTAAACACCACTCTACTTACTACCATTCTAAAACTATTTTCAATTAGTCTAATTAATGTGTAGTGCGCCTATGCATAGCTGTTATTAACTTGACACATGAGTAAAGCTTAACTATATGAAACACATACTCATATACAAGAGGATAGTTAATACATATATTTATGTTACTTACTTTGAGATGCTGAAGTAGGTCCTGTGGTGTCATGGCCCATGAGCTCCACCGGATCCTGACTGGACGTGGTCATTTCACCAATAACGCACATGAAGTCCAGTTGTCTGCTCGCGGTGGTCTGGTCCAGAGTCTCGTGGAACAGAATGAAGAACGCACTGCAGCGTTGGTCTTCGGTGATGAGCTCTTTGTTGCAAGGCGCTGGATTTCCTCCGGTGACCTCCAGCGTTGTAGTTGACGTCGTTGCGGGCGGCGGAGCAGGAGCTCGCGGCAGAGCAGCAGCTAGCGGCGGAGCAGGCGCTAGCCCCGCGGGCTGCTGGCGGCCTTCGCTAGTCTCTGTGCTTCTTGCTCTGCACGTGAGATTCCACCGCTGGAAAGTCTCGCGACACATAACGCAGATTCAGAAGCATTTCACCCACCGTGACCAGAAACATTCGTTCTTTTCAAGCCGTTGTTGAACTTGCATCCTGCCATGTTTTCTAAAGTAGCCGATACTACACGTTGTAGGGGATGGGACCGAATACGCGGTGCTCACCCGTGTGCGCGCATCACGGCAGAGTTTCGATGCCGGCGCGCGCATCGCTCTGTCGCGCGAGCCGAGAATTGTTTGCCGGGGGGGGATTTCACCCTGTTATAGGGGAAACACTGGAGTTGATAAGCGTGTCTTCTTGTCTGATCAATACGCAACTGTGAGGTGCGCGAATGGACCGAGCGGACAGCTGCTGATCACTCAACAGCCCGACCTGCACGAATAGACGGTGCGCGGCGCAGCGCGCCAACATATTTTTTGGGAGCACCGAAGACCCATTTTGACCCAGGAAAACCCCTGGACATGACACCCAAAAAATGTAAGACCAATCCAATCTGAATTTAAGACAATTTAAGACTTTTTAAGGCCTTATTTTTAAGAAAAGCAATTTAAGACTTTTTAAGACTTTTTAAGGACCCGCGGACACCCTGTAAACCCCACATGCCCTGCACGGAGCCCTCTGCAAGTCGTGTCGTGGATATCCTGCTGCATCCCACTGGATCGTGATCTATCGGAGCTGTCAACTCCGATCACAGTAAAGGTGCATCAAAAAAAAAGAAACGGGCGATCCTGCACTTTACAGCGGGAGGAGGCTCACTGCTACACACATTGTTTGCATCTGGGATCTATGAAATATGAATATGAATGAGTATTTATTTTACCTGTGAGGTTTCGATGTACGAGCTGACTCTTAAATGCACACGCATGTTGTAGGTCTCTTGTTTTGACTTGATAAAAGCTGATTGTCCTTTGTGCGCACATGTGTAGCCTCCACAATCCTGTTGGACTGCCGTTTGGAATCCTTAAATTCGGCGCTGTCGCCATCTTGAATTACAGGCATCGTCTTTTTTTCTTCTTCTTTCTGGAGCCAATACATGGAAGTTGCCATATTTGGAAAGTGAGTGACGTAAATGGTTTAAATAGCTGCGGCGACCTGTCATTCACAGTGTAAGCCTGTAAACCCGCCCAAAACTTACCCTGCTTTATGGTCTATTTAACTCTAAATTAAACATAATTTACGATGCTGTATTGAAGAAGACTTTATAGAGATTGAGACCATAAACTTGTTTACTGAGAGAATAAATCAAGAGAAGTAGATACATTTTCTCATAGACTTTTATACAATCAGACTTCTTTTTGCAGCCAGAGGAGTCGCCCCCTGCTGGTCAGTAGAGACTCTTTTATGACTCGACCAGCTTCACTCAGCAAAACCGGAGGTTGCTTCCTGTGTCCACACACTCGACAACATTAGGCGCCACTTCAGAGCAAATCTGTTCATCAGAGCAGTTATTTACAAAGTAGTCTCACATTAAAAGGTACTGCATACCTAGCTTAGATTGTGACTTAATTAAACATTAAGTTATAAGATCATTTATTTTAAGGCTCTTTATGTAGCAGTTGCTTATTTATTTTTTACATTTATTTTTCAGGCAGCGATTGCGGTTTGTTTTGGCCACGCTCAATTTACTCAGTATTTGTGGATTTCGGCCCATATGTTGTCATATGAAGGACACAAGCTGCTTGCTTTTCCTTTTAATCTCACAACTTTCAAGGTCAAACTGTGCTTGGACAAGAACTGGAGACGAACATGAAACGAATGCAAAATAATTGATCATTAACATCTGTCACGGACAGCATTCAATTTGATTACTTTTTAATTTGCATTATGGTATTCCGTGATACCACCATTTCATTAAGAGAATTACTCAGTCAAGGACACAAGCAAAGAGGACAGATCCATAGACGCCTCGGCAATAGCAAGTGTTATACAGCGCGGGTTCTTTCTCACTACTAATGGGGGCTTTTAATAGGGGACTGGAAACATTTGCATGGGATCCTGTCTTTCCTGCTAGACTTACTTTCATGTAATTAATGGGTATGGGGAAATGTGGGACGCGATTGTAATGGATTTATTATTTCGAAGACATCACCGGCTACTCTTTCTTTCCGGTCCTCAGTGGACACAAAATCCAAAGGGCACTAAGAAACCAATGGTGTTCCTCTGTATTGCACTGAAATCAAAGAATAAGAAAAATCACATGAAAAAGCGAGCTTCCGCAGAATTAATAAGGCAGAAAGGCATTCAAGAGATGAAGGATGTGTTAAGATCTGACACCCCCACCCCCCGGCAATCTCCAATATGTTGGAGGGGACATGGTTTGTGCTGGAGGCAGTGAATCCTGAGTATTTCCAGAGGCTATTGGTCGGACCAGTGAAACCAGTTATGCTGTGATGGGGCTGGAACACCTGAGCACGCCATTCAGCATTCAGATGAGGGCGGGACAACTGAGCGGGAGATGGCATCAAAATGATACTGTCAATCAAGCCAGCGAGGCCAGTTTAGCCGAAGCAGAGACGATGTAGTTTGTTCTGGGGAGTGAGGGAATTAAAGGGAGATTAAAGGTGTGTATCTGTGAGTTAGAAAATGTTATCACTAGGGATGGGTATCGCTTGGGTTTTTTCCGATACCGGTGCTAAACCGGTACTTTTAAAACGATACTGGTGCCTGAACTGATACTTTTTTTTTTTTTACGCACAATGAGGACATTAAAAACCTCTTCGGCCATATTCCCTGTAGAAGCCGTTATCATGGAGCACTGACAAACAATGGATATCAGACTGTTAACATACACAATATATGTTCTCCATTATATGATGTGATATGTATTGTCATGTGCAGACTTTATAGGGTTAATCCCGTCACTGTTTTGATGGGCAAAGAGAACAACCAATCAGAGGTACTGAAGATGACACGTGACACATAAAGTTTTGCTTCTGACAGCGAGAGTTCCACTGAAACAAAATGACGCCCCACGGTCTTTATTCCTCCGTCATTATATTCCCGGTAACACCGGGTATACAGCCGGGATCGCTGTACATCAACACATCTGCTAGCAGACTATCACGCTCATAGCTCGTAGCTAGTGCGAGCTACGAGCTAGCTTAAACATGGTTATAATGGCTAATTTATTATTTCTTGGGCTACTTTTATGAATGCAAGACTTGCAATCAACGATACGGTACTAATCTGAGTTAAGGCTGCTCGTCATAATCGGTCTCCACGTGTTCAGGGGGACCGGTGACGGCCTCCCCGTCGCGCCCAGCCTGACGCTGGTGTGCTCGACACGGGCTCACGCAGTCACCAGGCATGAGAATCCCTCACTTTTCGGCGAAATTCGCCGTTTTGAAACCAAAATAGGTGACTTACGTGAATCGTGTAGATCCGAAGAGCTTTTATTTTGGGGTAGGGGGGGGGGGGCGTCAATTGGCCGGCCGGCGTTTATGAGATTGGAGTGGGACACGGAGAAAATGTGGAGTGGTGATCTTCGCAATAAAACATCTTTGATGGGATGTGTCGCGTCTTGGCCAGTGGTGGTTCGTCCATAGGGGGCGCTAGGGCGCCGCCCCTCTTAAAATTTGTAGATGAAAAAAAAATTTTTTTTTAATCCTGTCAAAAAACATTATATGCCAAATCATTTAAATAGTAAATATACCGTGTTGACGTGCTAAATGTGTGTGGGAGACCGTCAGCCTGTCAACAACCACTTAAGTTAATGTGAAAAAATATAATATATCGCCATTATCACGGAGAGAAGCCCCTCCCCCTTTTCGAGGCGATCTAACGTGTGTGTACGGCATCGAGAAAATATTTCAGTCGTTTCGGCAAGGACCGGCTTCTCATTGACGGATGAAACGTGAATCTTGGGTCGCAAAAATGTGCGCTCGTTGGCCAATGACATCGTTTTATTATTTCACGTGATTGGACTATTCGGCAGATCAGAGACGTATCGTTCCCTCAGCCCAGAGAGCTCCACGGAGCTACGGGAGCAGGTTGCTAACGGAGCTGTCAGCTGGAGGCTCAGTGAGTAATGCGCTGTTTAGTTTCCCGTCTGTTGTTCCAAAGGGACTGAAACTCTCTGGACTACAACGGGGTGAGGGATCTAAAGAGCTGCAGACAAGTGTAAAGCACGAATCTTGCCGCAGTTATCTAGCTAAGAGCATGGAGCTAACTCGCTAACAGCCTGAAGCTAACCCTGTTTACAGTCAGCAGAAGGAGACCGAACTGGCATCGAAACACAACGAAGAAGTTCTGAAAAACAGACACATTCCCTCAAGAATAATGGAAACAGGCTGGTTACAGACATGATTGACTTTAACCAGAGAGTAAAGTGACCACTTTAAAGAGAGGAGGCTACTTTTCTTTACAGTAGTGGGTCTGCTCTGTCACCCAATGTAACATGTGCTGCATCTCTTTCTGACTCTATTCTGCTCTGAACCTCTTTTATTTTGCAAACCTCTGAAACCCAACCCAATGTTCCTTAAAGCTGCTCTGAACCTCCCATGCCCAGTTACAGTGTGTTGATAGTTGTTATTGGACAGTGTTGAGCACGGTGTGTTCTTGAAATAAAGCTTTGTTTTTTACACTATTCTACTCAAAACCTCTTTTCTTCTCATTGTTGAGTGATATTTAAACTGCGCCCCCCCCCCCCAAATTCACCAGCCGCCACTGGTCTTGGCCAATCAGCGTCAAGATGTCTTCAGCGTTTGGTGGTTTAGGTTAGCTTGAATGTTAGCCGCTACATCTGCTGCTGTCACGCTGCACGGTGTAGCGATGCTAACAAAGTACCCGTACGTCAAGAGCGATGTGATTTAGCATATGTTTTGTATCGATACTTCATTAAAAGAGCGATCAGAGCGCACGCGCTGCTCCGTGTCGAGCTGTCTGCGCATCGCTCACAGAGAGGGGCGTTAAGTGGCGGAATTTTCGGCTTTAAAAATAAAAAAAGATGCCAGAAGTGAAATGTTTCAGTGTGCAAAGTTGTGTAACTCTACAGCTGCTCATCCTGATGAACTCTGTATCCTCTGGTCAGATACAGACTGACGGCCTCATCGTGTATCATCAATGCTATGATGGCTCCATGTAGTTTCATTAATATCTTGTAGGCTAATACTAATATTACTGCCATTTGTTAAGTGTTGAAAAAGTGAACCGTACAGATATTTTATTTATTACTATTATAGATAAATATACCAGTATCGTATTTATGGTATACTGTTTTTATGGTATTGTATCAGTATCATGATATTTATGGCAGGTATGGTATAGAAGATCATGACAACCAGGTAGAGGCAGAACAGACTCAAGGCTCAGCAGAGCACAAGACTTGAAGACTTGTTCACGCCAACAAAAGGAAGTTGGTTCATGAATGACCATATTATACACTATTACTATAGGGCCCGAGCACTGACTTGGTGTCAGAATGGAGGACCTATAGATTATCATACAACGTCCAACATCGATGTTCGTGGAAGTCACCAGCACCCCCCCGCGCACGCGCCTATCCTTCTCACCTTTTTCACCCCTGACCCGTTTTCATGCCTGAGTCACACACGGCGCATGCCTCCGCTGTCAAAGTTAAATATGATAGGCTATCGTAACCTGCTGACAGGGTGGAGTCACCAGAGAAGTTCACAATAGTTTTTTTCAATTTCAATCGGCTCAGGCACCGGAAAGAAGTATTGAAATGTGCGTTGCGTTTCGGTCCGGGTAATACCGGTTGTATTGGAACCGGTACCACATTGGCACCGGTTTCCGGTACCCAACCCTAGTTATCACCTGTCACAGGGCCCAGTAGAGTTGTAACTGTAAGGGTTGTAGGTACTGGAACCCAAAAGCACGACAAACACCGGAATGTAGGAGGAGGCAGTTTACTGTGTGTTTCAGGCAGGGTCAAAACCAGGTAGTTAGTCCAACGAATCCAAAAAGGGGCAGGCAAAATCTTGAGTCGGGTAAACAGGCGAACAGGGTTGTAACAGGCAGGTCAAGAAGAAACTCTAATAACGCTGGAAGGTTTGGCGGTGACACACAAGATAATCTGGCAGAGGACAAGTGGAAGTGAGGGAGCTAAATAGTGAGGGACTAATGAGGTGATGGGCTGTAGGTGAGAAGGGCGTGAGGACCAGGTGCAGGGAATGAGGGACAATCAGGTGAGGATGACAGGATCTGGAATGACAGGAGAGTTAATGAAACATGTAAGCAGGATGAATCTCACTAGGAAGGTGGGGAATTCGTGACAGAACCTCCCCTTCTAGGGACGGCCCTTGACGTCCCACTGGGCTGATCAGGATGAGCATGGTGGAAGGCAGTGATCAGGGAGGGGTCCAGAATGTCACGAGTGGGGACCCATTGTCACTCCTCCGGCCCGTAGCCCTCCCAATCCACGAGGTATTGAAGTCCCCTACCCCGTCGCCGAGATTTGAGCAGGCGACGGACCGTGTAGATAGGATCCCCGTCGAGAAGCCGGGGGGGTGGTGGGGGTCTGGGGGCGGGGTGAAGCGGGCTCTCCTCGACAGGTTTAACCCTGGAGACGTGGAAGGTGGGGTGAACTCTCATGGCTGGTGGTAGACGCAGCCGGATGGCTGCAGGATTAATGACCCGTGACACTGGAAACGGGCCCACGAAACGTGGAGCCAGTTTCTTGGACTCCACTCTGAGGGGAAGGTCCCGTGTAGAAAGCCAGACCCGTTGTCCTGGAACATACTGAGGTGCAGGGAGGCGACGTCTGTTGGCAGACTGTTTGTAGCGCTCGGAAGTGCGCATCAGCGTGGAGCGGGCCTGCCTCCAAGTGCGTCGGCACCGCTGGATAAACGCCTGGACAGAAGGAACACTGGCCTCGAGTTCCTGCTCCGGGAAGAGTGGGGGCTGATATCCACGGGCACACTGGAAGGGTGAGAGCCCTGTGGCTGAGCTGGGAAGGGTGTTGTGGGCATACTCGACCCACAGAAGTTCCTTGGACCAGGATTGCGTGTTGCGGGAGGAAAGGCATCGTAACGCTGTCTCCATCTCCTGGTTCATGCGCTCCGCATGTCCATTAGATTGCGGATGGAACCCTGACGACAAGCTGACTGTGGCCCCCAGTAGCCTGCGAAACTCGGCCCAAAAACGAGAGGTGAATTGTGGGCCACGGTCGGAGACCACATCCATGGGCAGACCATGGGAGCGAAACACCTCCTGCAACAGGATCTCAGCCATTTCCTTGGCGGTAGGCAATTTTGTCAGTGGGATAAGCCGGGCAGATTTGGAGAATCGATCAATAACTGTCAGAATAACTGTGTTACCACAGGAGCTGGGTAGGCCGGTTACGAAATCCAATATGGGACCAAGGGCGATGCGGAAGTGGTAGAGGGTGGAGTAGACCAGAGGGAGCCTTGCGAGAGGTCTTGTGCTGAGCGCAGATTTGGCAAGCACCACCGAATCCCTTGGTGTCCTCCTCCATGGACGGCCACCAAAAGCGTTGCTTGAGCATTGCTAGTGTGCGTCGGATCCCTGGATGGCAAGCAAGGCGAAAAGAGTGACCCCACTGGAGCACCTGCGAGCAGAGGTGAGCAGGAACAAACAACCGGTTAACCGGACAAGCATTGGGAGCAGGATGTTCGGCGTTGGAGCGTTTTACCCTGTCCTCCACCTCCCAGGTTACTGCACAGACAACACACTCAGGAGGGAGGATACCTTCAGGATGAAGGGGGGAGCTCTCAGGCTGGAACTGACGGGACAAGGCGTCTGGTTTGAGGTTCTTCGAGCCTGGTCTGTAGGAGAGCAAAAAATCAAAGCGATTGAAAAAAAGGGCCCACCTAGCTTGACGAGCGGTCAGTCTCTTGGGCGAGCGGATATATTCCAGATTCTTGTGATCCGTCCAGACCACAAATGGCTGCTCCGCTCCCTCCAACCAGTGTCTCCACTCCTCCAATGCCAGTTTGACCGCCAACAACTCCCGGTTCCCAATGTCGTAATTCCTCTCTGCAGGAGACAGCTTCCGGGAGAAGAAGGCACATGGATGAACCTTTTGGTCCTTAGCCGACCGCTGAGACAGGACCGCTCCTACCCCCGTGTCAGAGGCGTCCACCTCCACAATAAACTGCCGGGCAGGATCTGGAAATATGAGGATGGGAGCAGAGGTAAAACGGAACTTTAACTCACTGAACGCCGCAGAGGACCACCGGAAGGGCACGAGTTGGGATGTGAGAGAAGTGAGTGGGGTAGCCACGGAACTGTAGTTACGGGTGAACCGCCAGTAGAAGTTGGCAAAGCCAAGAAAGCGTTGAAGTTCCTTTCGAGTGACAGGTACCGGCCAGTCAGCGACTGCTCTCGTCTTGGCTGAGTCCATCCGGATATCACCAGCATTGATGACAAAACCAAGGAATGATACCGTTGTGGTGTGGAACTCACACTTCTCTGCTTTTACGAAGAGGTGGTTCTTCAAAAGCCTTTGGAGGACTTGACGAACATGCACCACATGTTCCTGTGGAGACTTTGAAAAGACAAGAATGTCATCCAGATACACAAAAACGCTAATATTGAGCAGGTCCCGGAGAACCTCATTGATCAACCCCTGGAAGACTGCCGGGGCATTGGTGAGACCGAACGGCATAACCAAATACTCATAATGTCCACTAGGAGTATTAAAGGCAGTCTTCCATTCATCCCCCTCTCGAATTCTTACCAAATGGTAAGCGTTACGGAGATCGAGCTTGGAAAAAATGGTAGCACCTTGTAGCAGCTCAAATGCAGAGGAGATAAGGGGAAGAGGGTACCTGTTGTTCACCGTAATGTCATTGAGTCCTCTATAGTCTATGCACGGCCGCAGGGTCTTGTCCTTCTTACTGACAAAAAAAAAAAACAGCTCCCGCAGGAGACGAAAGTTATCTAATGAGACCCGCAGCCAGAGAGTCGTTGATATATCTCTCCATTGATTTAGTCTCCGGAGCAGATAGTGAAAACAGTCTACCCCTGGGAGGGGTTGTACCTGGAAGCAGGTCAATGGCACAGTCATATGGACGATGCGGCGGCAACGATGTGGCCCGGGTCTTGCTAAACACCCCCTTCAGATCAAGGTATTCCTTGGGAACCTGGGAGATATCTGTAGAATCAGAGGGATCAACCCGACTAGGGACAAATGATGAAACAGGTTTTAGGCAAACAGCATGGCAATGAGCACTCCATTGTAATATAGTTCCTGTAGCCCAGTCAATGTGTGGATTATGTCTCCTAAGCCATGGGTAGCCCAAAATGACTGGCTGCTGTGGTGAATGGATGAGGTGAAAGGTGAGTGTCTCACTGTGAGTACCTGACATGGTCATCGGCAGTGGAGTGGATTGATGAGTGACCCTGCAGAGGAGATGGCCGTCTAAAGCCGTGGCGCGGATGGGTTCCTCCAGGGCTATCCGCCCGATACCCAGCTGTGAAGCGAGAGTCATGTCCAGGAGGTTTGCATCTGCACCAGAGTCAATGAGAACAGAAACAGTGTGATAGTTCCCTGAACATAGCAGCTGAGCCTTAATCAAAGGTCGAGAGGGCGTTTTAAAGTTCACATTCCGGCTCACCAGCGCCCTTTGGATTACTGGTGAGCCCCCTCTTTTACTGGACAAGAGGTTACAAAATGACCACCTTGACCACAGTAAAGGCATCGATTCTGCTGCAGGCGGCGCTGTCGTTCAGCGGTGGAGAGTCTGGTCCGCCCCAGCTGCATAGGCTCCGGAATATCGACCGGAACGTCAAAGTCCCGTTCCGACGGGACCCTTCGAGGATAAGCGGCTTGGGGGAGCGGTATTGGTACAGCGGCCGAAAAATCCCTCTCCTTTCTCCGTTCTCGCAGACGACTGTCGATACGGATGGCCAAAGCGACCAACTCATCCAAACCAGCAGGAAGATCTCGAACCGCCAATTCGTCCTTGATGCGGCCGGAAAGGCCGTGGTAGAATGCGTCAAGAAGCGATTCATCGTTCCAGCTGCTGTCGGCAGCTTTGGTGCGGAACTCGATGGAATATTCCGACACGGGCCTCGCCCCCTGCTTCAGCTCTAATAACCCTCGAGCTGCCTCTCTTCCCGGTGTGGCGTGATCGAAGACCTTCAGCAGTTCGTCAGAAAATAGCTGGACCGAAGAACAGCTTAACGATCCTCGTTGCCACTCAGCGGTCCCCCAGTCCCTGGCTCTGCCCGTGAGTAGAGAGACAATGTACGCCACCCGGGACCTCTCTGAGGGAAAGGCAGAAGGCTGAAGCTCAAAGGCGAGAGAGCACTGGACCAGGAATGGCCGACAGGAACAAGGGACCCCCGAACAACGCTCCGGTGGAGGCAAGCGCGCCTCTGACCCGGACGCAGGGTGAAGCGGAGGTCTGGAAGAAGAAACAGCATCTGGACCCCGAGCCGCATCAGAGAATTTCAGCAGTTGATCACGGAGAGACTCCATGTTGCGCTCGTGGCAGATGTTCATGGACTCCATAGCTTGCGTTATGTCGGCGAGCTGCTGCTCGTGTCGTTGCGTCGTGTCCGTCTGCATCATAGGTCCTGTCCCGAAAAGTGGGAAGTCGGCTGGGTTCATATCTTGGCCAGATTGTACTGTAAGGGTTGTAGGTACTGGAACCCAAAAGCACGACAAACACCGGAATGCAGGAGGAGGCAGTTTACTGTGTGTTTCAGGCAGGGTCAAAACCAGGTAGTTAGTCCAACAGGGCAACGAATCCAAAAAGGGGCAGGCAAAATCTTGAGTCGGGTAAACAGGCGAACAGGGTTGTAACAGGCAGGTCAAGAAGAAACTCTAATAACGCTGGAAGGTTTGGCGGTGACACACAAGATAATCTGGCAGAGGACAAGTGGAAGTGAGGGAGCTAAATAGTGAGGGTCTAATGAGGGGATGGGCTGCAGGTGAGAAGGGCGTGAGGACCAGGTGCAGGGAATGAGGGACAATCAGGTGAGGATGACAGGATCTGGAATGACAGGAGAGTTAATGAAACATGTAAGCAGGATGAATCTCACTAGGAAAGTGGGGAATTCGTGACAGTAACGGCACATAGTTACTGGTAAAAAAATAATTTGACATGAATATGGGTAGGCTATCACCGTTTATTGATAAGCGTAACTTTTAAATGTTACTGTATCGCTGTGTTATTACCAAAAATGAAACACAAACACACCTCCCTCAGTTGCAGATTGAGTGAGTTTCATCAGCCGGTGTGCTTATATTTATATTTTAGGCTTTATAATGCAGCTAATCCAATTTAAATCCCTAGATTGCTATGATTAGTCTCTTTCCAGCATTGAATCAATGCCATAATATTATGTAATTGTGTTAATGCAGCTGTGACTCCAGAGCGCTTCTGTCCCGTACATTTACTGCATGTATTTATTACTTGTGTGCTTCTCACAAAAATGAGTTGGCAGCTGTTACGAGACGTCTCGGTTAATAATCCACTATTTGCATAAGAGCTGAACAGATACAGATTTTGTTTATGGTCACATCAATCTTTTGCAGTTTTTTTTTCTTCTTTTTTTTTTTACAATGCAAGCCTTTGTTCCCATCCGGTCTAAACTGTGTCGTCCTCATCTGCTTCTTGTTTGACAACAGCTGCATATTAAATAAGTCCGCTGACAGATGTTTCCTTTAGATTCTAAATGCAAACAGATCCAAGATACTGAAGTCACAATAAAATAATAGCACAATACTTAAGTGACAATACAACATTATCACGATACCTAAGTCATAATACAACTAGAATGGGCACTCAGTAGAGCGCATACCTTCGTATATCACAAGATTGGGCATTGAATTATTGTCACGAATTCCTCACCTTCCTAGCTAAATGCATCCTCCTGTCATTCCAGATCCTGTCATCCTCACCTGATTGTCCCTCATTTCCTTCACCTGGTCCTCACGCCCTTCTCACCTGCAGCCCATCCCCTCATTAGACCCTCACTATTTAGATCCCTCACTTCCACTTGTCCTCTGCCAGATTGTCTTGTGTGTCACCGCCAAACTTTCCAGCGAATTCCTAGTAATAGTTCTGATCTACCTGTTACGACCCTGTTTGCCTGTTCACCCAACTTGAGATTTTTGTCTACCCCTTTTTTGATTTGTTGCCCTGTTTGACTGACCACCCGGTTTTGACCCTGCCTGAAACATTGAGTAAACTGCCTCCTCCTGCATTCCTGTGTTTGTCGTGCTTTTGGGTTCCAGTACCTGTAACTGTTACAATTATGAACATTTTGGCATTAGTTGCATGCCAATTGGATAAGAATTGACCATGATATGGTAAAAAGAAGATTTTGACCTATCCTTGACCTTGATCTTTGACCCGATTGATCCCAAAATCTCATCAAATGGTCTACGGATGATAACCAATCATCCCACCAAATTTCATGCGATTCGGTTAAAAACTTTTTTTGTTATGCGAATAACACGCATACAAATAAATAAATAAATAAATACACGGCGATCAAAACATAACCTTCCGCATTTTCAATGCGAAGGTAATAATATCACAATACTTATTGAATCACAATACAATATTATCTGTATACTAAAGACACAATACAATAATATCACGATACTAATGTCCCAATACAATAATATCACAATACTTAAGTAACAATACAACATTATCATGATACCCAAGTCATAATACAATAGTATCACAATACTTAAGTCACAATACAATAGTATCACAACACAACATTATGACGATACTTAAGTAACAATACAACATTATCATGATACCGAAGTCATAATACAATAGTATCACAATACTTAAGTCACAATACAATAGTATTACATTACTTAAGTCACAATACAATAGTATCACAACACAACATTATGACAATACTTAAGTAACAATACAACATCATCACAATACCTTAATCACAATACAATATTATCACAATACTAAAGACACAATATAATATTGTAATGCTGAATATTTTGCAACATAGAGTATGCAATCTATAGCAATTTATTACCTTTTTGTTCAGCTGCAAATTATCCGGTTTATTCAACATCTATTTCATCTGATAAGATTTTCACTCAGTTCATCTCCCCTCAGTCCTTTTTATTGCAGCGAAATGAGTTTGTCCATCCATCCATCCATTCGTATTACATTCTACAATCCTGCTGACTAAAAAAACTAAAATACAAAAGGTTTAATTTGTATTTTCTGGCAGAAGAAATAGGATGTAGCCTTAACCCTTTGTGTAGTGGCCACTCAAACTAGAATAAAAAGGCTTGCATGTAACCTACCCCACTCTGCCGGACATCGAGCTGCAAGTGAGCCACCCGCCCTCTTATAAAAATAGAAACTAATCCGGGGCCTCAACTGAGATGTGTGTGGCGGAGCACGGCAGGGCCCCGTGGCAGGTATCGGGCTGACATGATACGGCCGGGACGTGTTGTATTTGAGCGTGTCTGATTGTGCCGGAGCTGTCATCACCTCCTCTGCCTTGGCTGGTGACCGCCCCGAGGCCAGTGTGCCAAGTCACCGTCACGCCGAGTCACATTGCTGAGGCTGGGAGATGCTTTTGGTGGTAGGTGTGTGTGTGTGGGGGGGGGGGGGGTCTCTGGGGGGGGGGGTCTCAGGCGGTCGCTAATGTGTGTAGGTAGGAGTGGAAACAGAGGGATGTCTCACGTGGAATTGCGATCAATTTCGAAATGGTCCGAACTCTGATCCCGAGCCGCGTCTCACGCATTGGTTGGTGTCTGATCCTCAAAAAAAGAAGGGTGTTGATAGTGTCATTTCATCTAGTTTTCCATATGAATCACAAGTTGTTCTATTTCATCCTTCCTGACCGCCAGAGGCGGTGCTTAGCACTGGATATCTTCCGTCTTGCGCATAGCAGGTCGAGTATTAATAACAACAAAGTCACCCGTGACCTCGGATGACCCGCCCACCGGGTATAAGTTCCGGTGTCATCCCGAGATCAGTTCTTTTTCATCTTCTCGCAAGCAGGCATCAGCTAAGGCTGAAGTTTAACTGAAGCTCGTCGCGGGGAGCCTTGTGACCAAATGGTCGGAGTTGCGATCCGTCGCCTCCAGAGGCTGCGACGAGCTCTCCTCCTCGGAGGAGGACGTTGCGTTCTCACGGCGGTCCGTCGAGGCGGACCGGAGAACGCACGAGTCTTTTTCGGTCTTCACCAGAGCGCCTTCACCGTGAAGCTTCAATCGGGTGAGATCGAATACAATTGTTGCCTATGACGGCATATCCCACAGGAGCAGAGCTCTCGTTCCTGCTAACTGTGTGCTAACGGAGCACGTCCGCTCGGTGCTGCTACACCGCGCGACCGGCTCTCTGTAGCGATTGAGATAGCGTGTGTGTTGACTTTGGTAGCATTGCCGCCGTGCATAGCTAGCAGAGTGTGTCCACTCAGGCTAACGGAGCCTACGCTAAATCCGACAGCTACCTCCTGTTCCACAGGACCTCGGCCCAAGTAGTGGAGCGCTCGCTCAGGCTACTGGTGGCGATTACAGCGCTAACGAGAGCGTCCGCTGCGGCTGGATGCCACACTGCTACACTGCTACCGGCTTCCAGGGAGCAGAGCGTCCCGCTCAGGCTCACCGGGGGGACGCTAAGGAGGCTATAAGTCGATACTGATGCATACTGCACATGTACCTCCATGACATCGCCGCTGTTACAGCTAGCAGAGCGTCTCCACTCAGGCCAACTAATGCCACGCTAATGCTGACAGACCAGATGAGTGAAGTGTGTCCTCACTCTCACTAGACATGCTGGGTTCTGACCCGTGTTCACGGGATCAGCGTCTACAGTAGCGCAGAGCTCTCGCTCAGGCTTACTGGGAGGCACCAGTAAGTACAGTTGCCATACTAGTGGAGAGGGTCCTCAAGAGACCTGCCCTCTCACTCACGACTGTTTTCCACAGGACCTGCTCCCCCGTAGCACAGGCTTTCGCCCAGGCTACTCGTGGGATGCTTGTAATTACAGCTACTGTACTAGTCAAGCGTGTCCTCACTTCCTCTCTCTAAGAGAGAGGCTGTTCTCTAGACCGCTTTCTAAACTGTCTCCACGGAACCCGTTTCCACAGTAACAGAGTGCTCTCGCTTAAGTTTACTGATAGGACACCAGTAATCACAGCTACTGTATTGAAGAGGTGTCCTCGCTCTAGACGGACTGTCTCTGTCCTGCTCGACAGGACCTGGGCCACAGTAGCGGAGTGCTACTGCTGCGACCCTAGCTGCTACAGCTACCGTACTAGCGAGGCCAGCGTCCGCGCTCTACCCGAGCTAGACGGGCTGTCTCCGTCCTGCTCCTCAGCACCTGGGCCACAGTAGCGGAGTGCTACTGCTGCGACCCCCAGCAGCCACAGCTACCGTGCTAGTGAGGACAGTGGTGTTTTTGGGACGCCCTCACTTCACTAGACGGACTGTCTCCGTCCTGCTCCACAGGACCTGGGCCACAGTAGCGGAGTGCTACTGCTGCGACCCTAGCTGCTACAGCTACCGTACTAGCGAGGCCAGCGTCCGCGCTCTACCCTCCTAGACGGGCTGTCTCCGTCCTGTCCTACAGGACCTGGGCCACAGTAGCGGAGTGCTACTGTTGCGACCCCCAGCAGCTACAGCTACCGGACGAGGGAGGCCAGTGGTGGCTGATACCCTCACTAGACGGGCTGTCTCCGTCCTGCTCCACAGGACCTGGGCCACAGTAGCAAAGTGCTACTGCTGCGACCCCCAGCAGCTACAGCTACTGTACGAGTGAGGGCAGCGTTACGCTCTCCCCTCACTAGACGGGCTGTCTCTGTCCTGCTCCACAGGACCTGCGCTGCAGTAGCGGAGTGCGCTCGCTCTAGCTCCTGCTAGGACCCCAACAGACAGGTCAGGTCAGCTCCAAGCGCCGGCTAGGAGCCGCAGGGGCTCCCCTAGCAGTGCAATCGGGCAGGCTAGCTTATAGAGTAGGTCTGCTGACCGCAGAACTAGCTCAGATAAATCGCCACCCTAGTGCAGGGAGGACTGAAGCATCAGAGGGTGAGAGCATACCCGTCAGAGGGTATCCCCAGGGAAGGGGTCCGCCCCACCGGGAGGTCGCCACAGCAGACTCCCGCCTCTCGAAGTGGGGCGCAGTCTGGCGGTACAGGACTTCCAGAGGACAGTCTATTCGCGACACTTGGGTCTGGAGCCACAGGCCATGCACCTAGCGCTCAAACAGTTCCTGCCATACTTGGGAGGGAATATGTACTTGTTGGGCGAGACATCGCCTCAACCACGGGTTGGCTTGAACCTCCAGGGGCCCCTAGGGCGGCAGAGCTGCTACGAAGCTCCCGTGCCCTTCTGATTTTTCTTACTCAGTAACCCTTCACCTGACCAATTGTCGGGCGAGGTAGCGACCAGGAGAACGGAACCAGGCGTTCCCCACATTTCCACTGATCTTGCCAACTACTCGGGTTTTTCAACAGGGCCACCGAATTTTGCTGGTGGCCCCCTTGCGTCCAGCCAGGACTTGGTTCCCCTGGCTGCACAGACTTCGCTGTGAGACGCCACGGTGCCTCGCTGACATGCGGGACCCCTAGCACAGCTAGAGGGTGGGACCTGCCATCCCGATCCCGGCCGTGCCCAACAAAGGGCTTGGCCGCAGGAGAGCAGAAGCAGCTGAACAGAATCAGTCCAGAGGACTATTCTAAATGCCGGAGTGCCATCCGTCTACGAGACGTGCAGACCGAAGCCGCTTCCCGACCAGCGGACGGAGGGACCCAGTACGGTGCCTCGTGCCTACGGTACTCACGCCTCCGTCATCCCTTCTAGTTAAGGGCATGTCTGCCTCTATCCTGAGGGACTACATAGCTGCCATTTCAGGGCAGCATGCTAAAGCCGACAATGATGCGGAACAGCCACAAGCTGGTGTCCCTCTTCATAAGGAGGGCCTCAGTGACTATCCCCTGAGCCCCCGAGGGCTCCTCCAGGGACTTGCCCGGGGTACTGGACACCCTATGCTCGCCTCCCTTGGCAGAGGCAGAGCTGTGGTTGCCGTCGGCAAAGACCTTTCATCCTTGCCATAACTGCGGCAGAGCAAGTAGGCAAGCTACACGCCCTGTCGGTCAATGAGCCTTGTCTGAGGGGAACTCAGAGGGCTCGGGTGTCACACTGCGGCCTAAAGCAGTGGCTTCCCCAAATGTGCTGGCACGCTCGGGTCTCAACCAGCCTGTCCAGCCTGCACAGCTTGACCACCATAACTAGTCAGTTAGGGTGGATCTAAGAAGGGCTATGCCACTGCAGAACAGTGCCTGTTCCACTAGATAGTGGAGGCCATTGCCTGGGCATAGGTGGTGAACGTCCGTGCTCTGCCATCCAGAGCAGGGTGTTGTTCTACCAACGGCGTTCCCACATCACGGGCGACCCGAAGAGGTATGCCCGTAGGGAATATAGGTGCATATGTATGCAACAGCCTCAGGGGCATCGTTGCGCACATTCACCAGAGACTACAGAGTGAACGGGAACATCCTCCATGCATTGCAGGTGGTCCAAATCCTCTGCTTGAGTCATATGAGGTAGTTTCCTTGGGATTCCTCGTGACTCTGTTGGTATAAGTCATCCAGTGCTAAGCACCGCCTCTGGCGGTCAGGAAGGATGAAATAGAACGCAAGTTACGTATGTAACTATGGTTCTATGAATCCTGGATGACCGCCAGAGTTCTTAGTCACTCGGAATCTCGTGAGTTCGCGAGAAGATTCCGTAGAACTGATCTCGGGATGACACCGGAACTTATACCCGGTGGGCGGGTCATCCGAGGTCACGGGTGACTTTGTTGTTATTAATACTCGACCTGCTATGCGCAAGACGGAAGATATCCAGTGCTAAGCACCGCCTCTGGCGGTCATCCAGGATTCATAGAACCATAGTTACATACGTAACTTGCGTTTTCATGGTTCCCCCCAGCAGCAGCAGCTGGCTATTTCCCAAAAATAACACAATAAAATCACCTCAGCATGCGATGGAGCACACCTGCACACAGTTGTGTGGTTTCTTGTCGTAATACGGCATTCTGAATTAAGGGTCTGATGCTTTTCAGCCTCCCGGCTCCACATTTACATGAAGGACGTCGTCATGGGTAAGTCCGCGTGGGCATTCCCTTCTCGCCGCTGTGCAGGAGAAACCTTTTCATTGATACACCTGCAGGCCCGCTCCATCGGCGTGAGACAGCTGATGGCTAACCTCCGACGCCGGTCGGATGAAGCTCGCCGCGGCAGCGCGTCAATTCATCCCAGAGATCACCGACTGTCGTAAATAAAGATAATTAGGGATTCTTTGAACGCGGTATCCTCTATCAGCTCCCGTTCACATTCCCTTAATCAATAATTTACCAAACAGGCCTGGCAGCAACCAATTCTTTTTGTTCACCCGCCAACACTTTCACCGGCACACTGGAGGGAATTAGACATGAATAAAATAGAAATTAATAAAAAATAATTCCAGATGCTCTCAACCTGTCAGGGGGGAGCAGGTGATCGGATGTACAGCTGGAGAATGACAACTGATTGGTTATCTTCTGTGCCAGTGCGTGGTGAGAGACAGTCGGCCCACAAGTTTGATTCATGCTCATTCGCTGCCGCCCACGTCTTTGATATTTGAGACAGGAATGTAAAAACACTCGTTGTTGGGTTCCCAGGAACAAAGTTAATCATGGTGATTGCTGCATTTTAGTTCTCGTCTTGTTCCTGGTCACTTATTTTTTTATTTTTTTACAAACAAACCAAGAGGGTAAACATGAAACAATAATGACCGATAACTCCCCGATTGGACCGCATTCATGCGACTGTCATCCTGCATCGTCACAAACTCACGGAGAGGGGGACTTCAATTCCATTCTAGAAGTGAACACATTTAGCTGGTCAACTATTAAATTCATCGGCAGCTATTTTAAATATCAATTCATTGATCATGGGATACATTTTTTAAATAAAAAGCTTCATAAAAGTGAATATTTTCTGTTTTACTTCCTCCTCTGTGACGGTAAACTGGAAATATCTGAGCTATGGACGAAACGAGACATTTGGGGACGTCATCTCTTTTTTTGTTGGGAATACTAATTGGCATTTGGTTGAATGACTTTGTGACATTTTATAGACCTAACAACTACTCAATTAATCAAAACAAAATGAAATGAAAATAATCAACAGCTTCAGTAACATTGAAAATAATCATCAGTTGCTGCCCTATTCCATTCAGATCAGTGTCACAAATAAATGACTGATTATAATTATGCTATAATAATTATAGTATTATATAAGACTGCAAATCAGCGGCATATTATGATGAATAATGCTAGACAGGACTGTAAAATGTTCACGGGCCCATGAACGGACAGCGTAGGCCACACGTAGTCGGACAGGTAAGCGCTTTATTTTTCTGGCCGGCGAAGACAAGCGCTGTATACGAACGCACACATGCGCTTAAACTGGCGTCATCTTCATTTTCAGTCTTTGATGTGCACATGCACATCAAAGAACTCATCTCCGTTGCCACGCCGACACAGAGAGGGCTCTCTTCCCCGCGTTAGAAAGGGCCGTGTTGTGCGGCTCGGACGCGATTTCTTCAAAACGGCGTGCCGCTTGATCACAGCGAGACGTTTTTTTCCAGAGAATGATACCGACTGGTCCTGCTTCGTACTTGAAATACTTGATTACACACAAACATCGCCTGCCCTCGCGTGGGCCCTGCCCTTTTGTCATATTGGTTTAAGGGTTCGGCCTAATTAAAGGGCGGGGCGCTTTAAGTGACAGCTGTTTGTTAAGTGCCGCCTCGGATCATGAAGGCGGAGACTCCCTTTATGGGTCATAACTTTATTGTTAATGCACAGACTGAAGCAGCTGACAGTCTTGCATTTCACTGCAGTTGCATGGTTACCGTGTACAAATAAATGGACTGATTGATGGAAGAAGTCCAATCTATGGATTTTCTTATTTGTTTAATTATATGTTAGTGTAGCCCTGATAATATATTTTGATAAAGTTACTACTAATAATAATAATAAGGTGTATATATGTAATAATATTTGAGTTTTCTACTTTGTTTTGCTGTGGTCATTGTTTTCTGGTGTGGGAGACCAACCGCCAATCCAGCTTCACTATCAGTTAGAGGGGCGTGGCCTAAACGGAGGTATGGTGGTGAAATAGGTGACAGCAACAGCTGTTGAGCTGCGTCAAAGTCATGGTGGGACGTCAAAGGGTTGACCAATAGTTATGCCTGTAGGATCTAGGTAACGATCAGTGTGTTGAATGTATGCTGCCCAGTGACTAAATGTTATTGTAGTGTTGCTAATCGCTACTCGCGATTATCATTTAGCTTCACACATGTTGATCTGCACCAGGAAAGCCGGATGAGCCACATTGGAGCTCCTGTGAGTCAGGAGATGACAACCGAGGAAGCTGAGCTGGTTCCCGAGGCTGCTGCAGACCTGCTGTTTCTTATTCCGTCAGACAATCCTTCCCGCTATTCACTTCCCTTTCCCAACACATCGTGAGTTCTCACAAACATTTCACTGCCCCTTTTGTTTAGGCTTGTGTGGACAAGTGAAACGGTCATGACCGTTTCAGGCCACTATGATCTCCAGCAACGACTTGGGCCTGCAACGGGGGGGTGGTTGGTGTGTGTGTACTAGGGTGTGGTGTGAGTGGATTTGTGTTATTTGTTTTATTTGTGATATTTATTATATTTGTTGTGGTGGTTGTATTTGTTGTATTGTAGAGGTTCTTAGGAAGAGAGAGCGAGTTATATACATTTTGTGGGTTTTCGTTGTATGGGGATTGGTGTTTAGTTTAGTTTTGTTTTGTGAATAAATATGCTGTGGCATGCATTATGAAACAGTTGGCTGCACCGTCCCTCTGTTAAACACAACCCAGGACCCCGCCCATCGTATATTGTACAGAGCTACATGGGCCGGGGGTTACATTAGTATACAGGGAGCGAAGAGACAACAGGGCCAATGTTAGCCGGCTAGTGACTACAAGCTTTGAGTTAGGTGGGTGTGTTTCAGCATCACGGCATCATTCTGCTCCATCCACGCTCCATCTCATGACATCATTTTTGGATAAGGCTGCGTCGTCACTGCCTCCACTTTGAGCTTCATTCTGGCTCTTCAGAAACCCATGGGTGAAGTGTTTCAGTCCAAAGACACATGGACAGGAAGAGTTAGGTATCTTACCATCGTCTCAAATGGCTAGGTTAAGGGTTCATAATCCCTTCATCATTTGAATCCCTCTTTTCATCTGAATATTCACACCAATGGTCTTCTGCTCTAAAAATTACAAATGTTACAACTTTTTTATCCAACTTTCTGTCATCCATTAAGCAGCATACTGTCCAGAATGAGTGCACTTGAATGCCCTTGTGTGTCTGCTCTCAGCTGGCTGTAACTGAACTCCCGCTCTAGGGAGGGCGACCACACAGGAAGACCTCCTCCAGAGGATGGGGACGAAATGAAGGGGGGGCGGAGATTCTCTGGTGGACGTGGAGGTTGGAGTCCGGCGGTTTACGTCACCTCCGCATTCCTTTATTGATTTTGATGCTTTTAAGTACATTTTGCCCATAATACTAGTAAAATAATACTAATATTTATTTTTTTAAATAGATATTGTAGAATCCTATCATCATGAACTTGATTATAGTATTTACTTAAGCATTAAGTCTGGTCTCAATGTGCGCATTCACAGCACAAGCGGTTCCATTGAGGTTTTAAAATAGTGCTTGTTATTCGTTGAAACCCGGCACCTAAGTCTATCTCAGGTCGAGGGGAAATCCATGAAGTCGTGCTGAAGCTGTTCAGAGACGGAAACGAGATGAGCCGACGTCTAAATCCTCCAAATAAAGAAGTCTGCCTTGCTTGTCAGGTGCAGTTTTGGTAAACACCAGTCCAGTTGGACCAACTGGCTGATCTGTTCACACAGCAGAGAGACGTGTGGCATCTGGCAATATGCAAACAGGGTTTCTGTGACTTCTGAAGCATGGGGTCGGGCTGTCCTTGCAGGAAAATGTCATTGGCTCTGTTTCAGTGATGTCAAGATCTTGACTTTAACATTCAACCCTCCACTAAAACCCCAAAGCTATAAATAGGCCTGCAGATGAGCGTTGAAGAGCAAGCGTGGGGCGTGATTTGTGCTGTGATGCTTTGTATACACACATTTTTAGGATTTTTAATCGTCAACTTGTTCATACGGATGGTCAAAAGCACAGGCGATGAAATGCGGCATGAAGAAAAAATACCCGAACAGAAATCCAGGGGGACTTATAAAAGGGACACACACAGTGACACAAAAGACCTAAAAAAGTCAACACGCATGAGAATTGACAAAAATAATTGTGCGTGAGCGCGTTCGTGTTTCAAAGGAGGCAATGCAGAGAGAATGATGGATATGTTCTATGCCGTACACACCACCGTTTCTTCTTTTTTTTTTCAACCAGTCTTTGCGGGTGAGCTTTTAATGAGGTGAAACGTTGCCGACACAGCCACAGCAGAAGTTTAAAAGGGTTTGCTGAAGCATTACAGCCACAGCCATCTGGCCGTTTCTACAGATGCAATCATTCCACACTCAGGTGCAGTGAAAGTTGCGGGAAGGACGCTGTTGGAACAATATTTTAGCCCCCCTTTTTCATGTCAGATAGCAGGCCATGTTTGGTATCAACGACGCTCCTTGAACTCTCACAGGTCCGCCACAGCCTTCAAAGGTCAGCAATGACAGGACAGTTGGATGTTCCCAAAACATTTAAAGTAGGAACTAGAGAGAATAATTCAAGGGGGGGTGAGCATGATCACTAAGGATGATGCATAGGGACCAGTATTTTGTGCGACACCCCTGCTCACAACATTGCTCCACCCAGAGGGGCCTACAAGGGTCTGGTGAGACCACCAGGTTATTATGCTTCAGAACGGACTGAAACTTCAGCGGTTGGTACTTCAGTTGTTTTCTAACAAATCCATACAAATGTCAGAATTGTCTTTGAATATTCAGAGAAGCAAACTATTAGCAATGAGCTTGTGCAAAACCTTTAATGCACGGTCCATGGCTGCCACTGTAGGACATCATTAAAATGACACGTTTCCTGTTGGACAGACAATAATTATAAACAAAGCAGTGGAAGCCGTGTCAAAACGAAGAACGCAACAGCACTCTGCTCTTTGTGAGGAGTAATCTGGTAATGGACATGTCAAACTGTTGAGGCGACTTTGCATTTGACGACATTTAATTTCCATATGAATGTTCTTTCACATCACTGTGAAAGGGAACCCATGCAGTTTGTTGGATAATCAGGGTCTGGTGCCCTCCACGCTCAGTGGAGTTAATAACAAGTGTTGTTTGTTTTATAGCGGCACACGGGCTGTTTCACATGTTCTGCTCTCTCTAAGCTGCTCATCCCCAACAGAAACAGGGCAAAGCTGATGCAGGGAAATAAAAAAATAAAAGAGAAGGAGAGAAGGATGCCCATTTTATATATATATATATATATATATAAATCCTTATGAAGGCATGCATTTCAAGGCATGCATTTCAACCACGGCGATGTCAAACTGTATTGTTCTTCCGGCTGTGAAGGTGGTACAGTTGCCTTGCCAACTTAGGTGGTACCCAGGAGGCTGTTCTCTCTGGCCGACGTCTCAGGTCTAAAGGTGCAGCTTCACACTGTACGCTGAGAGGGAACTGCATGTTTGTTTTCATATTTTCTGAAATGAAATCCGTCGAACGAAGGAGGTTTCCGTCCAGTTGACTCCGTTATCCTCCCGACAACTTTAGTCATGAAAGTCAGGAATCACAATTTCTTGAAGAGGCTACACTTCAGGATTTGACCTTTTACATCCCAGTGTTATTCACACTGACAGGACAAAACCACAGAATGTAACCTTATATCCGGAAATAATTCCACGTTCTCACTTCCACTTCCATTTAATGTTATTATACAGGTCTATTGCTAAATTAAGTGTGTGTCACACAATATTTGGACTGAAATGGATATTTCACATATTTTTCCATTTTAATTTTAATTTTAAATCGTACTTATTTTCAAGTCCTGGGCAACAAAGCACTTCTCAAGGAAAAGAATGAGAGTGAGTCAGATGGGAAACAACAACAAGACAGAAAAGTGTGATTCAAGATCTCACAGGCAAAAATACAAAGAAATAGAGTAGACACAAGTGTTGTACTGCAGAATCATACAGTTTAAGCCTTGATTTCATATAAACGGGTGAGGTTATTCTCCCACCCCCTGCATAGTCGTCATGAATGAAGATATTAGCTATACAGACCAAAACAACAGGCTGTACCAGGCTCTAGACCTGTTCATTTCTGCTATAGAGGTTGGCATCTCAACATGGGGGTCCACGAAAATGTACTCACTTTTGGATCCAAGCCTCAAGTGGCCATTTGATTAATTGCAGTTGTTTGGCACTTCCACATTGGCATCACTTCTCAAGACGGGAGGTTGCCACTAAGTTGAGCTACTTTTCACACTTTGGGTAGTTTAATAAAAAAAAGTCCAACATAGAATCTAAACGCTCACATTTTTACTGAAGTGCAACACTCGAGTGAATGTATTCAGTTACTTTCCACCACTGCTATCTACTTTACGGTATGAATTTTGGCATTGATGCTGAGAAATGAAAAATGTGTGGATGTAGAAAGAGAGAGGAGCCAGTCGAAATCACCTAGCTCTGCCCACCTGCAAACCGAGGTCAGAGGCCATCCCACTGATTTGCTCACTCCACCTTTCCTCCTTAGATTTTGCTGCAGAGCAAAGCAAAGCAGCAGCTGACTGCGCCGCATCATGCTGTGGAAGATGGTGGCGGACTCCCTGCGTGGACGGAGAAGGAGGCTGCCCTGCTCCCTCTGGTTCCTCCTGCTGATCGCCGCCGGAGGTCTGGTTCTCTTCATCCACCAGCGGGACCTGTCGGAGATGGCCCTGCAGCAAGGACCAGGTAAGTCCTGACTAAAGTCTTATTATCATCATCATGGTCTGTGACAGCTGATGGAGATCGTTCACCAAGTTAAGAGGACGTGGCTGAATCGAGACAGGCTGTGATTATGACTGCGGTGTCCAATGGTTGTGTCCACCCTGGGTGGAGGGAGGCCACACGTTCACTTAACAAATGAGTCAAGAACCTTTTTGTCCTCATGAAGGGGGACCCGCTGTGCATGTGCTTGGTGCTCAACATGAAGGAGATTGGGGTTTAAGCAGCCATAATGGAAGAGTGTCCTGGGCGTGTAAAACTAAGCTGCTTCATGTCTCAGAAACAAGAGATCAGCCGCACGCTTACGTGCCTCTTTTGGCTCGCGCTGCACTACTACACCTAAGCGGGAGCAGGATTAGCTGCGAGTTGTCGCGATTGTTCAACGGGCCCCTGACTCGATGGTGATATTTCACCTCAGACACTGACAGAAATTAGGTTCACATGAAAGGGCACTATTTCTGTGCAGGTTCCCACCTATTAATAATCAGTGAGCTGAAAAAAAACTTGTGCGGTAGACTGGGGAGAAAATGCTGTTGTGTTAACAGCTAAGCCAACGGTTTAGTTCCAGGTAATCTTTTTTTTCCTTCTATTTACAAGAAAACTCCCATCATCATGAAATTGTCATGGTTAGCAAATTAATTATTGAATGTTTCATGAGGTCACGGTGACCTTTGAACGTCCAGAACTTAACCAGTTCATCATTGTGGCAAATTTGATGAAACGCCCTCTGGCCGTTTCCTCAGACATCGCATGCACGACAATGGACCATACGTACGTCCAGGCCGGAAACCGTAAATGAGAATTGGTCAGCGTGATGCCAAGCACGGGACAACACAAAAAGTGGCCTTGGAGCGGGCACTTGTGCCCACTTCACTCCTTCTGCTTCAGCGGCGACAACTATTCAAGTCTATGCGTGTAACAGTTCACTCGGCTGTGCATCGAAGGGCTCGAGTGTGTCAGTGTGTCGAGACAAACCGCACAGCACACTGCTGAACCCGCCTTATGCACATCGGCGAGCTCACAACATTAATTTACTGTCAGTAATTAAGGAGTGCTTTGACATTTAACAGACACTCCCTACAAGCCTCACCTCATAGTTTGAATATGACAGGCAATCAGCAGAGGTGGGTAGTAACAAGATAATTACGCCATTACATACTCATGTCATATTTTTCGGAGTAAATAGGACTTAGTACTAGTTTTATTGCAGCATACTTTAAAAACTCTTATTTGAGTCGTTTGTTTTGTACAACAAATACTCACATTCACTTTTAAATTGGATATATTCATCGAGCTACTTTTAGTATTTTAAGCCTTTTAAGCGGCAGGTGGTCAGCTGGTCCCAGGTCTGCTGGCGCCACGTTGTAATATGTGACAACTTCAAACCATACCTCTGGTGCTTGGAGATGCAGGACCACTACCCATTTAAAAACAAATAATTATTTGGCTCAAAATTGTCAATTGTTGAAAGAAATCCTTTCTCATATTCATGTTGGTTTCCTATTTAGCTCCATTTCGTGTCACAGATACTTGACTTACGAAATGAAATAATGTCTGTGTAAATATTCAAGTATATCGAGCAAAATAACTCCAAAGTACTGAAACGCTTATACATATAATATATATATATATATAAGCTACATAAATGCTGACAATAAAAGAGATCGCAATGGTCCATTGACGATTTCCGCCTCTCTTGATTACTTGCCATTTCATTCCTTATGCAGCGTGTCTCTGGATAAGTTTTGCAGCCTAAGCACATCCTTATTATTTGTTATTTTGTATCTCGTCTGCCATATCGCTTCTTGAATATCGGAGTAAGAATTCTCGTTTGCTAAATCATGCATGAGGCCGTGCGTGCACACAGCCCCCCCGCCCCCCTACAGCACGATGAGCAAGCAGTAACTTTGCCTTAAGCTACGGCGCTTCTCCCCAGCAGAAGCTCATATCTAATAGCGCTGAGTTATAATACATCGGGTGTCAGCTTTTATCTGCCTCCCCCTCCTTCTCCACCTCTTTATTCGGCTCGCAGTGTGCTTGAGAGCTTTATATCGTGCCGCTTAAATGACCAGCATCATGGTAGCTGAGGAACAGCCTCCCCGATCTTCTCCGGGGAATTGTTTAAGGACAATTGGAGAAGCAGCAGGGAGAAGAAACACCTGAAGAGCAAGTGGTTTGAAAAAACTGTCTGCACAAATTTAAACCTCTGGCCAATTTAGTTTTTGCAATGGATCCGGCATCGAGGGCAGGCCACTCCGGTGAGTGTGGCATCCCCCCCCCCCCTCCACACACACACACACACACACGTGTCACAATCACGAACCCCAATGCGGAGCGAGTCGTAGAGGGCGGAGAAGTTGCATGTGTGCCCGTCTGGGGGAAAAGTAAGAGTGTCTGTTTACTAGCGAGCGTTTGCCTGGATCTCAGACTAAATGATGATAACGTGCCATTTGTGCTCTCAACAAAAGTAGCCGACATTATCCTAAGTGCAGACGGTTTAGCGTTGCTGGCCTCGCGGGCTCCCACTGCACACCGAAGCTTCTACTTCATTTAGATTGTCGATGCACTTTTAGTCATACACAACAGTGTTATCTTTTTTGATAATCATTGAACGATATTGTTTCTCGGGTTTCTTGCTCTGCGTGCCCCGTTTTGTGCTTTTTAGTTTTTTTCGTGTGTGTTCTGCAATTTTCAAAATGTATAGCTTATTGAATGGCGCAGCCTGGGGAAGTTTGTTAAACCATGTTGGGTTTAAAAGACAAAAAAACCTCTCGTGATGGCTCTCAGCAGAAATCTGTCAAATTAAAGTCATTTGTTTTGCATGCTATTTAAATTTTTTTTACTCAGCCCTCCATTTTGCTAAACCCGTCAGCCTCCAGCTGCAGTAACAGCAGCTTAGTGATTGAAAATCAGACGGGAAACCAGCGTGGAATACAAAATCTGGGTTAGAGCTTCAGTTTTTGGTTACGGAAACAAAAAATAAGATTGCCATATTTAGTCACCTTCTATTTTAAGTCATTGAGAAACCCTTTTTTTTTTATATACGTCAGCTAAATAATAGAATTACGAAATAATGAAAGCTTCATGACAGAAACCAAGCTAAATTATCTCTAATTTTGGAACTGATATTTAACATATTGTGCATCTTGGGTATTTTTTGTGTGCTTTCTCTTTTTCCAAAAATATGATCGCAAACAAAGGCCAAGACCTGGTTCCCAAGTTCTTCAAATGGTTGCCAATGGCCGTGATGTGAAAACCAAATTAACTTCTTTCATTTCAAGTCCCAGCAAAGACAGAAACTCAGCTGCCCATCGCAGCGAAACATTGCAGACAGCTGTGGTTGGATGGGGTCATTTTCTCATAGAAGTGAACAGCATTATAGGTGTTCCCTGTCAGCGGCAATATATGGACAGTCCATCAATACAGTGATATAAGACAAGATATTGTTTCAGATTCCGTGTATCGTAACATGGAAAATGTCTTTAACCTGGTTTTACAGTCTGCATTACTGTAAAATGATGGCTTTTTTTAACTTACCCAACCTCTATTATCTGCCATTGAATACACATTGCTGATGAGCATTATTTATCAAAAATCTCATTGTGTGAATAATTTCGTTGAACGGTTCAACCCTACAACATCATTGCAATATTGATATTGAGGTACTTTTTAAATGCTTCCCAGGTTTAATCAAAATGGATCTAATTACTTTGTGTAAACATTAGACCAACATCTGCATCTTGCACGATTGCCAAAAAGCCGTCATGACGTTTCATGTAATGGGACTTTGTGTGTTCTCTCTAGTCAATAGATGGCGTCAAAAAAGTATTGAAAATACCATCAATACTTTTGACTTTCTTTGTCTAACGTGGGTGATGTGATGTCGGAAAACAGTCCCACGTCTTCCAGTGAATGAAGTATAAAGCTACGACCAACGTTACGCGTTACATTAAATCCCTGTGACGGGACGTGGCGGGAGAACAAAATGTCCATATTGACATTTCTGCAGCGTGCCATGCGGTGAGCTGGCAGCTGCAGGGGAAGCATGGCGTTAAATAAATCACTAAAGAATAAACAGCATAAACTGTTGGAGACGTGCAGACAAAACAAGGAGGGGAGGGGAGCAGTTGCTGGGGAAGTAACGCGATGGAGATAAACAACATCTTTAGATGCACAGATGATGAATTTTGCAAGAGGGGGGGAGGCTGGGATCAAGCCAAGTTTGTCCTATTTCAAATCAAGTTGATAAAAAACGTGGAATAAAAGTCAATCATGTTGGACCCCCCACCCCACCCTCCAACTCCACCTCTGTCCCCGGGAAGCGAGCATATTGTTTCATGCTCGGAGGTAAAACATGTGATCCCTTCGTCAGAGGTCCAGTAATCCCTTAAGCCATGTCTGTTTGCAAAAAACAATTTAGCCGCCTCTTAATGTAATTAAATTGTGCTGATGACCCTCAGGAGCGGCGCCGTATTTACAAATGCAAATCCTTCCACTGGATGTTTGTGGCTTTTCTGTTCTTCTTTGTGTGCGCAAAGCTCCTATTAACAAAGCCTGTTTCTGTTGTTCTGACATCCTGCCCCTCTATTCCTCCCAGAGCAGGATGATCATTGGAAAGCAATTCTTGGCAAAGCCAACTCCATCAGTGATTTTCTTCTCTTCTTTTTTTTAACCAACCTTAAGAAAACAACCCGAAAACAAGAGGTATTACGCTCTTGAGCGACATAATTCCATTGATCTTTTGTTTTGTTTTAAAGCAGTGCAAACTGAGCTTTGCCATCATTCAGTGTTCGGGATCACATGACATCTGGCATGGGGGCAATGGGCATCCCAGAAAGTAAGTACAGCGACCGCGGTTCCACAATCAGCTCTGCTTTCCCGTGTCATGGAAGCAGAGGGAGCCTCCCTGTGAGGCCCCGGGATCCCTTGAGAAGGTGAGAAAGAAAACAGAAAAACAAGACCTTTCCCACGCATGGGTATCAGGTGCCTGCATCTCCGTCTCTCCAGCCTCTCCCAGACTTGAGCCATGTCAATTGGATTTAAAACGGAGCCGCTCCGAGGCAAATGCAAGGTCATGTGGTTTTCCATTAACATTAATGCCCGGGGTTATGCCACTGGAGCCCTGCAACATAATCTGTTTTCCCTGCCATCTGATCCTCGCTCGCAAATGGCTCCGGTATGCCAATCTATACAAATAGACTTTATTTTTCAGGTTCCTGCCTCTGCAGAGGTCAGTGGGGAAAAAAGAAACAAAGAGACAATTTCATATAAACTGTAGTTTGAAGAAAAAGGTTTGTTTTTCAGGTTTTTTTTAATATTGTCGGAGACCAAAGTCCAATTTGGAATGAATGCATCGCCACAAATCCCGTTACTGCAGAGCTAGAATGGACTGTCCCCACCACCGCCCTCCCCCCCAACTTAAAAACAGCTGATCTTGCGCTATCCAGAAAAAATATGAAATATGAAACGCAGATCCTAAAACTCACCATACAGTAAATTCTATATAGGGAAGAGAGGGAGGATGTGGATTGACCCCCCTCCCCCCACACCCACAAAAAGAAGAGGACAAAAATGCTGTGATGTTTCTTTCAACTCAGTAGAGATGAAGATGTATCTTTTGAGCCGCTGACAAGCAGACATAGTTAGGATCCCCAGCGGGCAGCAGAACACGGCCTGGTCGCCCTGCTGGGGGGCGTTGAGTACGTTCGACTTGCCCTTTCCCATAACACCATGCTGGGTAACATTAAAAAAACTCCACAAGAAATAAAACGGAACAAGGGGAGAGCGCCTGGTAGTAGTTAGTATTTTTTTTTGGGAAGCCGCCTTTGCAAAGTGTAATCACAGACGCCGCCTCTCCACGCTGTCACTCAGTCCTCGCTTCCACTACAAGCGCACAGCTATTGCTCGATACGCTCCCTGTTGCTGTGAACACAAAAGGGGGTTCATCTTTAGGATGACAGCTTGAGATAAACACAGACAGATGGGAAATCATAGTTCGGCATTCAGGCTCCGAGTTCTAATGTCCTGCCCATATCTGATCGTCTTGGGATGACTGACCATATCTGCGTGTGGAAGGAGCATGTACACAATAAGCAATGCAAACTAATGGTGGTTTCCAAAAAGAGATGTCACATCTGCTTGTGTGCCTAAATTGAATGTCGGTGACAGAGTGCGGCTGTGACGTCTGGCTGGCCGGAGGCACTGACGAGACAACCCGGAGGGAGCGACCAGGTATTGTGACCGTGCTTCTCTGTAATTATAACCAACAGGTCGGCCTCGGCAGCCGCGCAGAGGCTGATTAAATTCAGCACTTGGCTTCTTGCTCGCTACGACAATGTCCTGGCTGTCAGTGTCCCCAGTCGCTCCGTTATCAGTCTGACACCGATTCTTCAGGCAGCGAGAGGCGTCTCGATTCCACAGGAGCCCCAATTAATCAGGGCCGGACTGGTTATCGAAAACTGCTTCATAAACAGCAACATGACTCTTTTGAGCCCAAAATTGGGCCGATTTCTAACCTTTTTTTTAAAGCAAGTAAACCAATTACTTTTCAGTGGGGTGTGAATCACACTGCCAGAATTAATGAATGAAGAAATGCACTTCAGATCCTTGGATACATGGTACTGTTGCTGGATGAAGTCTGAAGTATGTAACACATACACTGTATTGTACACTACACTGATCCTATCTTTTTCATACATTGTGTATGTCGTGACGTCACCCATCAGTTTGTGGACTACCGTTTTTTTTACCTCGGCTTCAGCATTTTGGCCGTCGCCATCTTGGTTATTGTCAAACAAAAGAGGGTGGAGCTAAGTACAACTTAATTCTGACCAATCAAAATGTTACAATTAACTTCCATGAACTCTGTGAAATGGCTAAAGATCTCAAATGAAAACACAGACAACTCTTAGACTGGACAAAGCCATAGTAGATATCATAAATTAGCCTAAAACATACTCAGTTTGACTTTAAATGGACCATATATTACTACATTTACATGCTGTATTGAAGAAGACTTGAAAGTGGAGATTGAGACCATACATGTATGGTTACTGAGGGAATACATCAAGAGAGAAATGTTGTTTTCTCATTGACTATATAATAAGACTCATTTTTGCAACCAGAAAAGTCTCCCCCCGCTGGTTATTATAAAGAATGCAAGTTGAAGTCGCTTCTGCAAGTGAGTTCACTTTTTACACCCAGAGGTTGCCAGCTGGCTTTTTGCTTATCTTAATCGTTTCTTTCAAATAGGCGTCTGTTGAATTGTGTTATCGGTTGTTGAAAATTGAAAGCATCGCGCATAAATTAAAATGTGTTTAATTAATTGAGGCTTAATTTAATCTTGTGACAAAAGCTACTATGTCCTACATCTCCCAATAGGCAGAAAGAAAACGAGAAGTGATTAAGCTGATTGATCGTACAAGTGACCTGCTACCTGTCTCCCATTAATATGCAATCTCAGTCAACTGAAGAAATTATGGAGTATTTTACCAAACTAATAGTTTCTGCAGGCAGAAATGTTGGTGGCAATATTTCAACTTTCCTTAAAGTTGGTGGGTGTATCATTACTCTGCTCTGCCTGTCTGCAGTCTGACATGAAGAAACTTTGTGTGTAGAATTCATCACACCATGCAGGCGGCTCTGAGGCATTGCATAATCTGTATGATTCCTCCAGTATCGCTGCATTAGCATGAGCCTGTTCATATCAAGCATAGCGTTTCTTTCAGAACAATTGTCTTCGCCACTGCAAACACATCAGAAAAGAAAAAGTCTTAAATATTCTGAACGATAAAAAAAAGACAAGTAAGCTTGAGCTGCTTCCAGTAGGCACTATGGACAGGAAGAGCCATACACAGAGAGAGAGAGTAGGGTATAGAAGCACAGCTCTCACCAAGGAGACATCTTGTGGCTTCAAAAGAAAAAAGATGAGATAATAAATGTCAATGTCCAAGACTGACGTCCTCCCAGGATGGGAAGATTATACAAGATGGGTTATTGTTAGCACAACAACTAAACCCTGCTTATTTCATTATAGGTCAATTAATATATGTGAGTGTAAAGTGTCTCTCGGTGACACCCAAGGCTTGAATCTAACATCAAAAGACATAACCATGCCTCTACAGTCTGGTGACCTCATCATTGTGAATCCTTGAATGTTCTGCTTTATTTAATTATCTGTTCACAGACCAATGGCTTTTTGGGATTTTGAGCCACCAAAATAAAGTTTATGTTCTGTGCCGCTAAAGAGCTCAGACAAAAAGCCCTTTTACGACCAGCTGCCGTATGAAAAAGGAATGTCGTTTTTTGGGGGGGGAACCTGGAACCTCTGCTTCTGGGACCTCGGAAGATTGGTATTCAACGTCTAGCCTGGAATCTCGACTTCTGCCACAGGAGTAAAAGCTTCCTTATGATGAGTATGAGCTACAATGTTGCACAAGGACAGCTGCCATTCTCTGCCCCTATTGTGGCCGTGGGTATTATCCTGAAAGGGATTCCACGTTATTGTTCTCGGGGGGGGGAAGACGAGCCTCAGGAGCTGTGAGCCTTCTCTCTAGACTGAAGCCAGGGCGGCCATCATTATCAAATAAGACTTGAACCCATCCCCTCTCTGCTGGAGAGAGAGAGAGAGAGAGAGAGACGTGTTGAATGGATATCATTGTGCACTGCTGAGGCTTCCATCACTGTAATCCCTCTACAAAGTGCAGCCACTCTTGGAGGAAGATGAAAAGAGCAGGAGGAAGAGAGTGGCCTATTCGCAGCAGAGGGCACGCGGAGGGAAGTCGGGAGAGTTCAGTGGCCGAGCCGACGACTCCTCGGCCCTGCCCCGACAGGAAAAGAACAAAAGATTAAGCCTCCTGCTACCGAGAGTGATAACAAGCTGTCAACTTCGAAAATGTAATCTGCTGACTCCACGAGGAAGTGTCAGTGGAGTGGGTCAGCCCAGCCGATGCTTATCTCCTGAATGGTGTGCCGTCGGCGAAGAGAACGCCAGCTCCGCTGGCAGATACACAAAAGCCACCTCGGTCTTCCACCAAACAAAGAGGTCGGCGCAAGCAAAGGAATCCATACCGTGCCAATTTCCGAGACATATTTATACACCTACAGGTATATCCCATCCAGACCTCGTCTCGCTCGCTCGGATGCGGGCCACGAAGAGGAGCTGATGGGAATGATAAACGACATGAATGGAAGCCAAACAGACGGGAGATAATGAGGCATTGCCCGACAATGCTGACAAGTGATGGGAGGCTCCCCTCTGTCAACCTGTCTTCTGAGCCCTTCCACTCTGTCCGGGCCTCAGATTGTGAACCCAAATACAAAATAAAAAAGCAAAATTGCTGCCAACTCCGAACGCACACTCCAGTGGGCAGGAGGATGGGGAGCTGTCACCGAACTCCAGCATTAACAAGCCTTTTAGCCTTTTAACCAAGGAATCGCCATACAGCTACTCCTCCCTCCCCGTCACCCACTGTATCTCTCTCTGTCCCTCGTCAACCTTTTTTGTTGCCGTCACCCCCTCCCCCCCCGACACTTTGTTTGCTTTTCTCAAGTGTTACGATGATTAAAAATAGTTTTCAAATAACCCAACTGATCGACCAGATGACTGTTAAAAACATGCAAAGCCATTTTTTATCATATTATCTATTAATGTTGAAAAGACTGTGTTTTTTGTCTTCTTTCCGATTGTGCGTGAGGGTTGTGTCTCTAATAGGGTAAAGAATCCAATTTTCTGGTCCATACAAAAAGCCTCTTCCAGTCTCAGTAGTTATGGCAGAGAAAGGGAATTAGTCACACGAGCTATTTCAGGCTGTTTACAATTTGATTTCAGACCACAGCCAGAGGGTTTTTCCTCGTGGACTTTGGGCTATTGATCCTGAAACACCAGTCATATGACACGAAATAGGTACTCTAAGTTGTTTTCCGTACAGCCAAGTGAGGAGTACACTTTGACCTGCTTCTATTTTGGATACTTCAGTCACTCTCTGCCCAGAAGTATTGATTGATAATTGTAAAAAAAGACAACAGAACAAAGTTTTGAATGTCAGCAAATGGCTACACAGGAAGTACACAATATGTAATACAGGTAGTTAAATTGTATGCATCGGTTTTCCTCAACAAAACAGATTCTGCAGCCATGCTAGCGGCTTTGTTAGATGGTTTTGAGCTCAATACTAACAACAACATGCTAACATGCTCAAAATAACAATGCTAACATGCTGTAGCTTTACAAGTTGAATGTTTACCATGTTAACTGTCTAACTTCATTGTGTTAGCATGTGGTACTTTGCTCATCAGAACTAAAGGCAACGTACAACAGAGGCTTATGGGAATCTCACAAATTGTGCAGGTATTTGGTCAACAAAATGTTTTGGGAACATAAAACAATTGGAAAGGTTTGATCCAATGATGGTGACAGATGAAACGTCAGGGGGACTGACGTGGATACCAGGAATGCCTGTACCAAATGTAATGGTAGTCCAGTCAGTCGTATTTTTCTAATTATTTCAATAACAACCAGAATTGTATAAAAGTATCCTCTGAGGAGCATCAATGCACCAAAAAGCATGTCAATTCATCCAATAGTTGGTAAAAGTACTGTACTTTTCTTGTCTTCGGACCACTCAAAGCACTTTAACTATACATTACATCATTCACCCATTCACACACTGATGGGAGGAGCTAAGGTTCCACCTGCACATCAGCATTAACTAACATTCATACACATTTGATACGTCTACAGTAGAACTTTTGTGGCAAAAAGTCTATCCAAGGACACATCGACATGGACAATAGGAACCAGGGTTCGAACTGCCGATCCTCTGATTGAAGGACGACCCCGCTCACCACTGAGCCATGGTCACCCCCAACTTGTTCAGAATCCGTTTATTGCCAGGAATGTTTACACAAACGAGGAATTTTTTTTGGCGAAAGGTGCAACATTTGACATGACAAACAACATTGTTGATATGTTTCTGGATCATAATGATAGATGTAGTCACAGACTGCAGTCCTACTTTGACATACTCTTGTGTAATTTAATATTTGATAAAAGGTACAGAGTTATGTTTCCCTTTATTAAGAACATTAGTGCAAACTAATCCGATTAGCGTAATTTTCTGTCACAACATCCCGATTCGTATATGTTTTCATCACGCTATGATTTCATTTGGATAAATAATCTCCTAGTTCCAGGCCCTGCATTGAGAACATTTTAATCAGTGGGACTAGTTTGATCAGTGTTGGGGATTTGGGTGTGGGACCTCCCTTTTGTTTAGAGTACTACTCACAACTCCTGCCTTGAGGTGTAATCCAGATCCCTTTGGCAGATCAGACCGTGACAGTGGTTGGAAAACATCTGTGTGCTTGGCCTTGAACAAAAGTCAATTTCCTGCCTTGTGGCTGGGTCAGTGGTCCGGTAATGACTGGGTCAGCGCCAGTGGCTGAAGTGAAACCAGAGGGACAAAGACAGGAAATGATACAACCTGTTGTTTGTCTTATCCCATTATTTATTTATTTTCTTCAACATACATGCAACCTGGTGGTAGATTGGCTTGGGTCTACGGGGGAAACAGCATAGGGAGAGACAAGCAACAAGCAGGTGGCTTAAGCCAGGGTAATGCTCGCCATTGTAATGTCTTGGACAGCTCAACATTATTAGGTCTGTCATGTATGAAGGGATTTATAGTGTCGTGTAGAATTTAATCCGCTGATGCATTGTATTGTACATTATCAGGAGGTGTCGTGGATTCGTTCACATTTAGCGATAAAGAATGACGTTTGGAATTTTCCACTCGAAATTGCTTTTCTCGGGGCGAGCTACTGAGAAGAGAACGACTGAGCTTTCCCATAAACACATATATGATCCAAACTCACGTCACTTTGTAACCGGTTTATCTTCTTATCTTCTCCACCGGCTTCTCTCTCCGACGAGCACGCAAAGGAAATTAGTGGGCGTCTCCTGTCAATTAACTCGGGTAAGAATTTGCAATCATATACCGTACTGGGAGGATTTGTTTCCCTGCAGTGCACATAGTGGGTCACTTATTTTAGATCCCAGCCATTCCACAGTGCATCATCCCACCTCATCTCGGCTCCCAAAGCCTTGTCCTTTGTTACGAATAGCTTTCAGCAAACCCAATGAGAAGCCATTAACGTCAGTCCTGAAGACGCAGCACCACAACCTCAGCCCCGTTTGTGATTCTGTTACGGCCGTCAGATGATGACCACGTCTGCCGTGAGGAGACTCTCATGAAATGAAAAAAAGAAAGGAAAGAGTGCTTATGTTTCCGTTTAAAACCTCTGTCTTAAAAGTAAGCAATGTGTTTAAAGTTGACACATAAATTAACCTCCAGAACACTGGTCATCATTACTTGAGCACGTCGGACATTTCTTTGAAGACAAAAGAGAGTGAAATTTGTCTTTGCTTTTCTTCGCAGTTTTCTTCATCCTTCTATTTTCTCTTTTTTTTACGACTTCCTTTTAACACAGCTTTCACAGAAAATTGAAAAGCTTTTCGGCAGCTGCCAGCAGTTTGCAGCCGGTTTCCCAAAGTCAGTCATTTTTGCTTGTTGTGTTTTATTGCATTAGATTGAGCCCATAACAGGTACAGGCCATTAAATTACTCCAAGACAAATTGAGCTATTCACTACCTATTTCCAATTTTCTCAGTTGTTGGCACGAAAGAGAATTCGACACAGATCCCCTTATATTTATGTCTTGATATCTCGGTAAGTCTTTGAGACATTTGGTCTTCCGCCACCATAAATCACAGGGCGGCTTGTTTTACGAGAAGTGGCTTAGGTAAGGCACAGGCCAAAAGACTTAACCTCCATATATATACAGGACTGTAAACGCTAATGTATCACAATGGGGGGATTTTGTCCACCTCCGCAGGAAGTGATACACTCACCGTAGTGTGTCACACTGGGGGGAACAGTCCATCAACAGTATATTCAGACAGTCCTGGCACCGAAAATAGGACCCCGCCTCTCACGCCTCCGTCTATTGATTATGAATCAGACCACATTTCGTGACAGAACATTTCCTCTTTGTTGCCAACTTCATTGTGGGTGTTTACGTGCAAAGAGGATTCCGAAAGGATCCATACAAAAATGGTAGGAGCGCTGTTAAGAAATAAGCCCACTTCAATCGAGGGATTTGCAGAGCACACTCGGAGGTAGGAGGGAGCCTTTCAAAGCCGCCCTTTTTCTAAGGCTGTTTACCGCACTGCACACAGCGGCTGCCACCACTCGCCATGTTTCCCCTCAGCCTACAGCCAACAGACGCACCGCCGCAATCACAAAACGCACGGCTCCACCAAAGACGCGCCAAAGCCTATTCTTTGTCGACTGCGGCAAAATTAAATAACAATAAAATCCCCCCCGCCCCCTTCCCCCCCTATTTGTTCCAACCAATAACACAATTCTCTTATTTAAACCAAAATGCAATACTGCCTCCATGCATGGACGCGAATACCTTTTCAGTTTAGAGCTCCCGGCGGTCGACATGAAAAGATAACAAGTGCCTTTTCTTAACGTGACACCGTGGAAAAATTAAAGATTCTGCGAACAGATCGATGTCGGATTAAAGCTGACAAATACATGCCCGGAGCCGTCTGTCCCATCATGGTACGGCTGACCCTTAAATGGCAACTCTATCAATTGAGTGTCAATCCTTCCTCCCAGCAGAGACACAGAGGGAAGTGAGGCAGCATTAATTATGAGCCTTCAAGCTCCAAGGGACAGTTAATCTTTGTCATTTTGCTCCTGGAGACATTTGGATCTGCCACCAAGACCGCAGCCGGGTCAAAGCTCTTGACTCCTAGACTACGAATAAGAATTCCACTCACGCGTGTGAAAGAAACCTAACCTGCTTTCTTTTTTTCCCCTCACACGTCCCCTCCAGGCTGTTTTAAGTCCACGCCGCAATGACTTCTTAAGACTGAAAAGTTTCCGTGACTTCAGGAAGAAATAGTTAGAACACTGTGAAACTGAACCGAGCTGGCGTGTCGCTAATTTTATTATATTTCCAACGAAAGACCCAGTTAGCTCTGAAATATCATTAATTGCACCTTTATGTCATTTTTATTAGTATTTTCACATTTGAAAACACCATGGATGTTTCCATTTGTGAGAATCGTGCTGGAGAATTAATTTTTTCCATCTGGATTAATTATTATCCAGCTAATTATCGCCACTTTAATTTAATTTGTTCGGTTGGGCCAACTGAATTGCAAGCCTAGTTGGACAAAACTGTTCTCCCCCTTCCTCTCCTGATGCCACAGCAACACACAGAGGCTAGTGGGGGCCATCGCAACCCAGGTGTAAAAAGCCGATTGATTCTTACAGGCGAGTCCGGGCACAAAAAAGCACCACAGAGCAAAAATAAAATAAAGCAGGGGGACTCGGTGAGGGAACATCTTGACAGAATTGGGGCATCGGCTCGATCATACATTTTTAGTCCCCTTTTTGTTTAATATCTTCGGAACAAGACAGGTTTCACTGCAATAAAAAACGATGACGATAATAAAAAATACATGCTTTGTTTTCCTTTGTCCTTTTGTTTTCCTTTTCTCGCAGGTAAAGTCCAGCTATCCACACGAGGCCGGCCCCTCACGGGGAGCACGCATACATTGTCTCCGTGCTGACAGCAGGCTGAGGGAGCGTCTGCGTTAACAGTCTAAGCTGCACTGCGGTATGCAGGGTCACGGGCACAGGCGTCGGAAATATAAACAGGAGGTTGCTTAAGCTCTTAATTCTCTAAATGCCCTCACACAGGTTGTATTCAAATACATGCCCTGTTTGCCTTTCATCTGCCCCCCCCCCCCACCCGCCACATGCTCTATCTTTGGCTTTGACAACGTGCCCAACCTCCAAGATGCCGAATGGCACTCTCAAGAGCATGCCACCAAGCCCAGACAGGCGGAGAGCCGAGGGCCGAGTCTGGAGCGGCTATCGTGTCAGTTTTAGGTCATCTCCAACGCAGCGTTGGAGATGGCCGTGAGATGTCTGAGGAAGGTGACCTACCACTGTGAGCTGCGCCCCTTTCATCTTTTAAAAAAAACAAAAAGAACAGGAAGATGCGGTGGTGGGGAGAGGCAGATCCTGGTGTGTGTCTTTATTGGGGCCCCTCCCCAATAAAGACACACACCAGGATCTTCCTGGTTTGATGGAGTGGCACTGTGCAGCGCTGGAACACGGGGGGATGTGTTGACTGTGTAAAGTTCAAAGACATCGTCAGCTTCATTTGTGGCGTCAGAGCGACTCGGGGCCGGGAGGGGGAGAAGAACTAGCAGCTGCTCCATCTGGACACCTATAGCTTCTGCCGCTATCGTTTCCAACGCAACGCCCCGAGGAGGAGCGCGGCGAGCTTACTACAGCGCCGACAGACGCGGATGACACGCGATGGATGCTTGTGTGGGGATCAGAGACCAGACATCAGTCCCATTATAGTTCCATGGATGCATTGTACTTTAATTATTTCCAACTTTTGTATTCATTTAGCACGTATTTGGGTACCTTCAGGCAGATGTCATACAGCGGTTCAACCGCCAACTCTTTCACAGAGGCGTTTGGTGAATTGAAATATCTTCTACCTATGCTGGAAGGAAAATCCAGTGCTGCACAGAATGTCAATTATGTTGTACAGATACTGTGACAGCTGCTTCATATGGTGGAGTAAAATAGATACAGTAATTTAGAGAGATGATGAAAAAGGTCCTCTTTTTATATTTACAGAAAACACGGCTTGAACAACAGAAAAAAAAGAAAAAAAAACATCTTGAAGATCCGCACGTTTCCGAGGCTTCATCAAATGACAATAAACGTGTCGGTGCTTAAATAAAACGTCAGCCGGCAGCAATTCTATGTTGTAATTTACTCACCGCTGCCGATTGTACTACAGATATACTGTAATGACAAAGTGAGTGAAGGCAATATTAATATAGTGTGGATACTGCAGCTAAACGTCTACTTCTAGTTACCTCAGTAGTATCAGATATGCTTGTTTGGAGCTTTGGGGGCAGCAGTCAGTTCAGTGTGATTGCTGGAAAATTGGAGCAGGCAATGAGCGCTCAGCGCCAACGGTGTCACCAAATTGACCTTTCGCTGAGCCCCGCCTCCCGCTGCCACTCCATCAAGCTGTCGGAGCTGCAGTGGAGCCCATGCCGTTGCATAAATCCCTGAAGCAATATGATCAGCTGCTTTTGGGGCAAAACAGTTTTTCCAGAGAGAAGTGGACATAAGGGTCTAATGTGCGTTAGAAGGATGCATCTGTCATGTTTTACTGATTCAGCAGTTCAAAAGACAAGCGTTAGTTAACTATATGCTATCGTACTCATTTTACGTGGAAACATAGCTTTTTAGAAATGTTTACTCCTTTCCGACCGCTCCGGGCGACGAGTATCATGATTACTTAACTTTTTTAAACATTTTTTACCATGACTAGCTCCAAATACACTACACCGGGCTGAAAAGGGAGAAAATGAGAATTTATGGCACACGGCCGGATTGTTGTTGGAGCCTGGTCTGAGCTGGCAGATGCTACGCTATGATTGGCCAGTTACACGTTCAAGGGCAAAGGGTCAATTTAAGGAACAGCGTTGTCTCAAATCATGTATAAATAAAAGAAAATCCAACCTCTAATTGGCTGCGTGCCCATTGTGTGGATTATTCAACTTTTACAGAAATAGGTTGAGCGTGGGTGGAGATTCTGCATCGCATCGATTTCTTTGTGGTGTCAGCACCGAGGTGTTAATGCATCTTTTTTGCCCGACTAACAATTTATGGAGCCATACATTTGAGAGGATGTGGGTATTCACATTTTGTTAGTCATAGATTTCCTCTATGGTAAATAATTTGTTGTCTTAACAAAAGCTGAAGACATTCTTCATTACTACATTGAGATTTAAGACACACACACACGCACACCAATACAATAACACACACGTTATGATTATTCAGAGCTTATGCCTCAGTGCATTCAAGAAGTGCAGAAAACAGAGGAGCTGCCAGATGCCATTATATTTCCCCTAATTTATGCTCTCTAATATTTGAAGGGGATCTGACAATAGAGCGAGGAGCCAACAGGTTCAAAGAGGAGTGTCCGGGCTCCTTTTCAGTGCAGCACCCGTCATGTTCTGAGGGACTCCGGGCCAATCACCACATCAGAGAGTTGATTACCAAGTTCAAATGTGGACAGCCGAGTAGGTAGGCTGTCCTGTTTACGCTCTCTTTAATATTGAGGGGGGGGGGGGGCATTCTAGCGTGATGATCACTGGATAAGATGTGCAAAGAAACCTCCATTATAGCTTCTCTAACAAATCGCCTTGAGGAAGTAAAAGGTCGGGAGTAATGCAGTCATTAGTTACAATAGTTATTGCACATACATGTTGCCAGATTTTGAAATAATCGGGTTTTGAGGGGGTTTATTATGTCTTAAAACTACATAATAAAAGTGAGGCAAAAGGTCCTATTAATGAAAAAACGACAAGCGTCGCTGTAATTGCATTGTTCCAAAAGCAACTTGACGAATGCGTTGCTAAGAATGAATCGATTAAAAAAACGTATCCTATGTATTTCGTCGCCTCACCTGAAAAATACAGCACTTTATATTATTGAGCCCTGCCTCGCCCTATTTGTCACTGTCCACGGGGGAGACAAAGCTATCTGCATCGGGGGATTGATCTCCTGGCTCGCTGGCTTCTCTGTTACGGCGCGACGCCAACCCGTGAATATCTGCAGAAATATCTTTCATTCGCTCACGTCTCTATTTTTGCCCGGAGATTAAAAGAAGTCACTGCCTTTGGAACACAGAGGTCTGATAACACATTACGGCGTTGCTATTTTCTTTTGCCATGGAAAAGCAGTCGTTGCAAATTACTGTTTAGTTTTCAGTGATTACATGAATTACAGCGTAGCGACTCATGATGTGATAATGGGACTCGACAGATTGCTCCAAACCACTCAACGGGGCCTGGCTGGCCTCGGTGAGGCGAGGTGCCTGTGAGGAGCACAAAAGAACATAAATGGAGTGCCCCCACCCTGGCCACAGCCTGTTCCTTGCAAATAAACTATCAACTTTATACCACAAGTTGGCTGTGGACTGCCCTTTGGAAGCCTCGCTTTAAGCATTTTGCCGTTCGTCATCTTGGTTTTTGCAACCAGAAGGGACACAAAAGGGCACAGAATGAGTTTAAAGCATTCTCTACTTCATGGTCTATTGTAGTCTGAATGGACCAACATTTACCAAATGAACATCATGCTGTATTGGAGAAGACATGAAACTAGAGATTGAGGCAGTACACTGTACTGTAACAAAGATCGAATTATAACAGCAACTGCTAATTTGACACATTTGAATTGCCCAGGAAGTAACTGAATGCGCTGCTCCGTATACGTAACTGATGAAGTAGTCAGTATAGAAATCTCCAAAGGCCTCTCGGTTCATATACCAATAACTACCCTTCTGGATGTTGCCATTTTCGAACAATTGGTTCCCACCACTAGAAAGCGCAAAAGGGCTACTGACCAGTGGCGGTGCGTCCATAGAGGGCGCTAGGGCGCCGCCCCTCTTAAAATTTTGAGATGAAAAAATAAATAAAAAAATACATCCTGTCAAAAAACATTATATGCCAAATCATTTAAATAGTAAATATACCGTGTTGACGCGCTAAATGTGTGTGGGAGACCGTCAGCCTGTCAACAACCACTTAAGTTAATGTGAAAAAATATAATATATCGCCACTCATTATCACGGAGAGAAGCCCCTCCCCATTTTCGGGGCTCCGGCCCAACGTGTGTGTGCGGCAGCGAGCAAACATTTCACAGTCGTTTCGGCAAGGACGGCTTCTCATTGGCGGATGAAACGTGAATCTTGGGCCACAAAAATGTGCGCTTTGGCCAATGACATCGTTTTATTATTTCACGTGATTGGACTATTCGGCAGATCAGAGACCGGTATCGTTCCCTCAGCCAGAGAGCTCCACGGAGCTGCGCGAGCAGGTTGCTAACGGAGCTGGTCAGCTGGAGGCTCAGTGAGTAATGCGCTGTTTAGTTTCCCCTGTCTGTTGTTCCAAAGTCCTGGGACTGAAACTCTCTGGACTACAACGGGGTGAGGGATCTAAAGACCTTCAGACAAGTGTAAAGCACGAATCTTGCTGCAGTTATCTAGCTAACAGCATGAAGCTAACCCTGTTTGCAGAGCAGAGCAGCAGAAGGAGACCGAACTGGCATCGAAAACACAACGAAGAAGTTCTGAAAAACAGACACATTCCCTCCAGAATAATGGAAACAGGCAGGTTACAGACATGATTGACTTTAACCAGAGAGTTATTGAGAAGTTTGCCAACTTTAAAGAGAGGAGGCTACTTTTCTTTACAGTAGTGGGTCTACTCTGTCAAACACCCAATGTAACATGTGTTGCATCTCTTTCTGACTCTATTCTGCTCTGAACCTCTTTCATGTGAGGGTGAAACTCTTTTATTTTGCAAACCTCTGAAACCCAACCCAATGTTCCTTAAAGCTGCTCTGAACCTCTCATGCCCAAAGTTACAGTGTGTTGATAGTTGTTATTGGACAGTGTTGAGCATGCTGTGTTCTTGAAATAAAGCTTTGTTTTTTACAATATTCTACTCAAAACCTCTTTTCTTCTCATTGTTGAGTGCTATTTAAACCACGTTACCCAACTGCGCCCCCCCCCCCAAAAAAATCACCAGCCGCCACTGCTACTGACCCATAGCCGAAGGACCCCGAACCCTCCGCAACCCGCATGACGCGCACCAGTCGGGCATTTGAGACGACTCTCCGCGCTGAAACGGCTCCTGTCACGAGCCGTCAATCATCTCTAAATCAAAAGAGACGCAAACAAACATTCTATTCTCGTATTTCTTAGACATCTGTGCTGCTTTTCCACACTGTCGATCATGGCATCTTCCAAAATAGACTTGAAAAATAAATAAAAATAAAAAGTAGACACATTTATTTGTCTCCGTAATTCATTTCCTCAAATGAGTCATCGTCCTTTACACTGACAGGGACGGGTTCGCCGACCCAGCTTACATAAATCCACAAGTCCCACCTCTGGTCTTCTTCCTGACAGCGGATGAGGGTTCACTCTGTTGTCATTATTTTGTGGGAGGGAGTGCATCTCTTGCCAAAAACAACAACAACAACAGTTATCGTCTCATTCCGTGCAGGTATAAATGTACGGCATTGGGAACGTGAAGAACGTTCTCATCTAATGAGTCTCCTCAGCAGAATTCAGCCCTGTGGTCCGTCACTTTTTGGCACCCACATTCCTCCTCTGCTCTGGGCCAGAGGGGGTCAGCAGGCTTCGATATCCCCCTCCCCCTTCCCCCCCTCCTTTAATTACTCACCTCATTATCACATGGCTCCTCTCACTCTGTGGCCTCTCATAACACATCCCGATCGATACAGCCGTTAACACCGCTGGAGCGTTAAGAAAGGACCGGGATGCTCAGAAAGGCGTCACAAGCATTCGCCCTGAGCGCGGCTGCAGAGGGAATTTGTGTTCTAAATGTCGGACAAATAGAGCGCCTGCACAATGAATCGGGGGATGGGATGTGACAGACTTTGTTTTGTCGCGCGAAAAAACAAATTCTCTCATTTTCTGTTTTACCGACTCACTCGCAACAGAAACGGTCAAACTTAATGGGAAGCAGAGAGCACATTTGTTGCAAACCTTTTGGAGCAAACCCCCCACAACACCCCCCCCCCCCCAACACACACACCTAATCCTAAAATGGCAGATTGAAAAAAGTTTTGAATAATGCATACAGGCAAACCTCTTTCAGGGATCAGCGGCCTCTATGCTGACCAGTGATAAATCACACACGCATTATCTGCCGCGCTGAAGTCGGGAGGACTCACACAGAGGACAATGATAAATACTAGCCTCCTTCCACGGGAGACGGAGGGGATTTTTGGATCCGCTTTGGTCTATCGTGACATCTGTGTTTATTGATTCTCTCTCTTGTGCTGCTCTGGCTTAGGTTTCTAATTGGATTCTTTCTCCTCTCTCGATTTGTACCTCATGGACTCATCAAACCTATGTTATTATTACTTTTTTCCGACCACCGATCTATTTCTGGTCCGACCGGCCCCTTCGACTGGCGGCATCTCAAAGTGACGCGCAGTTAACTCCCGACGCCGTCTTAATCTGACCCGGAGACTGCAGCGGGCTTTGTAGCATCTAATATTGGCACAGAGGCTTCTAATATAGTGACATATCACTTCCAGCCGGTTTGTTCCATTTATTTGATTCCTCTCCCTTCGGAAAGAACCTATTGGTTTTGGGGCCTGGAGTTATTGCAGCCATTTGTTTGCCGGAGAGCGGCTTTATCGAAGGAGGCGCTACAGTGGAATGTGCTGAACACGCCGGGCCGCTTCAGTCCTCTCCTCCGCTCCGTCAGAGGTTTGACGTGATTAATATTGTCACAGACAATATTAATTAAAAAGTCTATTTTTAAACCCAAAAGCAGTGCCTCGGCTTGTGCAAAAATAAAATAGATAAAGAAATTGAGAGCTTCAGCTTTGTAGATCTAATAAGACGTGCCAAGTTTTTGCATTATTATTTTATGACTCTTGCACTAATTCCTCGGCTGTTCTAGTATTCTACTTTTTAAATGAACCAGTGGTAAGACGTTTCCCCCCAGCGTGTCACCGGTTTTGCTATTATGCGATGACATAATAATCTGTAGGGATTAATTGCTCATGGCTGCATATGTGCATCTGGACTGCTGTCATTGCAATTGATGCACATTTATGACTTGGCAAATGATTATGTGTTGGATTCATGCCGTCTACGACAACACCGTAGTGGGTCCTCAGAGGCTTTATGAGGCGAAAATGTATTCATTACTATCCTGCCATCTGGGTTTTCTCCAGTGTGTGTGTGTGTGTGGGGGGTTCTAAAAAACAGCTCTTTACAATGTAAATTTTTTATAAATTATTATTTTTGTTTAATTTTACACACTATTATTTACTGCTAGTAAAAAAAGCAGCAACAGAGAACATTAAAGCAAGTTCAGAATTTATATTTAGAAGTATATATATATATATATATATATATATATATATAATCTGTTTTAAATCAACATAATGCATCAGGACTGCAGCTACTTGAAATCCAGCAATAATCACATTTAGAACAAACTTTTTACTTCAGAAACGGGAATTTACTAAGTTCACAGGTTCAATATTTAAAGGTTCTATTCGAAGCAAACACAAATTCAAGTTGTGTTTAAAAGAAGCTGGACACGTTATTAGATCTGACACGGCGAGAGCAGCCATTTATCAGTTCGCTTCAACCCGAGTCATCAGTGGCAGACATCACACATGTCACTCAGACGTCGTCATGTCCATCAGTCATTGGTGACCGTGGTATCGGTTTCCTTGTCAGTACGGCAGCAGGCGCAGTTTAACAGGCAAAATGGCGTGTTTACTCAAAGCCGACAACACCAATGAGAAGACAACATCGTGATGACATGTGTGAAGGACTCTAACCAGGACCTTTTGGTGTCACATATAGAGTGAGATTTAGAGGCTAGCCTTATGCTAAGCTAACCGTCTGTCGCCTGTAGCCTTACATCTGATGGATGGATAGAAGAGCAGTATTGATCTTCTCATCCAATGAGAATCTAAGAGGCTCCCCTGATAGAAAAGAGAACACATTTGCACATCTGAACTCTGACTGCATGCTGCAGCAGCAATGTAAATTCGTTAGTCGTCACGATTCATTTATGTTTTAAAATACCGCATTAGATCCCCATGAAACTGGCATGCGCTGAGCGAGAGCGTGTGCATAATCTTTCTCTACGTACAGCCGCCTCCGTGCCGGGTCGGTCGAGTGGAGGCCGTTCGCCGGCCCTCCGCTGGCTTGTGATGCGCGCGGCCACCAATGCTCTCATGGGTCCTGTTGACTGGCAGCGCTCCATTATCGAGGTGCACTTTCATATCCATCAGCTATCGGAGGGGTCTGGGGGGGGGGGGGGGGGGTGGAGTGTGTTTCAGAATCATTCCCCAGACCGAGAGGCTCTTGACGCTTCACGGTGCGTTCATTTCAAATGGGAAGACATTAACACACAGGACAGTGGGATGTAATTTTAACGGATCATGTATAATTTACAATCGCTATATGGCCGACGATACCGGAAGTCGGCTGTTCGACCTCGTCCTTCGCTCTTGCACTCACACACGCGGCTTTCCTGAGGCTCGCCGTGGAAAATCTTGAGCATTTGAGTTTGATGGTCAGTGTACAGTGACGGACAGATGGGCACCCAGCACGTCATGATCTCAGCTTTCACCTTCTCACTTACTATCAGTCACCTATCTTGTATATTAACGAGGTGAAGCGAGTGAAAAATAGCTATAAAAAAAACACACATTTGTTTAATGAGTACTGCTTCTTCTTCTTCTGCAGCAGCGCGGGGGAGTGCGCGCAGGAATAGAATTAATAAGGGCGCGCTCGAAAGTGTGGAGAGGTTCCCGGTTTTTCTGGCCTTTTGAGGAGGGGAAGAGGCAGAGAGTCATTAAGAGGACCGTCTCCCCCAGCAGCGGGGTTGGGTCAGGAGTTTGTATTAGCATTTTAATGAGGAGCACTGGAGAAGCGCGGCGGGGTGACCTATCAGATGCCACACGGAGTATGTAAATGATTAATTAGAGTATCTCTCCGATGCATCGGGATCGTCCACATGTTGAGCAAGCGAGGGGCCGGTCGAACGCAAGTCCAGTATTGATAGCGTCTCGCTCTATCACAGCTACCCCCCCCCCCCCCGCCCTGCCTCGCCCGAGTCGACAGCCAAATGAAAATTAAGGAAAATGAAGTGGGAATCAATGAGATTTCTCCAGGTAATATTTAAGAACACAGTCCGATGGAAGCTGCTATTAAAGCGCGCCGAAAAGCCACGGGGGCCCGATCGGCTCAAAGAATACCGATTTTCATTGTTTCTTTGCTTTTTTATGAAATCCTCATTAAATGTAATTTGGCAACTTCTTCTAATCAGAGGTTTGTTTTGCACAACAACAAAAAAGAAGAAAATAAAAACGATTAGCAAACCTTTATGCGCAAATTAATTTGACCTTGATAGAGAACAAGCTACAACATGCATTACATACACAAGAAAAGTGTCTCTTAGGAACTGGAGTTATTTCTCCTCTTAAAAACAATGTAAGGCAAAAGTGTCACGACAACAGTCTTAACATTTGTGTGCAAAGAGCGTAACGCATATTATTACCCAGCCGTGGCTTTAAATATACCTTTTAATTACATCCTTTTGGAAATTAGTGCCGCCTTCCAATTAACCCTTTTCTGTGCAGGCAGGAATCCTGATTTGCATAAATAAAATTATCGAAGCTATATAATCTAGTAATTATCTTATACAGCCATGTATCTGTACGTGAGTTTAAAAGTTGAACACATTTCCTTTTGCATTTGTGGCTCAGCGGAACAAAAGGTTTGCAAGGCAGTAAATAATAGTGTACTCTCCGTTATTTGCGTTTCTAGTCATTGCAACATTAAAAGGCGGCGAGTGAATGTCATGAGAAACAACGAGTGACTTGGTAACCCTCCTCCCTAAAAGCCTTCTAAAAAAGCATCTCCGAGACTAATTGTAATATACAATGTTTTTTTTATTTTTTATAATGGTTTATAAGGGACAGTGCACATTGATAAAGACATTTCAGTAAATGTGCCAGAGTTAGCCAAGAGGCTATGTTTCATCTGTAGTCCCAGTTGTTGACCATAACCATAATTAACTTTGTGAAAACTACAATTCAAACTTTAAAGTGTGGTGGTGGTCACTGGTAATTGTAATTGACAGGGAGGGAATGGATTTCCAATATAGGATTTTAGGTTCCCCTTGAAGATGATCTATGTGACGGTCTGTGCCGGGTGCAAGACAATGTATCATTGTAGTACAATACAAATTTGAATAATATATATATATATATATATTAATAATAAATATATACATGTATTTATTTATTTATATAACTAGATTTGTTCCCTTTTTTTTCACTACAATAAATATATATAGTGGGTATTACTCCGAGAGAAAAAACATATGAAAACATTTGTATTTGTATTTTGTTGCTAGGGTCTTTATGGTAAGGTGAAGTGAAGTTCCTGAAAGACACGTAGACACGTTTTCCGTCATGTTCATTCTGTATTCTTTCATAAAGTAGTAATATTGGTGAAGTTACAGTAAAGTAGAGACAAACAACCAAAACACTTTGTGTTGCCATAGTCACACAGTGAGGCTTGTGAGAGGCCATGCCCAGCTGTCAGTGTGAAGGACAACCACACAGAGAAGGCTCATGACATAACTGCGTGTGTTGAATCACAGATTGTTGGTGAATTATGACTCTAAGAGTGGAGAGGAGGGACATCCGGAATACTCTGCTTAGCTAAGAGCTCTGGCAGTTGCGGTCTTCACTTTATTCAACTCAAGGTCAATACTGTATGGACACCTGATCCAATACATAAATGGAGGTTGTATGAACCTTCAAAATGTCACTTCAAGTAGATACAAGGACAGAGTTCTTCACTTTTTTTGTGTATGTTCGAAGTTAAAAAAGAACAATACTTCCCTCTAAGATGTGGAGTGGAAGTATAACTTACAATTGTTTGACAAATGGAAATACTCAAGTAATGTACAAGTACTGGAAATTTGTACTTGAGTAAATTTGAGCTCCACTCCGCCACTGAACCTTTCACACTGGCTAACCATTGCCGTCGAATGGTTCCGGCGTGCTGAACTAATTGCAGGAGTCAATGTCGAACACGAGCTCTGCATACCTGTTCATTTCCCCAGATGCAACGTTACAAAACTATCTCAGTTTGAGATCATGTTTTTGTTTCTTCAGCCAATTATGTCTTCCTTGCACACACACACACACACACACCAGTCACACACGATCCAAGGCTGCCAGTGGAGTAGAACCTTGAACAAAGCTCAGGCTAGTAGTGTTTACATCTAATTACCACCCAGGGACTACGCTTAGTGGTTCATGGCATCCAAAACACTGGCAGTCCCGCGCACTCTTAATTACTCTCATTAAACTGCTGATTCTTTTTCTTTGCGGCGTTACTTCTGATTACTCCCAAAGAAAAAAAGCCAGTGGGAAACAAAATAATACACACACAGGATTTAGGCAAAGCGTTGAAAGTAGAGCCTAAAAGAGAAAAGCCCTCGTTGCATAACCTGGTAGCCCACATGGACCAAATGGCCGTTTGAAGCGCAACGTACCGATGCGGTGCGCTGTATACTGCTGATTTATTAAAAATAGATAGAAACATCTGCTGCCTTAAAGAAACTCCACTGCCGCACCTTTGGAGAAAAGCTCTGTACAAGGTGGAGCAGCTGATCACCTGAGGGTTTAGTCCGATCTGGATTTCCTCAAATAAAAAGAAGCCTCGGAACATTAAAAAGGTCTGAACTTCGGTTCCTGACGACCGCAGGAAGTTAAAAGTCATCATCTCCAATATTGCCTCGCTGTTGGCGCTGACATGGTTAGTTGCAGGAGCATCAACATTCCCACACACACTAGCACATGCATAATGGATGAGAGAATTCATATTCTAAGTTGCCATGTTTTTAAAATTTGTATTTCTATATCAGACAACATGACACCTTTTATTTATTCAATGATCCCCCCTCACCGTGTCTGACTTAATTTCCCATTCTGAGCCGCTGTGCAGACCCGTACGTGGAGGTAATTCATGACAATATTGACACCAATCTCAGAGCCCACTTCACCACCAACGACTGCGCGTGTAAAACATCCATTTATATAATGGATATCCATACAGTATTGACCTTGAGTTGAATAAAGTGAAGACAATACCAACTCTGGGGGCCTTGTCCCGTAGCTGACCCCCCACGCACACACACACGCACACACACACGCACACACACACACAAACACACCTTACTCATGGCCAGTTGGAGGCGATCAATAAGGTATCACACACAAAAGAAAAATGCATAAGTTGAAGTATCGTTCACATTGATTTTGACATTCCTCCAATATTAGAGATGTCATTTGTGGGGAATGTAGATGTCAGGGAGTCTAACTATCTCCTTACGTTCTCAAAGGATAAGAAAGGCGCCGCTCCAGACAACAGGACATCTGGCAAAGTGGAGAATTATTTTATGCATCGCTGTAACAAGAGAGCACATTGCTCGCTGGGGAAACAAGACCGCTGGGTGCCAAATCTTCTAATTAAATTCAGAGAGTCCCATCATGCCATGAAAATGGCTCAGTTGATTTAGCAGATTGGGTCGCAAAAAAAAAAAAAAAAACTTCCTTATTTTAATATCGCCGCGGTCCTATTTCACTTAACGGGCTGATGTCAACAGATGTTGTGTTATTGTCTTGTGCTGGCTCCTTTATTTCTCCTTGCCTTTTTTCCTGTTTAGTGCTCAAAGCTACACAAATCCCCCGCTTCCCCTCCCCCCACCGCCCCACTGATAAGAAGCAAGGGATGCTGCTTCTTTCCTCAGCAGAGATTTATTTACGAAAGTCATTTTGAAAATTAATTTTTGTTTTAAAAGCCCGTTTTTTGTTTGTTGTGAATCTAAAGACCTTCTATGGAGAGAGGATTTCTGCGCCCTAGATAATGGTTTCCTCTTGGTCGACAACACACAGCTCAGCAAATGAAAGGTTCCATACAGTGGAGTGTTATCCCTTTGTAATAGCAATAGAACCACTCTCCCAGCCAATAATGAATGGGACAGATAATAATGTAACCAACGACATTATTCAAATGATCCCTCAGCAGTCAGAGCTCTGTGTAATGATGCTCTCTATTTGACAGTCTATGAAACGGCAGCCATTCATTTCCAAGGCCCACAAAAAAAACAGAAGTACATGACATGATTATTATTACGATGCGTGCCTCTCGTGTCACTGAGAGAGGACATGGCCGTGCTCGCTGCATGCCGCATTAAAAAAAGTTTAAAAAATAGAAGAAGAAATGAATCATTCAGAATCAGAATCACTATCTCGTGTGTTTACTGTCAATTATCATGCTTTCCGGACGACAGTCCATGCAGAGAATATTGTGGGAAACTTTAACCACATCATGGGATCAGAGGAGTGGATGTCACAAAGCCAAAGATGTATTATGTTGTCCCAGTAGTGATGCCAGTATATATATATATATATATATATATTAGGGCTGTCAGCGTTAACGCGTTAATCTATGCGATTAATTTGGCCGCGTTAACGCACTAAAATATTTTAACGCAACTTTGTTTACTTACGGTGTTCGTTGAAGTTTTTTCACTCCCCTGAGTGTCAAACTGCGGCAGTGCGGTTTAACACTGTTTCCCTTTTTAAAACAATTATTTCTCCGCGAAAATAAGGAGCAGAAATCAGTTTAAACTCGTGGATGAATCAGTCGGGTTTCCTCCTGCTCCTCCTTCCTCCCGTCTGCTCCTCCGATCCAGAGGAACGGAGGAGCGACGTGTCGGGTGACGCGGCGCGGAAAGAACTCGTCACACGAAACCTTAACCGTGATTTGTCAATCTGTTTGTCTGTCAACATTTTGCGAAAAAATCAACCAATGAACACTCAGTAAATCACAAAGGACCTCCCACCTCACAGGTAAGGCTCATGAGCAACCTGTCAGTCAGAGAACCAGAGAACACGGCGCGAGGACAACTGAGCCTCATTATGTAGAGATGAGATTGTTCTGGAATGTTTGATGAAGAACACGTGGGTATGTCATATGAAAACGCCTTTAAAAGGTGAATTTACATTTTTTTGTAAAATGGAGAAAATGAGCCCAGACTCCAGAGGGTTAACGTGACATATTTGAACATCAGTCAGTTTACCAAGGCCACTGGTTCTGCTGCTGTCCAGTGTTAAAGATGACAGGACCAATGGGGTCTCAATAGCCTATACTTCTTTTTTTTTACTAATCTGGATGTTTCACTGAAGAAACAATTTATCATCCACAATATTAAATACCTCGCTGGCACTTTATAGGTAGGAGCCTCTTTGAAAACACAGCTCTGTGTGAAGTTTTGTCTTTAAAAAGAAGAAAAAAAACCTTTTAATCGCGATTAATGAATTTCAAAATGTGCGATTAATTAGTTACTTTTTTTTAATCGATTGACAGCCCTAATATATATATATATATATGCAGTCCATGCAGAGAATATTGTGGGAAACTTTAACCACATCATGGGATCAGAGGAGTGGATGTCACACAGCTACCAAAGATGTATTATGTTGTCCCAGTAGTGATGCCAGTATATATATATATATATATATATATATATATATACTACCGTTCAAAAGTTTGTGGTCACTTAGAAATGTCTTTATTTTTCAAAGAAAATCACTGTTTTTTCAATAAAGATAACATAAATAAAAAATACACACTCTACATTGTTAATGTGGTAAATGACTATTCTAGGTGGAAACGTCTGGTTTCTAATGAAATATCTCCATAGGTGCAGAGACGCCCATTTCCATCAACGATCACTCCAGTGTTCTAATGGTACATTGTGTTTGCTAATCGCCTTAGAAGACTAATATCTGATTAGAAAACCCTTGTGAAATTATGTTAGCACAGCTGAAAACAGTTATGCTGGTGATATAAGCTATACAACTGGCCTTCCTTTGAGCTTGAAGTTTGAAGAACAAAATTAATACTTCAAATATTAATCATTATTTCTAACCTTGTCAATGTCTTGACTATATTTTCTATTCAATTTTCAATTCATTTGATAAATAAAAGTGAATTTTCATGGAAGACACAAAATTGTCTGGATGACCCCAAACTTTTGAACGGTAGTGTATATATATATGTATATATATAAATAGTGCGCTCATATTTGAAGATGTTGACTCTGCACTGACCTTTGTCCACCCTTCAGGCAGTAAGGGTAATTACAAAAACACCGTCAACATGTCACCTTGCTAACCACTGATGATTGATGGATGTCGTGCAGTAAAACTATCTAATATCATTCATTATTTACATCACTAATAGAGCCAAACTGGAGGACGAATACAATTGTGTTCGCACTGAATGGGGAAAAAAAAAACTTCTCCAGAGGCCACTTCTCCGAGAGGAGCATATATTAAATACCATTTCCTGATAACACAGAGCAGATTCTCGCAGTCGAGTCGCTTCAGTTAAAAAAGGACTGTACTTGTGGCTGGAAGGCATGTGGCTGAGAGACCACGACTTTGGCACAGGTGAGCGGGATGCTGAGCAGGGAAGATGGATGACACAGCGGAAGACTGTCTGCATTATTCGGTTTGTCCGCCCACTCACAAGCGGGGGGGGGTTGGAGTGACGGAACCAGCGGGGCAGATGGGACCAGAATCTGACTCATTCACATAGGCCGTGGACTTGCCAGTTGGCGTTTAGCCTGTGAACTGAGGGAGAAAATAACACCTTCTAAATAATGAAATAATCCTTCATTTAATGAAAGATTCAGGCTCCGTGTTCGTTCACAAAAAAAACCCTGAAGGCCTTGGATGAGGATTACGTTACCATGGCAGATGATCCCCACATGCGAGCGAGTGACGCTGTGCCCTATGAATATTGCTCCTTCTGCCTCCGCCTCTCCCTCGGTCGTATGTCTTTGACATGGTTTCCTATGGCAGGGCGTGAACTGTTTTAATTTGTCGCACACAAAGCAAGGGAACCGGCCCTTGCCGACACATTACGAGGCGGCTACAGAATAACAGATGGACGTGGAAGGACACAGCAAAACCGGAGCGTGCGCTCGTATCAGACAAGTGTCGCGTGGTAGCAGGCTGAGCACACTGCAGGCACGACAAGTATACTGTAGGTTTAGAGCCAAAGATGTGCACACATCTGGAGAAGCTTGGTAATATAAGATTTACACTGCAAGCCTTGTGGGGGCGGACCTATCAAACCATAACTTATCATGTTGCTCTAATTAGCCTTTTTCCACTGTGCAGTTCCAATGTGTCCTCATCGGCGGTCACAACCAAAAGTCAGTCTCCTAAAGTGCTTTTGTCCACAGGCATCCCATTGTCTTACACCCACTGCCCCAACGTCCTGCTTCTAAAGGCATTACATACAATGATTCGAGTTAGGCTCAATGCCATGTGACAGCAAACAAAGTGCAATGTGATGTTTGATTGCATGTTATTTGATGGCTTTTTTTGGAAAGCTCAGACTCACTGCTCGGTGGCAGGCGTAGACCGTCTCTAATGCTGCGTTCACACCAAAAGCGTTGCGAATATTCGGGCGTGGCTTATCTCCGTGGAAACAGTTATCATTTCCGTCATCCACCACGGAAGAAATAATCGTTATTTCTGCTTTATACTTATTGTGGAAATCCCACACACGTCATAACATCTAACACCCTCGTGTTTGGGTTCATGACATCTCCCGTAGGCTCACACGGCTCGTGAATTTCACCGACTACGTCTGAATGACTTCCGCTTCCAGCGCTACTAGAGTAGCAGCAGCAAGTTAGATTCACCAATGGCACGACGACAGTGATGGGCAGAGCGTCCCAGCGCTGATTGGCTTTCCAACTCAGCATCGCCAAAGTTAAAATATTTCAACTTCACCGAAGTTTAAATATTTCAACCATAAGTTAAAATGTTTAAACTTTGGCGAATGAGCCAAATGTTTCGCTTCACTCAATTCGCGTCATTCTCATTTTCGGCCCTAGTAAATGTGCGTTATTTCCAGCCATTTGAGTCTGTGCATTGACTCTCTTTTTGTTTGCCTCGCTTTTGGTATGAACTCAGCATGGAAGGGGACGTAGTCATCGTGACGTCGCCCGTTGGTTTGTGGACCGCTGCTTTGAAGCCTCGAGTCTCATCGATGTTGCTGTCGCCAATTTTGAATACGTCCTTTTTTTGTAGACAATGAACAGAAGTTCCCATATTTGGAATGGAGAGATTTAACTTAAAGATGCCGTTTAGTGGTAGCGGCAGCGACCTGTCAATCACAGTAAGCATACCCTGCTTTATAGTCTACTTGACTAAAATAACATCATGCTGTATTGAAGAAGACTTGAAACTAGAGATTGAGACCATAAACTTATACAATCTTCTTTTTGCAACCAGATGACGCGGTGAAAATAAGACACTTCTCTGGTAGAGTCCCTGTCAGAGCTGTTTTGGAGGACGTGCCACATTCTCCCTGTGTGGACAGGTCAGGTGATTGGCCTCACAGCAGGAGACTGTGGAAGACAACAGCAGGGAAAACAAAAGCAGGCCGCCGTTGGCTATTCTGTCAGCGGAGCCAAACCACTGTCCAAGGCAAGGCAAGAGGCTACCTGAGATTACTTCTGGGAACCTCAAGTTATCACATGATGCAATAGGGACACAGCTGGCCCCCACATCGGTATTACTGTTTGACTGTGGACACTCAAACTGACCTCGTTGCTGCCTTTGATTATTCGGTCTTCCAACAATTGTTCCTTCAGGCTCCGTTGTCGTTATTTTGGCTGCTGGCCATCCCTTGCTTCTCCTACTGCCATACTCTTTTTTTATTTATCCGTCTATTTTCTCAGATTGTGTCTGGTGTTTTGAAAATTGCACCTGCAAATTTCCTACTTTGATTGAAACTTTTTGTATGGACTTAAAAGGGCTCCACAGAGCATATATTGTCTGCTAGACTTTATTTTTGGACTCCTTGGATTGAGACGAAGAAACATTATGATAAGGGGGAGTTCTTTTCCTTATCAACCTGTGTGTTGTCGGAGGGACTCCCTGTGATTGCAATCGCAGCGAGCGCTTGTGCTTTGCTTGTGATCAGAGAATAAATCTACCAGAACGAGAGAAGTTTTTGGCTGAATTCTTCCGAAGGCTCTACCAGGCATCCAATTTTAGTACAGAAAAGAGCTAAATACATACAGACACAGTAACAATTGCCAATATATTTGAGCTTAGATTGGTCCAAATTGTATTCATGGAAAAAACACTTATTCAGAGTAATCACAGAGCGCACATTGTCACTAACTGTGAATAAATATCACATTTTAGGAAAAATTAAAAGATGGAGAAGACAGAAGGGTTAACGAATGTGAATGATGTGCTTACGTACTCTGTGAACGTTAGCGCTACAGGTTTTTATGTAGAAATGCAATGTTACTCAACATGGCTAACCAATATCACTATTACACCACACTTAACCATAACTCGCTCCAAATCCACAGAACCAGCCTGAAGATGGACAACATCACTGGTAATTATGTTAGCCCTGAGCTAATTGCAAACTGAATTAGCTGTGGCAGAGCTCACTCTCGCGCATGATCCTCCTGTTTGAGATTTTTTTAAAGAGAAATGAGTCTGATGGCCATCACATGCGGATGCAGACAAACAGCACGTATGCATTCTCCACATCGAGATTTTAATTTGATTTGAATGCCCCTCTTTTAATGAATATTCCATGAACATTTCATGGTGTCACACATCGCTAATGAAAAAAAACAAATTGGCTTGGATCACACAGCAGAAATTGGTGCTCTCCAAACTAATCGGGAGAATTATGATATGAAATAAGAAGCACTTTGACCGGATCCCTCAGCCGAGGTCAGATTTCTTGGGTCTAAGGCTGATTGGATTATTCTGCTATTCAAGCAGAAGCGCTGCCTGACACACAAATATAAAGTGAGAAAATCCAATGTGTAAGCCCAGATGAGATGCTAATAGAACGGAATAATTGCCCTCGGAAGAAATTCAAAGGGAGGCTACGCACATGAGATATGTTGAGATCGAGGGCAAGGCCGACATCCGATGCCATCGCAGCTCAGCTGCTGTAAGAGGAGGAGGCTCGAGAGCGAGATATTCACACAGCACGATCAGCTTGTATGTCGGCAATTGTAACAGCAATAATCCCTTCCCTATCCACAATGATTCTGCATGCTTCTTAGCTTTGCCACTCGGCCTGCACCAGCCACTGACCCATGCCTCTGGACGTGGGCTCTTCCGTCGCCCTTTGTTCCACCACACAAACCTGATTCCTCCCACGAAAATGTATTCCCCACAAAACTGCTGCTACCGTGCAAACCTGTGGCGGTCTCAGCCCCCACCCACAGCCGGTTGGCCGCGCTGGGAGCGGAGCCATATTCATAAGTGGGGAAAACGCTGTTCCTCTATCTAATTAAGCCTGTCAATCACAGCGCAGTCCCAAGACTCTAACCATTTCCCTCCGCTGCTGATTAATGGCATGAAGTGAGTTTATCATTGTGCCATATGCGGAACGCAATTCATTTCCATCAGCTCCGGGATGTCCTGCCTCACTATTTGTGACCGTCCTCAAGCCGGGTAGATACGGCGCAGCGACGCTGCTTGTTAGTATGCTAATATAAATATCAGTTTAGCACACACCTACGAATTACCAAGCTATGAGGCAGGAAAGTATCCCCTCCAGGTTGACATGCATCATGGAAGAGGCACGCCGGGAAGGGATGGCCATTAATCAAATCATCTGCAACTAACAAGGCAAACTTATTTTTCTTTCTGGATTCGCAGAATAGGAACCCGGGGGATTGACAGCTGGCTACATATGCAGTAACCCGGGGTGACTTCACGCAAAGCACATTTAAATACATTGATCAGGCCACATTTATTCACCAACCTGCTGATTATGTTTAATGGGACGTTCCCCACTGATGAATTATGACAAAGCTTGTGGAATATCTGCAGTGTGCATTTATCTTTTAAAGCGTTGCAATAAAAAAAGGACTCAGGAGCAAAGCCGTCACGGTTGACCGTCAATTTTCACATTTTTCAATTTGACAAATTAGAAAAACTTGCATTCCCATATTGTGGGAAATTTATGAACCGTTCAATCAAATGCCAGCTCTAATTAAACGTTGCATTGATTTAGTGGGGAAATCTTTTTCTCAAACACAGCACAAAGAATGTAGAGCTCTGGACCTGCAGATTGATAACTTAAGAGGAGCATGCTGATTAGTTAAATGTATTTTCCTTTCCTATTAACAGCTGTCAGATTGCTTTTTGGATTCATAGCCGCTGCATTCACTTAATTTCTACGACATGGGTGTTTAATTTACTCGGTCAGCTGTGTACTTTGCATAAACCCCCACCAAAGGGTAGTGACATCTTACTCCGCATCACCCGGTGTTGCTATAGGTAACAGGACTTTATCTGATGAACCGATGCGTCGGTGGTGCTTGCAGATAAATCATCCTTATAGCTTCTATCTATTATCCTCGTGTCTGCGACTTTATCTTGGCAGCTGTACGATGTCATTGAGGGAGACGCTCCCCGGCGAGGCCTACGAGTCTGAGCAGAGAGACGCTGCATGCTAAAGAGCTGCAACGGGCCCCAGGAGGAGCCAGCGTGTACATGCCGGTTGGAAACCAGCCTCACCACAATGACTGTTACCTTATCAACACAAGGATGAAACAACAAATGTGCTTAGAATAAATGTGGTTTTGCAGCTAATGTGTGCGTTACAGTGGGGAGTTTTAATACTTTAAGAAGACATTGGAACGTAAAGAGAAATGGGTTTCTGGACCGGTTTGACCGCGCTCAGGTTGTCCCTGTATTCCCCAAATGTTCTTGTTTACTCCGCTGCCAAGGTGGCATGCAGGAATGAGTCTGATCCAGCCTTCAACCATATAGAAACCATTAGGGTGACCAAAGGTCACGCTCTGTCCGGAGCAGTTTTTTTTTTTACTATTCGTCCTGCATGGAGCAAATAAGACAAGTGTCCCGCATTCTAATAAACACGTAATTCATAAATAAGGAATGTGTGATTTATTTGTCCATGAATCATTAATTCCTCATATGCTGTGCAAATATCAGTCCGTGGCCCCCTCTGCTCAACCAATGTCTTCTCTGCTGGGAGAGTTTCTATGGTTACCGGGACTTTTATGTTCACATGTGGAGCGTGCTCGCGGAATTGAGGTGCGAAGACGAGAAACTTTTTGTAAACAGTCACTGGACATTTTGGTGATGGGTTTTAGGCGCACTCTGATGCTCGACCCTGCAGCCCTCAGTGTTTCCCGTTACCGCAACCAGGGCGGCCTGCCAACGTTTAGTTTGTCCCGCAACACCTACCGAGATGTCATCAGCCGACCCAAACCGCCCTGAAACAGAGACCCCGTCATGATTTTTACATCATCACTCTTCATATTTATTCAACAATCGTGTTTCTGATTAAATTATTTACAAGAACACAGTGTAGAAATACTGATGCAAATAAGTGTAACTTTTATCGAAATAATTATCATCGAAATATACCTCAGGTGCCAATAGTTAAAAGTATACTCATTATGCTGAATGGGCTATTTTAAATAATATATGTATCATTGGATTATAATCATTGATAAATGAATATCAATGAATATGTTTATCAATGGTAAGATAAGGCTAATTGTAACTACTTTATATACTTCATTCTTGGTCTTAATACTATTAAATAATATATAATAGTGTAATGATTAATTTCTCGTTTGTATAATAAATCTGACTTAGTCCATGGACATGGTAATTGCACCAGAACAGAAGCCAGAACTGTTAACAAGAGCACACATTCTTCATAAATCTTGCTTTTTTAATTAATTCTGTCCTCAGAGTGCACCGGATTGATACAGTTAACTTTAAATTATATAAAATCTCTTCCCAGGAAGCTTGCTCCCCAGACCTTCCTGGAGGGTCCGCGGTCCACCCACCACAACATCCTGTGGCAAAGCCTGAGTCCTGGTTCTGTCTCCGACTCGCCCACACACAACAACAGAACACTCATTACAAGTCTCATGTTGCAGTTTTAGAAAACTTTGCAGTCTCAAAAGAGATTTTTGGACCAACTACTAATCATACTTGTATGACTAAAGATTTCAAATAAAAAAGTATTTCTTGAGATATACACTGGAGTCATAGACCTGAATTTACACAAAATGTTTTCAAGACCAAAGGAAAAAGATATGATTAACATTCATTTTCTCTAATAGCTCATCCATTTCTCAGACATTACATTGATTGTGTATTAGTGAATATTTAGGGTTTCTCTTGCATATTGACCTCATCTGTTTAGCATCTATGCAATTATGCAGCACCACAATGAGTCATTGTGTCCAACCTGCTTTTTGAAATGACCCCACAAATGTCAACTTGATTTTGTGCATTCAATAAATCGAAGGAAATCCCCTACGGGTGATATCGCAGTCATGAAGTGAACATTCTCCGCAATTATATATTTTCATTTAGGCACACAGAACGTGAGCACACACCACTTTAATGCCACGCTCATCGCAATCTAATCACTTGGCTTTAACTGTGTTCAGTTCAGAGATTGGACCACATCATGCAGCCAAGGCAGATGCCTTCAGGGACACATGCCACCCCATACATGACCCACATCAGTGAATCCCCACTTATATTCATCAATGAGAGATACAAATGGGAGGACCACGGGGGAAATCACATCAAATTACAGTTTTGTCCATGCACTAATGGCAGTATATGTTCAGATATTGGTTATATTACCAACTTGGAATTGCAGATTGGGATCACTGGAGAATTCAGTGTCGGCAGCTATCATTTCTTATTTAATTTGCATGTCAAATGAATCATGAGTGCCCCCACCCCCACCTACCCCGTAACAGCTATTGGGTAGATTGACACGTCTACTGTGGCTGCACACTGGCTTACTACAATGCGGCGACGGCTAATGACACATTCTCAGTGTACAGTAATTAGAGCCCCACTGTATTGTAAGGAAGTCTTTTTTCTGAACACGAAGCGCACACAAAAAAAAAAAACGACGAATGAGTCAAGTCGTCCGTGGATGAGAAAATGAAGATGGCCATTGTTGAAGACACGGGTGGGAGCATGTTCATGCAGAGTACTGCGTGTGTGTGGTCTGTCAGATGCGTTCTCCAGCAAAGCGATTAGCTTCCTGCTTTTGTACACGATGATGAAACGTGGCCTCTGAAAGAAGCAGTGCGACAACATGATGCTGATGAATTTATCATCAAACGGGGTTTAGCGCTGGACGGAATAAACATGAAGCACGTTATCTCATGTTGAAGATGGGGGGTCGACTGTCCGTGAATACAGAGAGCTCTTTTTTTCTTCGCTTTTCTTTTAAGCTCAACGGAGCGTATTGAGCACTGGCTGGTGATTAGGTTGCACATGGAGGGGGGGCAGCATGAGTGAGAACTGCCAGGAGGATAATAGCCTGTAGTTTCAGAGGGGTCAGGGGAAACACATTATGCAAACTCCTCTTCTATATTGCTGTTCACTCATTTTCAATTCTAATGAATAAAATAAAACTGTGCCCGTGTCGGTATTTGTTGACTTGCAAAATGTTGTGCAGCGTGCCATCTGGAGAAGAATCGTATGGGGAGAAGTGTCAAGTATAATTCGTAGCAGCGTGTCTTGGGTGTGAGAGGAGCACTGGAAAAGGGAGTTGATTCATCATACTGCAAAGGATGTGCCTTTTTTACTTCACAGCAGAACAGCGGAACATGTGTGGTCTGTGCCTTGCTTCCCGCTGCCATCGGACACTTTTCTTTTTTTACCAACACATGAAATCATATTCGCTGTCAGAGGTCAACCCAGAAACCTCAAATTTAGAGATGAGAATGTATTTAAAATGTGCTCCGCACTATTGCTTTATACTTCATTCTGCACACTTGAATGTGTTTTTCACATGACAACATTTGGTGAATCAGTGTTACTGACAATGTGCTTACCTACGCAGAAACAGGAACGTGGAAATGAAACAGGAAGTTGTTTAAGTCATTTAGCGGCTAGCTAGTTAGCTTGCTAATTCCACCATGTCTTCATGTTAACGGCACACTGGTTACAGAAATATGAGAGGAGTGTCGAGCTGGTGGGCACTGTTTAAATAATACAATTCATATCTATGCCATATCTAGTGTGACCAGATTTGTGATAAAGAGGACACTTCATCTCGGGGGGGGGGGGGGGGGGGTAGTAGCGTATAGCATGCCGCACAAACAACAATGAAACTAGTGGAGGCGGCAAGATGCTCAGTGTTGCCAGATTGGAAACGGTGAAGTATCGTACCAAAGGCTCAAAATGGTCGTATTTGGAGGATAATTATCGTGTATCTGGCAACACTGAGATCGGTCGACCAATGACTGTATGACCAATGACTGTATGACCAATGACTGTTCTCTATCAGTGGCGGCTGGTGAATTTTTTTGGGGGGGGGGCGCAGTTGGGCGACGCGGTTTAAATAGCACTCAACAATGAGAAGAAAAGAGGTTTTGAGTAGAATATTGTAAAAAACAAAGCTTTATTTAAAGAAAACACCGTGCTCAACACGGTCCAATAACAACTATCAACACACTGTGACTTTGGGCATGAGAGGTTCAGAGCAGCTTTAAGGAACATTGGGTTGGGTTTCAGAGGTTTGCAAAATAAAAGAGTTTCACCCTCACATGAAAGAGGTTCAGAGCAGAATAGAGTCAGAAAGAGATCACATGTTACATTGGGTGTTTGACAGAGTAGACCCACTACTGTAAAGAAAAGTAGCCTCCTCTCTTTAAAGTTGGCAAACTTCTCAATAACTCTCTGGTTAAAGTCAATCATGTCTGTAACCAGTCTGTTTCCATGATTCTTGAGGGAATGTGTCTGTTTTTCAGAACTTCTTCGTTGTGTTTTCGATGCCAGTTCGGTCTCCTTCTGCTGCTCTGCTCTGCAAACAGGGTTAGCTTCATGCTGTTAGCGAGTTAGCTTCATGCTGTTTGCTAGATAACTGCGGCAAGATTCGTGCTTTACACTTGTCTGAAGCTCTTTAGATCCCTCACCCCGTTGTAGTCCAGAGAGTTTCAGTCCCAGGACTTTGGAACAACAGACAGGGGAAACTAAACAGCGCATTACTCACTGAGCCTCCAGCTGACCAGCTCCGTTAGCAACCTGCTCGCGCAGCTCCGTGGAGCTCTCTGGCTGAGGGAACGATACCGGTCTCTGATCTGCCGAATAGTCCAGTCACGTGAAATAAGAAACAATGTCATTGGCCAGGGCGCACATGTTTGCGCCCCAAGATTCACGTTTCATCCGCCAATGAGAAGCCGTCCTTGCCGAAACGACCGTGAAATGTTTGCTCGCTGCCGCGCACACACGTTTGGCCGGAGCCCCGAAAATGGGGCGGGGCTTCTCTCCGTGAGGATGAGTGGCGATATATTATTTATGTCACATTTAACTTAAGTGGTTGTTGACAGGGGCTTAGGTCTCCCACACACATTTAGTGCGTCAACACGGTATATTTACTCTTTAAATGATTTAGTATATAATGTTTTTTGACAGGATATATTATATTTTTTTCTTCTTTTTTTTTTCATCTCAAAATTTTAAGAGGGGCGGCGCCCTAGCGCCCTCTATGGACGCACCGCCACTGTTCTCTATACCGTCAGCTCACGCAAGAAGGTGGAACGTAAGGGAGATACCATTCCCAAAACTTGCAAGGGGTAAATACTAGTTTGTGAAAGACCCAGAGAAACACAAATATCCGACGAAGCAAAATCCCGGACGTTTTTGGAATACCTGCCGGACGCATTTTTTAGGTCTCAAAAACAGGACATGTCCGGGGAAAAGAGGACATCTGGTCACCCTACCATATCGCTATATTCTAAGCTACGATAGCTGTCATATTTACCCCGAGTCTTTCCTCGTAAGGAGGTGGGCGTGGGGTTTTCATCTCGCGGCCCCGTGCCCACTTTTCTTTTTGTAGCATTCTTTAGAGCGATGCGGTGGACCCGTTCCTATACTGGGCCTCCAGCTGCAATGTAATGCTCCCTCGTAAAAACGGGGCGCCACTGTTTGCCTCACCTCGAAGTCATTACCCAGCTCCCGCGTTAAACCGTCCCCTGTTCGGGGACACTATGCCCCACAGAAAGCCCCTCCACGCCACAGAGCTTATAAGAGGCTTGCAACAACTCCGAGATGAAACATGAACAGTGCCCGCAGAGCCAACAAGCTGCCGACAGATGTTACAGCCGCTGCTCGGCGCCCCATTAAAGCAACGCTCTGAACCCGGCGATAACTCAGCGCTGCTGCAGCATCTCCACATTGACCCGTTACTGCTTTGATTGGGCCTTTCTGTCAAAAAGGTCCGCCATCACCGGGGTAGGGGAGGTTTACGAGGCACAGCTAGAATACGTTTTTTATTTTATGACAGGCATTTCAAAGAAAAGAAAGAAGAAGAAAACACAAGCGATATCATTAATTCCACCACATAGCCGAACAATGCTGTTTGTCGCTGCGGATGCTTCTGCAGTGCGTGGGGGTGTCGTTGAAGCTCTCCTTCCTTCATAGTTCAACATTGCTTGTTTGATGCAACCCATTTAGGTCAGGCAAACTTCCTCATGGTGTGCTGGACCGTTATTGCATCGCTGACCACTTCACACATTCACTACGGAGGCATGTGTGTCGTGCTGTGCTCGGGGAAAGAACATTTTTTTTAAGTATTACACAGCCGGTAGTCTTGTGCTGTGCATGTGTAGCACTGACTCATTGGAATGGCCAGACGTTACACTTGAGCATCGGTGTCACGGTGTATTATTAAGCCTAATAGGGGTAAATGCCAGTTATGCTTACTCTGATTGTAAGTGGGTGTGCTGTTTTTTATCTGGAGAGTGTAAATATTTTTGTGTTTTCGGCAATGAAAGTGAAACACATGTGTTAAAGCCTTATGTATTACTGCCAACTGATGAGTATCAAGTCTTTTTTACGTTTCTTTTTTATCTTTATGCTGCATTACTTTGCGGGAAATCGAGCCAGGAAGCTATCGTACTACGCTGGACCGGACTATAAACACAAGTTGGATTATATGTCTGATGTAGTTTTTGTATCTCTTGTAGTTGCTCTTTTAAATTTTTCTTGCTTATGTGTGCTGGTGTAAAAAAAAAAATATCTTGAGGTTTTATGTGTCATAAAAACCATCCAGTCTCTCCTGAGAGAGATTTGCATAATTAACATAAACACCTCTGGAAAAATCTGCATAATTCCACATCACCTGTATCACACACATGTTTTGCTTCCAATAAATACAGAATTTATTCAAGTCAACAAACTCCGGACACAGTTGGTGGTTTAATTAAGAGGCAGGATGAACTCGGCATGGAGGTGGGCGTGTCTTGCTTCCCGGTGCTGTATCAACAAACCTGGTTTGATGCCTGAGCGGATGACAACCTCAAGGTTTCTCTCTGCCACAACAGAAGAGTTGTGGGCCTCCTCTTTAAGCTGAGCATCAACCTTGAATGTGCAAAGGCCACTTTTCTTTTATCTTCTTCTTTTTTTGTATCATCAATGCGGTCTTCAGTCTTGCTTATCCACCCAGAGCGACAAAACATGCACACTCTTAAGCCTCTTTGTAAAAAATGAGCGCTTGATTCATTCTTTATCCTTTTCACCATTTGCAGTGTTGATTTTCTATTTCCCAGACAAAAAACTTTATTGAAAGTTACCCAGGGAAATTTTTAAGTGGTTATAAAACACTCATATTTTAACGCTGATGCCTCAATAGAGTGCCGCAGCACTGAATCCAAGAATCCGGAGATGACTCAGCATCTTTGACTGTCCAGTTCCCCCTCATCTCAAAATCAGTCTTTTTTTGTTGTTGGTGAGATGTCTGAAATAATGTCTGTAGTTGACACACGCTTGGTCTACCATATAAATGAATGAAGGGAAGCTTCGCCGTGTCTGAATGAGACTTTCAAAAAATCCATCACGCCGATAATTCTGCCTTCACAGCATTGTTTTGTTGGCTTACGCTCATACGTTTGTGTTTATAGCCTAACGTTAGCTTTTTATTGTCTGGCGTCAAATTTGATTCGTGAAGATTCATTTACTGAACAAAACCTAAAAGTATCATAAACTTGTGTTTGCCACAGAGCTTTTTTTTCTCCAATAATCCAACATCCATTGGAACAATCCGATTGGCTATTTTTCAATGGGACCAGTGTGATGCTAACTTCCCTGCAATTGACCCACAGGAAACACTCAGAAGCACTGCCGCTTGTGTCCACATGGATCACCAAAATCTGCACAGAAGGAAAGTGTGTTAGTGTATTTTTAATGCCAGGTGTTAATAAGGATAGTCGTCAGTGTTTTAAACCTGAGCCTTTTAGAGTTCCTACTTGTTTAAAGTAGGTAGATTCGTTGTGCATACATTCAAATGATAGACGATTCGAAATGAGCTATTCAGTCGTAATTGTATTCTGATCATAGTAGTGGTTCCTCCCCCCCCCCCTCCCCCTCCCCCAGTAATTGGAATGGATTATGGTCAACGTCTTTTGCAGCTACATTATTATAAATCTATTTCATATTTGTTTATTGCCAAGCCTGTGTGTCAGTCTAATCACACCACTTTCTTCTGTAGCGCAGTGGCAAAAATAAGACATTAGAAGCCTGGCAGTTGTATTAAAGTGCATTAGGCAGATTTATGGTTCACCATGAATACGCTTATATGAACCAAACATCCATTTCGCATTTCCAATGAGTCATGCTCGATTATATTCAATGTGTTGTAGAGAGTATTATTAAGCCAAGTGGCTATGTGAATTAATTAAAGTACTATTTATTTGTATATTCAATATAAATGTCAAGCTCTGTGTGTGGCAGGATATTGAAATCAATCAGGCTTTAATATAACGGGATCCTCCGACTGTGACAAGGATCATGGCATCTGTGTCACAGGCTGGTCGCCCGTGCATGGAAGTGGGAGGCGGTCTGAAGTCTCAGACCGGCGACCCTCTGATCCAGAGCGGCGTCTCCTCGTGTACGACACCAGAGCAGAAGCGCAGCATCGGAATACACAGAAGCTCCCGATCATTCTGAGGAACAGCGTCAAAAAACCTACTCAGCCCTCTGTTAAGAGTATATTTCCTTTAGCATCCTGACACATTTGTCAGAAACTCATTGCTTTGACAGATAATCCTTGGTTTTATACATACATTTGTGGCAGCTTTATGGGGTCTATAGCACGATGGGTGACAGCCTCATCCCGTTCAGACCTGTTGTTTCTATCTTTTTTTGGGGGGGGGGGGCTTAACTTTAAATCGTGGCCTCCTCACACTACCACTCAGGAGGTAGAATTTATTTCAGCGTAAAGAAATGTGAGCGACATGGAGACAAGTGTGAGCACAGCACAAGGCCGGTCATGGGCAAATGAGTTGTCCATACATTATATCTCACATCCAATTGCATTAAATGTGTGCATACTGAATTTTCAAAAAATGTCAAGTCGCAATGTTTGCAATGTCTGCATTTACATATAAACCAGAGACTGAATCTAAGAAGTGGATGAAGCCTGATGCAGCCTGTCAATCACAATCTAGCCCCGCCCTAAAGCATAGCCTGCTTAATGGAATATTTGACTCTAAATGGACCTTCATTTACTTAATGAACGTCAGGCTGTACTGAAGAAAACTTCTAGAGATTGAGACCATAAACTCATGTTTACTGAGAGAATAAATCAGGTGAATTGTAGGGTCGTTTTCTCATAGACTTTTATACAATCAGACATAATGAAGCAACCAGAGGAGTCGCCCCCTGATGGTCATTCAAAAGAATGCAGGTTTATGGCACTTCCACATTGGCTTCCCGTTTCAAACTGAAAGTTGACAATATGGCTGCAGGATAACACCAGGCTCTTCAAAAAATATCTTGATAACTAATTTATTTCTGATGGTAATGGAAATAAACAGGCAGCACGACCACTAAGTCGGCTGAGCTGAGCTTCTGCATGATCCAGCTGTTTCCACATATCAAACATCTGGATAAAGTTTGATTGTGTTTTTTTCCCATTCTAAATCGTACACAAGGTTCTTCAACCATGAATTGAGAAGCAACTGAGGCGTTACGACCAGTGGCGGCTGGTGATTTTTTTTGGGGGGGGGGGGGGCGCAGTTTGGCGACGCGGTTTAAATAGCACTCAACAATGAGAAGAAAAGAGGTTTTGAGTAGAATATTGTAAAAAACAAAGCTTTATTTCAAGAACACACCGTGCTCAACACTGTCCAATAACAACTATCAACACACTGTAACTTTGGGCATGAGAGGTTCAGAGCAGCTTTAAGAAACATTGGGTTGGGTTTCAGAGGTTTGCAAAATAAAAGAGTTTCACCCTCACATGAAAGAGGTTCAGAGCAGAATAGAGTGAGAAAGAGATGCAGCACATGTTACATTGGGTGTTTGACAGAGTAGACCCACTACTGTAAAGAAAAGTAGCCTCCTCTCTTTAAAGTGGTCAAACTTCTCAATAACTCTGGTTAAAGTCAATCATGTCTGTAACCAGCCTGTTTCCATTATTCTTGAGGGAATGTGTCCGTTTTTCAGAACTTCTTCGTTGTGTTTTCGATGCCAGTTCGGTCTCCTTCTGCTGCTCTGCTCTGCAAACAGGGTTAGCTTCATGCTGTTAGCTCGTTAGCTTCATGCTCTTAGCTAGATAACTGTGGCAAGATTCGTGCTTTACACTTGTCTGAAGCTCTTTAGATCCCTCACCCCGTTGTAGTCCAGAGAGTTTCAGTCCCAGGACTTTGGAACAACAGACAGGGGAAACTAAACAGCGCATTACTCACTGAGCCTCCAGCTGACCAGCTCCGGTTATCAACCTGCTCGCGTAGCTCCGTGGAGCTCTCTGGCTGAGGGAACGATACCTGTCTCTCATTTGCCGAATAGTCCAGTCACGTGAAATAATAAAACGATGTCATTGGCCAGAGCGCACATTTTTGTGCCCCAAGATTCACGTTTCATCCGCCAATGAGAAGCCGTCCTTGCCGAAACGACCGTGAAATGTTTGCTCGCTGCCGCACACACACGTTTGGCCGGTGCCCCGAAAATGGGGAGGGGCTTCTCTCCGTGATAATGAGTGGCGATATATTCTATTTTTTCACATTAACTTAAGTGGTTGTTGACAGGCTGACGGTCTCCCACACACATTTAGCGCGTCAACACGGTATATTTACTATTTAAATGATTTGGCATATAATGTTTTTTGACAGGATGTATTTTTTCTTTTCTTTTTTCATCTCAAAATTTTAAGAGGGGCGGCGCCCTAGCGCCCCCTATGGACGCACCGCCACTGGTTACGACAGTATTGCATTAGCGCTGACAGCGTGCCTGTAATGTACACATGCCGATGACTTACTACCCTCCTCCTTTAATCTCTCCCTCCTCTGGCCAAATCATTATCAGTTGGTCCAGTTGCAAAGTCGCAGGTAGTAATCATAAGCCAATTTATATTTTAATGAGCATGACATTAGATGGAAGCGCTGCATGGGCCATGTTCAACGATGCTCAGCAGCGGCAGGCAGGGAAGTTTTGAGTTCTATTAAAAGGAAGTGGGAAAACAGCTGACCGTGATCTGTGGTAATTGGCGAGGCGTTTCCTCTTGAGCTTGCACTCACGGCTCGCTCAGTCACACTGGGTGGCTTCAATTAAAAAACGCAGCAGAAAGAGGAAGAATTGTGTTTATCACTCTTTTCCCAACGCAAACTGAGCGCGATCGATCCCCGACCGGAGCCTCGGTCCCTCACAAGATATGACACTCGGTAATATAGCACCACATTATTTTTGCTGACTGATCTATACATTCACATAATGAGCTGCACTTCCACCCTTCCTTGCCGGTTGGGTTGTAGCGCAGCGGTGTAACTGTATGGAAGTTGTGATATAAAAATACAGTTTCCTCGTCTTCTGTAAGTTACATCCACTCAGTCCATTTGAGATATGCAACATAACCAACAGCAATAGCTTTCCAACATTTTTTGTAGAATTTTAATTGATGAAGTATAGCACCAAATGGAAACACTCAAAGCATAGCTACCTCAAAAGTATATTTGAGTACTGTGTGTGTTTTGCAGAGCACGATGGAAGAAAGCCCACTCCAATTCACTCCAGGGTAAATCTAAACAAAATATGAATATTATTTTATGACAACATGGAGTTTAGTAACTGTCTTTGACATGTTGAAGCAGGAAGTGGCTGCATTGCATTGTGGTGAGCAAGTTTTCGGGCTCACTTCAATGAAACATTGTTGCTGTGTTGCGATTTGCCCTACCTGCTCTCTGACCTGAAGTCTGCGGAGGTCACATTTTTAATTTCATGACTTGAATCCACTCCCATCACACAACCTCACCAGGCACACCCTAAGCCAGCGGTCGGGAACCTATGGCTCTTCTGGTGACGGCATATGGCTCCCAGACAATTTTGAGTTGAAAAAAAAAATCTCCGCCCGCCACCCTGTAATTTTCTCTATCGCGCCAGATTACAGCAGCAGTAATGTCAGGTCCTCTTCTTAAAGACATCTTTGTTCTTTTATTAAACTAAACGTCTGTTATTGATCGTCTCCACAGCAGCATGTCATTCTGTCTTTAGTGTCGCGTTAACACTTCTCGGCTCGCCGTCTCGCGCCGCAGAGCTCCAATGCCGGCGTGTGCGCGCATCGGAGCGGAGCAAAAAAAAGTCACCCCCCCCCCCCCCCCGTAGCATCATGCAGCACCAGAAGTCGCATTAAAAGCAAGACATTTTAATTTATTCTACGTTAAAAATACTATATGACTCTCAAAGAAATATATTTGGCTTCTATGGCTCTCCCAGTCAAAAAGGTTCCTGACCCCTGCACTAAGCCTAGAGTTCCCAGATTAATTGTGTTGAGCATCAACTTCAACTGAATTTGCTCTAATTAATTAGCTCTACTCCTGCCGCCGAGAAATATCAGAATTAGTTGAAATTAGTTATTGGTGAGGTAGAATTAGTGTGTCAACAATATGACTAATGGGTTAAGTCTCCTGAGTGAGTCACTAATAGGCAGGAAGTGTACAAAAATAGAAATGACGTACGGCTCCTCCCCTCTCTGCTTTTGCTATTTATTTTTAAGTGTTGTAAAACACACTTTATAACTTAGAAAGAATATTTTCCACGCTCTAATTGACTAACTATTACACCTCTGAGCAGAAGGTGTCACAGCTACAGACATACACTCCAGCTCATTGACACGATAACAGCTCTGCTGAACACCACTCGCGGCGGCGCTGTGAACCAACAGTTTCCAGAAAAATAAAGCGTGTCAAAATGTTTCGCAAAAGATTAACGGTGTAAGAGAGCTGGGGGATCAATGAGAGCCGTTACCCTGTTAAACATGCACGTCACATACCAGTCAGCTTGTTGCAGTTAAAATGAATCTTTCCAAAAACCTCGAGCGTGTGAACTTTTGCTTTAATATAATTATAAAGCACGATTAAACCTGAATCCATCACTATAAGCTATTATGCTAATGTTCAACCCTTGGTGGGAATCTGCTGTGTAGCATAATATTTGCAATTTGATGGACACCTTTAATCTGAATGCCTCGAAGAAGCACATCGCGGCGTACTCCTCCACCGCCGCACAGGTTTGCTTTTCAATTTGGTCGGCCGCTCTGTGATCGACAGCTAATCTGACGCCATCTGAATTGTCAGCCCCACCTGCGCTGCTGCCAGCAGTTCAAAGCAAACATTAATAAGTATCCGCAAATGGTATTTGAGCCGGCTCTGTTCTGCTTGCATGAGACGGGACACCCATTACCACAACGATCATATCTATAAGATTAAATGTTTAGGACAGATCCACATCCATTTGTGGGTAATTATGGAATATATATGGCCTTCTTTGTTTCGTTAAGCAGTTGAAAGATAATGATAATGATTTTTGCCAGAGTTTTCGGGCCATTCCTTGTTTTACAGTGTGTACACTGCCGTTTGAGGTATTTTGTATAATGTAGAAATCCCATCAATCGCTGAGATGCATTATCAAGGGTATTAATAACCATCTGAACTTATTTTTTGCTCGTGTCACAGAAGTGTAAGACATATAATGAATTTTCCGTTGTCTTTACTTCAAACAACTTGAAAACAGTGGAATCTATAGATCAAACCAGTGATGGGGAGAAATAGAGGCTCCAGGTCCTATTGAACTTTTAAATTTAATGTTTTACACAATCTAGTTTGTGCAAACACAAAATGTGTAAAGAATAAAGTGTTTTGCATGAATATCACAATTGTCAGCTTTGGTTTTAATTTATTTCGGACATGATGGTTTCAACGGCGATCGGGAAGTTGATATTAAAACAAGATGATTTTTGATCTCACAGCCTCTCGCTACGATTGACATAACTTTGGAGAGAGCTAAAAGACAACGGGCTTTTCAATGATGTTTATCAACTCTTACATCAGATTATGAAATAAAACTCTAATGAGCATCATTGCCCACGTTATGTTCTCACAGTGTGAAGTTAACAGCGTCAGAGAGTAAACATTGTGAATCTAGTTCTTACCCTTCGGCTTCGCCTCTCGTTGAAAGTCTTCACCGTTCACCACTGGCCATGACCGTTAAAGTGATGGTTCTATTTCAAAGACGCGAATAGAATAAGTTATTTATAGAAACTGACGCTCTCGTCTGCATAATGTTTCGGGGCAGGATATGTGTAAGAGGCTGAAAGTGCAGCCACCGCTGGCAAATTTTAGAATTTAAACAAGCCACGCCATATTAAATGGAGAATAATTGTCTGGGTGAAGACCTAATTGGTGAAAATATAATTCCCCTAATGTTTTATTTAATACAGCTGTATAATTAATTAAATGGCCCGCAATTTATTATGAAGCAGCAACGCAGGCTGTCGAGACTAAATAGGATAATGACATAAAAAGCTGTGCTGGAACAATGGCCTCGATTCAGTCCCTCCTCGTTGAGCTGATGATTTCAGAGTGGTGGAGCGAACGGACACATCTAGTTGACGTCTCAATCGTTCACATTTTCTCTCTCCGACAACCCCAAACGCCATCTCGCCGGTCCCACGTTATTTTGGTCAACGTGGCCTTAAAGCCCCATAATGGAGTTTTTCCCTTGGAGCGCCCCCTTCAGTATTTAACATTTACTTCAGTGTCGTAAATACCCAGTTACGATAGATGCAGCCTCGCATACACTTGTATTGATGACCAGACGAAGTCAGAAACCAAGAAATGATGTCAACCGATAAGGTAAGAATATTCAAAGATTTTACATAAATATGACCGCATAGTTTTATTCATTGTTATATCGGAGATGAATGCTAACATAACCAAAAGAATGACAACATTTAGTTTAGATGAAATACCGATCGCGTTTTCAGCCTATACGTTGTTTTCTAAATGTTTGAATGTGGAGTACGTGTGATCGAATACAATATTGTTGACAACACCAAAAAGCTACATATTCATAATTTACATTGGAACGTGTAATTCATTACAAGAGACTTTGCTTGCTTCGCCCTTATACTGTAGCTGCGAGCGTGGACTGGCACTATATGACATTGCGTAATCACTGCCAGAAAGCAGGTCGAAGTACATCCGCCCCGGATCGGGCGGCCCCAGAATCCTACATAGCGGAGTTATTTCCCCACAGACCCCCGATGGCAATGGCGGAGGCGCAAATCGCCATATTAAAAGTCATTGTAGCGGCACAATTTTTTTCAAGCTGTTATTTTAAGGTACAATTGTTGCATAATGTTACTTTAAGCGAGACCCCGTAGCTAAACTGTGTGGTCTGCTGGGGGGCTGACGGCTGTGGGCAAGAGCAGAGAAGACACAGGCCACAGGGCTCGGGTGTTGCATTAATTCTCATTGTTCAGGCAGGAGTGAAAGTCTGTGGACACGGTCTTGAGATTGTCCTGAATGGGCCCCGGAGATTTCTCCGTTTCACGGCGAGCGTGGATGCAATTGCCCCTCGCCTTTTAATGTGTCCTGCTGCGCTGTGCATGCTGGGTGTCTTCTGTTTTTAATGCATTTCTCTTGTTCCTCTGAAACTTGTCCTACGCTTGCACACACACACACACACACACACACACACACACACAGAGAGTGACAGAGAGAGAGAGGAGGAAACACGTGTCCATGCACAAACACTCCCACGCACTTATACAAGTATAGACGGTGGAATGCAGTGCTGTATGTGGTGATGCAGTACGATGTGGAGCACTAAGGTTGTCTTGCAGTTGTGCGTCTATTGCAAATATGTGGAATAAAATGTTGCAGTTTGTGTTTGCTCACGTTGTGAAATCGTTAACGTCCAGTAGTTTTGAAGCTTAAAAGAGTCTTCAGAGATTTTTTGAAATGCGCTTATTTGCTCTTGAGTGAGAGGATTGAGATCTAATATCTGTCTGTTATATAAACATATATATATATACAGTGTATATACAGGACTGTCTCAGAAAATTAGAATATTGTGATGAAGTTCTTTATTTTCTGTAATGCAATTAAAAAAACAAAAATGTCATGCATTCTGGATTCATTACAAATCAACTGAAATATTGCAAGCCTTTTATTCTTTTAATATTGCTGATTATGGCTTACAGCTTAAGAAAACTCAAATATCCTATCTCATAAAATTTTAATATTTCCTCAGACCAAGTAAAAAAGATTTATAACAGCTGAGTGTTTGTCTAAGGCTCAGGAAACACCTTGCAGGTGTTTCTGAGTTAATTAGACAATTCAGCTGATTTATAAATCTACTAGTATACTTGGTCATGATATTCTAATATTTAGAGATAGGATATTTGAGTTTTCTTAAGCTGTAAGCCATAATCAGCAATATTAAAAGAATAAAAGGCTTGCAATATTTCAGTTGATTTGTAATGAATCCAGAATGCATGACATTTTTGTTTTTTTAATTGCATTACAGAAAATAAAGAACTTCATCACAATATTCTAATTTTCTGAGACAGTCCTGTATATACAGTATATATATAAATACAGTATATATATATAAGAAGATACAGAAGCCGTTTGTTCTGCTAAGCTTAGCTTAGCACAAAGACTGAAAACGGGTGGAAACGGCTAGCCTGGCCCTGTTCCAAAAGTCACAACATCTGCCTACTGTTGGAGCCCCTCAATGAGGTCCCTAGTTAGCAGGAGAGGTTAGAGTCAGCTGACCATTGAACAGAGCATTGCTGTTTCCGCTTGTTTCCAGACTTTGTGCTAAGCTAAGCTAACGGTCCAGCTACATATTCCGCCTGGATGTGGTATCGATCTTCTCATCTCGCTCTTGGCAAGAGAACAAATGAGCGCATTACCCTCAAATGTTGTCCAATAAAAAATGATAATCCGTCATACATTCTGTCCTTTCAGCCCAGTCGCCACCAAAATAAATTCTATGTTTTTTGGCAAACCACCATCACATTAAATGTGTCCGTTTTGGATGGGGCAAGAGCAAGTAACAAGTACATCTTCCAACCGTTATTGCAGTGGTATAATAAGTTGTATTTTATTTTGTAATAACAAAGAGAAAGTCCACATAGGCAGGTGGAAATGGTGGCAGATAGGTGCAACAAACACATTACTTTCACCCTGGAGCTCACTGTTTGGGTGCCAGTTGAAACCAAAAGTAAATAATAATATATAATATAATATATGTTAACTTTAAGCTTCTTACACAACGTTTCACCCAGCGTTTTTATGCAACGTTTTACTCTTGTTAGGTTATAACGTCCACAAAGGGCACTGGACTCACATCCGCACGGCCGCTGTTCTTGTCCCATTTGTATGCAATATGACATTTTTACATTACAGTTTTATGCTTGGTAGGTAGGATAGTCCGCTACGTGTGGTTGTTTATTCATAAAATGTACATTGCTAAGGTTGTCACATAATATTATATTATGTTATTATATGTTAACACAACCATTGGGTGAGATACAAGCCTATTATGAACATTTTAGTGGCTCAGAAACATTCAGCGCATCCCGTTGCTTGTAAAAATATAAAATAACAAATAAAACAAAAAGTCCCGCCGACCGGGTCGCCCCGACACGGTCAAAGCAAATGTGAAGCAACTGCCAGCATCACACGTCGAGTCATTTGACTGATATCTGGAATGAGTGACTAACTGTTTTCCCCCTCTTTGTTTCCCCTCTCCCCATCTCTCTCTCTCTCGATGTTCTGCCACCAATCATCTGTTCAAATGCTGACACCTGACAGGTAAGCAACATCTCAATTTCCACACTATGACATCCAACGAAACATTGCAGCGACCGACCGGCACGATGCAGCCATTAAATGGCTCTGGTTAGGTAAATCCAACTCTCCATCAAACCAGCACTTGAACCTGTGCTTTGGAACTTTCCGGACACATTCACGCAAGCTCCACTCGAAATGACTGCGGAGAGCGCAGGCAGTCGACCTAAAAGAGTGCCTCATTGTTTCTTCCAAGAGTTAAGTGATGCAAGTATTAGTGTAGCTCTTCCTCGCGTAGGAGTCTCGTGATTCGGGCGCCTGCAGGCAGTTGTTATTGGCAGTTGAAAACAGCAATGAGTTTAAAAAACTGATTTCAAAAGAAAAAGGAAGCAGACAAGGTTGCTTGTTCACAGAGAAAGCACATAATAGATATACAAAGTGCATCCCTATGCACAGTGCAGCATGGCAGAAAACATTTCAGCAGAGCTTGCATACTTGCATTTGTTTGAAGATATCAAGGCTATTGTTTTGCCCCTGGAGGAATTTGGCTTGCTGGAAGAGGACATTTTTTATGAATTGTTTTCTATTTTGAGGCAGTTGCACAAGACGTGTACTGAATCTGTTTATAAACAAGGACATAAAAGGAACTTTTAATAATGAATATTGTTGGTGGGGTTTGAAAGAGTGCTTGTAAAACCGTCAGCTGACGGCTCTCTCTCTCTCCACGGGAGGTAGACCGCCGGCAAGTCGTCCCTTTGAATCTGACACTTCCGAGGGCCGGCGGTTATTTATTGTTTTTATCGACCGTATTGATTGAGATTAGCTGAGAGTCATCGGATCCACTTTGCGTACCGTCAAGTCTCTGCAGCAGTCCCTAACGGGGAATCATTGCCGTTATCAGTGCCTTGTATTCTCAAGCCGTGCCCACCGAACTGCAATCTCTGAGAGGCGTGCGATGAGGAAGCCAAATATTGACCGTCTTCGTCGCACCCTCAGAGGGCGGTTAGAGCTGAGGCCTCCTGACTGCTGCCTCAAGGTCCCTGAACTCCACCGTGAAGATATGGTTTGCTCTGCATTGACTTTCTGACTTTTGCATTTCTATGTTTGAACGCCACATTTTCTTCCTCTTAAACCGCGACTCAAGGCAGAGGCTGCAGGTGAGGCGTTGCTGTGCGCCGGTGATTCAGCCGATCCTCGTCCCACTCTGGGTGAGCTTGGATATTAGGCCATTTGTTTAGACTGATGATGCACCCGAAGGGCTCCAGAGGGGCCCCGACACCCCCCCCCCCCCCCCCCACCGTACTTATCATCACTGGACTGCACTGCTCCCCTCCAGCTCATTACACCCGGTAATGTAGCCGGCGGTCTCGTCAACAAAACTATGACAGCTGACTCTTCAGGATACAAATGATTTGCTCAGTGTGACAGGAAACTGCAGCTACAGGATATCAATATTTAAATGCTAGGAAGACAGCGCACCCCGGCTGTGAAAAGTGTGATTTGTATATTGATACTCAATACACTGCAGTACGCATATTGTCCCAAACTGAAACACTTTTTACTCCCCCCCCCCCCCCAAAATTCTGAAGATATTCAAATGCTTAATAGGACAGGCCCTCCTCTTTAGTTCTTTTGATCCACCCCATGCACTTAACCCCATCAACCAGCTTCTCCACCCCCACCCACAGCTTGTTTACTTCATTCACAGCACCGCCTTTGATTTTTGCAGGGCATCGGCGTGACACATCAGCTGCCAGGGTATTGTCGGGGTGGCTCGCTCGTCGCCGCCACTGTGCTGAGACAGGCGGGCGGCGGCGGCGAGACTGCTCGCTTCCCATCTCACCTTCCCAGCTCAACCTCCCAACTTGAGTAGTCACCTCGCATTAATTGAATCCTGTGCCACGCTGCCAGTCTATGGAGATTTATCTCCCACGGCTCAGACACACGGCCGGACCTGAATATAATCCTGCTCTAATCTTGAATAAAACATCTTGAATCTTGAATATAATCCTGCTCTCACCCGCACCCCACCTCATTGATGAACCGGGCTAATGCAGTGATTCAGTCATGCTGGTGTATGTGTGTGTGTGTGTATGCATGCATCCATTTTTCGGCATGAGTAGAGTACAGGCCGCTGAGATGGAGCTGAATGGAAGTGCAGTAGCTCTCTGTGTCGAGGGGTCGATGGCTGGTGACAGACTTGTGTCTTCATAAGGTTTTTGATGAAAGATAATATTTTGAATTGATTTATAAGCCAATAGCTGGTGTCCTGAAGGGAGGATTTGATGAGGATGGACAATAAGATACAGCATTAAACTTTAATGTGCTATAGTATTGTTGTTCTTTTGTATTAACAAACTTCTGTGTGTGTGTGGGGGTGGGGGGGGGGGGGCATAATGGTGGAAAGGTGCAGAGCACTTTCTGGTGTAAGGGTTGGAGTGCAGTGATTGATTGTCAGCCTTTAGAAACCGTAAACTACCGGCCCGTTTCAAACTCTGAATCAGTGTTTGTGACTCCTGCGCTGTGACCAGTGTGTGAAGATGAAGTGTCTGGTCAACGTCGGCGGGCTGGATCCGCCATGTTTTCATGCCATCGCTGCTGCTTACAGAAAATTAGCAGAACAGCGTGCTGGAAATGAGGCTTTAATTCTTGTCTCATTTGTGGTCTGATTAACAGTAATGTCATTAAATTCAGTCCCCGAGGAGCCGTGGTAAACAACTGTCATTGTATAGTTCAGATCTGTTGGTTAATGGGTCCCAAAAGTGGGAACTGCTATAATCACATTAAAAACACTATATTCTTTGTTGTTTCAATATGCTAAATTAAAACTGTTGGTAGGAAAAAAAGAAATTAAAATGCAGAATATAACCAATGAATAACTGTTTTCTGTTAGAAAACTTGCATATCTTAATTATTTTTAGGAAAGGTCATGAATGGATTTTTTTGTTAGCTCGCCATCTGATATGTCAGAGACCCCATCAATGTGGAGCCGAATCCAAGGCCTGTGACCTGATGAGGCAGCACAAGTCTGGGATAAACTCAATCCACCAGCCTTTTCAAACAGTGTTTAAGGTTTCTGGATCTCTACTTTTGAGAAGGACGGCATTTGGAGGAAAGTAGTTCTGCAAGGCCTTGTTCCATTGACAGCTCGGTGGATCGTGAACTACGTGTCTGAAATGTGTCACTCAGAGCCGCTTGGCCTTGGATCTGTTCCCCGGTTAGACGGCAGCACAGAGAAGCCCCGATGACTTTGTTCTCCATTTCTCTCAAGGGTGCCAAATGCAGTACTGGATTTACTGGCAGATGAATCAGCCACTGCACGTATATATATATATATATATATATATATGTAATGACAGAATGTTTTTGCTGAACGTTCCTGTTAAACCCTGGGAAATTCAACCTAAAACTATTATGGATTTGTTACAGTTCGTGCATTACGCTAACTATGATGAGTCAAAGTTTTTCAGCAGTTCCAATCATGTCCAATCCCACTTATTTGCTGACGTACTGATGACGCATTTACCAATCAACTTGCATTCCCAACGGCTCTCAACATGGCCACGCTAATGGGACCGACATAGCTAATAGTGTTTACCTGAAGGGGGAGAGGGGGTCCACAGGCTGGGCGCTATGCTTCTACTACAATGCTGAGCGGTGGCCAGGAGATAACCAGTGGGGCACGCTCACATCCACTGGAAATGTGCACGGGTCCAGAGCAGACAACAAAGCACAGAGAGGCTTGGAATAGAGCGACGCACAGAGGGAGAGCGCCTCCATCTGCTCAGATAAACATCGTCCCCGATATCTTTGCAGAGAAAATACTTGTGTGCTGACAACTTAATGCTCTCAATGTCAAGTTTTACTCTTTAAACGTCAACATCCAAACAAAAATGCAATTTAGGAATGACAAACCAATTCAATTAAATAAACTAAAACGTTTTGGATGCTTTACTGAGGATACTTTAATGCTTTGTCAAAAAGACCCGTGCTTACTTTATTCGACCCAACAAGCAAAGTTGCGATACTTGTATTTATCCGGCCCTGTGGCCACAAATCTGAGAAACTCAGACGCTTCTCCGTCTTTGTAATTATGTGTTCTTAGCCCCGTGGCATTGCTTATTTATCCTGCTCTTTCCTCAGTGTTGTCCTCCAACAGTGATCAAATAGCTCGGGGATAGACAACCACCCAGGCCGCGCTTGCCAGCCCACCGACCCGCCGTGATTACCCACAGAGGCAGCACGAGGCGGCCTGATTACCGCCGCAAAATGGCGGATGGCTCTGATGGAACCGGCGGCTTTGAAGTCGCCGGGAATCCCACGCATTATCATCCTGCTCGGTGCTCCGTTTTTCTTTACAACATCCTCCTTCCGTCAAATATTTGTGTTCTTGGATATGGCTCGTTCAATGAGGTTTCCAGACCTTGAGTCTCATTAAGAGAGGGGAAGTCGAGCCCCTTTCTATAGCGGACTGTGAGCACATTACAGTCAGACGCTTAAAAGTGACTTAACACTTGAGCTCATTAAAAAGAAAGAGAATACATGTAATTAATTACCTGGGGGGGGGGGGGGGGGGGGTAACACTGATAATTGTATTAGGTAACCGGAAATATGGGTTGTGGGCTTTGAGCAGGCAGCCGTGTTAGAAGTACAGAGGAAATGGCCGAGACCTTTAAGATGTGCAGCTTCTGAGGGGTTTTCTGTTCCGTCTTACACCTGATGACTGGCTCTCACGGTCACCGTGTCACATCAAAGACTGAGAGAAATCCAATTCGTCGGGAGTACCGTACCAGAAGAGCAGCAGACGACAGTCGGCCGGGCGACTGGGCAGTATTTGTTAATGTTATTTTGAAACACATAGCTACAATACAGCTGGTTGAAAGTGACCTTATTCATCTGTCTCTGTTGCTAAAGAACTTCCCTACATCTGTTACTATCTTTTCTTTTCTTGAAATAAACCAAACCTCTCATGGATTTACGTTCACTAACATATCAATTCAATATGTGCATAAATCCTGCACGGCAGTCCGTCTTGGACTTTGAATGACAAGTGGAGTGCATTACATTACCAGAGCCTATTGTCAGTCAGTAAGCTGGCAGATGAAAGGGACTGGAGTGGGTCCCTAGATGGTCGGAGGGGGGGGGGGCTTGTTTTTGATGTTAAGACGGCGCGTTGCATGGAGGAACACACTTTCTTTGTTTTTTTATCCATTCATGTGGTCAGTGCCTTGTTCATGGCGGCGTGTGGTGCCGAGCCATCGGGCAGCTGATGGTAGTTTTTAACAGTCAGCGCAGGAGCACAGGATGTGGGAGGTTGCTTTATGTTTGTATTATTACTTTGTATGTCAATTACTGCTAATTGAGTCAGAGAAGGTGAAATCTCTTTTTTAGATTGTATTGGTATTATTTTTTTAAAGAGTTCCCTATTGAAACCCCTCCAAATAAAAAACATATTTTCATACATTTTGTTCATATAATATGGAAATTATTATTATTATATATGCCCTATGTCAGCTGGGATCGGCTCCAGCGCCCCCGTGACCCTAATGAGGATGAAGCGGTATTGATAATGGATGATAATGGATATATTTTTATTAGTGCTGTGAAAAATAACGCGTTAACTCAGTTAATTCAATTACAGGTTTAACTAGTATTGTTTTTTTTACGCATTTAACGCATGCGCAAAATGAGCTTCCAATCCGTCTGTTGTTGGTCGTCTCTCCAGCAGCATGTCATTCTGTCTCTACGTGTCACGTTAACACGACTCCGATCTCCGGCTCGCGCGCCGCAGAGCTCGGATGCCGGCGTGTGCGCGCACATCCGGACGAAAATGTTTATATATATATATATAAATAAATAATAAGAATATTTTGTTGGTCCTTTACAATCTTGTTTTGCTTTGGAATTTCAGCTTTGTGAAACAGGAGTTGTCGTGGTTGTTACACGGCTCGTGGAAACGCCATTAAACATCCTGTGGATTCTAACACGCTGGCCAGAACCTGCTTTGAAAGCTGATTTTGATCAAATGTAAGAAGAACAAGCGTGCTGAGCTTTGAAACACTTTGGATCGATTAATGCCACGCGTATTATGCTTTTGAGATACATCTGGCTGCTTTAAATGAATCATCAGTCGTGCCACAAGAGGAAAATGGCGTGTCGCATAGTTCAACCGGACCGGAACCGGGTACGCCAGAAGTCATCCGTTTCATACCAGAGTGAGTGTAAAGTTTCCTTTCACAAAAGGCAGCAGGAACAAACAAACCCTAAACTGCGGGTGTGGCTAACGTCATTTCACCGAGCTCGTCTAAAGCCTGAGTTGGCGGTGGGGGAACAGGGTTTCTGGATCTGGAGTGGGCCCGTCACAGCTCCTGGAGGGGCAAGGTCACCTCCTCTCTGGCCCTGTGTGGAATGCCAGTTGACAAGAGGGGGGAAAACACACACCTTCCCTTCTCAGACACTTTAAAGAGCAACCACTTAAGTCTTTAGGGGTCTTTTTGATGATGCAACGCCAGGTAAATACTGTTTCACTCGGTACCCTATCCGAACATTTATTTAGCCCACTTGTGCACACCTTGCCTCGCGCTCCGTCTTTACGCGCCATCACTCCGCCTTGTGTTGAGATACACTCGTCCGACGTATTAAAGATTGTTAAATTAGGATCGCTGATGCACGATAGATGATTCACAGAAGAATGGAGTGATACACTGAGAAACTCCGAGATCTCATTGATGATCAATTAAACGCTTCATGGCTTTCTCACCACGAGCCGGGATTTTGTGGTGCGGAGCACGTGAAAAGTGAGCTCCTGCTGCTTATCCTCATGTGCTTCCACAATGGCTCAGCGGAGGGGCGGTATTTGTATGGAAGACGGCAACAGTGACATTTCCAGGTGGGCTTCACCGGCGGTAGAGAAAGCCAGCGAGGCGAAAGGCTTTGTGAAAAAAACTAAATGCATTTCAATGGGTATAATCTATATGCATCCTATTTCTTACTTTCATTGACATTTTTTGCAGAGGCGTTCTCGAAACACCGATTGGATTATCTTTCGAGTCGATCTCCAGACGCATTAACTGCTGCAGAAGCTATTCCCCGAGCGCCAACGCGCCAGACGGCTGTAAAAGGGTGACTCTCCTATTCACATTTTCTCTCTCTCTCTCTCTCTCTTTTGCAGCATTAACTATTTATTAGAATTCTGTGCTGCACCTTCAAAATCCAACCCCCCCCCCACACACACACACACACACACACACACACAATGCCATCCATTATCCTTGAGGAAAAGAACAATGCTCGGGAGTGAACACAAACTCAGAAGAATTTAAGTCAATTTTTCTAACCTGGCAATTCATTTGTCATCCCCGCAGTCTGAGGAGCGCCGGCTACCTCCCAGGTCTCTGATTAAACAGGAGAGAATTAATAACAGGTGTCTGAGGAAGGGGAGGCTCTGCCTATTGTGAAAAAAAATGAAGTCTCTAGGGAAGAAAGGCCAAACAATAAGCCACAATCTGCAATTAGAGCGGTGAAGCAGCGGGTACCTATAGCCGGAATGTTTCTGCTGGGTCCCATCAGCCCCACCCAACGCTCCTCAGTCTTAGAGGATGACGTTATGGCGAGACAGAGAAGAGCGGAAAGAGGAAATTGGAGGTCGCTTTTAAGGATGCGGTCACAGTATTGCATTTCGCCACAAATGGAGCCAGTTACCTGTCGGAAACGTGCCCTTTAAATGCATCCGATGTGGAGGGGGGGGGGGGGAGAGCGCTCGAGGTGCTCGCTAGAAACCGAGGTAACGAATTTAGGAGAATCTTTGATTACCCATAATGTGGTTATAGGTAATGGTGACCTGTCTCAAAGGAGCCAAGCCACAGCTAAATTATATTTCAAATCCATTAAACCTCACCTCAGATCCGTGATTCGCTTCCAGCGAACGGCTACCCAGGGCAGCGGGTAATTGAATTTCAAACCCGAAGCCAGGAAAGGCAGATAAGTCCCTGAGCCAGAGTCCTCTGCATGAGGCGGCATCCTGTTATGCATAAAGTCATGATTTATTTGTGCTCCTCTTGTCTTGTAATGGGGATGTAACCCCGTTAGTTGAAACAACACATCTGCGAGTCGGGGGCGGGGGGGGGGGGGGGGGGTATCTGACATCGCTCTGACCAAAAGACATAAGGAGTTATTCCATTTTGCCATTTTTCACGGAACTCCAGCTGCAGAGGAAGCTTGAACGGGACATGCTTAATTACACGGACACGGACACCTGAACAGGGCGCTCCGAGCTCCGAGGCCGTGCTTTGCGGGAGCACTTTCATTTGCACCTGCTGCGCCACAGGTTAGGATCATTGGGCATTTCTGCAGCTGCTACTTCCCATCATCACGCGGCGCATCTCTAAACGACCTTTGGATCAGTTATTGGATGAAGTAACGGATGAAAAACCAAATCAAATCAAATAAAACGGTAGGGTCCTTTAATTGAGCCTGGTGACAGCCAGACTGGGCCGTAACCTTGATATGTCTAATTGCTTATAGTGGGCTGAACTCCCAGGGCTGTTAATGAGATCATGCACTCTGGGTGGGGGGTGGGAGAAGTGTTGGTCTCCTCTTCCCTCTTCGCTGTCACCCCCGCTATTTCGAGACATCCCTCACTGCCGAGTCCAGACAGGTGACACCCAACTCGATAACGGATCAATCATCACAGCAATTCACCAATTAGTGCTCATTGTGCTCTATAAATAAACACATCACGGCCCGGACCGTCTCTGCCACTCCTCATGCAGCGCGCTCGTCTCCTCGCGGGCGGTCAGTGGGGGGCCGAGACGCCTCGTCGGCCACGGGACAACCGGATTCTGTAGCTTTCTTCCTGAGTTGTGATGAGGCAAACAGACTGGGGCAGTACAGGTACCACATATCGTCTTCTATAGTGGCTGTAACCTCAAATCAACGGGAAATGAATGTTTGCATTTCTAATTCACAATATGCTTTGATTAAAAACTGGCATTAGATGAGATACATTTTAAAGATGTAGAATAAGCTGCTTCAGGCTACAGTGTTAGGAAGTTGAACAGGGCATAATTCCCTCCAATATTTATTTGATGATGCTGTGAAAACATCTCTTTCAAAGAACTGGATTTATTTAGGTGTCTCGCCAAAAATCTTATTTTACCAGACTACAGTTGAACACATCATGATTGCAGTATAATTATTAAATAAACAGACACATTTAGGCATGTTAAGGTGCAACAGCAACCATTAACGAGTGCCAAGCAAAATCAATTATTGGGGACACGTTGATCTTTTCTGGCACACCCTCATTGCCAAAAAAGTACTGGCCTCCTATTAAAATCAAAGACATAAGACATGACTACCAAACCAAGAATTATATTAAGACATAAATAAATAAAATTATCACATAATCTAAAAATAAAACCCTAAGAAAATATAAAAGAAACAATGAAATGTTCTCTCAGTCACCTGGATACTGAGATTCAGACGCAGTTATTCGTAACATGCATGCAAGGTACATACAGTACATTCAGTTAAATCCTAATCGATACTTAATATTTTCACTTCCAGTCCCTGCTGCAGCTGCTCCTACTAAGTGTGTACTGTTGCAGGCATTTTGCATTAAAATGGGGGGAAACTGCTTTGTCATAACATGGCACGTTGAACTCTTTCTCATAAATCTGCAGCGCAGAGGACTGTGGGTAGAAATGTGACCGGAGGAAGCAGGACGTTTTTCGGTGCACCTGTGTTGTGGACATATTGAACATTGTTCTGCGCAGATGGTTTTGGTTCCGACAACATGCATCGTCTGCGGCTCATGAGTCCTCGACACGTGTCCGTACAAAGCAGTTTCCAAGCGTACGCCCTCATTAAGAATGCAAGGATTCCCCCTGAGAGAGGGGGGGGGGGGTTCTTATAATGTTATGTATCATTTTATGTTCTGAACTAAGAGTAGAAATCCACTCAGGTGACACAAAAAGCATTTTGGAAAAACCAGAGCTTAGATTTTTAAGTCGCGATGTATAATTAATGGCTGAAAGAGAGGCGTTGTACTAATACAACAGCTCTTGGCATCATCACCTCCCCTGTCTCCTGCTCTCAGCCTCGATGCTGGAGCTGCCGCCGCCGCTGCAATTGCTGCTGCTGCAGGATGTGTGTACAGCCTGCCAGAGCCCCGGTATGCTTTACCCCACCTGTCAAAAAACATTCACTGAGATTCAGGCACAGTTATTCGAAACATGCATGCAAGGTACATACAGTACATTCAGTTAAATCCTAATCGATACTTAATATTTTCACATCAACAGGGAGCATTTTCACAATAACTGTCAAATCGCGGGGTTTTCGTGGTGTAACATATCTGCAGCTTTTCAGAAGAGTCAGAATCTCTCCACTTAGCAAGCACCGCAACATTTCCGAGGGAGGGGGGCGATCTTCCTGGCGGTACATATAGGTACAGAGAACATGTCGGAAGCCAGGCGTGAAGCGTCAAACATGATACACATGGACGTGGTGCGGGAACGAGAGCGCCGCGTGCAGAATAAAGACGAGGACTCTGCAGCACTAGATATGTAGCAGATATGCCACTCCAAGGCAACGCTGCTGAGTGCGGCGCACAGATATCAGTAGCAGCCTGACCGGTAACTCCTCAAACACAGCACACGGTGCAGAAGAGCAAGAGCGAGGGAGAGATACTGTGAGTCTCTCAACACCAGTGTTGCTTCAGTGGACGACCTTCCTGAAAACCAAGTGCATTCCCGGAATAGAAAGAGAACTGGTTATTGACTCTGTGGTATGCCCAAGCGGGCTTTATGATTTAGTGCAGCGAGCCATCAACTCTCAGAGCAATGGGCGGTAGACAAAAAAACATGTTATCAATATTCCATCAGGCGGGAGCCTTTCCCCACTGTTAATGCCCCGACATGTCCGGGCCCAGAGACCGCTGCCTGCAGCTTACGGGGCAAGTGTAGAATTAAATGAAATGCCACTGGACATGTCACCATGTTGACAGGCATGCGATGTGTTTCTGTTGATGTTTTTGGCTCTATGGCGATGCACTGTGCTTTTTAAATGTTGTCACTTGCAGCGAGCTGATAGAAGCAAGGGTAGAAAAATGTACTCTCTTTGAACATGTATTTATATATTTATGTATTGAGAAGATACAAAGACTGGACGATGATAATTTAAGTTTTTGCATTCAATACTTCATTAAATTGTGAGGAAATAGACTTTGAAGTTATTCTCTGGATAAAGGGTACAGAGTGCCACAAAAAAAAATCATTCCATAAAGCAAAAAAGTAATTGTGTAAACCACAATTTCTTCTCTCTCCAAACCCTTAACAAGCTATCAGTTTCCCTTCAATGTGGCAGCCTACTTGTAAACTTTGATTTCCCCGTCTCCTGATTGGCTGTCGTGATCCTAACAGGAAGTGGCATCGACATGTGTGAATGTTTCTCGATGCACAGTGACGTGATTATCTGGATTCCAGACAGACACACACACACACACAATCACACATTGCTATCACACCTCCATGCGCTGTGTATCCCGATGAGTGCTCTTCTGTTTCCAAGAGCTTGTTGAACTCCTTAGTTAACGCAGCAGTGAGAACAAAAGAAGGATCACAGCGATGCTAGTGAGTTCCCTACTTATATATATATACTGTATATATCACTGATTCTTGAGATAAGGAACAATACATGTCCTCCACTGAAATGCAACGCTTGGCTTAAAAATCCAGATATAAACTAATTGAAATAGACTTTAAAAGCTCAACATGAAAGACTTAACTACACCAATGTACTTAGTTTTGTCTCTATTTATATATTTTCATAGCAATTTGACCAAGTGCAAGCATTGCCCTAGAGTGCATGCAAATTAACATGTCCTCTGCAAGAGGTCACAGGTTCTAATTGCAAAAATAAGTCCTTACAAATGTAATAAATACATAAATATCACTATGAAATGAATTGCATGGCTTTATAAAATGTAACCGAATTCATAAAGCAAAATACCCATCAAATTATACATTAAAAATTGCCGCTCAAAGTAGTGTCCTCGGTTCATGTCAACTCTGTCAGAATTTTTTTTAATTAAACAAATTAGGCATATTATGGTCTGAACTATAACCCTCAGGACCCCTTTTACATGTTTCTTCTCTTGACGGGTGCAGCCAGGCACGTGCACAGACATTTACTCAAACCCAAAAAAAGGGCACCCAATGCCAAAAAAAAATTCTGACAGAGTTGAAGCATGAGCATCAATACTCTGATGACGCTGTCCTCGACCTGCGTCTCCTCTGGGCAGCATCAGACCGCTAGCTTACATTCTCTTTATGAATAAAGATGAATTATTATATAGCAACAACAGTACAAGCGTTCTGATTGGCTAATGGGTCGTCATGCCAGCCACGTATTGCCCTCCTCGCTGGTCTGATACGGATCCATATTGCCCTCTGACGTCATTTTCAAAATGAGCGATATTGAAAGACATCAACAGCAAAAATGTGCGGCCCGCCTCCACATTTGGCCCGGCCCTCTGAACAAGAGAGGCCTTATGATTTTTTTTTCAGTTTGGCCACACAAATACTAGACTAGCCCCTGTTAAATAGAACGTAATAATAATTATCTCTCTCTCTCTCTCTCTCTCTCTTCTCTCTTCTTTCTTCTCTCTCTCTATTCTCTAAACATAACTAACGTCAGTAAACACCTGCAACGCTTTGAAATCACGGATTTCGTGAGTTTTTGTTTGTTTATTTTTTTAGGAAACGTCGGACCAGTTGTGACGTCATGTTTTCAGCAGCTCTAATGTTGTGGTTGATTTATCACAAAACAACGTCACGGGACAAACACCGTCATGACCTGTTTCTCTGATGCTGCGGGTCAGAGGAGAAGGAGGTGCACCCGTTTGGTAGTGCGAGGAGCACTGTGCGAGCACGAAGTGGAGGAGGAGGAGGGAGGGGCGCGGCGGGGGGGAGGGGGGCTCGTGAGCGTCGCGGAGCATGTCGGGGCGAAATTCTCACAAGAACTCAAATAAATGCCCCGTCGGATTAAAACACATTTGTGGGGACTTGATGACAGAGAGATTAACTTGTATTCTTAAATACTGATGAATGAAAAAAAAGTGGGTTCCAGCAAAAAGGGCACTTTTCTCATCCAGGGCAAAAGGGCTGGTGCTTGAGCACCACTAGGGCTCTATCTGTGCACGTGCCTGGATGCAGCAGTACAGCACATGGTCTCAAGAATCAGTGATATATATATATATATATATATATATAGTTTTCACACAAAAATTTATACATCTAAAATAAAACAATAAGCACTTTGAGATGGTGTTGGCAAGTTAAACGGGTGACAATCCCCCCTCTCTCATATCGAGCTTTCATTGCTGTCACACATCACGTCCACAATGTAGCGTCATCAGCGGCGCAATAACTAGGCCACCTCGGTGCTGAGTTTACGGCATCCTTTTGAGTTTTAGACATAAAAACATTTGTTTTTCAGGATATTTCTATATTCCTTATCTGTCTGACTAACTGTAACTACACCTAAATACTTAACTTTAGTTTTACAATATTGTACGACGCAAACGAAAGAATATGAAGGCCATGGGTGGGGTGGGGTGGGTCTGTGGTGGGGTGGGTGGGTGGGTGTAAGGTGTGGGTCTGTGGGTGGGTGTTTCATTATGAATTATTGTTATAATTTAGTTTTGCCCTTGTTATTTTTATTTTTTTATTTTTACTGTTTTACTGTAATCTGATTAAAACATACACGCACAAAATTAAAATACTTGTTATCTGATCACTGTATATCATATTGTGCATTAACAATAAAGTATACAGACATTTTTTTATTTGTTATATTTGTATATGGACTTGGTACTGAATTATTGTTTCTCGGGACGTCCCTAAAACTCTGTAGTACCGATCTAGTTCATCTGTCGCGCTCGGAAGCACTTTCTCTCTTACTGTTTTCACCGGCTCTGCTTCCGGATTCACTCCGTCTGCATTATTCATGTTGAAGCTATTTAGCCCTCGTCCAGGGTGACACGCCGGCGGAGGGAGACTTCGGCACCACGAGCACCGGCGAGTCAACGCAGCGGTGACGACGTTCGGGCGCAGCCGCTGGCTGCTTCTTGAAGGGCTGGCTGGCTGCAGGGAAGTGATACCAGGATAAAATTAGGGGACGGACTCCTTCCCCAAAAATGTGCCATAAAGGACGGAAAGAAAAAATACAAATACGTTATCATAACAATAAATATAAGACTTTGGAACATTTCCCCTCGCCCTAAATATCAGTTTTCTGATTGACCAACAACAAACAAACTCATTCGCTTGTTATCCATCTTGTTCGCTCAAATACTTGATCATACTAATCAATATCCGGACGTGCAATGAAACAAACCGGTGCACACAGCAAATCCTGAGACAATCTAGTCCAAGCGCCAATGAATGTGACGCTGCGCCCACGCTTTGAGTCGGAGAGTCCACAGCTCCCTCTGTAAAAACGTTGGGCTCCACAGATGGATTAATTGTATCACATTGGACTTGTATTGCACAGGTGTCGTAATAAGTGTGTGTGTCCCCCCCCCCAACCCCTCCAATCTGTGGCCCCTCCTTCGTGCCGGGCCTTCAGCTTGAAGCCATGGACTGAAATGAGAAAAATGCGATACGGCCGCCACACCGTCCCATCGCTCCAGCCACTTTGAAGCTTACTGCAAAAGAGTTTGCTCCGCCGCAGCCCCATGCTTCTGTGTCGCCCAGAGAGCTTAAAATAAAAGCACGCCTCAGATGAATTTGATTGGTTATTGATGATTGGTTTCAGGAATATTACAGCAATGCCACTGTGCAGTTGCAATTCAGCCGTGCTTTAAAGTGTCCTATGCCGCAGAGAGCGTGCGGTAGAGGAGGAAAGAAACTCAATATTGAAGCGCCGTGTACGTCCTCGGTCTCTCCCACCTTTCCCACATTCGCCACCACGATTTGCACTGCATGCTGTGATTGAGGGAAAGGGGTTTCTCCGGGGGTGTAATCAGCGAGGCGGCACTCTCTGGGGGGGGGGACACGGCAGTGTGTGCAGTGGATCACGATATTCATCGTATGGCAGCCCGCCATTGGTAATCCAAACAGCCCTCCGTGATAAGTAGATGGTTGCTGCAGATGATTGCGACTCCCCAACCCCCCCGAGGAGAGGCCGAGTTGAGCTGCTGAACCGGAGCCCGGCCGAGGAGAGCGAGATGAGCACTCCTCACAGTCATCAGGGAAATGGATGACTTTTTACCCCGAGTTGAAATCAGTGAATCCGGGCCCTCGCGATCGCAGCCGTTCACCGCAACACGCTGTGACCTGGATCTTTGTGATGAGTCAATGCAGCGTGCTCTGGAGGATTACAATGCAATGTGTCATTTAAATCAATTGCAGCAATGTTTTTTTCTTCTTTTTTTAAACAGGTTTCTAATTTATTTGGTTGTTTTTCGTTGAGAAAACACGTTGCAGGGACAGACAATCACAACGTATTGCACATGAAGCCAGAATTGATTCTCATTGAATTCTTGTAGCGGCGACCGCAAAGACGCTTTTAATAATTGTTGAAGCGGCTACTTTTTTTTAAACTCTCAATGTCATTTGAGTTGTAACAAACAGTTGCATCTCGTCGGTCGGTCGGCTTTACTGTGAGCCAGCTGCAAATTGAACGCAGACATTTTGGACAGCGACCACCACGTCCACAGAAATCAAATCGCCAAAGTATGAAAAGGGCGCCCCCCCCCCCCCCCCTCTCCTCTCCTGCAGAACGCAGAGGTGGAAAAGAAAGCAAAGTCAGTGCGTTTACATGATGGTATAATTCTAATCTTGCTTTAGTCGGACTATGCTATCTTTTGGGGGATCAGCTGTTATCCCAATATACATGGCAGTGAGTAATTCGAATCATTGGCCGAAAGCATGTCATATCCGATACGATAGGCGGCGCTGTTTTCATTCCAACTCGTGGTGATACAGCCATTTCCACTTGACCTCTTCACCACCACCAACAACAACATTTCGAGAAAGATGGCGAACAGAGAGCAAGGCGAAGCTACATCCCTCTACTATTCTTCCATGGTGTTAATAGGAGTACAGCGAATGCAAATGGCGCTATTGGCTGAGTTGATAACGGAGAGAAGACGCCGTCGCCGAAGGTACACGGAGAATTTAATTTATCGTCTCTTTTGACTTCCGGGTCACGACATGGGAGGGAGGGAGGAGGGCGGCGGGATCTGGAGCATGCGCAAAGACGCAAAGTCCAGTTCCGAATCGAATTCAGAGTTACATGTCGCGAGAGTCGAATTATCAACTGGATCGGACCGAGCTATCCAGTGGTGTTAATCGGACCGAAGTCGGACCGCACATAGTCCGACTAAGGTGTTTACATGAAACGGATAATTCGATTTCAGTCCGACTAAGCCAATAATTCGATTGCATGTAAACGCACTGAGTGACGAGTGATTGCGTAAAATCTTGACGCTACAACAGATTGCTGAGTACGTGGTCCTTCAACCTTGGAACAGCAGCAAATGAGGGATTTGCTTCAGGAGGAGGGTGTGTGTGTGGGGGTGGGGGGGCACTACAGCCGTGTCTTGAGTGGCAGAATGCTCCTAAAGCCCCAGCTAGTCCTTATGAGGCGGCTTGATGTAGCAACCAGGTCTACTGGGCGCCGGGAGGGACCAGATGTCGCTGGCGTGCTCGTTCGCTCCTTCCAGCACAGCCTGCATTCACCGCTCAGCCCATCTGCTGCTATCAAGCACAGCCAATATTTAGCCAGTGGGAAAAGGACAGACACGCTCTGCACCTGGACCATTACAGTGCCTCTGGTAAATAGGTGGCATTTATTTATTTTCCCTCCATGCCTCTAACTTGAAGAAAACAACAACCCGTCAACAACCACTCCTCAGTCCACACTCTGTGAACCCTCGCAGCGGACCTCCCCATGTCTCCGGCTCCCTTAACAGGCGAGTTGCTAATGATACAAATATAACACGTCTCGGTGCTCGATCGCGCCCGGGGAATGGTGGAGCAATGCTCGCGCCGCGTGACTCAGTGAATCGCGGGTCGCCGAGGCGCCAATGAGAAAAATGAAGATTCTCACCTGAAGATGAGACATTAACAAATTACAGAAGGGAGGCGGTGAGAATGTTCCATTTCTGCAGAGGAAGTGTTTCTCAGTTGATGTCTTTGCACACTGTGTGGGTGTGTGGACGTGTGTGTGTGTTCATATTCTTTCCCAACCTTTTTTTTTTTTAGAACCCACACATTTTAGTGCCCCTCGCCCCTCCCACACCCTCCACTCGTCTCCTGGGCCATCCGGGGCAACTGTGTGCTCATTCGTGGCGTTGAGCATGATGAAATAACAGTAAAGCCGCTGTGCACGATGACCCTACTTACACCGCTCGGAGATGAAAACATGCGGGGTGGACATCGCTTCTCTGCTCTGGGAAAACCCTGGTAGAAGTCTTGTTTTTAATTTTTATTTGACACTGCTCCCCTACATCTATGCTTGCAGTAGATACTGAATGACTCTAAGGAGAGACAGTCTGCACAATTAATTAATTAAAAAAACATGGACAACATTATCTCCTATTCGTTCTTCTCCTGCTGGATTTGTAATCCAGTTCATAGAAACGGCGTGCTTAGTGCAGCAGGCATGCTTACATGAGGAACGTGAAAAGATGCGTTCGTGCTCCCAGGTAAAAAGTAAAAGAGGAAAAAGAGCACCGTGTTGTTTCACCACAAATTCTTCAGCTGTGAATTGGATCTTGGCATTCCCCTGCGTGGCTCCGATGAACTGAGGAACTCTTGCAGGAGTGCATTTGCATTCCGCGCCGTGCAGTGTGTGATGGGCTTGCACTCGTGATGAAGATGAAGGTTGATCAGCAGTCATTGCTTCAAACTTCCCTTTACTACAAAGACAGATAGGCGCTAAAATATTTAGGACCCCTTTCGTGGGTTTTTCAATTCATCGGTTAAAAGAAGAAGAAGGAGGAGGAAAAAGAAGCCTTCCTACTGAGTGAGGGTTACCTCATGCTACTTCACACACTCAAAGAAGACTCGTGAGAATTGCACTGGATCACCGGCTGTACACCTCCAGCTGCCATCGTGGGTCCAGAGTGGCCGATCAGGGCTTTGGCCGGATGAATAGCAGAACTGCAGGTTGCCTTTCGCACCAAGTATGAACATCTTATTAAAAACACTCTTGAGATAGCCCTCTAGTCCAGCCTCATGTCGACTTATATTTCTGAAGGCGAATAGTGGCTATGATGGCTTTTTTTTCTTACTATTTCCAAGAAACTTGTGAACACATTTCTGGTAAACACCAGATTTTGAAAATGGTACTTCTGTGTAATTCGTTGCAGAGAAACAATTTTTTTTTTTTTTGTATGGTTCGGTGTCAGTCGGCTGAGGATGTTTTAGTTGTGTTTTATGCTTTAATCATGCTGGATTTGTGTTATTAGACAGTGGAGAATGTATTCAACCAAGGACAGCTCTTACCTACAATTGTGCCACAATTTACTACTCATAACGAAAAACAAGGCACTTGCAAATAATTCTACCAACACGCACAACTATTGTAAAATAGGCGTTTTTAAGAAAACTCTTTGTATTTTCCACCTTTTTCTAAAGACGCTGCAGTTACGATTTTATATGGACTGAAATCTCCGCTCATTACACACTCGTGTGCTCAGGCTTGTGGTCTGTAACTCTGAACTTACTGTTATGCTCATGCATGTGCCGCATCACAGACACGTGACCCCAGGAGCTCCCTGCCACATCTTCATGTCACTGGATACACGTCTGATGGGCCAGTGAGGAGGTAAATTGTGCGTCGAGGGCCAAACTGCCCCGACCGGGTGGGAAAGGGGGGAAAGGCTTTTAGAGGTGACCGGGACATGCGTGAACGATAACAAAGGAATACCTTTCTGTAGAAAGATGTTCTTGAGAAAAAGGCCTCTTTTTTTCTCCAAATCAGCTGCCATTGAGGAGTATTTAGTTGTCTTCGGGTCCTTCTTAAATCGAGGCCCTCGAGGAGGGCGCCGGGTCGACGGCTCTGGTGCCCTTCAGACCGGCAGCAACACAAGACGAGGCCCCTCTCCTCTCCACCTTAACGAAAACGCGGGGGCTCAGAAGGCGAGCAACCCGAGTGATCTCCCTCCGATTCCCACGCTCCGCCGCACATCACACACATCTCGTCACGGGATTTCGCTTCCGTTAGGATCGAGGGGGCCGAGTGCGCTTCAGCGCGAATGCCTTCAGCGAGAAATAGCAGGCACATCCTCTCCACTTTCATTTGAATAAAACGCCCTCTGCTCCTCGCGGCGTGTAATTGGTCCAATACCATGTTTATGATTAAATGGAATTGAGTCGGTGTCTGAACCTAGTGCTCCATAATTATTATGTTTTTTTCCCAACGGCTCCAATCAAGTGAGGTTTTTTGGTTGCGAGTGAAAAGTCAACCATCTCACACTTGTCCTCATCAAGTACCAGGTTTCGGTTCCCAGCATTGAAGAGACAGGGAGCTGAGCACTTTCTCTCAAGCTAAATATTGAAATTTAAAAAAATATTTTGTGACATATTCCGTCACCGGTTTTGCTCTAACACATGCAGATGCTTTGTAGTGTGTAATTCATTTATTAAGTAATGCAAAATGTAGAGCAATACGCTCTGATCTATATTTCGGTGAACAATGAGCCATCAGCTCTTCTTCCCTCATTCTTTCATCCACGGCCATCCATCTTCATCCCCGTCTCCCGCCTTTTAACCTCAACAGCCTCGAAGCAATCTTCCCTTGAAACGGCTTGTGACCTTTGGGTAATGCCGATGCCCGGCCTCCATCAGAGCCAATAATAATAATATCTGGTTTGAGTACCATAGACAAGTAACATCCAGCTTCTCGAGCTGTGCCAGCAGGGTTTACCCAACGGCCACGGTGGCTGCCAAAACAGGAAAGGAGAGCTCTCTATTCGTATTTCAAAAATGAAGGCCACCTCCCAGTGCACAGAACACGGCATATTTGTTTTTCCCTCTTCTAATTATTAAAGCTGACTCCATCAGATCTCGGAAGGGAAAGAAAGCATTCGCAACATATGGTGTTTTGCTGGCACTTTTCAGGTAAACACTTTGGTCCTGAAAACATAAATCTCCTCAAGGTTGATATGAAAGTTCGTAAAAGAAATTGTGTAAATGTTGTGCTCGCTATCGCCTTGCATCCACTCCTCTTTGGACCCGGTAGCCAAGCAGCCTCCCACCAACAGATGTTGATTAGAGCTGCATTCATTCAGTGAAAAGGGATTAAAAAAAAGATGCCTGCAAAGAGGGCGGGTGGGGGGGGGGGAGAAAACAGAGAGGTGGTTTGTAGAAGCAGATGGTGTCTTGCGATGTGCATGCAAGACGACAGAATAAGAGGGGAGAAAAGTTATCACTGTCACTTGATGGCTCTTTAGCTCACATGGTCATTGCAGCCACACACCTCTCGGATGCTGCTGCTGCTCCGCCACTGTGTTTGGCTAACCGCGAACAGAAGTAGCAGCACACACACACACACACACAGCTGTACCGGGCTCACTTGTATTGTTTACGAGGGTGTGTTTGGCTAACCCGCTAACAGCTAAGGGAACTACCAGGACACACCCCGATATACAACGGGCAGGCAGACAGCTGAGTGGTTTTAATTTAATTATTTGGCAAGATTGTATGATTTGGAGCCAAATGCCTGCATTCGTCACCGATTGATTTTAGATTTGAATCAAGTGGGTTTTTTCCGACGCTTTACGTGCCATTAGTTTTCTAGACAGCGAAATACCACAGTGGTCGTTGCAGACGCAGCTGGTAGAAACCTGCACCCTCCTGAGTGCACGTATCTAGCTATTACTTCAATTACTTCCCATTATTACTCGGCTCGTTTCTGACACATTCTGTGACTCCTGACGAACACTCTGATGAAGTGTAGTCGACGGGCCTCGTGCCGACTGCTGCAGCGTCTCAAAGTACATACACGCACATTTGTTTTTGTTCTCCTAAACTCTCACTCCTCGCAAGCTTTCCAATAACAACTCCATCAGCAGGCAGCAGTGAGAGTAATGAAAGGAACCAAATGCTTTCCCCTCTTCTGTTAGGGCTGAAGGGGGGAGGGGGGATGGGAAGTTCTGGGACATGTAACTCTCTGTGGGAAGGTTGGCATGTCGTTCATGACACGCAGGGATGAATAAAAGAAACGTGACGAAAAAGCTCCTCTCGTCCTCACATTGAGAGGCGCTTTTCTCTTAACCTGAAGAGAGGCCCCAGGAAGATTGCATCAATCGGATTTCATCCAGGTGTCGATTACTTTGATATACAGTGTGCGGTGCGGCCAGTCCTCTTACCCGCTGTGTTTGGTGCTTTTCTCCAGCCCTCGACACCGTTGTGGAAATACGATTCCACGCGACGTCACCGCGGTCAGCTTGCCGGTGCCGTACCTCCTGCCATTTGATTTGATGTTTTGAACATTGACGCAACCGGCCTTCGTCACCCTGCAGTGAGCCACTCCAGAAGAGATCTCTCCAAGTGGTCCAAGAGGCGAGTGCCTGTGGGAAGCCAATAGGGAGATGATGCTTTTAGTGCAGAATGAATCAATCCGGAAGAGGGGCTTTAAATCCGGAGTTGTGACACATTTTGTTCCCATCCATGTGTTATTAGTTTAAGGTCAACTTCATCGCCGGGGCTTTGACACTGACATTGTCCTGGCATTGGTGTTTTCACTCCCTGTAATTTCTGACGATCGATGGAAGCAGCCGGTGACCCACAAAGCCCGAGGGGGCTGACGAGGGTTCTATTTATAGCAGCCGGTGTGTTTGCTCGCCACCGACACACAACGCCACTGAACCCTTCAGGTGAAGCAGGTTCAGGCCTGTCAGAGGAACAGGTGGCGGGCATTGAGGCACTGCACTGATGAGACGGCGGTGCTAGGATTGGCATTAGTTTTGTTGATGGCGACAGCGGGAGTGTTAAAAACTTGACTGGCGAAGGGAGGAAATGAGGTCAGCGGCGCTTCCACCACGCCTCCGAGAGTTTGTCTATGAGTCACGGCTGTGACTTAATGCAAAGTGAATTGTGAGTTTCACGGAGGGCACTGCAAAAATCCCAAACTGTAATATGAAACTCACATGGTGCGGAAGAGCAAGAAATCAATTACGAGCGCAAGAAAATCAAAATAAATTGGATGGGAGGCGAGGAAGGGACGGACAGCTGATGACATATTTATAAAGGCACAATCACTACAGAAGAATTTAGTATTTTGTCCCTGCTCCGCGCTCGCTGAGTGACAGATGGAGAGCGCTGCCTCTTTAACAGCTTCCCTGGGAGACGGGACCACGCAGTGCATCGGAGCTGTTTGGGGGAGGAGACTTGTGTTCCAAAGCTGGATGACGTGTGATAAAGAATTCATCTATTACCTGGAATAATAATAAAAAACGGAGGAAGCTGAATTATGCATCTAATCCCAATGTGTGCATTTCTAACTAAGCCGAAATTGAAGATTGCTCAATAAAGCCTGTGAATCAGGAACAATGAGCCCCTTTCTCTGAGAGCGCACACCTTATTACAGACATATTAATTACAGCACGTAGGCCTCACACAGAATCTAATTTAGCGATCTACAAAAAGGGGGGCGTTTATTGGGCTTTCTGCTCTGCCCACTGTCTAATACAGGGATATTAGCTTCTGGGATATTAGCTTCCTCGCAGAGCAAACGCTGCAGCTCCTCAGGCTACGCTTCCCTTCTTGGAGATGTGCTCGTTCCGATTGAGACACCGTGAGACGTGTTTTTTTTTTTGGTGGAGCCCACAGTGCGTATACACCAAATGAATCACAGCAATGTTTATTTAAAGAGATTAATTCCTCTAACAGTGTATTATTAATCAGGTTTTTGAGGGCATCCTGGCTTATAATATAGCTTGTGATTGTTTCCAAATGACAGAAGCGCGACTAAATTGTCCTCAATAATTCAGGGTAAATGAAACGGCAGACAGCGCTGCCGTTTGACTGGATGGAACGGAGTGAAAGGACTCTAATGTCTCCAGGTGAGGAGTCTGCTCCACTTTTCAGAAGCGAGGATTCAAGGAGAAAATGCACATTATTTAAGTTCGGAAACACCGGGCCTATGTCCAACACAGGAAGCTACTGTAGGAGACGCAGGGAGGGAGGGAGGGAGGGAAGGAGGGAGGGAGGGAGGGAGGGAGGGAGGATGAGCAGTTGGCAGCCTATAGTTGGACCCTGGAGTGGGAAACAAACAGTACCAGTGAACAGAAGGCAGAACCTCGGAGGAGGGCGAGGCTTCGGAGAGCAGGACAGCTCAGAGCAAATACAGCCTGTGGTGCATGCGGTATTCAAAACCTGGGGCACAGTTTAGAGAAAAACAACCATCCTCTGACATTATATGGAATTCAAATAAAAAATTGTGACTTATGTTTTTTTGGGTTTTGTTATCGATTTTGTTTTTTTCTTCTTTACCACTGGCACAGATCACCACTCCACCTGACAGGGTCCTGAAATATCATCAGAACTGATCATGAATATAATGTAAATATGGTTGAAGAGAAGGCATGTCCTGAGCCACGGTCTGGGTCTCAGTGGCACGCATCACGAAGTACAACGAATAGCACATCGTTGCCATTTGTGTCCCAAAAATGCTCAACACCAGCGCCCCCTGAGGGGAAGTGACTGGTGTGTTCAGGTCACTTTTTAAACCCGTTCCAATTGCATTTTTTTCTTTAATCAACCTTCTAATTCCTGTCCCCGCATATGTTCCCCAGATGAATGTCTTACGATAATCCCTTGAGAAAAACTTCATAGTCACTCAAACTGGTATAGTATTGGAGAGAGAAATTCACAATGCTTGCGTTCACCTGCTCTACCATAACCGTGGGGACGCATTCATAGATTTGCATTCTAGGTTTCCTTTGATGAGCCCTGAGGTCCATGGCCTGTTTGCACAAGGCCCATGTGGGGGTTCTGTTTGGCTTGGATAATTCATATAATGAATGAAGTCTTCACAGTAGTTGGACTCTATACTATGTATAGGGTAACTTGGGAAATCACTGATTGCATAATGGAGACGGCTAATGTTAACAGGGCGTAGATATGACTGTAGACAAGTGGGCTTGGACATGATAATGGATCTGGTAATCAAAACTAATGGAGGCTCACTGAGCCATCAGGGTGTATTTTCTATGCACTGCAGGATAAAATATGATTGCCGGGTCTGTCATGACAAGGCAGGTCTTTTATAAGGAAACAGGCAGAGAGGCATTGGATTGGGCTGCTTCCCAAAGTGGATAATTGCCATTAGGCAAGGGTCCTATTTCACTGGGAGATGCTTCTTCGAAAAACCCATTTGTTACAGTACAGCAGGATCCTGTTCCCATCCAAATGTCACATGCCATTTGCGAAAAGGGTAAACATACAGTATGATGTATTAGGGGGAAAGAGGGACGTGAATCCCTGAGCTTGTACTTCAGAAATCCTCACTTTGGATACTAAGAATACTTTATTGATGCAGCATAGGTATGAAGGTTACAATCTTTGTTAAAAAAACAATCATTTTGTTTTGAAATAAGGCTATTCTTGGCATAAACCCCAAGGCCGTTATCCAACATCCACACGTCTGTTGCAATTATCTTCAGCCTTCCCTGGTTAAAATAATGTAATAAATCCTGAGTGAGACATCACCTTTCTTTGTTCTAACTTGTCCGTATTGACCCGGCTTTCCCTGGAGTTAATCGGTTGTGACAACCAACACTTCTTCTTCTTCTTCTTCTTCTTCTTCTTCTTCCGAATGAGACTTTATTTCCAAAGCGAACTTTGTTATTTAAGTTGAAAAAAAAGCTTCCTTTTGTCTAAACCTAATACAACGCTGCCACTTTTCTCTTGAATTATATTCTTGAGCTCTGATTCGCTGAATGCAATTTAAAGATCTATTGTGTCGCTGCAGAGCTTCTTTAAGCGAGACAACCCACTCCTTCAAGTCCTTTCAGACCTGCGAGAGCGCCCCAGAGACAGAACGCATGCACCTTGTTGTGCGTCAACCTGCCGCGCTTTGAGTAAAATCCTCTTGAAAGCGGGAGTCAAATGATCTCTGGCTCTTGAGGCCTGAACAGAGTCCGAGTGGGGATAAAGAAACACGTTGCAGAGCCGTGACCACGGCCAGCAATTCTACCATCGTATATCCCGAGATAACTTGACGATCGCTTTGACCTCATCCATTTCCTGCCTGGAACAAAGAGAACAACCAACCTGAAACGTCCCCACAGCGAATCGGACCCTTTTACACACCTACACTACAATGTCGGTCCAATTTAATCTAGAACTTCAAGACTCTCTTCGAACGCCTTCCGCACATTTCAGACTCATGGCAGAGATGTTTTCTGTTCTGGTGAAAGAAGGGAGCCTTGCAGAAGGTCAGGCAGACATGGAAATCATGTTATGTTTACGAGTTCCATTCATAGATGAGGCCTTGAGTGAATCTGCATTTTGAGTTGTAATTGTATCTTTTGTTGGTTCGTTTGTGTCCCTGCCAGGAGGATCATGCTGCGTCCTCGCCTCTGTCTCTCTTGGTTTTTTTGAGAACAGAAGAGTCCCGAGAGGGTGAAGTGAAGTACAATCCCAATGCTGAACACAACTTTTTTTAGGGCAACCAAAAATGTTATAATTAACATTTATGAACTCCAAACACTTTGAAAAGGTTACATGTGTATGACGAATACATGAACAACTCCCAGACAGCACCACGCCATGGTAGCTACTTGTCAATCACAAGGTAGCCCTGCTTACCCTGCTTTATAGTCTACTTGACTCTAAATAGACCATAATTTCCGAAATTACCATCATACTGTATTAAAAAAATACTTGAAACTCGAGATTGGGACCAAAAACTTGTGTTTGCAATGTTTACTGAGGGAATAATTCAAGAGAGAAGTAGAGTCATTTTCTCATGGACTCCTCTACCATCTTCCCAGACACCCTGGCTCTGGATCATTGGTTGGCTGAGGCAGCAGAGATCCGATGGAATGAGGAAACTAGGAGTGATTAGTAACTTTCTGACTGAGCTTGCGCTCACACATTGACGTCTGGCACCAATGCACCAAGCTATCGATTCCAGTTCTTCAAAAGAATCAAACGAAGAGGGTTGCTTTCTAAAGGCTGTGCCCTCAAGTCCTCAAACCAAAGTCATGTCAGGTGAAGGCTTTCTGGTCCTTCGTTCTGCCTGTGAAACCCCTCTCCTGAAATCTGGAGTGAGTATGAGCTCAGAGGAGCTCTCATTTCATTAGCAGCTGGGTTCTGTGAGCATACCCAGTATAATACGGGTTTTGCAGTCCCACCCCCACCCCAGGAGAATCCAGAATGGCTGTGCCAAAAGTCAGGAAATGAATCACCGTCTCTCACTCTAATCCCTTCAAACACTTCCGCGCGCCAGCAAAAGAGAGAGAGAGAGACACTATGCGTCTCTCGTCCATGGTGTACATGCACAGCGTTGCTTGTCTGGCCAATTTTTTATTGTATGTAAAGGCGCAGCTCTGGATTAGGCTTTGTCAGCGTGTCCGGAGGCGGTCACTCCCCATTAGCTCGCCTAATCACGGAGCGCTCCGCCGTCTCCCATTAGCGGCTGAGCGGGCGCGTCTGCGAGTCGGGCGGTAACGCAGGCCGCTTTGCTGAGCACCTGATTGGCCCTCACTCCGGAGCACAGTTTGTTGTTCTGGTGTGTGATCTAATGAGACATCCGCCGCGTGAGGGCAAGGAGCTGTGCCTGATGCTGAGATGAGCGCCGCTGGAGAGAGAAGCGACACAGGCCACCTCCGCTGTGGCGTGAAGATGATATCTCTCTTTCTTCAGCCCCGCTCCTCGAGAGACTCCTGTCTGGAAAAACCATCGCCGCACGGCGCCTGCATCAAGGCTTCGTTCAATGGTCCGTGTTAGCTTCCTAGCGCTAGCTCTAAGCAGCTTATAATGCATAGTTAATACTTCTAATGCCGAGAGGACTTTTAATCACAGCAAATATTTTAATAAAAAATACAATAATTTATTTCCGAGTAACTTCAATTGCAGTTTATATGCAAATAACCACAACAGAGGACAATATGTTAAAGGTTAATATGTAGAATTGTTGACGTGTTTCCACTGGCTGGAGGACATTAGAAATAGTTTTTTGGGTGGTGGTATTTGCCTGAGCCTTGAAACGCAGAAGTTGTCCGTACATAAGTGCACTAAATTACTTTTTAGGATATTAGTAATTCGTTTTAACAAGTAATATAGTTGTATGCCATTATTGCAAAACAAATTTACATGTTTAGTTTGGTCTTATTCTCTCTTTTGTATATTTACTACCGCTCTTTAAAAAAGCAAAAGCATTTTACGATTACTTGATTTATCGATGGAATAGTCACGAGATTTCTCGACCGCCAAACTAAAATAATCAACAGCTACAGCCTTAAAATGAACCTTTTCCTGGTCTGATTCTGTACATCCTTAAGTAGGTAACAATGAAGGTGGCTTTTATAAAACAGACAATGACACATTTAATTAATGTATTATGTTAGATCCTAACACCGGAGACTGAACTCGCTCTGCAAGTCATGATTGTTTCCACTCTTAATTACTCTTTTGATTAATCCATTAGTTGTTTGGTCTAAAAAATATCAGAAATTTAAAAAGTCCTCGGTGACGTCCTGAACAGGTTTTTGTATTCAGTTTACTGTCATTGAGGAGAAAAACGCCAGAAAACATTCACAATTAAGAAGCTGAAATCAGACAAGAAAATGGAAACATGTATTTACTCAAACCCATTCATCAAAATAGACAACTGATCCATTAATATACTGTCCCAGCTCTGGACTGAATTTTAAAAAACGACTTAATGAAATCACAAATAATTGTATAGTAAGTCCATTTCTGTTGACGTACTCTCTGAGCATCGACACCACAGAGGCTGGCCAGTAATTGGGAACTGATCTCTTCTGATCCACTTTCGCTCTGTGAATTCCACGCGATACGTGCATGTCTGGATATGCTGGAGAAGTACATTAAACTGAAACTAGTTTACCACCACATTTCATATCTTTCGAATCAGTTTTTTAAAAAACATATGTATATATATCTATCTATAGATATATAGATAGATAGATATCTATATATATATGTTTTATCTTGTTTTACGTATGGGTCTCCAGTATGAGTTGCACTCAGCACAGTGCTTGGCAAAGATAAAATTGGATTTGAAAAAAAAAGAAACAATAGAGTATTTACTGCACTGCTGCTACTTTGCTGATACACAACACTGATAAAAATCGGCCAACCAATATGTTGATTTAGTTCATGAGGGAGGGCGTATTGAACACAGGGCTGTTCCCTGTCAGCCCTACTTTTCATTTCTGCCATTGATATGTTTTAGCTCATCCCTGCCTGTCAATAAATGAAACGTACTCTCCAAAAACCTCTTTCCCAAACATCCCTTAATAAGGCACCCCGCGGCAATATGCACTTTGGCGGAGGGGAAGGAGATTGTCGAGATATTTTCCGTCTCTTGCCGAGCTCAGAAATCCATAGTGAAAGTGGAAGAATCGCCTTGTGTATCCATTTTGCTACTGACCTAGAAATCTACCTCGAACCACAAAGACAAACTTGAGCCTTTTCTTCATAGAGTGCCTTTCATTGTAAAAGAATGCTTCTTACAGCTTGAAGTTTACATGTAGAGACCGGAGACAAGCTAGCTCTGCTATGACGCGCTAATGAAATATTTTTTTTTAATTGTCCTTTATCATTCTTGTTTTCCAAACTCTATCTCTCTTTAATTTGTCTTGCTGCCTAAACCTCACCAAGTATTTCTAAAGCTTTTCCTAAACCTAACGAAGTATTTCATCATCTTTTCCTTAACATAACTAAGTATTATCCTGTGAAGACAAAACTTCATAAAGACTTGATGCAAGTGGAAATTGATATGTGTTGCTCCAGGAAACATTGTTCTGTTAATATCATAGGAACCGCTCTGTGACGGCACTTTGAACATCACTGTCACGGCAAAAGGAAGCTAAGTTTGTCGGTAAGAGAAACTGTCGCTGTTCTTTTTAGGGTCCGATTTTACGGTCTGTTTGCACAGTATATCCGTGCATGAATGTGAACATCACACACACACACACACACCCTGGAGGTTTGGCCATGGATCATTTTAGACAATGAAGATGAGTGCAGACCAAAAGCTGTGAGAGCCTCTGCAGCTGTGTAGTCAGAGACGACGCTCGGATCCGACGGTTAATCAGAAATATAAATGTCGCCGCCCCCCCCGCCCCCCCCCCATCCCTAAACACATGCATGAGTACTCTCAACCTCACCCGCCGTCGTTCCCAAACAGATGCACACTTTTAAAATGTCGTGCTCCGGGCTCGACACTCGGCAAAATACCGTGTTTACCACAAACTCGTGGTGTGTAAATACGACTGGTGTAAATAGCCTTGATTAGGAATTAAAGTCCCATCAAGTCAAACGGGTTGTTGACCTTCCCTCTGTTGGGGAAAATTATTCAAGCGGTGAACTCTTAAAGCTATTATGCAAAACCACTTCTCCCCCATGTAATTTCCAAGAGAGATTCAACTGCAAATATGAATCCTTACCTACCATTTTGGATAGAAAGAAAACAGAAGTATCCTCATATCGTTGCCATGAAATTATTATTCAACAGTGTCACTTAATGCACTACATCTACATTTGCCTTTGCCGTCCGTAAGTTGCAGGGAGCGGTGTCAGACAGAGAGATAAAAATGAATCCTGCTGAGGATATTAAATTATAAGGATATTAAAACAGCTCTTCGGGGGTATATGAGGTAGCGTCTATGAACCAGAGGATTTTATTACCAATGAAATATTGCTGTGGATATTCATAATAAAAACGGTATGATCTTTTTTGCGCCGCTTTCTTTCATTTTAAGAATTATTTATTGGTTTCTGGCGAGCTGTGGCTCGATGAAGTGGCATTTGGAAGGCGCGCTTGTCGTCTTCCTCCGAGCCCTCCAATGTGCAGATGAAGAATGGCCGTCTATCCGACTCCAGAGAGCTCAGCATGATCCTCCTCGTAAGTGAGAACCCCTGCGTGACATTACAACCTTGACAGGCGGAGGTCATCTTAATTAATAGTTTTAAACAATGACCAAACAAACAGTGGGGAAATGTCCAAAGAGCACGCTTCTTTGATGCATCCTCAACCGATTGGGACAGCGCTGTGAATAAAAACCGCTGAACACACACACACGGCTCGACTTTAACGCCTCGACCAGTCACCTTGTATTGTGAGTAATTAAGACGCCCTGAATATCAGCTTGATAATTAGAAGTGCTCGCCTCTACCTGGGGTTCTGCAGGATGTGCTGCCTTGAACTCGTGAACTTGACGTCTGGCTTACCGACGGGCGCTGTGTCATTTTCCATCCCGAACTAACATCCTCAAATAACTACTGTTTTTTTTCTTTCCTCTTGGTTTTTCGCTGTCAAATACTTTGTGATATACATTTTTGGAAAGCGCCTAGTAAACCATCTCCGTGTGTGCACTATTTGTGTGTTGTTGTTGTTGTTGTTGCACCCTGCAGGCTTCGCAAAGAGCACCATGTGTAGCTGATAATGAAGTATAGATACCAGCTCTGTCAGTGTTCACGCACGTTTCATCGCAAAAGAAGTGCAAATTGTCACAGAGGAGCATCCTGGGGTACAATTTAAGGGGCTTACCAGATATATTCTAGGCAACAGTGCATTGCTGTATCGTTAGTACTCAACAGGTTTTTGATTTGAGAAAAGGGCATTTATAGAATCAAGAGCCATCACCTGCAGCTGCCGCGTTAAGTTTTCCGCTCTTCGTCTGATCCCTTAATATGTGTGACCCGCGGGGACGACTAAGCTTGCCAGCTTTTGAAGGTTTCCCTCCAACTTTGTTTGTTTCCCATCCACAAAGCCCCGCTGATGTCTCCATAAACAGTCGTCTTGCCGCTCTGGGAAATCACACACAAATAGGATCAATTTCTTTTCTATGAGTGAGAATCAGGGCGACTCTCATTTCATTTGTCGGGCAGCGTAGCATCCATCGATTGGTCGGCCGCGCCGCGGCGGCTTTCTCAGAGCTTCACCGCTACGGATCCAACCCGCTGGCGGACCTGTGCCGTGGTAGTTTCATTAGAATGAGCCTCACTTCTCCTCTTTCTAAGCCGCTCCCTGGTTGTTATTACATTCATGTATTGGCTTGGCAATAGCATACGCTGTGAAGTCAGTTTTCAGCTGCGGTTAAAGGGATATGTCGTTAAACACTGACTTTATCACGATGTCATATTGTAATGAAAAAAGAATAAATTGTATTAATACATTTAAAAAACTGAACTCCAGATGCATGAGGACTCTGAGTGACTTACCTACTGAAGTTAAAGTTAACAATGATGGAATGGATCTCTAAAAAAGTGTGTGTTGCTTAAAACGGTGGTACTAATTCATCATGGGCGCATTATCTAGTTTGGAGATTCTATTTATTTAACTTATTTAATTATTTTACATGTTCTGTCCAGCGACGAGTATTTATTGACTGGATGTGCGTGTTTGTGGGGGAAAGAAACCATGGCTGTGTCTACTACCGGACACTTGAGCACTTGGAGCACTGACTTTCAGTGCTTAGGGCGCCACACTGACAAAACCAGCAGAATTCAGTGCACTGAAAGTACCCGGATGGCGCACTGCAAACGGGCAAAAAATGTAGTGTAAAACGATGGACACTACTGGCCCTAAACGGCCGCCATCTTGGCTACGTAGCGGAAGAGGAGGAGCCCTTTCGCCAGCTTTTCATTTTATTTCTAAAACAATGGCGGACGAGATGGCTACGGTAGCACAAGCGGTAGACCACGGAGGCTCCTGCCGCGATTGTGGAGGAATCGCAGTTTCCACATGGGGTGGAGAAAGGGGTAAACAAGGGACAACAAGAGGGCAAGAAGTGCATTCATTTTGTCACTTTAAGTTTCGCGGGTATCGCAAGCAGATTTGCGTACGTCACTCCCGGCTTAATTTCGCGGGTGCCGTGAACAGATTTGCATCCGTCACTACCGCCAAGTGGTTAACGTAAGTGTTCCATTTGAGACAGCACTTATCAGCGACGCAGTGCACTACAGATGTCAGTGCACTGTATTGCAGTGTACTTCGTAAAGTGTCCGGTAGTAGACACAGCCCATGTGATATTTCGACGAGACTCCATTGTGTCAGGCCGAGATTCCGATCAGGACTCAAATGCTGAGGCGTCAGTGAGCAGTTTACTAATCAACAAAAACTGTCCTAAGAGGTGGGTAATAACTTTCCAAAAAGGTTCAGTGGCTATGAATGTGGCCTTGGTGAACGACCATGAGACGAAACACTTTGGCACAGGACAGAGGGAAGACGCAGACTATAAGCACATGAGGGTAATGGGGAACAGGTGGAAACAATCAGGGATCAGGGGAGACAATCAGACCGGTGACACATGAGGAAGGGCAAGTGACCTGAAACGAGAGGAGAGTTAGCCTTCAAAATAAAACAGGAAGTTACGAGACAAAACCCCAAGACAAGACAAGCTTCACCACGGTGTGACAGTACCCCCCCCCCTAAGGGCCGACTCCTGACGGCCCAGGCAGTTCAGGATGGTCCTTCACAAAGTCTTGATGAGGGACCGATCCAGTATAAACCGGGATGGGACCCATTGACGCTCCTCCGGGCCATACCCCTGCCAGTCCACCAGGTACTGCTTACCCCGACCACGGTTGCGCACAGCTAATAACTTCTTGACCTTGTAGACAGGACCCCCGTCTATTACTTCAGGAGGAGGAGGGGGCGGGAGGGGCGGGACCATGGAGCTCTCCCTGACTGGCTTGACCTGACTGACATGGAATGTCGGGTGGACACGGAGAGCCCGGGGCAGGCGTAGGCGAACCGCTGCAGGCCCGATAATCTTGGTGATGGGGAATGGCCCCACGCGGTGCCAGTTTCTTGAGAGGCCTTTGAGGAGAGGTTCTTGGCTGAGAGCCACACTCTCTGGCCCGGCTGGTACGCAGGGGCGGGTTGTCTTCTCCGGTCGGCGGCCCTTTTGACCCGGTCTCCTTGGCGGATGAGGAGCTGCCGGGCGGCCGCCCAGATACGGCGGACCATGGCGTGGGCGGAGGGCACAGACACTTCCGGTTCCTGGTCCGCGAAGACAGGAGGCTCGTAACCATACACACATTTGAAGGGTGAGAAACCTGTGGCCGAGGTGGGCAGGGTATTATGGGCATACTCGACCCAGACCAGGTGCCGGCTCCAGGTTGAGGGTTCTGGGACACCAGACAGCGGAGACCGGTCTCCAGCTGCTGGTTGAGGCGTTCGGCCTGGCCGTTGGCCTCCGGGTGATAGCCTGACGTGAGACTCGCCGTGGCTCCGATAAGCCGACAAAACTCCTTCCAGAAGCATGACACGAACTGGGGCCCCCGGTCGGAAACGATGTCCCTACCGAAACCGTGGACTCTGAAGACATGGTTAATCATAATCTCAGCTGTCTCTTTGGCTGACGGCAGTTTGGGCAAGGCTATGAATCTCGTCATTTTGGAAAACCTGTCCACCACGGTAAGAACCGTGGTGTTACCTTCGGAGACCGGGAGGCCCGTGACAAAGTCCATGGAGATGTTAGCCCATGGTCTGGAGGGGATGGGGAGCGGTTGTAGAAGTCCCATATGTGGCCCAGAGGACGTCTTATTCCTGGCGCAGACCGAACAAGCCCCAACGTACTCCTGGACCTCCCGTTCCATGGACCGCCACCAGAACCTCCGAGAGATGGCAAACATGGTCCGCCGAACCCCCGGATGACAGGAAAGCAGCGAGGTGTGAGCCCAGTGGATCACCTGTGGGCGCAGCTCAGCCGGAACAAACAACCGATTCTCAGGGCACCCACTAGGTGGCGGACTCTCCCCGTTTGCCTGCTTGACCTGCTTCTCTATTTTCCAAGTCACCGCTCCAACCACACAGGTTCGTGGAAGGATTGGCTCTGGTTCCTTGGCAACAGGCTCGGGGTCGTAGAGACGTGACAAGGCATCAGGCTTGACGTTCTGGGACCCCGGCCTGTACGAGAGGCGAAGAGAAGCGGTTAAAAGAGCCCCCACCTTGCCTGGCGAGAATTCAGTCTCTTGGCTTTACGTATATATTCCAGGTTCCTATGGTCGGTCCAGACGATAAACGGGTGTTCAGCTCCCTCAAGCCAGTGCCTCCATTCTTCCAAGGCCAGCTTGACCGCCAACAGCTCCCGGTTGCCGACATCATAGTTCCGCTCCGCCCGCGACAGACGCTGCGACAAGAAGGCGCAGGGATGCATCTTACCATCCTGTTCAGATCACTGGGACAGGACCGCTCCAATCCCCTCATTGGAGGCGTCCACCTCGACCACAAACTGCCGCTGGGGATCAGGCATCGTGAGGATGGGAGCCGTGGTGAAGCGGGTCTTGAGGTGCTGAAAGGCTGCCTCCGCCTCCGAGGACCAGAGGAAGCGCACCTTCGTGGAGGTGAGTGCATGGAGCGGAGCTGCTATTGCGCTGAAGCCTCTGATAAACCGCCTATAAAAGTTCGCAAAACCGAGGAACTGCTGGACCTTTTGCGGCTATCAGGTGTGGGCCATTCGGCCACAGCGCACTTTAGCCGGATCCATCTGCACCCTTCCAGGAGCTACAATGAAGCCCAGGAAGGAGATGGTGTCGGCATGAAACTCACTCTTTTCTGCCTTCACATAGAGTCTGTTTTCTAACAATCGTTGGAGAACCTGGGACACATGCTTTCTGTGAGTATCTAGATCTGGTGAGTAAATGAGAATGTCATCCAGGTAAACGTACACAAACAGGTCTAAGAAATCACGGAGTACGTCATTGATCATAGCCTGGAATACAGCTGGGGCATTGGTGAGTCCGGGCATCACTAAGTACTCGTAGTGGCCGCTAGGAGTATTAAATCCTGTCTTCCATTCATCTCCTTCTCTGATCCTGACTAAATGATAAGCGTTGCGTAAATCTAACTTGGTAAATACCTTAGCCTGTTGCAGTTGGTCAAAAACTGATGTCATGAGAGGTAGGGGGTAACGATTCTTAATGGTGATGGCATTGAGGGGGCTGTAATCGATGCAGGGTCTAAGGGAGCCGTCCTTCTTCCCTACAAAAAAAAATCCGGCCCCTGCTGCTGATGACGAAGGACGAATAAGCCCCGTCCTCAGCGATGACTCTATGTACTCTTTCATGGCTGCCTTCTCCGGCCCGGAGATGGAGTACAACCGACCCTTGGGAATGGGGGAGCCCGAAACCAGGTCTATGGCGCAATCATAAGGCCGGTGTGGGGGAAGTGACATGGCCTTGGTCTTGTTAAAAACCTCTCGGAGGTGGTGGTAGCAGGGAGGTACGGCGCTTAGGTCGGACGTCTCAGAGTCTGTGGTAGAGGTGATGGAAAGGTGATTAATGGAAGGCATGTTAATCCCCTGGATAGAAACAGGTTTGCAGTGGTCCGCACAATCCTGCCCCCACCCCATGATTGTCCCCGTCTTCCAGTTTACGTGGGGGTTGTGCTGACATAACCAAGGATTCCCCAGGACTAGAGTCTGCGAGGGCGATTCAAATAAATATAGGTTCAGGAGTTCCCTATGCTCCTGGATCTGCAGTTCCAGTAGTTCTGTAGTGTGCGTGATCCTGAATAGTTCTTTGCCGTTGAGGGTCCTGACCTTGATGGGGCTGACCAGGGGTTCCGATTTTAACCCCAAAGTCTCCGCCAAACCCCAGTCAATTAGGTTCACATCGGCCCCGGAGTCTATGAGTGCCTTAAAGTCAATAGTGGTGGCATGGTGCGTTACCTTAACTGGCGTCAGGCTGCGCCGAGCGAGGTCTGTGGCTTGGCTCACCTCCTGGGGTCTTTTGGCCGGACAGGCGGCGACGAGGTGGTTAGTCTTGCCGCAGTAAAAGCAGCTGCCCTCCTGCTGGCGTCGTCGTCGCTCCTCCGGTGTCAGCCGCATCCTGCCAATCTGCATGGGCTCCTCTTCTCCAGCGATGGAGGAGGGAAGGCAGTGCTCAGGCGGCGAATAACGGGGAACCTGCCCGCCCAGGGCAGGGGAACGTAGATACCTCTCCGTCGTCGACCCGCTGCTCTGTGGTTGCCGGAGCTCACGAACCCGGTTGTCTGTCCGGATGGCAAGCGAGATGAGTGAATCCAGGTCTGCAGGCAGATCCACTGGCAGCAGCAGCTCCTGGATGCGAGTCGCCAGCCCCTTCAGGAATATGTCGTACAGGGCTGTGTTGTCCCACCCACTCTCCACCGCCAGGGTGCGAAAGCGGATGGCGTAGTCGCACACCGAGTCCCTGCCCTGTGTCAGCCTGCTCAGCTCCCTGGCCTTTTCCCTGTCTGAAGACACTGGGTCAAAAATCCGCATGAGGGCAGTTCTAAAGTCTGTGAAAGAAAAGCAAAGCGGAGAACCACGCGCCCACTCAGCGGTGGCCCAAGCTCTGGCTCTCCCTGCCAGGTGGGAAATCATGAAGGCTATTTTCGACCTATCTGTGGTGAAGGCCTGCGGCAGCTGTTCAAAATGTATCGAGCAGTCAACAAGAAAAGCCCTGCATTGTCCTGGTTCCCCAGAGAAATGCTCCGGGGAGGCCAACTTGATTCCCACCCCGGTCATGGGAGTGCCCTGGGTCGGAGCCACGGCAGCTGCTGGAGCTTCCTGCTCCGCGGGTGGCTGGGTTGGCTGCTGCAGGCGGTCCCCCAGCTCCCTCACCTGGGACACGAGCTGACCCAGCTGAGCCGCCATCGCCGCCTGAAACTCCTCCTGACGGGAGACGCGGGCTTCCTGAGCGTGTAGCATGGCCGCCCACTGGCCAGCCTCTGCTGAGTCCATACTGGCCAAAGTGTACTGTCAGGCCGAGATTCCGATCAGGACTCAAATGCTGAGGCGTCAGTGAGCAGTTTACTAATCAACAAAAACTCTCCTAAGAGGTGGGTAATAACTTTCCAAAAAGGTTCAGTGGCTATGAATGTGGCCTTGGTGAACGACCATGAGACGAAACACTTTGGCACAGGACAGAGGGAAGACGCAGACTATAAGCACATGAGGGTAATGGGGAACAGGTGGAAACAATCAGGGATCAGGGGAGACAATCAGACCGGTGACACATGAGGAAGGGCAAGTGACCTGAAACGAGAGGAGAGTTAGCCTTCAAAATAAAACAGGAAGTTACGAGACAAAACCCCAAGACAAGACAAGCTTCACCACGGTGTGACACATTGACTGAAATGCTCAATGGTATCTGAAGAATATAAACACTTAAATGTCAGTTTTCATCGACTAAAACTACCATAATCGGTTTCAGATAAAAACAAAAAGTGCCTTGACCTTTTGTTGAATAAAAATTGCCTGAGAAACTAGATGTGATTAAATAACAAAAAAAGCTACAAAATGACATTTTCTACCAACAAGTTCCACATACCTAAAAAGTGTGTCAATGCTGTGTTTACAAAGTGTTTCTGCTGCCCCCTAGTGGCCAAGAAAAAAGCCTTTTTGACTTGGTAGAGGAGTGAGCACACAACGGACGTGATCAAGGATTTGTGTTTCCATTTGAATGGTTATTTGTGCTCTGCCTGCAATGCAGTGCCATCGCTTCACAGCTGTATGAGCCTCACACATGTAAACACAGAGCACAGACATCTATTTTAAGCTACACTATTTTTTCCTTCTCTTTTTCAAGCAAAGCTTCTGTGTACGTTTGGAACACACCACATAGAAATCAGCTATACATCGGTGTGATCTCGCTCGTAATGTTCTCCTGCTCCTTAAATGTGTGTATGTGTGCGTGCGTGTGTGTGTGTGTTCCTGGAGAGGTGAAGGTGAGGGTACATTGACCTTTGCCTGATGGATTGTTTTCTCCCAAACAAAGACATCAAAGAAGTGGAGTGTGTGTGTGTGTGTGTGTGTGTGTGTGTGTGTGTGTGTGTGTGTGTGTGTGTGTGTGTGTGTGTGTGTGTGTGTGTGTGTGTGTGTGTGTGTGTGTGTGTGTGTGTGTGTGTGTGTGTGTGTGTGTGTGAATGTGTGGGTGTGTGCGTGTGGCCGTGTGTGGGTCCTGTAGAAAAGAAGAAGGGGGTTTCTCGGAGTACCTAGAGATGAGCTTCTGCTCTGCCATGTAATTATGTACTCCTCTTTCACCTCCTCTCCAATACCGCCCTCCTCCCCTTTTTAGATATTTCTTTTCCTCAGCTCTCATTCTGCAGCAGCTCCCAGCTGAACCGCAGGTGGTGGCAATTTCTGCCGGATCCACTGCTCCCTCTGACTGTACACACACACACACACACACACACACACACACACACACACACACACACACACACACACACACACACACACACACACACACACACACACACACAGTGCTGAGCTGGAGGGCTGCTGCCCAATAACATAGGCTTTACCTCTCAGACAGCACAAGCACTCTCACACACCCACAGAAACAGTACACACACACACACACACACACAGCAGCAGCACACATTGCATCAACACGGGCACACTTGCACGCTTGTAAACAAAGACACACTTGTATGGTGCCGTGCAATAAACTTGTTTTCATTTCCTAGTCCAACCCTTAACCTCCATCCTCTTCATCACACAGCTTAAGACCAAACAATATGTTGATGTATAAACACGTCCGTCTCAGCCAAGATGTGTTCTATCCACCCTGGAAAACGACTTCCACTCGCTTTACCAAACATCTACTTCTGGTGACAACAGGATGGACGCCTTTTCTTTTCTTTTCTTTTCTTGTGTGTGAGTTTGTGTCCTTGTTGCGACTATCAAATCACGTTCCGTTCAACATTATTATCTCAGCTTTAATGTTCCCCGATTCAAATCATATAAAAAACTAGTGCTTCATAGTTAATAACTTAGAGCCCATTTTGTGCCATCATACACTTGTTTCGCCGACACTTTCTGAAACGACGCGGCGCTCAGTTCTCAATCCAAAAGTTTAACGAAGTATGCTGCATCAAATATAAATTTGATGGCGTTGGGCCTTTAAAAAAATGTTTACTACAACAAGTTACATTCATAGAACCACAATAACAAACATACTGTTCTTTTACAGTGAGGCCATCATGAAATATGACAACAGACATTAGAAGTTTCATTTGAAAACCTCAATAAATGTACATTCAATACAGCCCCATCCACATGACGGCTTCTCCTCTTGGATGGTGGAGATGCTGGGGGTCAGATCCATGGCAACGGAGATGGCAAACTGGTTTGTAATTAAGAAACTTGCAGCCGGAGCCCGGCAGACGGACTCGCCGCTCCACCAGAGATGTCTCTTCACGCACAGCAGGGCGCCGATTCCACAGATTACTTGACTGGACATGTTAGGTCTGAAGGAAGCAACGTTGATCAGCCCTTTAATTGCCTCCCAACTCACACTTTACGAGAGGAAAACACATTGTTTAAAATTCTTGAAAGTGATGAAGTGTTCCGTGATACACACAAAGCAATCACGGTAAACAATTAACTGCGTGTGTTTTAAATTTGATCAATTTTGCAGTGTGAGAGATTATTTTAGGGAGGATTATTAGCCGTTACAGTATTTAATCAGATTGCCTTTGAATAAATCAGTGAGGCTGACACTGAATCCATCTCCCTCCGTTTGCATGCAGTTTCATCACAGCCTCATCCCGAAAGGCACCTCTTCATTTTAGGATACCTCCAACCCTTCTCGCGCTTGCTTCCAACAACAAATATGTGTGTGTGGTTGTGCGTGCGTAGAATAAATTGTTTAATATAGAATGTGCTGGTGAGGATGTGTGGCTCGTTGATTTATTTTTCAAAAGAGCTCCATTTTAATCGTATAATCTTTTAATTAATCAGATAAAAAATCTAATCACAGGACAATACATTTCAAATTTCCATGCTTAAAAAAAAATTAACACTGCATGCATTTTTTGTCAGATCTGTTTCTAATTTGAGTCCACATCCATCACTACATGACTCCATAACGTTGTCTCTTCTTATGGCAACTTATCTGATCAACTCCTTCTTTCTCTATTTGTTCCTTACACACACACTCACACACACACACACACACAGCCCCATTTGCTATCAGCTCTTCATGTAGGGGTTCATTGTATATCCATCTCCAGCTCGCGCTCACTGGTCGTTAACACACGAAGAACAGATGCAGTGCTTTGAGAGATAACACGCAAAAATATAATGGAGCGTTCAGATTAGCTGCGGTGTAAATTGCGTGCTGTTGTTGTAACCCCGGAGCTCTGAAGCAGTTTGCTTCACTCAGGTCGGTCGTAGGTTTTTACTTATTGTCATTTTTGTCATTCTTCTAAGTGAAGACTTCTCACGGATTCCTTCCTCACGGGATTCTTAGCATGCATCACGCTTTTTGTTGTCAGTGGAGCGCACAATGCACATGCACACTGTAAACAATGCAAACCTACGTGTGTGTGTCCCCTACCTCCACCCCCGCCAATCTTGCCCATCAGTCTAATGCTAATATTTGCTCCCTGAGAGCCGACATGCGCGAAGGAGGATCAGCTGACTTAATTTCTTAAAAAGCCAGATTCTCTTTGGTGGATGCTTCAACTGTATGGCCTTTCATCAGGGCCTGACAGGCGTAACCCAGGGAGAGCGAGAGCATTATACTTTTTTTCCCCCTGTGAAATTCAATTCCACTCTAATATCCGGGTGTTAAAATCTAATTTTCTGCACCATGACGTGTTCACTCGATAATTCCATTTTTGCCCAAGAATGAAAACATTTAGTTCTTCAATTATCTGAGGAGTAATTACAAATGCATTGCCTGTAGTCCACATTCATGTTGTAATGATATGCTTCATGTGGAGGGGGGGGGGGGGGGGGATATCACCAACAGGATTGCTTTAGTTTGAGTTTTTGCAGCAGCAGCCGCTGATAAAGGAATATTTATTTTGCAGCAACTTCTATAAGAGGGTTCTCTTTATTGAGGGTTGATCAAATATCTCAACACACACATGCAATGCTGCCTTCACATGGAATCAGGCAGACGGGATGTCCTACTGGTGGGCGAGAGCAGGCCAGTAGAGAACAACATGGCCGACCAACGGCGAAATAATTCAACACCACTGCCGCCCTCTGCAACCGAGTTTGCAAGCGGGTGCCACTGAGCTCACTCCCAAAAAATGGTTATGTTTTCAATAGATCATTCAGAGAAACCTGCATTTCTTAGTATAGACACATATGAAGAAGTATTCCATCGTTATCACCGCGGCAACGTAGCGTAAAACTGTCCACAGCGGCCTGAACCCACGCGGTGGCGGCAGGACAGCGGGCGCTTCGTCCCCTCAAACCAAACGTCCACTCTGTTGACCCGTGAGAGCTATCGAGCGAGCGCTTTCGCCTTTAATCCCTTAATCAAATTTCCTCGATGAGCCATGTTGACATAGACCTCTCCGACAGACCCGGGTGTAGGGGGGGAAGGAGGTGGGAGGTAACGCCGGGAGGTGCATTTTGCAAAAGTGCATCTGACAATGGACCCTGAGGCTCCTATTTGAAGTACCCATGTGTCCCTGAATGTTGTGAGGAGAGGCAGCGTCATCCTGCCGCCAACGCTTTTTTATTTGCGGGCCTCGCGGCCATTAGAGGCCCTCGGTGTGGTGATGACGGCGACTTCCCTTTACTCATGGGAATGTTTATGAATATTTGAAGGCCCTTTTCAACTCGGCTTGTGAGGGAAAGAGGGAAACGGTGGCCTTTGTGAGGGGCATTTATCCTGCTGCAGCACAATATGCTCCTCTCTCAACAGCTTTGTGGATCCCTTTCTTCATTTCCCCTTCCATCGATGTCACGTGAATGATTCCTCCAAGACAGCCGACGGAGCCCGCTCCGTTGACTCATCTCCCAGCAGATGGCCTGCTTTTTGTGCGAGCGTGCCCGTGCTTTGTGTGCACATTAAGCGGCATCCGCATCAGATGACTGGAGAGACACAGCGGGGGCTCTCGCTGCCAGGTCGTTCACCAGCACTCGGAGGGTTGCGGGATGATCGGTGTCTCACTGCTTATTTTTGTTCTCTTGTGTTATTTGGAATGTAGTGTCCTCGCTTATTTTTATGTATTTTTCGGACCAAAGATGTCAGAGTGCAGCCATTCAGTGCCACTTCAGCCTGGATGGAAGCATTTGGCCTTGCCCCCTCTTTCCCTCTCCACAAACTTATCCGTGTCACTCCTCCCACGCGGCTCCTTCTGGACGCTTCTATCCCACTCCGGCGTTGGCGAGCACAGCGATTGTGATGCTGGCGATCTCGCAGCCGGAGCTTGTTTTTCTTGCCGCTCAGAGCTAGCACACAAATGACTGTAATAAAAATTGGACACTGGAGACATCAGAATGGGCTTCTGCAGCTCACACAGCTTTATCCCCACCTTAAAAAAGAGAAAGTTAGTCATTCATTATGTTCAAAATCAGCAATATCAAAAAGCCGCCCGTCAACTCGGAGACGACCTGCCAGCGTTAATATCGCCGCCTTCTCTGCCTTGCGTTTCGTCGGTGGAGCGAGGAGAGAAAGTAGCTGATGGTGTGTTCCGTGTCTTTTGATCGGGACACAGCCGGTCCCGATGGATACAACTTCAGTTTTCCACTTGATAAGAAGCCAAAACTCACTGGAAGATGGATGCCGACTTTTTTCTCCAGGATTTCCAGGGAAGTCACTCAACTCGTGAAATAGCACCAAAGAAAAAACAGGAGCGGGTCCCGAGTGTGCAACAAGTCATGAAGCCTGAAGGTGAAGTCGTCTCCATAGAGAGGTCTATGCCAGTTATTATTTGTCTATATATTTCCCCCCGGTTTTTCCTCAACTTTGGAATCCTTCACTTTGGTGGCAGAGAATTTTCTGCCGCCTCTTGTTTCCTTCGCATTACGACCTTATCCCTGGGTGCTGGAGACAGACCGACCGCCTCTCAGGAGCCAATCTCCCCCCTTTTCCGATTGCCAAGTTTTAGGAGCGAGAGGAAATTGGAACTCGATGTGAAAAGCTGACAAATGAGGAGAGCGTCTCCCCACTGTGCCGTTTGTCACAGCTGAAACGTCTGAATCGAGCTTGTGGGTGTGTGTGTGTGTGTGTGTGGGGGTGTGTGCCGTCGTAATGAATGATGCCTCCCAGGTTTCATTTGCTATTCTGCTTAATTAGCAGATGTACATTGCCCTCTAATTATTGCTGGCTGTGGCTTGTTGGGCCTCGGAATATGACAGGAAAGCACCCGGTGGACCGCTGCTCAACACACACACATACACACATCGAAGGTGAGCTAATGGCGGTGCCGGCGATTTGCTGGGTCTCGACAGGGAGGCCAACTGGTGCGCGTCGTTCAGCCCTCAGACGCGCTCTCATTAGCACCAATGGGAGATGCTGTGACTCGTTATGGTGACGCCGCTGTAGCTCTCGCTGTGGGCGGTGTGTCATGTGCCTCCACCACCAACACACCGTCAAACACTCAGAGTGTGAAGACGAGGACAGGAGTGTTACGTGGTCCCATTACAGCACAGTTGCCACGGTTCCTCTCATATTCCGACATTTTCTCGTCGCCACTCTTTTTTTTGGGGGCTGGGGGTGAGAAAGCAGATAGATGCCACATATAAGTGGTGTACATCATCTGAAAGCTGGGAACCTGAAGATTAGTGTGTGTTCCAAGTCATCATGGATCAGAAATCATGAATAAATATAATGACAAATTCATTCATTAAAATAAATTGTGAAATGGTAAAATGGCGTAGAACATTATGATGTAAGTATATGGCGGCCATTCCAACACTCACTTATGTCTCATAAGCTGTTGCGAAATGTGTGCCAAATTTACCGCTCAAGATATGGATATAAAATAATCATAAACCCCTCCAAATTACCACGTTAAGACACCAAGACATTGAGGAACACCATAGAAGAAGTCCCCTTGTGAAGGCTCAGCTTTCCAGTCAGACTCAATTTATGCGATTCTATATCTCGTTCTGCAGAAATATTCAAATAGAACTATTTTTAAATATATGCTACATGCAAAGAAATTGCATGTCCCAACTTTGTTGATGTCTTGAGATGAGAGCTGAAGGGACCCTTGAAAAGTAATGGTGATGTTTTGCAAGGGTTGTTCTCACCTCATCGGAGAAGCTGCTGCATCTCCCGTCATCATCATGCAGATGCAGCAGATGGCGCACGAAAATAGAATTTGCAACAATTAGCTCTTCACAATTTGTCATAACGCGATCCTCCGGGCACTCAGAGTTCTCTGAGTCGTGTGTTACAGTTGCATTTAATTGACTTGTGAATCAGTCGATACATTTCCTGTAGCAGGATATTGCACAGTAGCTTGTCCACATATAGAGAACCATCTCATCTATGACTATAACTTTACGATAATCCATAACCGTGAAAGGTAGACTCTGCTCCTGAGCATAAAATCCATTAACGTCTGATTACAGGTGACCTCTCAACAATCCCGTCAATATTTTCAGCGGAACCATTTGATACATGTGTAGTTCACCGGCGAGCCATCCAGAATACACAGGACATGCTTTAGATATTCAAATGAGGCCACCGGCGTTACATCAAAGTGCCATAAGCTTCAAAATGATGGAAACACTCAAAGGGCGGCCCTCGTTCCACGCTGATCAGGCGGCGCACTTCCTGTCTCCTGTTTACTGGTTTGGATGGGAGAGAGTTGCGAGAGGAGAGGGTTACATGGCAGTGAAAAAAAAGAAGAAAAAAAGATTTAAGGCGAGGCGCATTTATTTGTACGGTGCCTTCATACAAGTCAAGTGTGCTTTACGTAAAAGGCTTTTAGATAAGATATTTCATTAAAAAAAAGGATCTTTGTCAGAATAACATGAGCATTATCTCTGGGTTTATCATTATTAATTTGATCCATTTTCTCCATCAAATACTTTGTATCGCAGCATCTTAAGGGCAGCCACAGTCCACCCCTATCTTTGTGAGACCGTGCCTTGGACAGCTGATAGAATAACTTTATGTGGACCCATTGTGATGATTGTGATGGATTTTGTATCAGTAGCATCCTTTGGTTATTTAACTTCTGGCAAAAACAAAAATGGGACATGAGTTATTATAACTTATTGCTGCTGTCTGACGGACATTATTGTAACTTGGCCACCTGCATTATCCTTCGTATGGAAAGTGTTGTTGCTCAGACTGGAGACCATGCTGCCCTTTGCCTGTTTTTCTCCCTTCATTCCTGGCATTACTGTAATGTAGCGCAATATTATTTTGGTGGAAGAGTTGAGCGTGTCATTTATTCATTACCTGGCCAATCCCCGCCAGGCTGAGTCCCAGGGCCGCCGGGCGTGCCCACAAGCTGAGGCTGTAATAAGATTTTAAGTGTCTGTCATTAATAATGCCACGCTGACACGATGCAAGGCTGATCTGTCCCTGGTATGTGGGTTTGTGGGCCGCCGTCATTAGGGCGGCTGGCGAGACTATTTACCACCCCCTCCTCTCTCTCTAAATCTCGCGATCGGCGGTTTGCTTTTCCGCTTCCAGCGGCTCTGAGTCCGCCGCGAGTCTGTCGATCACCTGACTGACAGCTCATCTTGCTGGTAGCGTGACGTCACGCTCACTCCGATATTCACTTACATTCCGCCGCGAACAGGTCGCCATTATAGGCTGATGCTCGGACAGATTAATGGCTTCAGTAGCGTAAGAAGATGCCTCCACAGGCATGGAGCGCTTGCTGATGTTCAATCCCAGCAGTTTGTTTCTTCTCACCGAAGCCCAATCAATTCCATTCAGTTCAGTATATTTTGTATAGCACGATATCACAAATTATAAATTTGCCTCAGAGGGCTTTACAATCTGTACACATACGACATTCCTGTCCCAGGACCTCACATCAGATCAGGAAAACTCCCAAGAAATACACACAGCTGGTTCTTGGCGGGACTGTTGCACCATTATCCCGCCGAATAGTTGTGTATTAAAAGGATGATTTGAGGCAACCGAAAGAAAGTCGACGAGAAGAAGTCCCTGTCATAAGGGACGGATGGTGCAGGAGGACCAGAGTGACGTCATGACGTGTTATTTGTGCGGATCATTTATGAAAAGGGGGTGGGGGGGGACGCTAGCAGCAGTTAGCCGCTAACCTAGAGCTACTGAGAATTGCAGCAAATCTTGGCGAGAAAAGAGCACCTTGACACCCGTGCAACGTCCGGCCTCCTTTACAGTCGGTTTTTTTTTAAGAGAAATTAAAAAATCAACTTTTAATGACTTGCTTGTAATCTTCACAGACGGCCCACCAAGGGTTTCTCTTCTTGGCTGTCGACGTATCACAGAAAGACGAAGGACTGGTCCACTTGTTGGAAGCCCATTGTTCCCTGCTGAGTCCAAAGTGAGCCCCACTCCGGCAACGCACCGTCGGCCAACCTCCCGCTCTGTCGAGCCCCTCATCAGTCAAATCTGCTTTTCATGCAACATCAGAGCTGCCAGTCGATCGAACCCTCTGAGGGCAGCAAACTCGGCCAGGTTATGCAACGCGGGCCTCAGAGCACAACACGGTACACACACAAGACAACAAGACGGTATGAGAAAGCCAGCAGCCTCAGCGGGGGCACAGAACAGCTACTTTCACTGTTTCAGTGCAGGCATTTCACTGATGCTGTGCGGTGCAATGATAGAATAGGCTTAAAGTTTCAGGTCAGCAACATCAAACCGCCAGCAGGCACGATAACGGCACTGACGAAGATGACTGGGCGTGGAGCTGAAGTGTACACTTTCTGCAACATACAGCAATGCAAAGTGGAGCTCGGCTGCAGAGCTGCGGCCCTCCATTGTTTGGGCGGCTGTAGCTCAGTGAGGTAAGAGGTCCGTCCTGCAACCGCATGGTTGTGGGTTCAATCCAGGCTCGCCCCATTAGTTGCAAGTCGAAGTGTCCTTGAGCAAGGCACTGAACCCCCAGTTGCTTCCCGGGCGCATCACTGCAGCCCACTGCTCCTTAATATCTAAGGATGGGTTAAATGCAGAGAACTAATTTCCCCTTGGGGATTAATAAAAGTGTATATTATTATTTACCAGCAAATAAAGCTACTGGGCAGTGAAGGAAACCTCCAGACTCTCAAACAGTCCACTGTTAAGTCTCACAGAGTTACTTTGTGCTGCAATTAGTCTTTCTTTGCTGAACCTCCGCCTGCCTCAACGAGATGGACGATAACAAAGCGCCACAAGACATTGAGTTGTCTGTCTGTACAGCTGAACCATCGCCAAATCCCGCCCCTCTAGCGTAGTCTGGCTAACCATAGCGTAGCATGCCGTGGATTTAAAGCTGGTCGTGGTTAAACGTTGTGTAACAGGGATGCCGGCCGCCTGGAGAGGTTAGAAGGACATGTTTGTTTCTAAAACGTTACGTTTCTGCGTCCAAAAAAAGCGGCGCTAACATCAGTGCCGTACGTTAGCATATCGTTAGCTATCATAGATACGTCCCGACTTTACACGGACAGTGTTGTTCATGGTCTTCTGTCTCAATCGCCAGGTTCACTGTAAACCGGAGCTTGTTTTTGTTTATTTTACAGGGACAATGCACACCAATAAACAGTATAAGTGAACCAGAGTTAGTCAAGGAGGCTAATTTTCCTTTGCTGTCTCTGGCCAGCTTTTTTGAAGGCAGCCTGAATTTACAAGATATCCAATAACATAATGCAACTAAGATTCAACGATGGACAGACGGTAACATATCATCAAAAACCATTCACATACAAGCAAAAGAAAAGGGTAGCTACAGTATGAGCACATATACTGAGGCATATAACATACATCAACACTGAACAAAACAAATGCACATACCAAACAAGCAGGACAGATTCAATTCAAGCTTGCACACCTGATTGGCAACAAGCCATTCCTTAAGGCTATATGTGGATCTTTTGTACGTGTTTTTTGTGCGTATGTGTGATGGCAAGCATTCCACCGGTTGGCAGAATTCACAGTAAATGCAGCTTTAGCTTCTGTCTCTATCTTTTTGGCCTGTTGAATCAGTTTGACATGCTGGATACATCCTTCAAACGCATGATTGTAGAAGCTTTGCTCTCTAAAAACGCTTTTTTGTTTTTCCAAAAATGTGCTAATATTTATTCACGGAAGTGCAGTTCGTGACCGTGTTGGCTCCACAGCAACTCTGACAGCTTGAAGGTGTAGCAGCCGGGGGGGCGGGGTTTAGAGGAGGGCCAATTAAGCAGTGAAGATGCAGCACTCGTGTAAATACAATATTTAGAGTAGAATATACACACCTACACCGGATCAACCTATGACAGTTAAAGCAGCACGCCTTCACCACCACTAGGAGCAGCAAACTAAACAGTATGTTGACATTGGATCATGAATTACAGTTAATTGTTTCTTTAATAGTCCAATTATAACTCTGGCTCCTTCCAGTTTAAGAGATATTCAAGAGAATGTTTTTTTAGTTATCTCGATATAAAGAAATCTTCCAAAGACTTCACTAAATAAAGCATATAAATGACTCAGGCATGGGGGTTTAGGACACACTGCCGTATGTGTGCAAACTGAGAGCAGTCACTTGAAATAACGATCTAACAAGTGCGACTAAACATTTGCCATTTAGATTCTTTTGTGATTAATTTTTACCTTTTGTTTCTGCTGATCTTTTCTTCTGACATTAATCTCCCAGCACGTAGCCTCTGGAAGAGCGACGCACAATAAAACAAAATGTAAAATAATTTGATTCATATTCGCATCTTGTGTTCCTCTCATTAATGTTACTTTGGGAAACTTTTGATTTTAGCGAGACCCGGAGCGGGAAGTTTGGCTATTTATTCCGACATAGTTATTGGTAATGACTGTCGACTATAAATCAGATGAAATCATGCAGGTTCATCAGAACATTCAATTGCGGTTCAAATTGTAATACTTTCTACTTCGTGACTGAAATAAGTAATCACATCCCCTCAGGACTTTCCCCTCAGGTGGACACAGCTGTGTCTTTTCTCTCCCTCGGTATATTTTTCAAAGAGCTTTGCTTTGCTTTCTTCCTTTCTTTTCTTTCCCTCATCTGATTTCACTCTTCTATTTTTCCTTCTCTGACAAGATATACGTTTGCCCTTCCACCCTCATTCACACACACGCACACACACACACACACACACACACACACACACACGCCCCGATGCACACATCCTCTTCTCTCTGTCTGTCCGTCTTATCTGGATCTCTACCAGCTCGGCAGTTCTGGCCCGTTGCATGCCCTCCCCGAGGGAACACAGCTGAACGGAGAGAAAAGAGGAGCACTGCCTAAAGCCCAGCCTCCTTAGCCTTATCACACATACACACACAACTTAACACACTCACACACACACACAAACACCAACAGACAGACACACTGTCATAGGCTCAATCCCCCAGAATTGTAAGGAGTTATAAATGAGCACTAGGGTTCTTGCAACTTGACTAAAATTCCAATTCTCATGGGTTGGTTCCCCAATGAAAAGCAGTTCTCTCAGCGTCAGGAATTGCAGTATTTCTTTCTACTGTGAGCTTTAGATTGCACCGAATCGAAGCCATTTCAACAAACTGGCCTTGCAGAAATGTCAAAGGTGCGTAGAGCTATCTTGTAATAAAACATATGTGATGTTTTTATCGTGAGAGGAGTGCTGCTTGGCAAAGTTCAGAAAGACCTTGGTTCACAAGCGAGGCGTCGTGAAAACGTTTGAGGCATTCAGGACCTGCAAATGAAGAGAGTTCATGAGTGCATCTCATTGGATGACACTTTCCTTGTTAATGTAATAAAAAAGTCAAAAGTGATGTATTGTTCATACAGAGGATGATGGACAACGGAGTATGCCATGCGTTCCCGCTGCATATTATGTGGATGTGAATGTCCGGGTGCATCCTAGACGGTGCAGCATTAGCCTACTGGACATCGAGCAGCCGTTTCAATAATGAACTGCTTTATGAAATAATTATGACTGAAGCGGAGTGACGTTACGGTTCAGTGTATAGGAGTTCATGGAGTTGAAAAGCAGAAAACACTCACACTCCAGGAGCTGGAATCACAGAACATGAAAAACACAGATTCATTTAAAATATCAAACGTTTGTAAATAATATCTAGTATTTAAAAACTAATGTATTAATCATTGCAGCTCTATAGTCAACATTATCATCTAATGTTATACGGTTAAAAAATTGTCAAGCTTAATTGTCAGAATAAGTTTTGAATAATTTCCCAAAGCTATCATGGAGGAAATATTTGATCATAATTGTTTTGCGGGTTTCTTTGTGTGAGAGGACAAAAGCTTAACTGGACTTTCACAAGTGGGAAATGTGTCTCAAGGAACACATTCAATAAGTCCTAGACATAATAAGTAGATACTAATATTAAACCATTAATGTATATTGACACTACTAACTAGAGTTCTACTTAATTACGTGATTCTTTATGGGGAACATCAGAGGATATGTCGTCATATTTTTAGGAAATTACAGACCCATAAAAGAAAGCTGTTCAGAAGATGGACGGGGAAATAATAATTTCCATTATGCAACGCAACGACACAGTTACTTACTAAAAAGAAAACACAGACGAGCAAGGCCATGCTCCCACAGCCCAGCAAGTGATCTATCTTTTTTTATCAGCTTGAATGGTCCTTGAGGCTTTGTTACTGCTTATCAAACTCAAAGCGCTTAACAAAATATTACCACGGCGACAGCAATCATGGCTGAAGATCTGCCCGCTATCAGGAGCCTGCAGAGCAACCACTCACCTCAAGTGTGCACTCCGAGAGGGAGCACACACAAACATACACCTGTTTGTTTGTGGGGTTTTTTCCGTGAAGCGCACGCTCTGGTCAGGCGGCGGGCGTGGTGGGCGGTCCCCGGCGAGACAGAAACACACTGATGGATAATGACAGGGTTTGACAGCAGAAGAGTGAACTGAGTCACTCCGGGCGCACAGGCGATGAATAAAAGAACGGGAGTGCTCTCTGAATATCCCTCAGAATCAGAATCAGAATTGTATTTATTGCCAAGTAGGTTTACACCTACCTGGAATTTGTTCTGGTGTATAGGTGCATACAGTGAACATAAAATGAACATAAAACATACAAACACAATAAGTACGATTCCCTTTGATACCATACCACTACTGCCAGTCTCCTGCTCATTACTCTGCACCGCCTCTCTTATTGGGAGACTTGGCAGCAGCAGCCGCCGCGGCATGAGAAGTCGTCCTCACTGGCTGTCCTGGCACCAGAAAGAGGCGGTGAACCCCAGGATTGCATCGCCTTGGCGATTACGTGAGCATTCTTCTTGAGCTGCTAACTTGTCTTTGGCCAACGACAGTTCTAGGAAGTGAATCCGATGCGGACGTGACCTTATCCGATGCAAGCATTCTTTCTAATGGCCGTCAAGGAAGAAGAAATGAGAAGATGACTCTCCTTCTCTCTTGATGTATTCCCTCAGTAAACATTGTAAACATGCGTGTGGCACAGACTTCCTCTGCTATTAGGAAGATGTGCTGTTTTACGTGAGAGGCTGTGTGTGCTGTGAAACCCGCCATTCATTTCACGTTACTTTTGCGATTTAGGTCACTGCCCGTTTTGACAGGCGATGGAAACGTTCACTTCTTGCATCGGCTGATGACTCCATTGGCTCTCTAAAGAAAAGAAATCTGTATAAAAGCTCCCAGTCATAACATCCCATTGTCTTTTAGGATGCGTCCGCCCCGCCGAGTTGGGAGCCATTGACGAGCCAATGCCGGGGCCAGCACTGGCTTGTCATTCACAGGACCGTTTGCATCACTGCGCTCTGTTCTCCCGGAGCCTCAGACACAAACAGCTTTGACAAAAAAAGGCCAGATGTCTAGTTTGTCTGATTAACCCACTGCGTCTGCAGCCAGACAACGAGTGAAATCTATTCTGGGAATCTCTGACTTGCATTTTTTCTTTTCTTTTCAGCCCCCCCATCCCCCTCTCCCCTCCCATTCCGATCGGATGCGTTAAATGTTCTTCACGTCGGTGTCACATTGACACGTAAATGCTATTCCAATTATTCTGCACCTTCTCTGCTCGCTGTCAAATTACCAGCACTGGGAGCGGAGCATGGCTCTCGCTGCACCTCTCTGGCATTTTCCCTGACAGGGAAAAGAAAGGAGCCAGAGATAGCAGAACCAGGGAGGGCTCGGGGCTCAATGAGCACTTTAAATGCTGGAGCCAGGTAATCAGACAGACTCTGGGAGGCCAGAAGAGGACTGTGGGATCGAAGGTGTTTTAGTCTGGGATGCTTTTCAAAGGATGCAACAGAAAAAGGAAGTACAATGATGAAATAACAAACCAAAAAAAACGGTTGCAAAATGAACTCATGCATTCCAATTAACAGGTTTTGTCATGTTTCGTACATAAAATCCCAAAAGGTGGGCTGCAATAAGCAACCTGTGGCTGCTAAAAAGTGTGAATTTAGTGACAGTCTTCAAATATATTTGTTCATATCAATAGTCAGTATCCGCGCCAGCATTGATGCATTTATTCAAGTGCAGGTTGATGTGTTCTCAACAGGCTGGCAGTCAGCAGCGCGCACGCTTCAGCAAAAACAAAGCTGTGTTTCTAAAATGACACCTCAGCTCCACCGTGGGGGAACCGCCACCTGACATGTGTACGAGTTATTTCAGGCATAAGGGAGTGTCAGTCAGTGCGACAGCCCTTTGCAGAAATCACGTACTCACACACACACACACCTCTCATTAGCACAGAGCTGGAGAGAGGTTGACTGTATTCAAATGTTCTCACACACTTCACTGCCTGTCAGAGCACGAGCACAGTGGGATGAGAAGCTTCTGTAAAGTAAAATAAATAAAGTGTCTGAGAAGGAAACTTTTACCATAAAAAAAAAAAAATTTAGTATTATTTCCCGTGTTATTAGCAGAGCTGAGGACACCTGCCGTCGTCACAGGAGTAGTAATAGCACACATTCTTTGGAGGCGTGTTGCTTTGTTTACTGTTATGTGCAACTATTTATCTTTTATTGTTGTTGCTGCGTATCCAGAGCGGAGCTGGGGAGCGAGGCAGAGTGCATAGAAAGGAGGCGAGTGGCAAATTATAGGTTGGAAACTGGAGGCAGGAGGTGCTGAAGAGGAGCCGAGGAGAAGGGAGAGAAGAGATAAGACACTTCGGGGAGGTTGGGAGAAAAGAAGCGGCATGTGGAGTTGGGGGATAGGGGGGGGGCGGGGGTTATGGAGGGAATGCAGAGAGGAAAACAGAGGCGAGACCCGAGGCCAGCGAGAGGAAAACGGAATAGTGCTCAAGGCTAATCAGAGGCCTCCGGATTGTTCCTGTGTGCACGGCGGACTGGAGCCCAGAGGTGAGATAGCAGGCGTGTCAGGAATGCATGGTGTCAAGGCCACAAGGCCACAAGGCCATAAAGAAGGACGCATAAGGATGCTCGGAGTAGACGGCTAGCCAGCTTCGGCTCTTACAAAACTCACGGGGCTCTCAGCGCTCCGCCTTGAAGGACGACCCTGCTTCCCTAAAGGGGGTCTCGAAGAGCGAGGAAGGCATCTGTGTCGTACCCACACACACACACACACACACACACACACACCTGGAATAGGCTCATTAGCGTGGCGGGAGCAGGACTCATAACGGCACTTTTTTCAGGCGATCCACCTCATGGAGCGATGCTCTGAACGCATTCCTTCGTGGCTACATCCAACCCAACTGCTAAACAGTCATGACATGGCAAACCACCACTAACATCAAGTTACTATTATTATTATCAACTACAGCAGTCTCCTGCGTTAGGCAGTAATTTGCTGTATTTCATGTTGTCATACAGTAGTGAATTACCCATTAGGAAGTCTGTCATGTCAATCCAAGAGAGAAAGAAAAAATAATACTTTATAGACTGTGAAATGTGTAATCATAACAGCCACTCATATAGATATATATATATATATATATATATATATTACATCACTCTATATTTACCTGATGCTTTCCACACATATTTTCGATATAAGTTGTATACACAGCTTGCGTCTCCCATTGGTGGGACAAAGACGCGAGGAGAGGAGGCAAGGACAGGACTCGAGGACGTACGAAACTGGGAAATAGGAAAGGCCGATGATACGCGTTTTGATTATGACAGCTCATCAATCTCGACCATTTACAAGTCGGCGTTTCACAAGCGCAATCATCTCTGTCTCTGAGCTGGATCAGAGGGTGGCATGCCATGTTTTTAGAAGCTGTATGTGTGCTATCTCAGAGGATTGTTCCTCCAGGACTAAGGAACCTTGTGAATTCACCCTGCCTAAGCGAGCGCAGCCACTACCCCCCCCCCCCCTCCCCCCCAGCCCCATAAAAGCCACCAGAAAGTCATTGCTAAGCCACAGGGGATTCTGCTGCACTTTATCACTGAGATGACAGTTGTTCATTTTGACTAATTGACAGTCTGCTCGCTGCCAAAAAAGTATCACATGTTGAATGTCATTGTGTGCGTGCGTTTTTTCTTCTTTCTTTATCAAATTAAAAAGGTAATTTGCGTCTTCAGAAAGTTCACTTTCTGAACTCATTAAAATTGCTGATGTATAAGAAGTCCCCTGTCTGAATTCTATATGTCTCTTGATTAAAAGTACTGTATACAAGTGATAATGAAACCAATCCAGCTCAAATATTCTGTGGGACGAATAAAGGAATATCATATCATATCATATACACCGTTAGCAAAGAGCTAATATTGGCCAGGATGCTCAAGCGATTTGTTAAATTGAGAATCGTCTTTCTCCTTAAATCACCACCGTATTTTATTAAAGGCGTGACTTATTTCTGTTTCCTCATCTTTCCTCACCGAGCACAAACCCCTATGTTTCTTCTCGCCTTCCACAAAACAATAACTGTACAAATTACTGCCCACCAGGTTTCATGGATTACGGGAATATGTGTACTGGACCGTCTGAGAGCGCCGCCGCGGCGTTAGTATTCAGACGAGCTCCCTGGGCTTCTCTTACTCACACATCTGGACTCATCAATTGCTGCTGTAAACGCCGGTGCTCTGACAGGGAAAACAAGGGGGAGGGGGGGGTGAACGTGACGCTAACGCAAATGAGAGGCCCGAGTAAACAGTGACAGGGCAAATGGAGGCGATCAGGGGAGCACAGTGGCCTAACGAAGACGCAGCAGCACCTCGGCACGCCCCACTAGTGCACCAACAGGTCGCAGCCAACAGGGGTTTGGCTCTGTATGTGTATATGTGTGTGTGTGTGGGGGGGGGCAAACAACTCATTCAATGAGCAAAGACCTTACATGGCTTTGTGAAAGAAGAAGTAAGTTCTAAAAGTAATTTCATTTTTGAAGAATGCGGTAAAAGAAAGCACAACAGCTCAAGTAAAAGGTGAACGGTCACACTCAAATCAAAGACAAGATATTGAGGATCTTGACAAATGTTTTTTCTACTCATTTTGGCCAATTCCGGTCACCATTGCTTTCAGAAAACACGATAGTCTAATGAAGCCCCTCCTATTCGGGGGCACCAGCAGCTGTCTACACCACAGCAGAGCGAGAAGTCCTCCGTCACAGTAACGGCCGCTATCGACGGGAGTGGGGAGAATCAGTGTGTTTCATTACGGTCATCTGGACAATTTGGAGAGAAGAGGAGGGAGAGCGGCCCTGTGAGTGCTGGTGTTGATGATGACTTGGGGATAGGGGGGGAGTTATCAGCCCTTACTGGTCTGTTGCTTAAACCTACAATAATTGACTTGGAGCTTAGAGTTGAAATCGATGAGGAGCAGTCCGGCGTGGTTACTGTGACTGTCTCTGTTTTGCAACAGTGATTGCGCTACGTGTCAATCGTGTTTATACAGCCCAATATCACAAATGTGCCTCGGGGGACTTTACGATTCGTACAGAGCGCTCAAAAAATACTCTGAACAATGATTCAGGAGTCAGCATGTAACCCTCCCTATTAAATCATTTGTCAAAGAAAAAAAGTACCTGGTTCTTTGATAATAATAAAAAAGGTACAAGCTCGCGTACATAAAGAAATCCCACAGTAAGGTAGGCTTTAGATGTAAACTACATCTCCCAGGGTGATTTACAACAACAAAACATCCAACGCAATCACTGAGCTCGTATAATACTTTGAGCTGAAACCACGAACGTCGGGAGGAGGCAAAAGATGGCGATGGTGAGAAAACCAAAAAGAAGAACCACTATCTGCAGCTTGAATACATTCACTTTCAAACACAATTGTGGGCGCCGTTCAACTGTAACGTCGAAGCCTTCTTAAATTTTTTACCGCTCCGATTCACGCCTCGAGGCCTGTGGTTATTGAGGTATTTAAACCCGCCAAGTCACGCCAAAAGGAAGGACAACGCACGATTTCTCAGAAAACAAGAAATAAACCTACAGAGCCATCGCATCATCCGGGAGAGATCCCGCCATTCAGTGTTGAGTACCGTCTGGTGGGTTACTCTGAGAGGGCGCCGGCCTGAATATGTTTGCACCTTACGCAGAACACGAAGAAAGAGAGAGATTTATCTTCAGTGCACTTCTTTTGGGGTTTTATTTGGACGATGCTGGCTGGCATGGAGGTATCGACTATAAGATGGTGGACTGAAACCGACGATGTAATTATATAGTTGTACGGGTCCTGAACCGTGGCTGGAAGAACCACTCGGTGTTGGGCACCGATTATTTTTCGTAGAGGGCCAAATTTGTGATTCTTGAATATTAATCATTACAGTCAAGGTCATTGAACGCTCCGCCTCCATCCTTCTAGTTCACCGACGGCTTTGTTCCGGCAGCTGCACGTGCTTTGTCTTGTCAAAAATATCCACTCGTTCGGATCCCACCGGCCTCCCCTGGTCATTGGCGAAGAAAGAGATGAGCGGTTCACACACAGCGAGCAGTACTGCGCCGTGTACTCGCCAACAGGTCAAGCGCCCAAATAAGATGCGTGCCAATTAAAGCCTCCAGCACCTCGTCTCGGCCGGGATAATTCACTTAACCCTGAGCTCGCAGCTGACAGGTAGCATTTGTTTACACGTCCCTCTTCATGCAAGCTGCCAGGCCCTGTCCTCTACGCGGTATCAAAAGAAGCCACCCCTCCCTCTCTCTCCCTCTCTCTCTGACTCGCTGTTTCCATGGAAATCTGCTCCGGGAAGTCTGTGCATCTCCTAACCTTGAACATACTCGAGCAGCATCGGCTGTGAGAATATATTCTTGTCAAACTGAATTGTCATAACGGTAATCAGTGCCTCGCTTGATACACCCTTTCAGCCAGATTTCTCCTATCTGAGGAATTCATTATTTCCCTTCCCGCTGGGTTTCGGTGCCCAGCGTTCCCAGCGTGAGGAAAGAATGTGAAGATCGCACAGAAAAAAGAGCCCGGGATTGGAGCAAATTAAAACATGAGGTGGATTATTATAGCCACCTATGTTATGGCCCCACGGAAGCAGTTTCTCTCAATCATTAAATGCAGTTTTCCTTTTTTTGAGGGGGGGGGGTGTTATTACGAGACGGCATGTCCATTTAGAGGGAGAAAAAGGAGAATCCTATCACCTGAATAGCTTCATCATTTAATCACTGAGATATGGCTGATCTTTTCTCCGAAATGCCTTCAGAAGTAAACGTCTCTATGTAATAACACCCTAAACAGATAAACAGATTCACTAACTTGCATGCGGGAGTGGCGTTGGGATGAAAGTGACGTGCATGAGTCGAGCAGCTGCGCCGCCTCAGAGCTGGAAGGAGAAATGCTCTAAAATAGTGCTACGGTGTTAATGCCAGTCTTCTACCGGGCCCAGTACTTAATGTGATGCTGATGCAGTCTTTGTATGCCCGGCCTGTGCTCCGCCAGACTATTCCCAGCCAAAGGCACGTGTTATTTATGGTGCTTGGACGGCACGTTGATTAAATGTGGCCGGCGTTTTAAAGTAGCTCTTTTTTTATTTGAATTCAAAACTAATGATCTTCCCATCACTTGACCTCATGTAGGTGGGAGAGGGAGGGTGGGGGGGGGGCAGAGTTGGAAGGAGGAGCCCACACACATGGTACTGTTGAACATCATGCATTTTATGGATTTCACTAATAACTCTGTCCTGGTGTGCACCCTCGGAGGGGCAGTAAAGAATAAATTGCGCCGAGGAGGTCAGGAGAATGTCATGATGGGATTTTTGGGGTGTTGTGTGTGTGGGGGGGGGGGGGGGGCTGGAGAGGCAGGTGAATGCACATCTTTGGTATGCCTGCCACGGTCTGCAAAGCGACGCAGTCCTTTCGTCATAAAATCTACCACCTGTATTCTTTTCATTCAACGCCTCATTGTGGTCACGCTGAGTCACACCAAACATCGGCGCAAAGTCACGGCACCGCACCCCCCCGGGGGCTTCATTAATGTAGCTTTGAAGAAGCACAATCATCGGTGACCTTTGTTGAAGAGCCCTAAAGCCACGGTGACAAAGTCGAGAGGAATAAAACGTACTCCACGATCCAAACCGTGAAGTCGATGAATAAACTTCCCTCCTAGAAACAAACACAGAACCGTGAGGCGTCACCGAGACGGTATCAGGTATCAGCACCCACTATGCAGCCCCGGCCCTCCCGGTGCCGGTTGCTCGCTCGCAGCCATGTGCTCCGTCAATGACTCGTCCAGCAGGCCGGCCGGAAAGTGTGAAAACAGTTATTGTTATAGCATAGAAACAAAAAATGTTGCTAAAAGTTTTTTGTTCCAGAAGTCTCAGCACCTGGCAAAAACAGCCGCAATAATATTAGGTTTTAAATATATTTTCTGTTATTATAATGAAAATATGTTAATGCCGTGCTGTTAATAAGCAGCGTCCTAATTTTGTATGCGGTCAACGTGGAGCTAATTTGAGTAATTGCACATGCTGTTGAGGAGTTAAACGCATCATATTTAATATGTTGATTGCATGTTAATTTTGAAATTTAAGTGGAGATTGTAGTGAAATAAACGGAGCCGGGTAAAAGGTTTCCTCAGGGACATCAAGTGGAATGAATGTACAAACCAGTACGAAACAAAGTACTTCAATAAATTACAAGTGCCTCAAAATTGGTGGGGGCACCCTGAAGCTTCAGGGGTTCAGATGCGGAACATGAACCCCAATGTTAGACCTTCATGTATCTCTTTACCTGTCATCCCTCTTCTATAAGTACAGAGCTTGAGTAAACACTTTCACTTGTACGTATATGGGGACATACAGAATTGTCCAATATGGACACACTTCCTCAGATCCTGCGCCGAGGTCATGACCCCGGGGAACTGATCCTGGGACTGCAGCATTTCACATGTAGCATGTGAAACGGGCATCAATCCAATTACAGCCTGAGCCTGCAGGGCATTAACCTCTTCTAATATTTAACCCTACTCGTTCATTCTTTTGCGGCGCCGTGGTTCCAGTGGTAAACGACGCGCTTCTCCGTGTCCCGGTCCGGTGTTTTTTATTCACAGGACGTCGTAATTAATCGGATTAAAGATGTTGCTGTTGATTCATTCTCGGCCAAACCTGTGCCTTTGAGCACTGGACACTTAAGAAACCCTCCAGCTTCAAACGCGAGACGGCCATCAGACGATTACACAAACACATTTTAGATTGCCTTATATGTGGTCTTTGGAGAGCTTCGGCGAGCACGCCTGCAATCTCGATCCCCCGCCTCCTCCTCCTCCTCCTCCTCCTCCCCAGCACCTGCTCTCTCCGGCCCGGTCCTGGAGGATTACGCCGGTGGCTGAATCGTTGTTTTATCTCCACAACGAGTTAAAACATCAATGGAGGCAGAGCTTAAAACATAATACCTCTGTTCTCTCCTCTGACAAAGCACCCCAGCGTGCCAGAGCCCTCCATTCCCACACAGACTCAGGAGGAGGAGGAGGAGGAGGAGGAGCTGTTTTTGTTGGGTAGAGAGGAGTGCAGCTGGTCGGGGTCACGGCGGCTCAGTGTGCTGAATGCCTAATGGAAGCTTTATGGCGGTGCGGCACTCGTCTGAATGCTGGACTGGAGGAGGACCCTCGGCTGGCACCCGGCTCCCCTCCCGGTCCCCCCGTCTCCGGTTAGAACCGGGCATTTAACGAGTTCTCCCCGCAACACAGGGGCCACAATCCTCCACTTAATAAGCTCATTATTTCACATTGTTTTTCGGTCCTTTGCTACTCCTCGGCGGCGGTGGCAGCGAAGAGGGCGTCTGATGTGCTTCTCTGGTAGAGAGGGCCTTTGAGAGGGAAGGATGATAATGGATCCGCTAATGATGTGGCCCTTGCTTATATGGTTCCCTGCGGTGACGCCGGGTCGGCCGCATTAATATTCAGAGGCGCCGTCTCAGAGGGATGGGTGGAGGGTGGCGAGCGAGGTGACTTTGGAGGGCAAACAGAGGGCGCTTTGAGATGGGCTTCAGTCACCAGCAAAATGAAATACCTTCAGATCAAAGTAAAAGTTATCAGAGGCCTCTTTCTGATGCGCGATTTGGGAAATACGAGTTTACCAGAACCCTTAGGGCGTCTAAAAGAAGACACCAGAGTTGGACACGAAATGTCTGGAGATAAAAACAACTTCAGCTTTATTGGTTGACTGTTTTCTCCTGAATCCCCCCCCCCCCCCCCCCATGGTGCATTTATCGTTGAACCGCTCCATTAGTGCTGCAGATAATCTTTTTTATGTGTAAAAGCTACAGTATGAGGGGCTGCACCCAACGCTTGTTTTCATTGTCTATTCTTTTCTTGATTAATAAGTAATAGATTTGGAGAAATATACGATATACCAGAAAAAAGGTGAAAGAAATCAACAAATGTTTCCCAAAGCTGAAGATGACACCCCCAAATGTCTTTTTGCCAGACGTTTTAGTGTATTATCATAGAGGAGTAAAGAAAATAGAACAATATTCACATCAAAGACGTAGGAATCAGAGCATTTCGACTTTATGTTTTCTGGAAAGTGAACTGTTAAACTGATTAGTCGTTGCAGCTCTATTTGGTATTCAGGATGTGTATACAGTACACACCATAATGCCTCTCAACCAACTTCCACATTACACCTCGCAAGAAGCATTATTACGCACTATTAGATGATTTACAAAAGACATGTCTCCAGTACCAACTGCATCTCGATGCTGAAGCACCAGGATTCTGCATCTCACGGCATGAAACTTCCGTGCAGCAGTAAAAATCAATAGCGAAGTTATACTGAGTGGAATTGACTGAGTGTGAAATTGCAATCAAACGGCAACTATTACCCTCGCCCAAATAGAGACTACAGAGACAAATGATGTTTACAAATCCCCCCTGAATCTGCACTTTATGTTGTTATACTACATGTTTCAGTTGTGCTCTCATCAAGGAAAAATGCTCCTCTCGTGAAATGTAATTTTGTCTTCCACTTGAGAGAGCGATGCATTGTTCGGGAGCCGGTGTTTAAGCCTCGACTTGTCAACTCAAACGAAGACGTGTCAGATTCTCTTTGGAAAAACAACTTTAACGAGCTGCTGAACGGGATGGACGGGCGTCCCACGTGCTCGTGCCGATTCTGACCTTGTTGCGTTTCCTTGTTTCTCGAAGCCTTTGCGGAAACAAATGATGGAAAAAAATGTCAAAGAGCCAACTGGATACATGTTTTTCTAGTCCCGAAGTCTGTCAGCGGTGGAGCTTACAGACTTATAAACACAATAATGTGTTTCAAATGCTGCCTGAGGGTGTGAGAATGATGATATCAACAGCTGTGACAAACCTGGAACAACAGTCAGACAAAACACCTCCAATTAAACCTTGGGCGGGTTCAATTACCACCTCAATGGGCTTTACGAGATCAATAACTGAGCGGTGAAGGCTATGGGGGGGAAGGGGCACCTGGGTGAATACTAATTTGGTTTCCCTTGAGACGCTGAAAGCTGATTTCAAAGGATGCTCGTCCTACATGAGCGTTCATTCGGGGTTATGAGATCAAATACGCAAGGCGGAACCTAGACAAGATTAGAAAATGTCACGCGCCGCATCCTCGGGCCGCATCCCCTCCGTATGTTTCCCTCCTCGCTCCGGGCAGGAGGAAGACAAGGGAGAGGATTCAGAGCGCCAGGCCCTATGGAGCGCGGCCATCTAAAACAACACTGATTCCCTCCCAACCCGAGGCGTGTTGAAGTGCGAGACGGGGCTCTGCAGACCTCATCACTTAGGGAAGGTTGTGGGCATCTACAGCCCCCACCACCTTAACCCTAGGTTCCTTTTACTTTCATCTTCAAATTGGAAGTGACAGGCCACTCAAGCAGAGGTGTCTCGTCCTCCCCACCCCCACCCCCACCCGCCCTCCCCTCCTCCACATCAGTGGCTTTGCAGCCCCACTCGGAGCTGTCAGTCTGATGATATATCAGGAGGATGGAGGTGAGGAAGTGGAGGGAGGGGGGCGAAGGAAAGAAGATGTCCAGCTGGAGACAGACCACTAAACACGTCGTCTGTCCAGCTGCCGCACATCTGCCAATACACGTACAACCTGTACCCGAGGCTGCCACGAAATCCAATCTCTATGTCTCCATCACTCTCCTGCCGTCCTCCAGAAACTCTGCATCCTTCATCCTCCTCTCCCTCGTCTCTCCTCTGGTTTGGCAAAACTACAACTTCTGGTTCTCTCTCGCTGGCTTCTTTCTGTCTCCCTTGCACTCGCTTTCTTGTGTGTTATTTTCTCTTCCCCTGTCTTCCACCCTCAGTGCTTGCTACCGGGACTGCAGCTCATTTACCAACTTTTCATGCCCGTGGCAGCTCATTACACAGATAGAGCCACTTGTCGTACCCCGGTTAGACTCGGAGAGCAGCGGTGGTTTTCTCTGGGATCCAAAGTAGTCTTCTAAGTGATAGGAAGCGTTCAATTATAAGGAGCCTCTGATACATATTGAAACTCACTTGTACAAGGACAGGGAAAAAGAAACATGTTGCTTGCTTCAATGCTGATTTTCCTGTCTCTTTTTTTCTCTCTCTCTCTCTCTCCAGGAGTGAAGCTTAAAAGCAATCCACGGCAGTCCAGAGAGGTACGTGTTTACTCCCGAAACACAGATCCCAACTGTTATCTATTGCTAAAAAAAGGGACATGGGGATGGACTGGGGGGAGGTAGTCAGCCTTGTTTCTCCAGGTGTGTCCACAGGAACCTCGGTTCCTCAGGGTGTGGTCACTCCTCTCCCTCGGCCTCGTCTAGTGGAAGATTCCTTTTTCTTGTGTTCACCTTCCTGGTTAGTGTGCATGGACTCACAGATTTATAAGGAGGCTCATTGTTTTTAAAACATTGGTACTTTATGATTAATCCATCCCTTTGTGGATGTGCATCTTGGCTTTTTGGAGAGTAATTTGTACAACACCGGAATTGTTCTCATGTTCCCGAGCGAAACTTAATTAAGCAAAAAAATAAAAAATGAAGTTTGTCCTTAACTGCTATCCGTGACTTTAGCATTATGAAGTCATGTATAGCTTCGAGGTTTAGATAGATGAAATAAGAGGAGAGAGGGCGCTCGCTGTCCTGTGTCTGCTCCCTGCCCCCCCGCTCACCCTCATCGGCGGCACCAATGACAGACTTGCGTCGGCACGAACACCCGACGAACGTGACGTCTGGCGTGTTGTGTTGCTGCTCCGTTCTCGCCTTGCACATTAAAAACAGAGAGGGAGGAGCCTCGCCCTCCTTCTTTTTGGTTTTCTCCCCCACCTCCCTTGCCAGATGTCCCTGCAGAGGAAAGAATATGGCCATTTAAGTCAGGAGGGGGGGATGAGCCAAGATTCATGATGGTCTCATCACCTTGTCTGTTGTAAAATTAAAATTATACATCCAGTCCATTGGCTTTATGATGCCATTACAGCGTTTAATTGAAATAAAATGTCAGAATGCATAATGGCCTTGGGCATCATCTGGTTTTAATCAGGCAGTGGATGATTCTAATTTACAATCCCCATTAGGTGTTTATAAGACATGTATTTGCTGTTACAGAATAGTTTATTGATAGGTCATGGGAGGCATTGGGAAGTGTGTGAAGTCTGCCTGGAACAAAGTTAGACCTCTGTTTGAGATGTGGGGAAACATCCCCATCAAGTGGCCGTGTGTGAACACTGAAGACTATCTGGATTAAAACACAGATTAGCACTTCAGTGGCACTTAAATAGCTCTTATTATGGTACTTTTGTAGTTTGACTATGTTGAGGAAATGTTACTTTCTGTATTCTCGTTGTTCTTAGTTTGTACTCTAGGTTGAATGCACGTATTGTAAGTCCCTTTGGATAAAAGCGTCAGCTAAATAACATGTAATGTAATGTAAAAGACAGCATGAGGGCTTTAATGTGGCTGCTTCTGGTAATTCCGCCCCGGTTCACCACCCAGTAGTAATCCTGTGTTCTTGCTTCTTGTTCTCTGTTGTTCAGACTCTTTCTACGCAGGAAAGAGAGAGGGGCAAATCTGACAATTATCAGGACCGGACCGAAGGCGCCTTGTCCAGCCCGATCCCTCCCATCCAGTTCCCGCACTTTGAGGCGATTAAACAGACGGCCACCCCGGAGTCCCGAGAGCAGACCAGACAGGCGTCCTGCCCTGGGTCTCGGGAGCAGGACGCTACCCTCGTCCACGTCTCCAAAAGGCAACGCAAACTGCTGAAAACAAGTCCTCCGATCCACCACTCCACCAATAGTGATTCCTCGTCTTCTTCGACGTCCTCCTCGGCATCTGGCTCCTTGGACCCTGACCGGTGGAAAACGCTCGCCAACATTCAGATAGCCCGCCAGCAGCTGATGAAGGAGATCTGCGCCAAGTACAAAAGCAGCATCTCCAAAACCATCACGGCGCATCACGTGAGAAACCTCTACGTGGAGGACAAGTACAAGTTGCTGTACTGCCAGGTGCCCAAGGCGGGCTGCTCCAACTGGAAGAGGACCCTGATCGTGCTGGCGGGCCTGGCCTCCAATGCTCAGAGCATTCAACACGACACGGTCCACGAGGGCCACTATCTCAGGGAGCTCAACACCTTCGACCGAAAGGGAATCATGCACCGCCTGGAGACCTACACCAAAGTCATGTTCATCCGAGAGCCTTTGGAGAGAATGGTGTCGGCTTACAGGGACAAGTTTGAGAACCCCAACAACTACTACCACAGCCTGTTCGGGAAACCCATCATCTCCAAGTACAGGGCCAGCCCGTCCCCGGAGGCCCTGAAGACGGGCAATGGGGTCACGTTCAAGGAGTTCGTCCAGTACCTGCTGGACGTCCACCGGCCCGTGGGGATGGACATCCACTGGGAGCAGGCGAACCAGCTGTGCAACCCTTGTCTCATAGACTACGACTTCATCGGAAAGTTCGAGAACATGGAGGAGGAGTCCAACTTCCTCCTGCGATTGACTGGCGCTCCGGCCAACGTCAAGCTGCCCAGTTTCAAAGACAGGAACCCGGCCGACAAGAGAACCTCCACGAACATCACACAAAAATACTTTTCACAGGTCAGCACGCTGGAGAGACAGCGGATCTATGACTTCTACTACACGGACTACTTGATGTTCAACTACACCAAGCCTTTCAAGGATTTATACTGACGGACTCCGATCAACTCTTGAAACCACGAGTCACATTCCATGTCTGCATCTCCACCGTGACAGTCATTTTGACATGAACAGGCTATATTCACATGCTCACATGGATCTTAGCCTCGAAGCAGAGGCATCAGAGAGACTAATCAACTACCGACTTGATGCGGCAAAAGCTGCTTTTTTATGCATACATTTCTACCAGATTATCTTCATTTTCAACTATGTGGTGAAAAGGTATGTCAAATACTCTAAATTGTCCTGAAAACAAAATTATATATTCACTAATAGCACATAGTGAGGTAAACGTTGTAATTGTTGTGCTTCTTAAAAACAAAAGTGTATTATTGTTCAACAGGCTTTAAATCATGCCTTACTGTGTGTGAGTCAAATAGGATTTGCAAATGCGTTTTTAATGTAATTTAATACAGCTTTTTATTCGTATTCCTGAAGTGATCGAGGAGCCTCTCTGACCTGCCTTTAGAAAAATGAAACCAAAACATTTATGAATATAGTTGCTTTGGTCGACCTCATTAAGATCTGAGTAATGATCGACCCCCGTGTCCCGCAACCTGTTCATTTGGACTGGCTGCAATTTAAATATTGATTCATTGGAAATATTTGCATGGACCATTTGACTCACAGCCAGCCCGGACACCGGTATACAGTATACCTCTATGTATAAATGCATACTAATACAGATATTTCATGTCAATGGTTTTATTGAACATAAACCAGGACATAATAAAAACACTATAAATAGTAGAAATCTTTAAAATGTGTCAAGTGCTGCCCACTCGGAAGCTGTGTGCACCTATTGTAGCAATTTTTGTACTTCTAACTTTTGAACCGACAGGTTTGTGCTTTGGTCTCTCACGCACGCACGCACGCACACACACACACACACACACACACACACACACACACACACACACACACACACACACACACACACACACACACACACACACACACACACACACACACACACACACACACACACACACACACACACACACACACACACAGGCTGCAGGTGCCCATCACTGTGGAGGTGCTGTACCCGGGTGGCAGGACATCCAGGTGCAGCACCGACAGACTGACTAATCATCCGCTGTCTACAGTCTGTGTAGCGATGGCAAGCCACTGGGTCAAATTAATAAATCAGGCTGAACAAAACACCACAAAAACAGATGTTTGAAATTTCATTACCATCGGAAAATTGGATGATTTGGACATTAAAAAGAAAAGAAAAGAGCGTAGAACTTATCCACCTCATGTCACTAAACAGCTTCTCACACTATCAATAACTCTATATTCTGTCTGCATCACACCTGTTCTACACACCAAATCGGCTTTTTCTGTTTGTGTTTTTCCTGGCACTACTGTGTACAATTGTATAATGGGCATTCAGATGACTATCTATTTTTCTATGTATTTCTAAAATATATATATATATATATTCAGTGCTTACGGTGAAGGTATGTTCATTTCCTTTTTGATGTCATATGTTGTTCTTTCAGTAATAACGGTATAGAGTTGTCACGTTAAGGAAGTTTCTTTCCAAAATGTATAAAAAATCCACCAGCTAAAAAATAAAAAAAGATTACACGTCAAACTCAAGAAACTAAACGACTGCAAACATGTGCGCTGCCAGGAGACGACTCGGTTTGACGGATGAATTGATTCCCCTGTACAGATGAGCTGCATTCCACCTAGTTACCCGTCGTGTGTGTGTGTGTGTGTGTAGGTGTGTGTGTGTGTGATTTACTATCTTTGTTTTCCTGCATTTTTTAGAAACATCTCCAGACAAGTGAAGGTGCAGTCTGTTAGTGTGTAACATTAATAACAGGATGCTTTATTCCCAGCACAGCACCCAGCTGGCACTAAAGTCAGATAACCTTGTTTTTTTTCCTAATTACTTCCTGCCGCAGGTCGGGTCACATCTAAATGTGCACAAGTGGAAAGTGCACACACAAAAGAAATTGACAATTCTTGGATCCTGAGCACTGACATTTTTACATTAAGGCTCAGTTACAAGCCTTTTGAGGATGAAACATGTCTAAAATGTGTTAATTATTATTGCGGTTATAATGATGAACATGTACTGTAAATCTTCAGCGTTGTGTGAAAGGAAACCTTGTGTACAGTTTCTCCAAATGAAAGGGCGAAGCTTCCTGTACTGTGAGTGCGATGTTAAAGTGACTACGCTTGATGTCTAGGACACCAAAATGATGGATGCAGATGAGCACATGTGGGCGTCACATGTACACAGATATACCTTGAGAGCAGAATACAGAGTGAAAGTAACTTAAAACCAAGAGAGCAGGTCTGTCTACCACCACAGTGGGAGGCGGTATATTTTTCTATTTGGGCACGGTGCAAAGACGAACTAACCTATGGCTAGTCACTCACTGTTCAGATACACGCTGCGCAGCTCACTGGGAATGTGTGTTATTGTCACGAAACACTTCATAAAGAGTCGTATTGGCCTATGAGTGAGAGGGAAAATGTATATCTCAATCCATACACAGTATAATCAACTTTTCAAGACACTTTTGGTGGTAGTGCCCTTTACGCGGTGATGGTGATCGTATGAACTTGTCAGTATACTGTGTTGGCTTTTGCAATTCCAAAATCTAATCTTGTGGTCAGATTCGTTGTAGGTATAGCCCATATCTGGCCAAAAACAGCTGCCGCATTATGATGACTATTACTGGCCCCTCCCCCCTTCTCCCCAGCTAATAAAGTGTTCTTGGTATGTGGGTGTTCGGAGAGATTTATCAAAAGCGTAACTACAGTAACAAGTGAATGTATAACTGTTTATTGTTGGTGCAAAAGTGTATAAAATATGACTTTAAGCCCTTTGCCTTATTTTACACTGCCAATCAAATGGTGTATTTCAGGAAGACATTCTTCAGGAGGTTATTGTTTCTGACTGAGTGTCTACTAATAAACTCTCTTAAGCATTTTCAATGTATATGCCGTGTTTGTTTTTACTGAATGTGGTGCAAGCCATTGCTAATAAACAAGCTAGCCGAGAAGAAATGTCCAGTCGCCCACGTGCCAGATGGCGAGACACCCTGAATGAAGAACAGCGGCAAGCTCTGTTCAATATGTTTCTCCTCGCCTTCCATAAAGCTAAACACGCACGTCCCATGTCTTCCTATTCTGAGAATGTTCCTTACTGAAGCGGCTCGGAGTAAATGTCGGAGGTGCATACGATTCACGTGACGGGGGCGCACAGATCATGCAGAGCATCGCTAACACCATCAGCGGGGAGTTGCGAGCCAAGTTGCAGTCTGTTGAATTTTGAGGGCTGCTTCTTGATGGATCTGAGGACATCACAAAAAGTAAGCAGGAAATCGTTTACATTGTGTCTGTGTCCAACAACGGAGAGTTTACCTCGGACTTTGTTGGACTGATTGAACTGGGTGCTGACCGAACCGAGCAGGCCATAACAGACGGACTTGTGAGACTTTTCCAGGACACAGGCATAGATGACTGGACCACTGAGTTGGTCGCTGTGTGCACAGACGGGGCTGCTGTCAACGTCGGTATGTACAACGCCGTTGTACCAAAACTCCGGTGACTTGCTGCAGTTGGAGACTCCCTTGTGCACATTCTGTGCACAGCGCACACACTGGAGAATTGCGCTAAATCAGCTGATCGCAACGTTCCTTACTGTGAGACATTTAATCGCTCTGTGGGCAAGCTGCTGCAGTTATATTTACAGAAAGGTGGAGCAAAGAAAGCTGCTGCATTGAAGAAGCTGTGTGAAGAAAATGGGATCTCCTTTGTGAAACTGGGTAGGTTTCATAATATCAGATGGTCTGCATGGAGGCATGAAACACTGTTAAAAATAACAAGACTATTGCCAGCCATTACAACGCAACTGGCAATGAGTGATAACCGTGACTTGCAGCATATCTGCACAGAGCGTTTTCAGTGCTTTCTGTCAACACATGATTGATATTGGCAACATTTTGAAGACCACATCCATTAGGTTTCAGAAGGAAAAGCTGACCATTGGAGAATGTAAGGATGAACTCATGGTGGCCATTGGACAGTTCACACTTCTGCTTGATGGTGAAGGCCACAGGGCACACACTGTTTCTAATGCTGATGCTGACAGAGACCAGACAAACTTACTCAGGGGGTTAATTGAAGAGTTTGAAATCAGATATCACTCCCTCAAGTCATGTGATCATTTCTTAGTATTTGATCCTTCAACATGGCCTCAGGAAATGCAATACCCCATTTTGTAAACACAACAGTTTGCAGCATTCTCAAGAAATATGAGGCCACCTTACAACTTGACAAAGACACCACTGTGACAGAATGGATGCGCTTAAAGCAGGCAGGAAAACGCCTGGGAGCCTCTTCTGTGTATCACTTGGTCCAAATAGTAAATACAAGTAACCCAGATGCTTACTCCAACATCAACAAGGTGGTTAAGGTGTCTCTTACTCTGTGTGACAAGTCGCAAGCCGTCACCAGTAGGTTCTCCCTATACGCATCATGAAAGGAGTCGTCGGGGGGGATATTTGGCAATATCTTTTATTTGGCAAGACCACAGACCGCGTCTCTGCTCAGCACTCTCTCGTCTTCCGTCCATCCAGCTCCTTTAAAGACCAAGCCTCACAGATACACAAAACACAGATTGTCATCAGCTGGACTAATTACCCATCAGACCAGCTGATGACAATCAGACACCGTTCCCTGAACCACACCCCCGCTCCACCCACTCTGCAGCCGAGCCTACACACCCCCCACGGCCACATACCTCCACCGCCCGACTTAGGCCGGGGCAACATCCGGCCTAACCTACTCCCCCTCCCCCCCATGAGAGCGGGAGAGGAAGTCGGCCACAACCATCTGCGTCCCCGGCCTATGGATCACCTTGAAATTAAAAGGCTGTAAAGCCAGATACCACCGAGTGATTCGGGCATTGGTATCTTTCATGCGGTGGAGCCATTGGGCGGGCGTGGTCCGACCAGAGGGTGAATGAGCGTCCCAGGAGGTAGTAGCGCGGGAGTCGACCGCCCACCGGATGGCGAGGCACTCCTTCTCCACCGTGCTGTACCTGCCCTCCCTCTCCGACAGCTTGCGGCTGATGTACAGCACGGTCAAACCCCTCTACCTGCTGGGACAAAACGGCCCCCAGCCCTCTGTTCGACGCATCGGTCTGCAGAGTAAAAGGGAGAGAAGTTAGGTGTGTGAAGGAGTGGTTCCCCACAGAGAGCTTGCTTTACCTCCTCAAACACCAACTGGCACCGCTCCGTCCACTGGACCGGATCTGAGGCACCTTTCCGGGTCAGGTCAGTCATGGGGCTGGTCAGCTCTGCAAAGTTCGGGATGAACTGCCTGTAATAGCCCGCCAGCCCCAAAAACTGCCTCACCTCGTTTTTAGTCTTGGGCGCGGGCAGGCTGCGATGGCGGCGGTCTTGTCCACCTGAGGCGCACCTGCCCGGCGCCCAAGTGGTACCCCAGATACCGTACCTCCCTCCGTCCAACTGCACACTTCCCGGGTTGGCCGTAAGCCCGCCTGCCTCAGGGACCCCAGCACCGCGCCCACTCGCTGCACATGCTCCGACCAGGTGGTGCTGTGTATGATCACATCATCCAGGTAGGCGGCAGCATATGAGCACCGGTCCATGAGGCGTTGAAAGGTGGCGGGGCCCCGAACAACCCAAAGGCGTGGTGAATTGGTATAACCCAAGCGGAGTGGAGAAGGCCGGTTTTTCCTTAGACTCTGGCGACAGAGGAATCTGCCGGTAGGCCTTGGTTAAATCCAGTGTCGTAAAGAAACACGCAGTGCCCAGTCGGTCCAGGAGCTCGTCGACCCGGGGCATTGGGTAAGCATCGAACCGTGACACATCGTTCACCCTGCGATAGTCCACGCAGAACCGAATAGACCCATCCTTCTTGACCACAAGAACAATGGGGCTACACCAGGCACTGTGGGACTCTTCTATTACCCCCATCTCCAGCATTGCCGCTAATTCCCGCTGAACCACCTTTCTCTTGTGTTCAGGTAACCTGTAGGGTCGTAACCGCACTGTCACGCCCGGAGGAGTCTCAATCTCGTGCTCTATGAGGTTTGTGCATCCTGGAAGGAGAGAAAACACATCAGCAAACTGTTTTTGCAACCGGGCAATGTCTGTTTTCTGGGTCCCGGAGACTGTCTTCACAAAGGAGCGAGGCCGGATTGGTGGATTTTGGGACCTCAGGCCCCAGCTCCTCTCTCTCAGATACCGAGGACACCAGAGAAACAGACTCCGCCTCCCTCCATGCTTTTAGGAGGTTGAGGTGGTAAATCTGTGTAGCTCCGCCCCTATCAGAACGCACCACCTCATAGTCAACATCCCCCACTCGCCGTGTGACCACAAAGGGCCCTTGCCACTTGGCGAGGAGTTTAGAGCTGGAAGAAGGAAGCAATACAAGTACCTTCTCTCCCGGTGTGAATTGTCTCAGCCTGGCACCTCTGTTGTACAGCCGCTGCTGACGCTCCTGGGCCTGGAGCAAATTCTCACGTGACAGCTGACCCAGGGTGTGGAGCTTTGCTCGCAGGTCCAGGACGTGTTGGATCTCGTTTTTACTGGTGCTCGGCCCCTCCTCCCAGTTTTCTTTAATGAGGTCGAGCACCCCAGGAGTCCTGCCGAACAAAAGTTCAAAGGGAGAAAATCCCGTGGAGGCCTGGGGAACCTCCCATACTGCAAACAACAGAGCGTCAAGCCATTTATCCCAATTACGTTCATCATCATTAATAAATTTACGGATCATGGACTTCAAAGTTTTATTCAGACGCTCCACCAGACCGTCGGTCTGTGGGTGGTACACTGGTCCGAATAGACTTGATGCCCAGTAACCATAAAGTTCTCTCAGTGTTCTTGATATGAACTGGGTGCCCTGGTCCGTCAGAATCTCTTTCGGGATTCCGACTCGGGAGATGACCTGAAACAGCGCCTGCGCGACACTCTTTGCAGAAATGTTGCGCAAGGGCACCGCCTCCGGGTATCGTGTTGCGTAATCACGAAGACTAACACAAAGCGATATCCGCGTGCACTCGGTGAAATGGCCGATGAGGTCCATAGCGATCCGCTCAAATGGAACCTCCATTAATGGCAGAGGCGCAAAGGTGCCCTCGGAATGGCGGAGGGTTTACCAATTGACACTCCGGGCAGCACCAACGGCGCACATCCGCCCGGATGCCCGGCCAATAGAATCGGGTCATTATCCGGTCCAAAGTTTTATCATATCCCATGTGACCAGCCATCGGGTTATAGTGAGCCGCCTGGAAAACCATTTCCCGGCGGCTCTTAACAACTGGGTGCTTTCCTGCCCTGTGTGAGTGTCACGGCTCACTCTGTACAGTCTGTCCCTGATCAATGTGAAGTGCGGACAGGTCTGCGCTGCGTCAGGGCGCACCAGCTGACCATCAATTCGTATCACTTGGTCAAAGGCTGAGCGTAGAGTATCATCCGAGACTGTTCGGTGGAAAATCTTCCATGGGTGAAACTCGGGGCGGAGGGGAGGCTCCCGGTTCCCCTCCCGTCTGCAGTGTCGGACAACCTCGCGTCACCGCTGAGCACGGCGCACACCCGCATGACCCTGTCTGCCGTGACGCACCCCGCAGCCTTCCCCATTAACTTGTCAAAGCCCGGCCAATCGATTCCCAAGATTAAGGGTGCGTAAGGCGGAGCTAACCGCAACCTTCACGTTATGCTTTTTCCCCGTATCTAATCTCCGCTGACACTATGGGATACTCGTGAATGTCCCCATGCACACACCTTATCTTCACCCACAATGCCTCCACCAATGCCCCTGGTCGAACCAGGCTCTGGTGGATCATAGACTGTGTACAGCCGGAATCCACCATTGCCTGATGTACACCCCCCTGGATTCTTACCGGTATGTCGCTCCCGGACCTGGGGAGGGTGTTGGAGAGCCGGCAACCCGGATCACCTGGCCCACCTCCATCAGCGGACACTCCCGCCGGATGTGTCCGGGCTGTCTGCACCTCCAACACGCCTGCCCTGGTGTTTGAGGGACTACCTGTGGGTTGGGAAGGGTGCCGGTGTTCGCTGGGGCCTGTATGGGTCGCGTCGGTCTGTCCGGAGCCAGTGAGCTGTCGCTGTCCACCTGCCGGGGTGCACCGCCAGGTGATCCTCCGCCCGTGCAATGGCGGCCTCCAGCGACGTGGGGCCGTGACAGCGGACCCACTCTGCTGTTCCGGTCGGCAGCCCCTCCACGAACTGCTCCATAACGACCTTCTCCACCGCCGCCTGCGCCCCTCCGGAGTTCGGGCTGTAGCCATCTGGTGGCGGCGTCCTTCAGCTGGTGCGCGTAGGCAAGCGGCGGTCCTTGGGTCCCCCTCCCGTCACCTCAAATGTCTCCAGACGTCGTCTGCCGTTGTCATCTTGCGACCTCCACCCCGCCAAGGGGGAGGGTTTGGAGCCGCAGCTGTGCGGCGCGAGCAGGCTCAGGGCTCCGTCTGCCTCTCTGCCTGGGCCAGGAGTGCCCCAATAGTTGCAGTCCGGCCCCTGCCTGGTCGCTGGCTGCCATCCCTCCAGCATCTGACCCAGCGCCATGTAAGGGTCAACAGCAGGGCAGATCAGTGTTGGCTCCTGCTCTGCTCAAAAAAAAAAAAAAAAATTTTTTTTTTTTTCTTTGGCTCTCTTGGCAAGACCACAGACCGTCTGCTCAGCACTCTCTCGTCTTCCGTCCATCCAGCTCCTTTAAAGACCAAGCCTCACAGATACACAAAACACAGATTGTCATCAGCTGGACTAATTCCATCAGACCAGCTGATGACAATCAGACACCACACTCTGCCTTTAAGCAGTGCAGCTTGTGAGAGAGGATTCTCACAACTCAACATAATAAAAAACCAGGACAGATCTCGTCTGTCACATGCTCGTCTCTCAGCCCTGATGCACATTCACCTGTCAAAGCAGACCACAGAGGCATTTGACCCAAAGCAAGCGGTTGACATGTGGATGAAGACAGCTTATCGAAGAATCAACCAAGGACAGGCGCTGAGATCCATTTTTTTGTCCATTCTGTTGTCGCAGAACACAATCGGTAAAAAATATGGAAATGGGAAAGTCTATATCAGTGATCACAGAGCAGGAGGCGCAAGACAAGAGTCGTAAGCAAGAAATCATTTAAAGTCAATCACCAGTACAGGAGTTCAATCACATTGAAAAGTGAATTTCATGCCTCAACGATGCAAGCTACTCTGGCGAAAACGTTCCGGACACACATGGATCCTGTGTGTGTACACCGGGCAGGAAGGAGAAGGCACTGGTGGGGAGTCAGTGGGACTCTTCCTCTGAATTGAATTTGCAAAATGGAAATCCTTTGAGTTGGAGGTGAACCAACCGTACAGCCATGCCGGTCGCGTGGCTAAAGATAAGGGAATACCATGCAGGAAAGGACCAAGAGACCTAACTCGTCTGCGTTGAGTCTTACATTTGAAGCAATGCCAATCAAACTCATACATGAGTGCAACATTGTAATATTACCAGCTTGTATGCCAACAACGACCGAGTAAACACTGCATGGTACATGTGGAGTAAACTACTCTCGTAAGATATTACAGTCTACTAGACACTCTCTAGACTGAGTCTAGAGAGCGCTACCAACGTGTCAATACATATTGTTTCATCATTTGTGATACATTTTTTAAGTCCCGTGGCCCACAGTCCCATGACAGTCGATAGAAAGCAGACGTCTCAAACTGTGTACAATTGTAAATTGCATGTCTCTAAAGGACGAGGGTTCCACCCTCTTGGTCCACGAAAAGGTATTCCCTCAATTAGTCCTTTTTAGGCTTTACTTATGCTGAATAAGTTTCCACAAAACTTTACGGGTAAATGCAAAATTTTAATTGGGGCGTCCGTGTGATTCTTTGAGCGGAAACAGATCTGTAAATTAAATCGATCACCAATCGATGAGACAACAAAGTCCTCTGAACGATAGTCGACTATGACATTGACTTAAACTGGGAGAGGAACGAAGAGAACACCTAACTTCACCTTTACCCGTCTGCATTGCGTGAGGAAGAGGAGTGCAGTAATATAACCAAAGCAAGATCATTACTTCTGTCACATGACTCTTTTTCAGCCTTTTATTCAACCTTCACTGGTTCCACTGAGAGCCGGTGTTATTCAGCGCAGACCTGATGTGCATGCAGAGCTATTCAGCGCAGCCACAGCCGTCTTCTGTGGGCCACTGGGTCGCTTCTCAGCATAGAAATGAGATGAAATCACGGGTCAGCGGCGGTATGCCGCTTATAGCTCATTCGTCCTCAGCAACTGGTCAACAGAGATATCACAGAGCGATGACAGAGCACAGGACTGTATCACATGCTGGCACTTGGAATGCAGCTGCAGTTTTCTTTCCTTGTAACCGAGCCAAGTCCTATTCACAACAGTGATGCACAGCTACTTGAACTTTACACATCCTCACGACACAACGAAATGCTATCACTGACGTATGGGCAGGAACAAAAAGGCCAAACTAAATAGGTTTCTTTTGAGCGACTAATCGGGTCTTGTCCAGAGGGACGTCTGGGTCCACGCTGTGCCATCGCAGGGTTGGAATTCACAGGATAGAGCCCCCCCCGCACCCTGTGTCCTCACGTCACCTCGCAAACCCACACATCTGGCTTCGACTCTGGAAATGAACCTTTTCAGGTTGAGATCTAAGTGCTTCTTTTCAATTTGATGCGATTATTTCTTTTCCTCCCGTTTCGTCTCCTCCCCTCTGTGATTAGATCAGAGTGCGGTGCATTCATGTGTATGATTCTCACACGCTCTACCTATATTTCAAAATAATAATGCTAATCTGGCAGAGCAACTCTTTTTGGTCACACTTGAGTGTTGATAAACCAAATGACATATTGTTCTGACGACAACAAATAGCATTCTTACTGCTTTTGTTGTTGCGCCGGCAAAAACTAAATCTGCGTGCGTACGTGACGATGATGTCTGCGCTCGCGCGGCAGATGAATATTGCGGTGCAAATTGATCACTCTGTAGAGTTGCAAATTGGATGAAACAGCTCAAGGCTGATTTCTGCAACAGCTCTTGTATAACTCATGAGAGCACTTTTGAGAAAGGGAAGGGGGGAGGTTCAAACTGTGAAGGAAACAAAAGCCATCCATTTACCTCATTTGTGTGCGTGGAGAATCTTGACGTGCTTTGAAGAGAACGTGCTGCTGTAGCTAAATCAGCTTAAGGGCCCAAAAGAAAGCAGACGAGCGAGGCAAGCAACCAAACATCGTGCCTGAGTGATAAACAAGCTCGCCTTGGTTGGGAGGATTCTGCTCCATTCAAACACCACTATTATAGTTTCCTCAATTAATCTTCATGTTTGCCTTCAAGCCGGCATTAAAATGGCTGATGACAGGTTTCTGCTGATTCTCTGCTCCATCGGAAGAAGAAGAAAAAAAGACTCGGCTGCTTACACACATTAGCTTTGCCGACAATGGCGGGAAGAAAAAGACGATGCCGTTAGCATAAACAAAAAAAGGCAGTCGGGTCTTTGGCGACATTTGCACGACTTCTCCGGTTCACGTGTGCGTCGGGGTGAATTCTCCCTTCTCTTTCTGTTCGTTCGCCTCTCGGTGATATGAAGCTCATCTAAATGATGCTATTAAAGCAAGCAAATGCTCAAAGTCCCATCGAGGAGGCGCCGCTCCCCGAAAACAATCTCGTCTGGTGAACCGGCCTGGCCACGTTTTCATCGTACTCGAGCACTTATGTGTCATTTGGCTGTGATGATGTGGGGAGAATGGCTTCAGAGAAATAAAATCTCAAGCTGTCTATTATTTCTTACTTTTCTCTTCCCTCGTGTGCTCCCGCAGGAACTCCCAATGGCATAAATTGCTTCCACTGTCCGTATCTTATTGCGAGAAAATGGGACGCTGAGGTGCAGATGGAAACATAAAGGAGTGATTTAAATGTACTTTTACTCACACAATTCGGATGGCTGTCTCTGAGGCAAACCTTTTACAAAAAGTTTTGGGAGAAAAGTCTTTTTTTAAAGGCCAAAAATACCAACAAATATCCACCCCAGTGTTTCTTTATTCATTTTGCGGCGGAGCGCCGCTGTGAGTCCATTTAGAGGCCAGCGACTGTGGTTAGTTCACACGTCTGTAATAACAGCAGGACAATCGGGTTTCTGACTGCGGAAGTCAGGTGAACAAGTGAGGATACTGTCGTCGGGAGTGAACAACGCGCTGACGTATTCTGTGTTTTTGTGTTCTTAGCTGAAGCCAAGAGGGAGACCAGATCCTCAATGTTCTCTGTCAGTGCGTTTACATGATGGTATAATTCGAATCTTGCTTTAGTCGGACTATGCTATCTTTTGGGGGATCTGTTATTATCTCAATATACATGGCTGTGAGTAATTTGAATCATTGGCCGAAAGCATGTCATACCCGATACGATAGGCGGCGCTGTTTTCATTACAACTCGTGGTGATACAGCCATTTCCGCTTGACCTCTTCACCACTACCAAGAACAACCAACAACAACAACATCAACATTTCGAGAAAGATGGCGAACAGAGAGCAAGGTTAAGCATAAATTCTGTCTGCTCTTCGGTCCAGAGCTGTGTGGTGGCTCTTGTGTTCTCCATAGCGTTGTTTGTTTGTTTTCTGCCGACCAGGCTCCCGGCAGTGACAACTTATCGTCTCTTTCGACTTCCAGGTCACGACATGGGAGGGAGGGAGGGCGGCGGGATCTCAAGCATGCGCAAAGACGCAAAGTCCAGTTCCTAATCCAATTCACCGTTACATGCCGCGATAGTTGAATTATCAACCGGATCAGATCGAGTTATCCAGGGGTGTTAATTGGATCGTAGTCGGACCGCACATAGTCGAACAAAGGTGTTTACATGAAACGGATAATTCGATTTCAGTCCGACTAAGCCAGTTATTCGAATGCATGTAAACACGGTCTGTGAAGTTTCCTGAAAACGATGTGATGGAGTCCCGGTGTGTTTTATGTGGAGTGAGCCCTGCAACAGGCTCTGTGTTAAAAAAAATAGCCTTTGAAAATGCTCCATTGCGTGTTAGAAACTGGCCGGTGACCGATGCTAATTGACCTTTTCCGCTCTGATGTAATTGTTATGCAGGTGACATGAGTCATCAATTTATTTCATTATAAAACTCAACTCCTTACAGTTGAAGAAGGAAATTGCAGCAGTAGTTTCAAGTTTCTCCTAGCCAAAATAAATGCAATTCACGATATTATCCCGATAATCACTTGCAACTCGTAAAATGCCACTAAAATATACTGGAATCTGTATGAATTGCATTTTGTGAGAAACAAATATTTATTTTTAGTAAACATGGATTTAGCGAAGCCTCATCAGTCTCATACAAGGTAAACCATAAATCACATTGTGGGAGTGTGTTCTTTCTCACATGGGACCTCCTGTATCTTTTAAATCAGGCTGTATTTCGCCCCTTCTCGAAGGCTTCTTAAAGTTACATTTCCACGATTATCCTAAGAATCAACTTTTTCAGGGGGTTTTTTCCGCAATGGGTAAAATAAAATCAGATATCGTCCTGTCCCCAGTCTCAAATTGTACTGATCAGACGTAGGTTAACACGGGGTCAAAAATCCGAGAAAATCTATTGGACGAGAGAAATGATCGGCTCAGAAACAATAAGTCATATAAAGAAAAAATAAGGTTGTAAGGACAATCGGATGTAAGATAAGACGGAATAACATCAATACAACATAACATTTTGCATTGTATACGTTCATGAAAAAGAGTTGTGTGTGTGAAAGTAAGCGATACAACAGTATTACAACAATGTCATGAGAAAAAGGGATGAGAAGTGGGTATGAGAGAATGCAATAATATACATAAGTAAAACATACTAGCCTATATTCACATGGGTGAACATAAAAGTATATGACGACGTGGGGCTCGTTTGCCCGTGTGTGTGGTGTCATACCGTCCTTCACCACATGATGGCAGTGTTGCATCTGAAATATTGCAAACGCCCACCACTGGTTTTGGCTTCCGGGACGACGGTGAGCGTGCACGTGCGGTTCCCCTGCGCGCCGCCGCCACCTGTCACGCGTGTGTCTTGATACTTAAACACCCGCGAAAACCTCCGCGAGTCTTCCCGTTAAGCCACCGCGCCGGTATCGACATGTGTTTGTGCAGCAGCGTCGACGAACTCGATGCAATGAGGTCTGTAATGGAGCCGCGCACACGAGCTGCTGACACTGAATAATAAACACATCGCCCTTCATGTGTTTATACCATCATAACACCTCTCGCCCCAACTCTGATGGGCGCATTTTGTGGATGGGATGTATTTCTAATGTAAAAAACACATCGGGGGTTGAGGTGAACATCTGGGTGCTGATGGTCGGGAGGAGGAAGGAGGTGCCACAGATGAGAATGTTAGGAGGAGATGAGGAAATGAAGAAAAAAAGCAAAACAAATACAAAATAATCTAGTTACTGCCTTGCAGTGGTCTCGTCGTGTTGCTGTTTAACAAACAAGTATGTCCACACTTTATTATGTTATCCTATTAGACATGGTGGGATATTGTTATCATTCGAGGAGTGAGAATGTGTTTTGTGACCTTTGACCACCACACAAGCAGCTCAGCCTCCAACAGAAAGGGGATGTTTGCTAAATTTAAAGAAGTTCGCTTGAGGGTTTAAGAAAAAATATTTAGGGCCAAAATCTAAATCAGCAGGTCATTTCATATCTACAGAGGTTGTGCTGAACCAATTAGTTTCCGTTATTGACAGAATTATTTTTTGTATCCATCAATTGGACAAAAATATTGAACAAAATATAAACGTCCAGATGTAGTTTATAATATAGAAATGTTGTTTGTTAAATGTTTTATAAAAAATACAAAGGCACATACGGACCGTCTTTAAATATGCCTTTAGCCTATGTCTTATTAATATCATATAAATATTAGTGCTGTGAAAAATAACGCGTTAACTCAGTTAATTAAATTACAGGATTAATTAGTTTGTTTGTTTTTATGCATTTAACGCATGCGCAGAATGAGCTTCCAATCCGTCTGTTGTTGGTCGTCTCTCCAGCAGCATGTCATTCTGTCTCTACGTGTCGCGTTAACACGATTCCGATCTCCGTCTCGCGCGCCGCAGAGCTCGGATGCCGGCGTGTGCGCGCACATCGGGACGAAAAAAAGTCACTTGTAGAACCGTCATGAGACGAACGACGAGAAAGTATCAGCCCCCGTTGACCCCCAAATTCAAAATCAGTTTGTCCTTGTGCCACGTTTGAAGTAATTTACCCAAAGTGTTCCTGAGATGTTGATTTCACGAGAATGGACTTGAACGGACAATCCTAAAAACAAGTATACATTTAAAAAACGCACACATCCACAACTCCTTGATCTGGAGTAACCTTTAACTCACACAGTCACGTTGCATGCTGGGTATCCAACTGAAACTCTGCTGTGTGGTGGAGGTGATACTCATCAATGATTCACAGGCCTAATAAAACACATTTTCTCTCTCTGGCATGAGAACAAGGTTCGAGTGGTGTTGCAGTGTTTGGCCTTCCAACGGCGAGCGCAGCGTTCCAACGGTGAACAACGGCGGTGCCAACCCCCTCGGCCGGGCGACATCACACGCACGGTTTTAATTCAGCATGTGTGAAAGCGCGCAGATCAGACCTGTTTGCATTTGGAGAGCATGAATAATGGAAGTTCTCCCTCACCGAATTGCTCTCGCAGCCAAGAGACGGTCGGAAAGAGACAAGTACTCGTTGCCGTTTGCTCTCGGGGGTTCTGCGGTGCCAAGGACGGGGAGAAATCCACCGACAATCTCTCCAACTTGGTTCCAGTGTCTGAAACCCAACGAGGAAAATGATGCGAGCGAGACTAATGCACACAGAAGATGTGTTTTGTTTACGCTGAAGAGAGCGCTTCAGTTCACCAGCCAGGTTGATGCTGAAGAGATAGAATCCCATTCTACCGCTGAGCTGCGTTTATTCTCTTTTGATTCATCCATCATTCCTGTTCAAACATGTTGATGCATCACAGGTCCGACCTCCACCCGCTCAGACCAGGCCTCCACATAACACAGCTGTGGCGCCAGGGCCTCCTTCCCTCTTCCCCCGGCCGTACTGCTTCTCAAACAGGAACAAGCACGGAGGAGGAAAAGCACTTGGTGAGCTCGGATCCCCGCCGGTGTGAAACAGCGTGGGTTCTTTATCAATAAGAAAAAAGGTGCGTCGCACATCAGAGAAACTTTCAAGTTGTATTCACCTCGGTGCAACTCTCGGAGCTTCCATGTTCGTGAAATCTTTTTATTCCCTATGCTTCTTTCCTCATGCTGGAACGCCCCCCCCCCCCCCCCCCCGAAATAAAAGAAAGCAGACACTTTTTCTCTCCACCTCTCCCTTTCAATGAATCACCTCCCCTCCTCCCCTCCCCCCTCTTCCCCCACCTTTTGATCCCGCCGTGTCCTGAACTGTGTCTTCCCCTTCGTCAAGCAGCGTGAGCGATGGAGGAGAAAGAGCAGACACCTGCCCTGAACCACCGCTAACAGAGGGAGGGGGGAAGGAGAGAGAAAGAGGAGAGGAGGGAGAGAGGGAGGGAGGGAGGTGCGCTGCCTGATGGGAGAAAAACACGCAATGAGGCAACAAACTTGCAGGGACTATCACTTATAGTGACAGGCCAGGAGGTGCCGTGCTATTAGCAGGCCTTCGGGGAGGCCCCGAGCGAGCGGGCCGTCCCGCCCACGATGGATGGGCCTCTCTCCTGGGACTAAATTAATACTGGGAGTGGAGTGAATTGCTTTTGGAACAATGTCCTCCTAAGGAGCTAATCAGACAGGAGTTATCTAGGAGTGCCTGTAGGCTGGCGGCCGCGGCCTCGGCTGTGTGGCCGCCCGGCGGAAAGGCAGGTGCTCCACGCCGACTCGACTCAATGCTCAAGAGATTCCAAGGAGAGAGTTTCCCTGTGATGATGATCAGAATTATGATATCGCTATTGCTGTCAGAGAAATGGTCACGGTTTAAGGGTTCTTCGCTATTATTAAGTAGAATATTTACAATAGTTCAGAAACTAAATATCACCATCTTCAGCTCAATTGTTACCTTCGCATTGAAAATGCGGAAGGTTATGTTTTGATCGCCGTGTATTTATTTATTTATTTATTTGTATGCGTGTTATTCGCATAACAAAAAAAGTTTTAAACCGAATCGCATGAAATTTGGTAGGATGATTGGTTATTATCCGGGGACCATTTGATTAGATTTTGGGATCGATCGGGTCAAAAGTCAAGGTCAAGGTCATGGATAGGTCAAAATCTTCTTTTTACCATAGCACGGTCAATTGTTATCCAATTGGCATGCAACTAATGCCAAAATGATCAGATTTCAATGCCCAATCTTGTGATATGCGAAGGTATGCGCTCTACCGAGTGCCCATTCTAGTTTTACTTTGTTATCGTCAGCTTTTGGGGCTATTTGCATAAAAACACACATTTAAAATGAAAAGGATACAAAAAATGTGTTGGGGTTTAAAAAATCGGGCATTGGCAGTTTCACTGATTAAAGTTATTGTTGGGAAGTTAAACGAGTCATAATTCTCTCTCTGATATTGATTTAATGTTGCTGTGAAAAAATCTCAGATGTATTTCTTCTTCTCACCAAAACTACATTTGACAAGATTACACGTCATCACGGCGTAACCAACTCTTGCCCTCTGCTCGTTTGAACAGTCTGGAGCTTGAACGCACCACAGCGTTACCAAATGGAACCTCCGTACCGCTCTGCTCCGGAGTTTACAACAACAACAGCAGTAAGTAGCAGAGTTAAACGTGGACATGACTCACTCACACAAACCAAACATGGCACAGGACAACAATGGAGAAATTAGGGCACCACAGATTTCATAGCATCTTCAATTCTCACGGTTATGACACCGTGACCTTCTCTAACCGCGGTTGCGGTCCTATTGGTAAATCCCTTGATCAGTGAGGCTTTCAACTCAGCTCATGGGGTCTCGACTTGAAACGCGGTTGGAGACGTGGTAAAAATGCTAATGAAACTATATGGCAAGAAAATCCAGACTGCTGGTCACACATAAGTATGCCTGACAGATACGAAACACACATTGCTAATCACAACAACAACAAAACATTGCTCACTCGATGTCTGCTTCACTACACATTTTTCCTATGCCGCCTTTAATGAACCAAAACAAAAGAATGTTTCTGAAGCAAAAGCAGATCGGTTCCACCAACAGACCCCGGCATGACTCACGAGCCACCGCGGCTCGGGCTCGGAACGGGTTTGTGCAACAGACTTTCATCCGGCCAGTAAGCAAACCTGTTCGAGGGAGTCGTGATACCCACAAGCCCGCTGTGCACCAACCACCCACTTCTTCGAACTAGTTTCCCTGCTCAGCGACAGCACCGCTGAGGAACACAATTGGTTATCGGGAGCTCTATATCAGGAACGTGGAAATAAAATAGCGAATGGACCAGAGAGCTCGTGCTCCTCCCGGGGAGCGCGACGGAGTGCGTGCTGAAGTTTGCTGCTGATAAGCGGAGATACAGTCGACAGTAACACATCAGCCGTGGTACGACGCCGAGCCCGCTCGAACTCACTAAACTTAACCTAAAATTAATGTGCTTATGCCGGTGCGCTGTCAAGGCGTCAGCACTCTTCTCTGTTTTTTCCCAATTTGCAGACAGATCTAAACCAGACGCCGAATGTCGCTCTTCAACCGGGCTACGTCGAGGTGGGGTGGTGCTAACAATGGGCCATGACAACTGCAGACTTCTGGGAAAACCTGAAAAAAATGAGGTCTGTAGAGGAATTCATCCCATCCACGTTGACGGAGCTGGCCCTTATTTTCTGCAAACATGACCAAGTTGATCACCGACTTAATCTATGACAACTCAGGTTCAGATCAGGAACCGAGCAGAGTTGTGTTTAACACCCTCTGCTCTTTTTCCATTCGAGCAGTTACCCATTTAGAAATCCTGGTAACTTTCAGACCAAACTGAGCTAACGCCACGAAAGCACAGCGAGCTGGGCTGCTCAACTAATCTAATCGAAGAATCCCGCTTAGTTTGGCGAGATGGTAATAAATATAAGAAAGAGGGCCGTAATGCCAGAGCAGCCTATTACTCATCAATAATAGAAAAACTCTTCAGCACTGTAGCTGACAGAGAGTCTGGGTGGGCAGTGACCCATCCATGTGCTGTATGGATATGTCCACAGTACCTGTTGGATAGAGGAGACTTAGTCTACATTAGTAGAAATTTCAATCACGATTTAGAAAACACCACAGCACCGACGGCACGTGAAAATTACAAATGACCTCAGAAAAGGACTCATCTCTGTCCTGGTCTTGAAGACACCATTGACCATGAAATCCTGTTACTGTTTCATTGGCATTGTGCACGGCACTAATTTTGCTTTAAATCATTTATCAATATCTATCAATCGATCTTTTGTTGTATTTGACGCTTGAGCAACCACCAACGTTAATCACGGAGTTCCGTTAATCCTAAGGTTCGTTGCTTGGACCAATTTTATTTACCTATATTACGCTTCCTTTGGGGAATATTATCAGGAAATTCCACAAATTGTTATGCAGATGACACCTAACTATATTTATCGATAAAAATAGAGGGGAAGAAACCAACTCTGTAAAATTCAAGCATGTCTTAAAGACATAAAAACATGGATGATTTTGATTCTAAAGATTTCAGGGTTGTCTTACTTCCTCCTTAATTAGGACTGCATTCATCTTTTCAAAAATCTCAAAAGATGCAGAAAAATTGGTTCACGTTCTTTAGGACTGGATTACTGCAACTCCTTATTAGAAAAAATATGAGCCCAGCTTCCAATTTCAGTCCGGGAGGCAGACACAGTCACCTCGCTTAAGAGTAGACTTAAGACCTTCCTCTTGAGTTTATAGTTAGGAGGGCTGAATCAGTTTTGCCCCTGGTCCAGCCTCTTGACTAGCTGCTGCCAGGCTTATAGCCGCCGGGGAGTAGGATGCACTGGTACCCATTCCCTCTTTTACCTCCTTAAAATTTTTTCTCTCAATCTCAATCAGCACCTAACTAACTCTGCTTTCTCCCCGGAAGTCCTTTGACTTTACGGCCTCATGGGGTCAATGGACCCCTATGAGACGCATAGATCCTATCTGCCTGGGCCTGTGGAATCCGTGGAATTCTGCTCATGACTACGCCACTGTCCGTTGAGACTCACCACCCTTCCCCACCGCCATCTGCCTGATGATCATGGATACCCATCGGTGGAATATGCCTACTATGATTCATATTCGAATGTATCGAATCATTTGGGATTTTTAACTGTAGAAAACCAAAGTAGCAATGTGGCACGCTTGGAACTACAGTGAGCAGTAAAACAACTTCAAACTGGGACACAGAAAAGGGACGGACACAACAACCTTTGAGTCCTGGCTTTATTCTTCCTTGAGAAACCAAAAGAGATCCAAACGATCTCGTGGCTCCCGGCGCTTTGCCACTCATCTGCACAGTGGCTTCACAGGAGAGGAGTACTGCTCCATTTCAGAGGTAAGAACTGACAGGATGAGGTCAGAGCTGAAGCAGAGGGGGAAACAACGCTGAGACACACACACACCATGTGAACCATAATGATGTGTGAGAGAATAAACTCTCTGGTTGCATGCACAATGGAAGCCCTGTGTTGCTTATGGCCACTCAACACAAAGTGTTGGTGAAAGAGAGCAATGTCCGCGGGGCTCCGGCTTCTCGGCCGACGTCAGGCCGACCCCGAGTGAGATTGGCGCCTCTGGCGAGCCCCAGCCTCGGCTGCGTCTCACCCTCTGGAGGAAGGCGAGCGCACTCAGGCTGCGGTTCAGTGCGCAGAGCAGATACATCTTAGGTTAACAGGCCCACAACACCACATCCGAATAAAATACTGAGATGTTGGCTCCGGCTCTCATGTGGAAATGATGCGGATGAATGCTGCTAACAGGAAGTGGTACTGTATCATATGAACCACATTACATCAGTATTAAGCCAGTGATGGACGAAATACAACAACCGAAATACAGTGGGGGAAAAAAGTATTTAGTCAGCCACCAATTTTGCAAGTTCTCCCACTTAAAAAGATGAGAGAGGCCTGTAATTCGCATCATAGGTAGACCTCAACTATGAGAGACAGAATGAGGGGGGGAAATCACATTGTAGGATTTTTAAAGAATTTATTCGTAAATTCCTCGGTAAAATAAGTATTTGGTCACCTACAAACAAGCAAGATTTATGGCTCTCAAAGACCTGTAACTTCTTCTTTAAGAGGCTCCTCTGTCCTCCACTCGTTACCTGTATTAATGGCACCTGTTTGAACTCAATATCAGTTTAAAAGATACCTGTCCACAACCTCAAACTGTCACACTCCAAACTCCACTATGGCCAAGACCAAAGAGCTGTCAAAGGACACCAGAAACAGAATTGTAGACCTGCACCAGGCTGGGAAGACTGAATCTGCAATAGGTAAGCAGCTTGGTGTGAAGAAATCAACTGTGGGAGCAATTATTAGAAAATGGAAGACATACAAGACAACTGATAGTCTCCCTCGATCTGGTGCTCCACGCAAGATCTCACCCCGTGGGGTCAAAATGATCACAAGAACGGTGAACAAAAATCCCAGAAGCACACGGGGGGGACCTATTGAATGACCTGCAGAGAGCTGGGACCAACGTAACCAAGGCTACCATCAGTAACACACTACGCCGCCAGGGACTCAAACCCTGCAGTGCCAGACATGTCCCCCTGCTTAAGCCAGTACGTGTCCAGGCCCGTCTGAAGTTTGCTAGAGAGCATTTGGATGATCCATAAGAGGATTGGGAGAATGTCATATGGTCAGATGAAACCAAAATATAACTTTTTGGTAAAAACTCAACTCATCGTGTTTGGAGGAGAAAGAATGCCGAGCTGCATCCAAAGAACACCATACCTACTGTGAAGCATGGGGGTGGAGACATCATGCTTTGGGGCTGTTTTTCTGCAAGGGGACCAGGACGACTGATGCATGTAAAGGAAAGAATGAATGGGGCCATGTATCGTGAGATTTTGAGTGAAAACCTCCTTCCATCAGCAAGGGCCTTGAAGATGACACGTGGCTGGGTCTTTCAGCAGGACAATGATCCCAAACACACCGCCCGGGCAACGAAGGAGTGGCTTCGGAAGAAGCATCTCAAGGTCCTGGAGTGGCCTAGCCAGTCTCCAGATCTCAACCCCATAGACAATCTGTGGAGGGAGTTGAAAGTCTGTGTTGCCCAGCGACAGCCCCAAAACATCACTGCTCTAGAGGAGATCTGCATGGAGGAATGGGCCAAAATACCTGCAACGGTGTGTGAAAAGCTTGTGAAGACTTACAGAAAACGTTTGACCTCTGTCATTGCCAACAAAGGGTATATAACAAAGTATTGAGATGAACTTTTGTTATTGACTAAATACTTATTTTCCACCATAATTTGCAAATAAATTCTTTAAAAATCAGACATGTGATTTTCTGGATTTTTTTTCTCATTTTGTCTCTCATAGTTGAGGTCTACCTATGATGCAAATTACAGGCCTCTCTCATCTTTTTAAGTGGGAGAACTTGCACAATTGGTGGCTGACTAAATACTTTTTTGCCCCACTGTAAATACTAAATAATATTCAACGATGTCTCATGTCTGGTGTGTTTATATCTGTAAGTAGCTTTTAACCACAGCTGTAAGATGTAGTGAAATGTACAATATGTTCCTCTGAATTTTCGTGGGGCTAAAGCATAATGTAGCATTAAAGGTTGTATGGGGATTCATTAGCAGAAACGGAATATAATATTCATATGTTTTCCATAGTGTACAATCACGTGCATCTAAGAATCGTTCTGTTTTTGTTATTTATCGACATCGACGCCGCATGTTGCACCGTCATGTTTGTATCGTAGCCCCACACGGACAAACCAAACCCTCAAGAGGAGCCTTTGCTGTTTTCAGGTTCCCAGGCTTGGGGAAGGGAGCAATCTGCCCCCCTCCCCACTAGATGTCACTACCTGCTACACACGGCCCCTTTAAATGAAAAACACTCATGGAACGTATTGCACTTGAGCAAATGTACTTAGTTACCTGCCTCCATTGTATTTAGTCGGTAATTGTATCCATAAAGCAGCAGGTAATTCCTCTGACGATGACGTTCCACAATTAATTGCAAATGAAAGCTCATTAGTGACTGCACGCCGTGGCTTAAGCTCTTGTTTTTGCTCAGTTAAAGCTGCTTTGAAGTCTATCGTCCCTCCATATGGTCTGAGTTTGGGGAACATTTTACCACTCATTGTTCTGTTTACTGTGAAAGACGTCAAACTGGTGATGATCTAAGCGGGTGTGGGTGGGTAAAGGAAGATGTCTGCTCCACCGCCTTCTGTTAATTTGCTTAGATATATCTTTATTCCTTTTTTCTCTCAAACTACTGGTGTACTTCCCTCTAGTTTATTAACTATAAGTAGGAAAAGCAAATGTGTTTATGTTGTTCTTTTGCTCACATATGGCATACTTTTTCATATTTGAAGCAAATGTTGCAATGTACAAAAAAAGTTATTACATGTCCTGCATTGAAGGTTTTACTTCAGTAAAATGCACCAAACTGCAAATATCACCAGTTAAGTTGCGACGCTGCAGGCCAAAACTTTGAGATTTTGAGACTTCGGAAATACCCATTGTTTATTTTATGACTTTGTCTCTGTACATTTCTGAATGAACCAAAGGTTATCGTTAGATAATGCATATTTAAACGTGATAAATCCAAAAACTTGTTTTACAAAAAAATTGAATGTCTTAATGTCAGTGATTAACTGGAGAAATTCCATTTGGGATTTATTTATAAAAACATTTTCACCCCTTTCACCTATAGTGTTTCCCCTTAAAGGTCAAGAGAACCTCATTTGACAATTATATATATATATTCATGCAACCTGTTTCAGCCCAATAACGACAGTATGTTTTTTTTAGATTACAGTTGGTTTTAAATATGAAATTATAAACGTTGTGACATTAGCCATATAAACTACATTAGCTAGCTGAAGTCAACATTACTTTGAGCTGAAAGTACATGGCCTAACAAATGTTAATATAATTCTAATTTGAAATTACCTTAAAATGTTCCTCTCTCACCCTGAAACACATTATATAATGCACTGGTGTTGCCAGCGTTGACGCATATCTACCAAAAGTTAAATAAAAAGAACAAGATAACCATCTCTGGCTCCATTTTCTAAGTTTTAAGAGTTACAAGACTTTTGTTTACCTCTGAGATGTAGTTTAGTAAAAGTTACAATATTTACCTCTAAGATGTACTGTGGTAAATTGTACAATATTTACCTTTGAGATGTAGGAGAGTTAGTAAACAGTACACTATTTTCCTCTGAGATTTATTTTCGTCAAATATACAATATTTACTCGAGTAAAAAGTACAATATTGATCTCTGACATGTAGGGGATTAGATAGTACAATATGTACCTCTGTTATTTGGCAGATTTAAAATCACTTCCTTAAAGTTGATATACGATATAAATATATATTGAGAAAATATATATCTTTTCAATTCAGCTTTTTCGGAATTTTTTGACATAACAAACTGCCCTTATTGACAGATAAGTTATATAGAGTTATCTTCAAACAAATCCTCCTATTATAGGCAATGAGCATTCATCTCTCGTACTAAAATAATGCTTTCTGGATGTGGCAAAACTAATGTGATTTAAAGTATGTGCGCACATAGAGTATTACTACAATCTTCTCCACTTTCCTCAGTGACTTCATGCCTTTAGCTTTAATTTGGTTGTATAGTATCGTTGTGTCCATAAAGAACCTTGAGATGAACGTTGTATCTCTTTTCAAAAGTGTGCAACATACAAGTACTAGGTAAACGTCAGCAAAGACTTGCAGTCTGATTTGTGATTCGCTTCGCCAATTCGCCAGTTTGGCGGAATAAGAAGCTAAATGCATCCGTCTGCTAGCAGATTGTGTCATGTTTACAACTCATGAGAGCTGCACACAATGGAAACACATTACAATAAATTATAGTAAAGAAATATAGAAATGTGTTGAAAAAGATGAAAAAATAATTAAGATGTTTCTCTTTCTGTCTTGCTTAATCAGTCGCAGCGCGTCAGTGAATGGAAAACGACCGATGACCCGACCTGAGGGCAGCAGAACGCTCTGATTCCTGGCTTTGCACTTGGACTTGAACACAAGCTGTAAACTTCATTAACCCAAATTGTGGAGAGCGAACTCTTTAACTTCTGATCTGGTTGACAAACATTTTGACTTTCCACTTTTACAAATCATGTTGGAGAACAAAACTACTGAGAATAGCCCTCAGTCGTCCTCTGATGGGGGAGGAGCCCCTGCTGCTGAGAGTGGGACTACAACCCTGCCGGTAAAACAGGTTTAATATTTATTTTACCATTTTTCTTATTCATTCATTTGAAAGTATTTAAAGTCTCAAAAGTATGAAAACATCAAATCAATGCAGGATAACCGGCCCCTCTGGTGTTATGTCATTATATATCATCGTACTGGATTGCATGATTTACTACTGGTTGAAACGGAGCTCATTTAAACTGTTCTTTACACCGATAGACAATCTAAAATTGCATCCCACTTCACTTGAACTGTAAAATAACTGCAGATGTCAATGAAACGCAGTGAAGCAAAAGCAGCATGGGTGACGTATAAAGTCTGATTTAAACGGAAGCTAGTAAGCACATACTAAGTCATACCAAGAAAAGCGCCTTAAACTCGTATACTCAAGAGTAGGACTTGAGTGGCTTTCTACGACTGCTTTATCCGCCACCCAAACTTGACATACATCATTTTGAAGACGTAAAAGTCGACTGTCGGGGTTCAATGCGTGCCAATCGTGAACAATCACATTGATAACTTGACAGCACCGGGGGTCACCACAGTAGAACCTGCTAAAGTGTAAATTGACTCATAACGGCAGTGACAGGGAGAAGGAGCTCCTCTTTGTGCTTTGGCTTTTCCGGGAAAAAACTTAATTGCTGGCATTAAGCACTTGAGGGAATTCTGTGCCGTGCTTGTGAGATGTTTGCAACGCAATCCCACGCGTTCTATTAATAAACTGACACCCTCTTACCCTCTCTCTCTCTCTCTCTCTCTCTGAGATAACAAACAATATGTCGCTGCTGCACCATCAAGTGGAATGTCAAATGGCTGGGAGAGCGGAGCGATTGACAGCAGCCGGGCCTCCACGAGGCATGCGAGATTACTGAGAGACAGTTGTGAATGTTCTTTTCAAACTTTCTCCACATGCCAGAGGGCGAGAGTAGGAGCGTTGATCTGACGGGAAGCGCTTTGGAGAGACTCCCCGCAATCGCCCGAGTCTAGAAAGCGCGGATGTGACTGGAGTACGTTTACTGTACGGGGTTACGGGGCGCCGGAGTTGTGGGGGGTTACAAGATGCCCTCAAGGGGAGGAGCGACAGGTGGACAGGGTACAATAACAGATAGCATCATGATACCACCATGATACCACCATCATGACTGTCATTGAGACAACCATTTTTGGGGAAATCCAAGAGTTCTGTTTAAATATGTACATTATGTATATTATGTGTTACTTTGCATTCATTTCCAGAACAGAAATCCTTTTGGATATCTTTCTGTATCAACCCGTGAATCCAAAAATACTGTCAGTAAAAGAAATATGTTTTTTCCATGTCTTTAGGAATCAAATATGATAAAAAATCAGGCTATGAATGATATGAACCTCTTTTAAATCCTCCAGAGTGCAGATAGAAATGGAAACTGGACAAGTGGATGAGTGGAGATGTCTGGCTTAGACTCTGAGGAAATACCAATTTTGAGAAAACGGCCTTCAAAGACATGTTTTGTAAAATGACAAACAATTGAACGCATCATCTCACTCTTCCGGTAAGCTTTGGTTGCCAGCTCAACAGCGAGCATGACTTCTTCTTCTCTCCCTCCCGCTCCCTCTTGCTCAGTGTGTCTCATGTATAGTTATCCCCCTGCCTCCCTTAATGATAACGATACATGCAACAAGTGTAGTTTATTTGCTAGGTTGGAGGCAGGTCTAAGTGGGTTAGATGCACGGCTCCGCGCTATCGAAGCTCAGACAGCTATGCTAGTTAGCCCGCCCTCTCCCGTAGCGGCGCGAGCTACAGTCAGCTGTTAGCTGTGCCCGCGGTAACCGTGCAGCCGGATAGTTGGGTAACTGTTCGCAGGAGTCGTAAGTCTACACAGAAGCCCGCTGTGCACCAACCACTTCACGTTTGAACCAGTTTTCCTGCTCAGCGACACACCCGCTGAGGAACACACCCTGGTTATCGGGAGCTCTATAGTCAGGAACGTGAAAATAGCGAAGCCACGGACCAGACTCGTGTGCCTCCGGGGGCCAGAGCGGGCGACGTGGAGTCTTGTTTGAAGCTGCTGGCTAAGGATAAGCGGAGATACAGTCAGATTGTAATACACGCCGGTGGTAATGACGCCGAGCCCGCCGCTCGGAACTCACTAAAATTAATGTGGAATCGGTGTGTGCTTATGCCAAGACGTTGTCGGACACCGTAATTTTCTCTGGCCCTCTCCCAAATTTGCAGACAGACGAATTGTATAGCCGAATGTCGTCTTTCAACCGCTGGCTGTCGAGGTGGTGCCCAGCGAATAATGTGGGCTACGAAGACAACTGGAAGACTTTCTGGGGAAAACCTGATCTGATGAGGAGAGACGGCATTCATCCCACGTTGGACGGAGCGCGTCTCATTTCTGCGAATATGACCAAGTTGATCACCGGACTTAATCTATGACAACCCAGGGTTCAGATCAGGAACCGGGAGCAGAGTTGTAGTTTAACACCCTTCTCTGCTCTTCCATTCGAGCAGTTACCCACCCTTGACTTTAGAGTAGAGACTGTGTCTGTCCCACGGCCACTTCAATTAAATAAATCAAAAGTAAGCAGAAGAGGAGTCGTACACAATAACCTTATACAAGTTAACACAATTATTTCAGCAGTGCAACAAAATAGGTCTATTAAATGTGGTCTCCTAAATATTCGATCTCTGTCATCTAAAGCTGTGTTACTGAATGATTTAATATCAGATAATCACATTGATTTATGTTGCCTAACTGAAACCTGGCTGAGCCATGAAGAATATGTCTGCCTGAATGAATCGACTCTCCAAGTCATATTAATACTCACATTCCTCGAGGCACCGGTCGAGGAGGTGGAGTAGCAGCCATCTTTGAATCGAGCCTATTAATTAATCCTCAACCAAAATTACACTACACCTCATTTGAAAGCCTTGTTCTTAGTCTTTCACATCCAACCTGGAAAACACTACAGCCAATTCGATTTGTGATTCTGTACCGCCACCAGGTCCATATTCAGAGTTTATATCTGAATTCTCAGAATTTATATCAAGTTTGGTTCTTAAAACCGATAAAGTTATTATTGTTGGAGATTTTAATATCCATGTGGATGTTGATAATGATTGCCTTAGTGCTGCATTCATCTCCTTGTTGGACTCGATTGGCTTCTGTCAGAGAGTACAGAAACCCACTCACAGCTTTGGCCACACGCTTGATCTTGTTCTTACTTATGGCGTTGACATTGAGCATTTGAACGTCTTCCCACAGAATCCTCTCCTGTCAGACCACAACCTCATAACTTTTGAATTTATACTACGGAGTGTACTCCGTTAGTCAAAAGTTTCTACACTAGATGTCTAACTGATAGTGCTGTAGCTAAATTTAAAGAAGCGATTCCTTCTGTATTTGATTCGATACCACGACTCAATATAACAGAGGACTCCTGGTCTAACTTTAGTCCGTCCCAGATTGATCATCTTGTTGACAGTGCCATAGGCTCTCTGAGAATGACACTGGACTCGATAGCCCTCTGAAGAAGAAGACAGTGAGGAAGAGGAGGTTTGCTCCTGGTATAACCCTCAGACCCGCAAACTGAAGCAAGCGTCACGAAAGCTTGAACGCATATGGCGTTCAACTAATCTCAAGAATCCCGCTTAGTTTGGCGAGATAGTCTTAAAACATATAAGAAGGCCCTCCGTAATGCCAGAGCAGCCTATTACTCATCAATAATAGAAAAATAAAACAACCCCAGGTTTCTCTTCAGCACTGTAGCCAGGCTGACAGAGAGTCACAGCTCTGTGGAGCCGAGCATTCCTATAAACCTTAGTGGTAATGACTTTATGAACTTCTTTAATGAAAAGATTTTAACTATTAGGGACAAGATTAATAATCTCTTGCCCATAACCAGTGCCAATCTGTTCTCAAGTGGAATGGCCTTGGAAACCGCTGTATGCCCTGGTGTATATTTGGAGGATTTTTCTCCTTTCAACCGTGACCAATTATTTTCAACGGTTTCTACTTGAACACGTCTACCTGTCTCTTGGACCCCATCCCGACGAGGCTGCTTAAAGACGTTTTGCCTTTAATTGGCGGCTCTCTATTAGATATTATCAATGTGTCTCTGCTAACAGGCCACGTACCACACTCCTTCAAGGTGGCTGTTATTAAACCTCTCCTGAAGAAGCCCACTCTGGATCCAGAGGTATTGGCTAACTACAGACCGATCTCTAACCTCACCTTCCTCTCCAAGATCCTTGAGAAAGTGGTCGCAAATCAGTTGTGCGACTTTCTACATCATAATAGTTTATTTGAGAAATTTCAATCAGGATTTAGAAAACACCACAGCACCGAGACGGCACTGGTGAAAATTACAAATGACCTCTTAATGGCAGCAGATAAAGGACTCCTCTCTGTCCTGGTCTTGTTAGACCTTAGTGCTGCATTCGACACCATTGACCATGACATCCTGTTACAGAGACTGGAGCAGTCGATTGGCATTTCAGGCACGGCACTAATTTGGTTTAAATCCTATTTATCAGATCGATCTCAGTTTGTATTTGTAAACGATGACGCCTCGATAACCACCAACGTTAATCACGGAGTTCCACAAGGTTCTGTGCTTGGACCAATTTTATTTACCTTATACATGCTTCCTTTGGGCAATATTATCAGGAAACACTCCATAAACTTTCATTGTTATGCAGATGACACTCAACTATATTTATCGATAAAACCAGAGGAGAGCAACCAACTCTGTAAAATTCAAGCATGTCTTAAAGACATAAAAACATGGATGACCTGCAACTTCTTGATGTTAAACTCAGACAAAACCGAAGTAATTTTAATCGGCCCTGAGCACCTCAGAGATCAATTATCTGGTGATGTGGATTCTGTAGATGGCATTGCCCTGGCATCCAACACCACTGTAAAGAATCTTGGCGTTATCTTTGATCGACTTGTCCTTTAACTCCCACGTAAAGCAAATCTCAAGGACTGCATTCTTTCATCTACGTAATATTTCAAAAATCAGGCACATCTTGTCTCAAAAGATGCAGAAAATTGGTTCACGTTCGTTACTTGAGACTGGATTACTGCAACTCCTTATTAGCAGGCTGCTCTAATAAATCTCTTAGGTCCCTCCAGTTGATCCAGAATGCTGCAGTTCGTGTTCTCACTAAAACTAAGAAAAGAGATCACATCACTCCTGCACTAGCTGCTCTGCACTGGCTCCCAGTAAAATCAAGAATCACTTTTAAAATTCTTCTCTTAACCTACAAAGCCTTGATTGGTGATGCTCCATCATATCTTAAGGAGCTTGTCGTACCATATTGCCCCACTAGAGAGCTACGCCACTAAATGCGGGACTACTTGTAGTTCCTAGAGTCTTAAAAGTAGAATGGGAGCCAGAGCCTTTAGTTATCAAGCTCCTCTTTATGGAACCAGCCCAATTTCAGTCCGGGAGGCAGACACAGTCACCTCGTTTAAGAGTAGACTTAAGACCTTCCTCTTTGACAGAGCTTATAGTTAGGGCTGAATCAGGTTTGCCCTGGTCCAGCCCTTGATATGCTGCTATAGGCTTATAGCTGCCGGGGACGTTTTAGGATGCACTGAGTACCTATCTCCTCTTTTTCTCTCCTTAAGGATGAATTTTCATCTCTCAATCACACGTTACTAACTCTGCTTTCTCCCGAAGTCCTTTTGACTTTACGTCTCATGGGGTCATCGGACCCTATGAGACGGCATAGATCCTATCTGCCTGATGGATCGCCTGGGTCGTGGAATTCCTGCTCATGACTACGCCACTGTCCAGTTGAGACTCCGCCCACTCCTCCTCCCCACCGCCATCTGCCTGATGGATCGTGGAGGTCTCCATCGTGGAATATGCCTACTATGAACTATTCATACACTCTGTCATATTCATTGAATGTATTTTAACTCTAAATCTGTCCTTCTGTACACATTACATCTATTGCATCTGTCCATCCTAGGAGAGGGATCCTCCTCTGTTGCTCTCCTCCAGGTTTCTTCCCTTTTTTTCCCCCTGAAGGGTTATTTGGGAGTTTTTCCTGGTCCGATGTGAGGTTTTGGGGCAGGGATGTCTATGTGTACTGATTGTAAAGCACTCCGAGACAAATTTGTAATTTGTGAAATTGGGCTATACAAATAAACTGAATTGAATTGAATTGAATTGAAGGCACTCCAGCTGAATACACTGAGCACCTCTCTCCTCTTCTCTCTCTACTTATTGATGCATTTTCATTTCTCCATTGCACATTATTAACTCTGCTTCCTCCCCGTAGTCCTTGTGACTTCACGTCTCATTGGGTCCATTGGACCTGGCTGGGTCTGATGCCATGGCGCTGCTGATGCCCCGCCCACTCCTCCTCTCTACCTCCATCTGCCTGATGGATCATGGAGTTCTGGATCGTGGTCCATGCCTACTACCAACTATTCATACACTCGGTCATACTCATTGAATGTGTTGTAACTCTGTAATGATTCCTCCTGGTCACATGACATCGATTGCTTCTGTCCATCCTGGAGAGGGATCCTCTGTTGCTCTCCTGAAGGTTTCTTCACTTTTTTCCCTGTGAAAGGTTTTTTTCTATTTATTGGGAGTTTTTCCTGATCCGATGTGAGGTCCTGGGACAGGGATGTCGTATGTGTTCAGATTGTAAAGCCCTCTGAGGCAAATTTGTTGGCCTGTACAAAATAAACTGAATTGAATTGAAAGGGTAACATAATTGAACTAATAGATTTCACCATTAAACTTCCACAGTAGTCTTACATTAAGACCTTTGAAAACATATTTATATAAATATGCAAATGAGGCATTATACAATAATAACATTTTGGTGAATTTAGTCGAAATCTTCAACTGCAAATCTAAAAAGTTGTAAAATAAAGAGTAAAATGCGTAGTGTGCTCGCACAAGAATGGTAACAAGCAGTAAAAAAGAAGATTTTGTGGTGGGAACGAAACCTTTGACCCTTCAGTGAGATCCATTTGCATCCATTGGGTGAGATGATGTATGTTGCTGCTAACCAGCAGATGGTACGACGTCACCTTTCCCTGGGATCCAGCAGCACACATGGAAAAATCAGAAGGTACGAATTTGTCCCTGAACGATCACGTCACGTATGCGGGGCCTCTGAACGGTCATGTGTGTGGGGCCCCTGAAGGGATATATGGGTGGGGCCCTTGAACGGCATGTGTGTGGGGTCCCTGAATGGATATAAGTGTGGAGCCCCTGAATGGTCATGTGTGTGGGGCCTCTGAACGGTCATGTATGCAGGGCCTCTGAACGGTCATGTGTGTTGGGCCTCTGAACGGTCATGTATGCAGGGCCTCTGAACGGTCATGTATGCAGGGCCTCTGAACGGTCATGTATGCGGGGCCTCTGAACGGTCATGTGTGCGGGGCCTCTGAACGGTCATGTATGCAGGGCCTCTGAACGGTCATGTATGCGGGGCCTCTGAACGGTCATGTGTGCGGGGCCTCTGAACGGTCATGTATGCAGGGCCTCTGAACGGTCATGTGTGCGGGGCCTCTGAACGGTCATGTATGCAGGGCCTCTGAACGGTCATGTGTGTTGGGCCTCTGAACGGTCATGTATGCAGGGCCTCTGAACGGTCATGTATGCAGGGCCTCTGAACGGTCATGTGTGTGGGGCCTCTGAACGGTCATGTATGCAGGGCCCCTGAACGGTCATGTATGCAGGGCCTCTGAACGGTCATGTCTCTGTTTCCCCAAAAGCCTTTGAAGCTTCTTCTGCAGCGTGGACCGTGAGTGAAAGTTTGACCGAAAGATCATTTCATACTCCATCAGATAGACGCGGCCGAGGGAATATTGTTGAGGGTTTCTTGGTGGAACGTGGCATCGCTGGCCCCTGGAGGCAGAATTGATCTACTCTGCTGTCACTAAAAAGTTAATATGTGAGAGGAATGCTTCCGAACTGTGTCCTTGGGTGGAAGAGGAGAGCTAGGCGGGCACAGTGGCACTTCAGGCAGCGCCGCCGTGAACACCTGCTCCTGAACCTATAAGGCAAAGTATTATTCTTATGGGTCATGCATTAATTCATACACTGCATTAACATGTGATGTCTGTCGGAGACGGATTCTCACTTGTTCCTTGAAGTCTAATCTGTGTTATCGTTGTTAAAACGTCTTGACTTACAATTAAGTCAAAGCCTATATTGATTTGATATCCACGCAGTTTAAGGAAAGTGTGTGTGCAAACTGGGGAGTGGGGGGGGGTAGTGGAACAGACGAGAGCAGAGCTGCATTGGGGAGACTAATGATCTCACTGCTGGGGTCAAAATGTCTGCTCCTCCTCCCCAAAAAGCAAAAGTAAAACATTTTAAACTTCTAGTTTCCCCTAAACCCTAACCTGCCAATATCAGTCAGTGGTGTCAGCCTGGCTTACAGTGCTGAAGAGAAACCTGGGGTTGTTTTTATTTTTTTCTATTATTAATGAGTAATAGGCTGCTCTGGCATTACGGAGGGCCTTCTTATATGTTTTAAGACTATCTCGCCAAACTAAGCGGGATTCTTCGAGATTAGTTGAACGCCATATGCGTTCAAGCTTTCGTGACGTTTGCTTCAGTTTGCGGGTCTGAGGGTTATACCAGGAGCAAACCTCCTCTTCATCACTGTCTTCTTGTTGAGAGAGGCTATCGAGTCCAGTGTCATTCTCAGAGAGCCTATGGCACTGTCAACAAGATGATCAATCTGGGACGGACTAAAGTTAGACCAGGAGTCCTCTGTTATATTGAGACGTGGTATCGAATCAAATACAGAAGGAATCGCTTCTTTAAATTTAGCTACAGCACTGTCAGTTAGACATCTGGTGTAGAAACTTTTGACTAACGGAGTACCCTCCGGTAGTATAAATTCAAAAGTTATGAGGTTGTGGTCTGACAGAAGAGGATTCTGTGGGAAGACGTTCAAATGCTCAATGTCAACGCCATAAGTAAGAACAAGATCAAGCGTGTGGCCAAAGCTGTGAGTGGGTTTCTGTATTCTCTGACAGAAGCCAATCGAGTCCAACAAGGAGATGAATGCAGCACTAAGGCAATCATTATCAACATCCACATGGATATTAAAATCTCCAACAATAATAACTTTATCGGTTTTAAGAACCAAACTTGATATAAATTCTGAGAATTCAGATATAAACTCTGAATATGGACCTGGTGGCCGGTACAGAATCACAAATTGAATTGGCTGTAGTGTTTTCCAGGTTGGATGTGAAAGACTAAGAACAAGGCTTTCAAATGAGGTGTAGTGTAATTTTGGTTGAGGATTAATTAATAGGCTCGATTCAAAGATGGCTGCTACTCCACCTCCTCGACCGGTGCCTCGAGGAATGTGAGTATTAATATGACTTGGAGGTCGATTCATTCAGGCAGACATATTCTTCATGGCTCAGCCAGGTTTCAGTTAGGCAACATAAATCAATGTGATTATCTGATATTAAATCATTCAGTAACACAGCTTTAGATGACAGAGATCGAATATTTAGGAGACCACATTTAATAGACCTATTTTGTTGCACTGCTGAAATAATTGTGTTAACTTGTATAAGGTTATTGTGTACGACTCCTCTTCTGCTTACTTTTGATTTATTTAATTGAAGTGGCTGGGACAGACACAGTCTCTACTCTAAAGTCAAGAGTGGGTAACTGCTCGAATGGAAGAGCAGAGAAGGGTGTTAAACTACAACTCTGCTCCCGGTTCCTGATCTGAACCCTGGGTTGTCATAGATTAAGTCCGGTGATCAACTTGGTCATATTCGCAGAAATGAGATGCGCTCCGTCCAACGTGGGATGAATGCCGTCTCTCCTCATCAGATCAGGTTTTCCCCAGAAAGTCTTCCAGTTGTCTACGTAGCCCACATTATTCGCTGGGCACCACCTCGACAGCCAGCGGTTGAAAGACGACATTCGGCTATACAATTCGTCTGTCTGCAAATTTGGGAGAGGGCCAGAGAAAATTACGGTGTCCGACAACGTCTTGGCATAAGCACACACCGATTCCACATTAATTTTAGTGAGTTCCGAGCGCGTCATTACCACCGGCGTGTATTACAATCTGACTGTATCTCCGCTTATCCTTAGCCAGCAGCTTCAAACAAGACTCCACGTCGCCCGCTCTGGCCCCCGGGAGGCACACGACGGTGGTCCGTGGCTTCGCTATTTTCACGTTCCTGACTATAGAGCTCCCGATAACCAGGGTGTGTTCCTCAGCGGGTGTGTCGCTGAGCAGGGAAAACTGGTTCGAAACGTGAAGTGGTTGGTGCACAGCGGGCTTCTGTGTAGACTTACGACTCCTGCGAACAGTTACCCAACCATCCGGCTGCACGGTTACCGCCGGGGCACAGCTAACAGCTGACTGTAGCTCGCGCCGCTACGGGAGAGGCGGGCTAACTAGCATAGCTGTCTGAGCTCCGATACATCAGAGCCGTGCATCTAACCCACTTAGACCTGCCTCCAACCTAGCAAATAAACTACACTTGTTGCATGTATCGTTATCATTAAGGGAGGCAGGGGGATAACTATACATGAGACACACTGAGCAAGAGGGAGCGGGAGGGAGAGAAGAAGAAGTCATGCTCGCTGTTGAGCTGGCAACCAAAGCTTACCGGAAGAGTGAGATGATGCGTTCAGGAGCAGCTGGGAAAATCAGACAGAGAGTCACAGCTCTGTGGAGCCGAGCATTCCTATAAACCTTAGTGGTAATGACTTTATGAACTTCTTTAATGAAAAGATTTTAACTATTAGGGACAAGATTAATAATCTCTTGCCCATAACCAGTGCCAATCTGTCCTCAAGTGGAATGGCCTTGGAAACCGCTGTATGCCCTGGTGTATATTTGGAGGGATTTTCTCCTATCAACCGTGACCAATTATTTTCAACGGTTTCTACTTCGAACACGTCTACCTGTCTCTTGGACCCCATCCCGACGAGGCTGCTTAAAGACGTTTTACCTTTAATTGGCGGCTCTCTATTAGATATTATCAATGTGTCTCTGCTAACAGGCCACGTACCACACTCCTTCAAGGTGGCTGTTATTAAACCTCTCCTGAAGAAGCCCACTCTGGATCCAGAGGTATTGGCTAACTACAGACCGATCTCTAACCTCCCCTTCCTCTCCAAGATCCTTGAGAAAGTGGTCGCAAATCAGTTGTGCGACTTTCTACATCATAATAGTTTATTTGAGAAATTTCAATCAGGATTTAGAAAACACCACAGCACCGAGACGGCACTGGTGAAAATTACAAATGACCTCTTAATGGCAGCAGATAAAGGACTCCTCTCTGTCCTGGTCTTGTTAGACCTTAGTGCTGCATTCGACACCATTGACCATGACATCCTGTTACAGAGACTGGAGCAGTCGATTGGCATTTCAGGCACGGCACTAATTTGGTTTAAATCCTATTTATCAGATCGATCTCAGTTTGTATTTGTAAACGATGACGCCTCGATAACCACCAACGTTAATCACGGAGTTCCACAAGGTTCTGTGCTTGGACCAATTTTATTTACCTTATACATGCTTCCTTTGGGCAATATTATCAGGAAACACTCCATAAACTTTCATTGTTATGCAGATGACACTCAACTATATTTATCGATAAAACCAGAGGAGAGCAACCAACTCTGTAAAATTCAAGCATGTCTTAAAGACATAAAAACATGGATGACCTGCAACTTCTTGATGTTAAACTCAGACAAAACCGAAGTAATTTTAATCGGCCCTGAGCACCTCAGAGATCAATTATCTGGTGATGTGGATTCTGTAGATGGCATTGCCCTGGCATCCAACACCACTGTAAAGAATCTTGGCGTTATCTTTGATCGACTTGTCCTTTAACTCCCACGTAAAGCAAATCTCAAGGACTGCATTCTTTCATCTACGTAATATTTCAAAATCAGGCACATCTTGTCTCAAAAAGATGCAGAAAAATTGGTTCACGCGTTACTTTCCGAGACTGGATTACTGCAACTCCTTATTAGCAGGCTGCTCTAATAAATCTCTTAGGTCTCTCCAGTTGATCCAGAATGCTGCAGCTCGTGTTCTCACTAAAACTAAGAAAAGAGATCACATCACTCCTGCACTAGCTGCTCTGCACTGGCTCCCAGTAAAATCAAGAATCACTTTTAAAATTCTTCTCTTAACCTACAAAGCCTTGATTGGTGATGCTCCATCATATCTTAAGGAGCTTGTCGTACCATATTGCCCCACTAGAGAGCTACGCTCACTAAATGCGGGACTACTTGTAGTTCCTAGAGTCTTAAAAGTAGAATGGGAGCCAGAGCCTTTAGTTATCAAGCTCCTCTTTATGGAACCAGCTTCCAATTTCAGTCCGGGAGGCAGACACAGTCACCTCGTTTAAGAGTAGACTTAAGACCTTCCTCTTTGACAGAGCTTATAGTTAGGGCTGAATCAGGTTTGCCCTGGTCCAGCCCCTTGATATGCTGCTATAGGCTTATAGCTGCCGGGGACGTTTTAGGATGCACTGAGTACCTATCTCCTCTTTTTCTCTCCTTAAGGATGAATTTTCATCTCTCAATCACACGTTACTAACTCTGCTTTCTCCCGGAAGTCCTTTTGACTTTACGTCTCATGGGGTCATCGGACCCTATGAGACGGCATAGATCCTATCTGCCTGATGGATCGTCTGGGTCGTGGAATTCCTGCTCATGACTACGCCACTGTCCTGTTGAGACTCCGCCACTCCTCCTCCCCACCGCCATCTGCCTGATGGATCGTGGAGGTCTCCATCGTGGAATATGCCTACTATGAACTATTCATACACTCTGTCATATTCATTGAATGTATTTTAACTCTAAATCTGTCCTTCTGTACACATTACATCTATTGCATCTGTCCATCCTAGGAGAGGATCCTCCTCTGTTGCTCTCCTCCAGGTTTCTTCCTTTTTTCCCCTGAAGGGTTATTTGGGAGTTTTTCCTGGTCCGATGTGAGGTTTTGGGGCAGGGATGTCTATGTGTACAGATTGTAAAGCACTCCGAGACAAATTTGTAATTTGTGAAATTGGGCTATACAAATAAACTGAATTGAATTGAATTGAATTGGTGGTGGTGTGTGTGTGGGGGGGGGGGGGGGTGAAACCTCCAAACTCCGATTCAAATTCTTCAAGATGACCTACTTCTACCGCTTTCGACATAGACACTCCGCTAAAATCCATAAATTAAGGAAATTAACCGATGGGGGCCCCGGGGCCACTTTGTAAGCTATTTAAATCTTTAAATTTACAACATCCCTGCATACTTCATGTAATTGAACTAACTCCGGGCTTGTTTCCTTTAATGAGAGGGAAAAAATAAAAATCCCCCTCCGGTTTATACCTCTGGAAACAACAAATCTGTGCCAGAGGGAGTGTGGGGGGGGGGGGGTAGATGGGACCGCTCTGAGGTCTGTCTAATTACGAAGACTTGGCCCGCTTCGAGGAAGGAGAGAAGAGGCAGCACACACTCCCAGTCCTGCTGTCACATCACCAGCACGACTGGTCCATGTCCTGTGTACTGCATGGTGAGCTGTACAGAGTCCAGGAGGAGGAGGAGCTTAGACAGCAGACGCTGTACAATTCAAAGTTTCATAGATCCACAATAATTTGTTTTATATTTCTTTCTTTTTTCATCTGGATCATAAACGGCTCGTCCCAAAAACAACAAAAAAGGAGACCATTGTAGTGAATGTGATATCATAATTCACCCTTGTTCCTGGTGTGGTTCTTTACACAATTATTAAAGTAATGAGTCACACACATCGGTGTGACTGTTCCGGGATCGCGGTCCCTTTAAGTGTTGTGTTGCTGTTGTGACGTGGAGCCCCATGCGGGTTTAGTACCTGGGCAGCGCCATCTTGTGTTCATTCCTTTTTGTGATACGGAATAAACGAGACAGACACTTGTGTGCTCAACTTGAGGAATTGTGTTTTGCGTTTTAATGCAACTTCCACACTGGTGACCCCGACGCCTGTTTGCTGGACGTATTCGCAAACACGACTCGACCATGGCCGCGAACGCTGTTACCCTCAAACTCCCCGAATTCTGGGAATCTTCAGCGTCGTCATGGTTCGCCCAGACGGAAGCGCAGTTCGCGCTGCGGGACATTACCACGGATACAACACGGTACTACTACGTTGTGTCAGCTCTCGGTAACTCAACGGCGACCCGAGTGGTGAGTCTCCTGAAGCGTCCTCCAGCTACGAAGAAATATGCGGCGCTCAAAGCCCAGCTGCTAAAGACTTTTGAACTGTCCGACGCTGAGAGAGCTAGCAGGCTGTTCTCCCTTCAAGGGCTAGGTGACGGCAAACCATCCGAGCTAATGGACCGCATGCTAGATCTCCTGGGTGAGCACAGACCCGATTTTCTTTTCACCCAACTTTTCCTGCGTCAGCTGCCTTCCCAAGTCAGAGCTGCACTGGCCAACACCACCATCACTGATTGTCGAACACTGGCTGAAGAGGCTGATAAATTTTTCCTGGCGAGTCAAGAGCACTGCGTCATGGCCGCGTTTCTCCCCACGCACGGCGCTCCGGTGACAATGGCGGATTCCACACTTGTCGCAGCAACCTCTTCTCGTCGGCAGCAGTCTTCCGGCCCACAGCAGTCTTCTTCAGGCTTGTGCTTCTATCACGAGAAGTTTGGACCGAAAGCTCTTAAATGCCGCTCGCCATGCAGCTTCGGCGGGTTGGGAAGCGCCAGGGCCGGCGCTCAGTAGTGGCCATGAGCGTCGGCCGCGTAGGCAAGCTGCTTTTTATCCGTGACAGCATCTCCGGACGACGTTTCCTGTGCGACACGGGTGCACAGAGGAGCGTCCTGCCTGCTTCCCGTTTGGACATGGTGGCCGACAGCCATGGCCCCCCGATGGAAGCGGCTAATGGGACCCCCATCCGCACGTATGGAACAAGGTACATTGACTTGTGTTTCGAAGGGCGTCAATTTGGCTGGGATTTTGTCACGGCAAAAATCGCCGTTCCCCTCATTGGCGCTGATTTTGTGTGTGCGCATGGACTGTTGGTGGATGTTAAGAACCGCCGTTTGATCGACGCTGTCACGTTCTGCTCGTATACGTGCACGCTCAGCGGTGCTGACTCCATACGACTGTCTAGCATGCTCTCACCATCGGATGACTTCCACCGTTTACTGGCGAGTTTGCCAGCACTCACTCAGCCCACTTTCTCTGCGTCGGCCGTGAAGCATGGTGTGGAGCACCATATCGCCACTACTGGTCCACCCGTCTACGCCCGTGCTCGGCACCTCGACCCGACTCGGCATGGTAAACTTTTACCACCGTTTCATCCCTCGAGCCGCTCAGCTCATGCAGCCCTTGCACGAGGCCTTGAAAGGTAAACCCACGCACGCTGTGGACTGGACTGAGGGCAGGGACAAGGCTTTTGCTGACACTAAGGCAGCCCTGGCGCAGGCCACCATGCTGGCACATCCTTCAGCCACAGCCTCCATCGCCATCACCTCGGATGCCTCTGACTACGCTGTCGGTGCTGTCTACGAGCAGTGGGTAGGCGGGGCCTGGCAGCCCCTTGCTTTCTTCAGCCGCCAGCTGCGCGCTAACGAGCGTAAGTACAGCACTTTCGACCGGGAGCTGCTGGGTCTCTACCTCGCCATCAGACACTTTCGTTTCCTGCTGGAAGGTCGACACTTCACCGCCTTTGTCGACCACAAGCCACTGGTGTTCGCCATGGCCAAAGTGGCCGAGCTGTGGTCCGCCCGTCAGCAACGTCATCTGTCCTACATTTCCGAGTTCACCACGGATTTACAGCACGTGGCCGGTAAGGACAACCAGGTGGCGGACTGCCTGTCACGGGCGGTGGCAGGGGCAGTCCATCTTGGTTTGGATTACAGCCACATGGCAGCGGACCAGACCACAGACCCAGACGTGCACATCCTGAAGACCTCGACTACAGGTCTGAAAATAGAGGATGTGGTTTTTGGAGAAGCCGGCACCACGCTCATGTGTGACGTCTCCACAGGCAGTCCTCGGCCGATCGTTCCCACGGGGTGGAGACGACGCGTCTTTGATGCCATCCACGGTCTCTCCCACCCCGGTTCGAAAGCGTCACAGAGGCTGGTGGCGGCGAAGTTTGTTTGGCGCGGCCTCAAAAAGGACGTAAGAGACTGGGCTACCACTTGCCTTGAGTGCCAACGGGCCAAAATACATCGCCACACTAAAGCCCCGCTAGAGTTGTTCCCGGTGCCAGAGAGGCGTTTTGACCATGTTAACGTGGATCTGGTTGGCCCTCTGCCCTCCTCTCAGGGTTTCACCTACCTGTTGACCATGGTTGACAGGACCACCCGTTGGCCCGAGGCTGTGCCACTGACATCGTTGGCATCTGTCGAGATGACACGGGCATTTATCGGCACCTGGGTTGCCCGTTTCGGCACCCCTTCGGACATATCCTCTGACCGGGGCGCGCAGTTCACGTCTGAGCTGTGGAACGCGGTGGCCCAGAGCCTCGGAGCCAAACTCCACCGCACGACTGCATACCACCCGCAGGCTAACGGACTCTGTGAACGATTTCATAGGTCCATGAAAGCTTCTCTTCGTGTCGGCCTCAAGGACAGCAACTGGGTCGACAAGCTCCCGTGGGTGATACTTGGCATCAGGACTGCGCCGAAGGAAGACCTACAGTCCTCATCCGCGGAGCTCGTCTATGGCCAGCCACTGCGGGTTCCAGGGGATTTTGTTCCCGCCCCCACCATTCCCTGGTCTGCCGCTCTCTGGACAATGCGAGGCTTTTCGCACCGGTCCCTACTTCCCATCACGGCCTCCCTCAGTCGCACATCCCCGCTGGGCTTCAGACGGCTGAATACGTCTTTATTCGCCACGACGCTCACAGGGGACCGCTACGCCCGCCCTACGAGGGCCCATTCCGTGTTTTGGAGACGGGAGACAAACATTTTATGGTGAACATGGGTGGTAAACCAGAGCGACTCTCCATTGACCGCCTCAAACCAGCTCATTTGGACGTTGCTAGGCCCATTGAATTGGCCCAGCCCCCACGACGCGGGCGTCCTCCAGCTCTGCACCCACCCCCTGCTCCCCTCCCTCCCAAATCTCCCACACTCCAGGCCCCACACCCATGTCATGGTGGTACACCTGCCACAGTAGTGTCTCCTCGACTCTCTGTAAAGCACAGCCGTGCTGGCCGGTTACTCCGACCAACTCGCCGATGACCTTTTTCTTATTTGGTGAATTCTGGGGGGACGTGTGTAGTGAATGTGATATCATAATTCACCCTTGTTCCTGGTGTAGTTCTTTACACAATTATTAATGTAAGGAGTCACACACATCGGTGTGACTGTTCCGGGATCGCGGTCCCTTTAAGTGTTGTGTTGCTGTTGTGACGTGGAGCCCCATGCGGGTTTGGTATCTGGGCAGCGCCATCTTGTGTTCATTCCTTTTTGTGAAACTGAATAAACGAGACACACACTTGTGTGCTCAACTTGAGGAATTGTGTTTTGCGTTTTAATGCAACTTACACACCATTGTGTTTCCTATGGACCAATAACAAGTTCCTACACTGGTTGGCGCCAAACATCAAGAAACACGAGCTCCGTCCGGATGCCGGTAGAGTAATTACCGGGCCTCAATGTTGCATCAATTATTCACAGTTATTTACCCGCAAATAAACAAACATGGAAATAAATAAATAATCGTCTCCTTGGCGTGAGCACCTGCTTGACTCTCCCTCCTCCTCCCCTCTAAATACACTCCGTGCCAACATTTGGCGCACGCGCAGCACTTTTTAGTGTAGGCCTACTTGGAAAATAGCAATAATGATGTAAATCAGACACACACACATCGAGATAAAATAAAAGTCTGCAGGCTGCCTTCTTTCATTGCAGAGTGAAGAGTGAATGAGGGGAGGGATGGGGGGGGGGGGGGGGGCATATTTCCCCATCTAAGCCCCCGCGCTATAATTGAAATGGCGCATTTGGCTGCAGGCGGGTTGTGAGGGCGCTCTCTCCGCAGCGGCGCGCATGCATGTCCGCAGACGTCATTTGGTTTTTTAATGGCTTGCAGGAAATTTGGCGTTACAACTCTAGACATTGAGGCAAGAGAGGGAGGGGGGGGGGCGCATGAAAAGATATTGGTTAAAGGATATCTCTTCATTTTCACCATATACTTATTTAAAATAAATATAATATTTTATATAATATTTTGTTGTATTATTCCTATACTGGGACTTAATCAACAAGTTCCACCGCGCGTGCAGGACTACACGACAGCCCCGCCTGGCGTGTAACTTTACATTCGGGATGGGGCCGTGGACGCGCGCCCACGAGCTGCGCCGCCCGAGGAACGGTTACATCAGACGGAATGACAATGATTAAAATCTGCTTTTGGCCGCTCTCAACCCATTGAACGACAGTTTGCACGTTTCCGACCCCCCCCCCCCCCCTCCCTCTCTCCCTCTCTCCCTCCTCCTCCTCACAACATCTTCAATACAACTTCACACCATTAAGGGGAACGGACTACTTTTAGCCAGAGAAGAAGAAGAAAAAGAAAAATAGATAAGTTATTATATCTGTGTGTCATACTTTTCTGGAATATAGGGCTGGTGGGGCGGGGGTTGGATGTATCACGTTTTTTTTCTTCTTTTTCTTTTTCTTCCTTGAGAAAATTGCCTGAGTGAGAGAGAGAGAGAGAGAGAGAGAGAGAGAGAGAGAGAGAGAGAGAGAGAGAGAGAGAGAGAGAGAGAGAGAGAGAGAGAGAGAGAGCTAATTGTAGCCTAATCCCATGGCCCAGAGGCACTCGGGCAGCCCGGAGCAGGATTTTTCTCTTTTTGAGCTCGGCTCTTATTTAAAGACGGATTATTGGCTTTCTGCTTCTCATAACAAACCACAGGGATAGTTTCGTTTAGACAAAAAAAAGAAGAAGAAGAAAAAGAAGAAGAAACAAGACAAGAAGCCGAGATACGGAGCGGGATCCCAAACAAGAGCGCACATCGTCTTTTCTTTTTCTTTTTTCTCTTCCCCCCCCCCCCCCTCTCTCCTGTCTCGCGCGTATCCAAATAAGAGCAGCGAGGAGGAAGGAGCCGGTCTCTATATGTACAAGGTAAGGACGCTCCACGGCTCGGCCAAAGGACGCGCCGCATCGAGTCCCCTCTTCTTCAGCTTTTAAAGCCACAGAGACTCTGCGAGCCGGTCCGTCCCGACCACAGCCCGTCGTCTCTTTTTAAAGGGCAGTAATGTGTGCGCGCGCGCGCACGCGTGTATGTGTTTGGGAGTGGGGGTGTAAGGGGGGGGGGGGTGATACACTGTGAAGACTCGGCTCTTCCCGGGCGGCCAGTGTCTAAAGGTCGGTGCTGCAGCCGGAGAGCGCCGGTGTAGTTTCTCTGGAGACACATATTTGAAATCATCTCGTTTGTGCGCGGACGGCGGCTGCAGGGACCGATCCCGGCAGCGCGGATTTTCCCAGGATTCCCTACGATGTTTGAAACGGTGAGATCCATCTCAAGGGTTCAGAGCTTTTTATTAATAGTAGTATTATTATTTCCACACACAGTGCCACTTGAGAAGAGTATAGAGAGTCGAACTGGCGCCAGAGCAGCGTGGACACCTTCTCCTCTCACAGACTGGACCCTTGGACTAGAGTGGGGTTTTGTATGTATTTTTGTTTGTATCAATGGGTGACGGATTACACGTGTCGGGATTAAATGCTTTACATGTGTACAGCAGGGGGGGGGGGGTAAAACGCCATGTTGGGCATTGAATGGCACCGCGCAGGCTTTCCGGGTGGACAGGGAGACGCTGTCTCGGATTGTTCTGTTAATCCAACGTGTCCGTCCCGTTGTTATGCGATAGATATCCGATAGATATCGGGGGTGATATTGTTACTGAGTGAAAGTGGCGACGACACCTGGACAGGGTCGGGAGGAGGAAGTTGGTGATGCCCTTGTTTTTCTTTCTTTTTTTGTGAAGGAATTTATCACATAAGGTGTTTTGTTTGTGTGTGTGTGTGGGGGGGGGGGGGTAAGAGAGACATAATGAGATGATTGATTTAGGTATGGGTCTATGTATTTCCGTTTTTTCCACATCGTTATGTCATTGGTTGATTGATCGGAGAGAGGCATAGAAAGAGAGGGGGGGTGGGAGACAGCCCGGTATCCAAAGTTCTTAGACCTAAGTCTTTTCCAAGTTTATTTTTATTTTATACTTTCCTTTCCCGGGATTTTGAAATGTAATCCCGTCCTCCTGTAATCGCATTAAACGAACACGATCCCGCTGTAATCCGGGCTACACCCTGGGAAAGAGAAAGGGGAAGGGGAAAAAGATCCAGTCTCATTTGAGCCCAGCAGCCAGCCGAGGGCCCTGGGCTGCCTTCACTCCACCAGGCAGGAAACAACAACAACTGGGGGATCGATCGCGGTGATTTGAGGCGAAACGACGTGAGCTGGGAAGCTCCGAGTATCAGGAGGTGTAAAGTTAGAGCAGAGCTCTGGAGGGGAGAGCAGGGGAATGACGAGCTGTGGCCTTCAGCCGGCGTGGAAACAGCATGCTCCTCTGGGACTTGGACACTTGGAGTCAGGTGGTCCACCTGCACGGACACGCACTAGACCAGGGCGCACTAGACCATGCAGGGCGCACTAGACCAGTGCGCACTAGACCAGGGCGCACGGCAGCTGGCTCAAAGTAGTGAAACTCACCCAGAGCTGCGGGCGGGCTCGAATCGAGGCAGTGAGCTTTTCACCTTGCGTGTTCCCGCGCCCCGGCCCGGTAGCGTGACGCTTCCGATTACAATGCGCGTTCACTTGTAAAGTTATCACCGTGTAGTGTTACATGACAGGCTATCATCTTTAGTTTTGACTTTGTGAGGTGTGTGTGCGCGTGGAGAGAATACCCCCCCCCCCCCGCCCTCCCCGGGTTTTCCTCGCTTTCCGATTGGTGGTTGGTGCGTCTGGGCGCATCACGTCTAACACATAAGGCGACCTTTAATTAGAATATTGCAGCAGCAGTTTGTTTTATTCCCCTGGAAGCTGACACATAGCATTCCTCCCTCTCCCCCGTCTCTATATCTGTCCATCTCTCTCTCTCTCTCTCTCTCTCTCTCTCTCTCTCTCTCTGTCGCTCCCTCCCCCGGATCTCTAATAAGCATTCTCCCATCCTCGCCTCCGGTGCTGCACGAAAAAGACGCAAACATACTTAATTTGAGCGGTGGCAATAATTTCCTAAATAATATGCGAGCAGACAGTCGTGGCAGTGATCTTATGCCGCTCCGAGAGGATCCGATCTAGTTCCCCCGGTGTCAGGGGATCTCCGCGCTGCCGCCGCCGCTGTTTGCCGATCCCGCTCTGTCCTCTCCGCCCCCCTACGCGCGCTGCCCCCCCTCCCGCCTCTCCACGTCTCCCATGGCTTTTTTCTACACTTGCTTTCAGGAGGGAAGAAGCATGTCACGGCTGTCCCTGACCCGGTCCCCGGTCTCTCCGCTGGCCTCCCAGGGGATCCCCCTCCCGGCTCAGCTGACCAAGTCGAACGCCCCGGTGCACATCGACGTCGGGGGACACATGTACACCAGCAGCCTGGCGACCCTCACCAAGTACCCGGACTCGAGGTAAGGACCCGTTCCCTCCTGTGTGCCTCACACGCCCGTCGGCATTGACGGTGGAGTTGTTGTTTGTGTGTCTTATTGTATCGGATGCTGTGTGCGAGTTAGTGGATTTACATCTTATTGTAAACAAAAGTCTTTTTTCATGACCCCCCCCCCAAAAAGTGATGCTTTTCCTGATTTATTCTGCAAGTATATTTCATTATGTCTCTATTGGAAAGATGTATTCCACATCTGCGCATCAATGATATTGGCATTTAGGTAGTTAGTCCTTATTAAGAATGTGTGCTGTAAACAAGGCATGTATCTGATGGCTTTAGGACGACTACTCTGTCGACCAGGAGCCACAGTTTGATCTCTTTTCAACCCACGTGGACACTCTCTTAATCTTTTAAACTCTCTTGGCTTTTAAAGCACAAAAGATGATCGCTTTTGTTGGTTTCAGTCGTGATTATTTTCATTGTCTGATAAAGACCGTAAAGGCTTTAGTTTTGTATTATTCTTTTTTGAGGACGGGTATTTATTATTTAAATCTACTTTCACACAGCAGTTGTATTTTGGAAATCCCACTGTTGTCAAGCTGTCAATTGCAGACACGTTCACACGTTTAAATTCAGATTTATGTGAATTTAAACATTTCTGCACGCACTACTCTCCCTGCTGCTGTTGCTGTTGTTGTTGTTGTTTTGTAGCTGTTGGGAAAGGAAAGACAAATAGGATTAAAGTCCAGCTCATTGTCGTGTAACATGTTGATGGTCATTCCTGGACTGTTTGAGAACCAGCGGTTACTTCATCAGATGTTCTTCCCAGTCATTGTTCGCGCTCAAACACAGGGGCTTATTCTCAGGAGGCACATGTATTCTCACACCGGTACCCGTTTCATTCTCCGAAGAAAACATACTCATCATTGTATATTTTTCTTTTTCAATAAACCAGAACATGGCTTTTATAGCAGTCAGACGTTGAGACATGGAACAGCTGGATACATCTGTGCGCTCTCTCTGGATCTCGCGCACAGCAACAAATGTTATTATATTTTTCTGATGCCATTGTGGGACTTAGTCATGATGATTCAGATTGTGTAAGAGCGGTTGGTAATCCACCCTCCCACTTCGTTCACTCTTTTAGCTCCTTCACAAGTAGCTGATAAAGAACTTCTGTTCTCTCCAGATGTTTTTAGCACTTTTTTCTGCCCTCCCACATCCTCGTTCTCTGCGCTGCACAGCCTTCAATCCCGCATCAGCTGACCGAGTCCCACGTGTGGTAAACACTCGCCGGGGTTGTTGGAAAAAAATGCCGAAATGGGCCACGGGAAACAATCCCCCTGCTGATGTAGAGCCTCCATCGTCACAGAGGTCGCTGACAGGAAATCCCCCACACGACTCCTTTTATTCACAACTCACACCGTGGAGCATGAAGCTCATCCCGGCACCAGGGCCTTTTGATTGTTTGCGTTACAAAGGCTGTTTACGCTGCAGCGTCGAGTTCTCCAGGAGCGACGGAGACATATGTTGAGTTATATGTTGGTCCGATGTGTCTGAATCTGAATGAGAAGCTGTTGGAGCAAAAGCTGAGAACTGAGCCTTTTCATTTGCTTTTTCAGCCGTTTTGAAACAAAGTGTCCTTTTCCTCTTTTCTTTTTTTACATCGTCTTGATAACTAGTGTGCCATTAACATCAAGTTTAATTATGACACCACATGAATATTTAATTCTAGTCCATCTATATAGGGCAGTGCGCATAGCAAAAATATGTAAAAATCAGGACATTGTAATAATATTTGACAGCACGCTGCAAGTCATCCGAGTTGAAATGATGAACTCCATCAGCACCCGCCAACAAGTTGGTTCATCAGCAGTAAACTTACAAAGAAGGCAGCGAGTGCTAGCCAATCAGTGGCAGAGTAGGGCGGGTCTTTGTGGGGGAAAGGCCGGCAACTTTCAGACAAACAATCAAACGACTGTAGAACAACAAGCCGCAACTGCAAATGGACGTAAAAAATATGTAAATTAGATGAGACGACGCTCCCTGACGCGTTAATGCCAGGGAGCCATCGGTCGCCTTCAGAACACAATGTTTCAATTCATTTTGTAATGTGGACTTTGTGCATTGTTATTTTTTACTTTTCCTCCATCTATTTCTCTTTCATGCTCAGGTGCAGGTTACAGAAGAAGTTATTCATAGAGGCTCTCTCTCTCTCCATCTCTCTCTCTCGCCATCTCTACATATCTCTCACTCTCTCACTTCCTTTATCCATCTCTCTCTCCACCTCTCTCTCCCTCTCACTCCCTCTATCCATCTCGCTCTCTCTCTCACACACATGCTCATTTGCTCCCTCTCTTTCCTTCTGTGTCTTTCTCACTCTGGATCACACACACACATGCATACACTCAATGCTCTCTCTCCCTCCCTCAGCCTCCTCAGTGTACGGTTGGCCCCAGGGCTCCACTTTCCACTGGAGCCAGTGGAAGGATAGGTTTTGTGTGTGTGTGTGTGTGTGTGTGTGTATGTGTGAATTAGGATAATGGCTGACAGCAGAAAGCAAAAACCATTACACCGGCATAGAGATAAAAAAAAACGCTGTGTTTCAGGCCACGTCCCGCTCAAGCGACTCGCGCCACGGCAAAAAAAACATACACACACACACACACACACGCACACAAGAAACATGAAGGCAAGCAGATCCGGGGTTCAAGAGTTGAGAGTTGATGATCACTTTTAATAGATTGGCCCCTGAATAATGCAGCATGCCAAGAGAAAGTTAGTCTAGTAAGTAATGTGTGGCTATTCATCTTCCTCTGTGCGGGCCATATTAAGGGACAAGGGGTCATGAAACATTGATGCTCACTCTGTGTAGCTCTGAGAGGACGGCTCAGCAGTCACTTGAACAGACGCTGAGGAAATTAAGGGGGAATGTTCAAGAGACGAGGAAACTATTTAGAAAAGGACTTCTGGTCATTTTTCTATTTCTTTTTTTCTCTCTCTCTCTTTGAGGACGACAGATCCAAACGGGCTTCGCGCTCTATCGGTGTCGCTGAAATCTCCATAAATTAACAGGGCAAATAATGCCTGGTAATATACAGTTGGCACTTGCTATATTTCCCTTTTATTCCATTTCATTTGAGGCCTCGAGTGTTTTTTTTCTTCTTCTCTTTTTTTCTTTTTTAAAGAGACTACATGGCACTAACACGTTGCAGCGTGTTCTGAAGTCAAAAATAAAGGCCCTGTTTGATAAGACTTTTAGTTTTAATCACTGAACATGAAATAATAATGAGAGTTAATTGTTGCTGCAGCGTAGGAGTCAAAGTTGAGAGCAGACGAGATGTTTTCCCGAGCTGCGATGAAGAGGAAGCTCAGTGACAGTCGATGTGGAGGCAAATATTGGGCCTTCATGATGAGGGTTATTGTATTCTTTGCTTCTTTTTATATTGTTTTGCAGACATGTGGAAATGGTATTAAGAGTTTCACCGGAACCTGATTTAAGTCATAATATTCAGAGGGGAAAAACATTTAAATACACATTGTTTTTAAACTTTTGCCACACCCCCAAAGCTCTCTGAAGGATCGGTCCCTGATGCCGGACCCTGGCTGTGCTTGGTTCACTCCCCGAGCGTCACCTTCTCACCAGGCGTCCATTGGTGTGTTCCCAGATTGCATCTGTTCTTGCAGAGTGAGCGATACCTGCTCTGCCCCCCCCCCCCCCCTGCATACACTGGCAGCTCTGAGCCGGCGGTCTAAGCTGCTGTGGCGAGGACGCTGCCCGATATTGCCCACCACGACTGCCCTCGCTGCCTGGCCTCACTTGCCCCCCCCCCCCCTTCTCCCTGACTCTCCCCCTTCAATCGGAATTAATTTAGAGTTCGTCCTTTTTTGTTTTCCTCTCTACCTCACCCACTCTCTCCATCTCTCGTATTCTGTTTGTTTCTCTCCTCTCCGTTCTTTGTCTAGCCTTCCATCTCCTCCTAATTTAGCTTGTCCATTTGTGAGTCTGCTCTTCTCTTAATTTCTCCATGTACCCCCCCCCCCCCCCTCACCCCACACACACCCCTTTCTCTCTCCCTACCTGTTAAAAACACCCCCGCCACACCAATTCAGGGATTTAACTGAAAGGGACGGGGGGGACTGCGGAGACCAACAGAGAGAAAGAGAGAGAAAGAGAGAGAGAGAAGGGAGTGGGAAAGAGGGAAAGAAAAAGAAAAACAGGCAGCATTTTAATTGCTTTTTAAAAAAGTGGAGATGAAAAACAGAGTTAGCCTGAGGGGTATGGTGAAATTCTAGCTGGAAGAATTGCAAGACCATATGAGAAAGGAACACCGCGGGCAAAACAGGGAGATGAGTATTGGTTTTTTATAAAGCATTTTGCATCGATTTCCAGAGAGAAAAGCGAGTAAGGGAGAAGGATGAAGACGGAAGGAGGGAAAGAAAGGGAGAAAAAGGATGGCGTGACGGAGGGAGAGAGGGGAGAGAACCATCTTTCCTCTGATTCTCCACACAAGTCAAAGAGAGAGAGAGAGAGGTCCGGCAGAAACATCGAGGGTGAGGTGGGTGGGTTGGGGGCGGGGTTAGGGTCACCCGTCACCCGATACAACGGCTAACAACAGGAGCGTGCGCGTTGTCTCGGCGAAGTGGAAAGCCTGTCATTGTAGATCCGGTTAACAGAGCCGGCCCTGCTGTTGGCTGATTGACATTCCCGCTGCAGCTGTCCGGTAAGAGGAGTTGACCGGGAGTTGTCTCTGGATTATTATTTTAGTTTTTTCTGCCGATTTTCTTTCGTTGGCGTACAACTTTTGAGGTTTAAATCCAGCGCCGAAGGAAGCTCATTGTCTCGAAAATAGCAATCCGATGTGACTCGCCCTCACACCCACGAGGGAGGCGCCGGTTCGGATTCGAAGCCTAATTGATGCAGTCCAAAGATCCAAAAATCCAAAGGTTTTCCAAACATTGGTGTTCCTCAATATTCTAGAGGTGCTGAAGGAAAGAAAAACATAACTTTTAACGATCGGGGGTGTTTAGCATATGAAAATAGATAGAGATGATTAGACCAGCAGAAAGAGAGACGGAGAGAGAGAGAGAGAGACGGAGAGAGAGAGACCTGCAGGTAAGCGGCAAGAAAAGCACACAAAGGCGAAGGGGAAATGAATATCTGTCCAAGGGTATCTCCAGGCACGATGAAAGTTTAAAGATAACTGCAGTTCCCACTCTTTGCCTTGATGAGCCCCCCCCCCACACCCCCTGAAGCCGACTTCAACAAAGACCTTAATACGGCAGCAACCGACTGGGAGGGGCCACAGGGTTAACTGTGGGACAGTGATAGGCTGCACGTTTCTGTGACAACGCAAACAAACTCCTTGACTAGCTTGAAATTAATTATTGCTGTAATAGGAAAAGATTACAGATGACATTTCATGTGTACATTGTATTCCTCTTCTTTTTCTCTCAGTCTTGAAAATATGGATCTATGTTAGGAGAACTAAAAATCCAACGTGTAGACGATGGCAGCGTGTCACGCTCGCCCGCATCACATGTGCACATGTCCTAAAGGCCGACGCGCCGACTGGTTTTCTTGCGTCGAGGCCCAGTTTCACCAAAGTATCTATCCGGGTTCAGAATCATGGATCGTAAAGAGATGATGATGGATGTGTCATTCAATAGCACAGAGCATGTGATGGATGGTTCCTCCAGCACAGTCGGGGTGCAGCTGTCCCAAGTCTTCTCACATTTATGACAAAGTATACAGTCAAATGTATTTTTTACTGACGTCCTCCTCACAGAAGCATGTGGACCGCCAACATTTGTTTTGTTTTTACCTCTGATTCAACCCCCCCCCCCCTCCCCCATCCATCCTCTCTGACAGATGGAATAATAGAGCTGTAATGCCACATTCATGCTATTAATTTCTGTAAGTACAAGCAGCGAGCGTGTGTGTTGTTGTAATCTCTCCGCGGAAAGGGACACTTCAAACAAGTCTGGAATGGAGCTAACGGTGCCTTAAGCCCCTTGTTTCAACCTGGGATGCTAATGCATTTCAAGTTTAGTGCTAATAAAATTGAAAAATAAATGGAGGGTAATTGTTTCATGCATTTGAAGAAAGCTAACTCGCTCTTTCCCCCCCCCCCCCCCTCCCGTCTGTGTGTTTCAATTTCCAGAATCAGTCGTCTGTTCAACGGCACCGAGCCCATCGTGCTGGACAGCTTGAAGCAGCACTACTTCATCGATCGGGACGGCGAGATATTCCGCTACATCCTCAGCTTCCTCAGGACCAGCAAACTGCTGCTGCCAGACGACTTCAAGGTACACACGCCGGCCCGTTGGTTTGGAACAGACGTTCCCGGTTACCAGATTTCTTGTCGAGATAATACACTTAAAGTGTGAATGTGTTGGTGTGTATTTATTAACGTTGACAGCCCTGTAGGGGTTTGCATGTTTCCACAATAGACCTGAGATCACAACGGAGCCCGACGGGTTGGACAACTGAGGCTGCACACACCGGGCTCCTGGTTAAGCTTCTGCGTGAAATAACTCCACTGAAACAGGATATCATGTCCGTTATCGCACAATGTGAAATTATATCACATGGCAGCAAACCAAAGTCAAGCCTCGTATCGAATCAAGCGCTCTAGAGTTAACTGTTGACCTGATTGTTGCTACGCGAAGGAACTGAGAGGTCATCTTTGGAAACAGTTTGGAGAAGGGCGGGCACTTGTTCTTCCCCATCGAGAGAAGCCTTTTGATCGTTCTTTGCTCTCCAATCCCCTCCAGTTCTGGTAGAACTGATGCTATTGCAGCATCTTCAGCGCCATTGTTTAGGAGACAGTCGCATCTCCCATGGCTGTTTCAAGAGAACTGGATCCAGGGTTGGAGGAGGGGTCCTGTCCTGTGAAGTTACCCCAATCCTCCGTAGGTCTCCCGTCTTAGTGGGGTCCTTTAGAACAAGCGCACTAGCGTTTCCTCTCAAGCTGCCGTCCCGCCTCGGTCTCGGCCTCATTCACATGAACAGAGGAGGCAAAACAACTTTGGTTTTGGCTGCATTTTCAAAGGTTGAGGACATAATGATTGAAAGAAAGGCTCTTCAAGCGGGCAGCTGCCAGTCGCTCCTCACAGGACGCTAATTGGTCCCGATCACTGCGGTTTGGACGCAAACAAATTACTGGAAGCCTGACCAGGTGTATTTCTGGAGGATAATCCAGCTGCCATGCAAGCTAAATATTGCCAACTCATAAAACACATTTTTCGGTCATTTGTGTCACAAATATGCATGTTTTTTTTATTTTTATACGAGCCGCCGTTAAATAATATTCTTTACACTTGCAGCTGTTGAAGTGGATAAGGACAAAGATCACATGGCGAACGCGTTGCTCGTAAGTCTAATATTGGCTCTCATTTACGATCCAATTGGTTCTCCACCACTTTATGAGAAACACTCCTCTCTTCTTTTCTCTTCTTTTCTTCTGCAGCTAAAAACTAAATTGATGAGAGGAAAGTTGCGGGCTGTACAAAAACAATCAAATAATGAGCTAAAAGATGCAAAATGATCGTCCTCTGTTATCCCTCTCTGTGCGCTTCCTTCACATTATGGCCACTTAATCCATTGTTGATATCAAAATATTGATTAGTGGAGCTTTCAACCAAACCGACAGTCACTAGCAAGTTTAGTCTCACCCCACGAGTATCAAATGACAACCGGCATGTGGCTTGGTCAGAATAGTTCTGTCTTCTGCCTCCAGCGGCTTCCTCTTCAAGGGTTTTAACGCAGCGATAGCGTTTCCTCACCTTTCGTGCCCTCTCCACCGGGCTGGTGCTATTCTCTCTCTAGAGGGGGCGCGGCCGAGCCAGGGGCACAAACTCTGCGGGCCCTCGTAGCCCGAACCCGAGCCAAAACTCTGACAACAGAACACAACAGCATGAAAGCGACGCATATTTTTCATCAAATAGATGACCTGACTCGGTGCCGATTTGTTTTTCCTCGTCTTATTCATGCCCCCCGCCCCCCCATTCCTATGAATTCTTGACAGTCCAATCAAGCACCGCGTGTTGAAGAGGACGCATTGGACTTCATTGTTTCAACTCATTATGATTCCCTTTCGCATAAGCCCTTGTTGATCTGCATACCTTTTTTAATTTGCGAGGAGCCGAGAAGGAAGGGGGGGGGGGGGGCTAAAGAAAAATGCAAATAATGTGAGGCGGAATTGAGCATGTCCTTATCTGAACACAATCAGGCTTGCCGTCGCCCCGAGGGCCGGGTCTGTTCTGCTGCTGGCAGCCGCGGCGCTGTGTGTTCTGCTAAATCAATGTGAACGTCTGAGCAGAATAGGGGAAGGAAATGTTTCCAGCCCACATCAGTGGAGCAACATATTCGCCATTAACATCTGCCCCTCGTCTCGTTATTCAAACCGCAATTAATCACAAGAGTGTGAGCGATGCGCGGTCACACCGAGGGCAGGCTCGCGGACCGTTAAGAGGCGCTTGTATTACGAGGGCCCGTTGTGTTGCGCGTCGTATCAATAATGCTCTGTTTCTTTATGTGTTTAATGCAGGGAAATAATAGGAAGGAGCTCGCGCTTTCATTTGTTTCGTGCATTAAATGGGAATCGGATGGATTTTTCTCGTCGGTGGCGTGTTTAATAAACAACCTCTACTCTGTGTGGGCTTCAGTCCTCCGACTCCTTCATTGGAACAGTTTTCGTCCTTTTCTCCATCTTCCTCTCTCTCTATCTCTCCATTTCTCTCCCCCTCTCCCTGCCCCTGTCCTTCCCCGAGACGTTGCCTTGCCGGCGGGCGATCAGGTCGGATCATTATTTTGAGGCTCAAACGGGCTGTCTGGACACGGGGATCGGAGGGATGAATCGCCACGCCGAGCTGGCAGCGTGTACAGCAGTGTGTACGGGGAGCCTCCCTCTCATCCTCACCTCGCGCTTAGGGTCGCTCTGTTGTTCTCTGCGCCCGCTCTCATTCACTCAAAGTGCCTCGCAGACAGACCCCTGTTAAAAACATATCCATCCGCGGCCTCAGACCGGTGAAGGATGAGGAGCCACACTTTGATACAGAGATGCCCCAAAGGGGCAGCGTCTCAGTATGAGTTTTGTCAGCTGCAGCAAGAAGGCCGGGAGAGGAGAAAGGACATGAGAAAGGGAGAGAAACTGAAGACCACCCCCCCCCCCCCACACACCCCTCATTCTCTCTTCTTCTTTCGCGTTCTGAAATCTTAAATATTAGACCGTCAGTTTAAGATGTGTTGCGTCAACGCTCATCCAGACGGAGTTGCGCGAGCGTGGATGGCCGTGTCAGATGAAGGCTCAGTTTAGATGGTGGGGAGAAGCCGGCGAGGGGGGAATGTTCAAGGCTAAAGAGTCTGACAGAAGCAGCGGGGTGAACGAACACCCAGCAGTGGTGAGAAAGGGGAACAGGGCTCTCCACCCACAGACCAGAGAAACATATGTGGTTTAGAGCAAAACACATCGTCTCACTTGTTCAAGGGCGGTGAGACTTTCTCTGTCGGTGGTTCGGCGTCGGTGCAGAGACCTACAGCGCTTTACACCTCATGTTCAAGTAAAAGTTCATATCCGATAAGAGTGAATAAAGCTGTAATTCTTTGCTTTGTCACCGTGGAATCAGAACACAGATTTATTCATTACTAGTTGTTTAGCAGAGATATTTGCAGCGTTTACGTGCGGCCTAATTAAATCTTGTTCTAATAGGAGCTTAGCATCGAGGCCGCGAGCCTCATTAACATAAAGCTCCCTCCATGTGAGGAACACATTAACATGCTCCTTGGTCTTGATGATTGTCCTCGTGTTCACTTGCACATATCATCTTCCTCACCTCCTCGTCTGCCTCCCATAGCATAAAAGGCCCCTCCGCCTCCCTGCGCCTTTTTCTTCTTCTTCTTTTCTACGAGTGATCGTGCCATCTGGTCTTGTGGGAAATTAGAGGCGAGAGCGCCGGGGCGAATGGCCCCCGGTGAGCCCTGCCCAGGAGGCAGGGGCAGGCAATCTGCTGCAGACTGTCTGCACACAGGAATGCACCATCCCACTTCACTGGAGCCCCGGCCGGCGGCTCTCTGAAACATGCTAAAGGCTAGTGCGGATGAGAGCGGCAGCATGGCTGTGCTTTGTTTATTGAGAGTGTTGTCCTGCTGGTCTCATGATCTTGGTTTATTGTTCTCCTTTTTTCAGAAGTGAACTGGCGCTCCGATCAAAAAATGTCTGACTTCACGAGAGCAAGCAGAATTCATCGTTATTTTTTCGGCAGATGAACTTACCGTGCAGGCTGCTCTCATTCATCATTCGCAGATGCGATAAGTAATGCCGTGTAATTTGTATATTTTACACAAAATCAAGTCGTATTTATTCCGCATTGCCGAGGAAGTATAAAGAGCGACCATCACAGGGAGGGTGTGAGGCTGGATGTGTGTGTTAAAACACCGGACTGTCGCCCAGAAGACCGCTGTCAGGGTCCCGTGTGTAACCAGAAGTCACACCGTTGATTTATTTGTCACGCCACTCTGAGGCGGCAAAGGAACGCCACCGCGGACGTGCCTGAAACGTAATCTCTCTAATGGCCATCAGGGGGCGAAAAAGAAGATTGTATAAAAGTCTATTTGAAAGTGAAAGTAGTTTTTTGTTTCCAAAACCTAACAAAGTAGTTTTGTTGCCTCTCAAAGTTGTTTCCTGGGAAGACAGACATTTATTTTGAAAATCAATTTGGAATAACTTTTTGTGAGATAAAATGCAAACCTTTGTTTGTGGATCCGTCGCACCATGAGGGCACTCCCACCACTGGCAACCAGTTAATGAGTCAACAACATGAAGCCTCCTTCATAATGGTTCCTTGTACCAGTCTGTGAGGACAAAGGACACAGGACACAGGTGGTATCAGACTCACTCACATACATGTCTCCTTCAAAATACTAGTGCAGTGCGATGTGATGTGCATCCCTGTACCACACAGTTGGCGTTCCACGACTGTCGAAGGGTCAAAAGTGCAGAAAATGTCTTGCTCAAGGACACTTTGCCGTTAGTTGCTGTGGGGACGCCATCCGGATGCCCTGTGGAACTCCCTTCCACTGTCATCTTTGTTGCATTCTACTGTATAGATATGTATGAAGGGCTTTGTCCCGGCGACCTGAGTGATGAACTGTAATGTTAGTCACACACACACACACATAAGGGGACTCACTGCATTCATCTGCCTGTGCAGGACTTCCACCTGCTGTACGAGGAGGCGCGCTACTACCAGCTGGTGCCCATGATCAAGGAGCTGGAGCGCTGGAAGCAGGATCGCGATCAGCGGCGGATGGCGCAGCCCTGCGACTGCCTGGTGGTCCGCGTCTCCCCCGACCTGGGCGAGAGGATCGCCTTGAGCGGCGAGAAGGTGCTCATCGAGGAGATCTTCCCGGAGACAGGAGACGTGATGTGCAACTCGGTCAACGCCGGCTGGAACCAGGACCCAACGCACGTCATCCGCTTCCCCCTCAATGGCTACTGCAGGCTCAACTCTGTCCAGGTAACACGTTTTACGCCTACTCTGCAACTTGTGCCAAACTCTACGACTAAATCTAGTTGTAACGCTTTACAACCATAATAATACATTTCGCATTAGTGATTGAAGCAACCCGGCTTCATTGTAAAGTCCTGTTGGGCATGCAAGCATCGTCTTTCTGTTGGTGTGGTGTTCCTGATGTAGGATTTCAAATTATGAATCGTAATATGATTTAGTAAAATCAGCTAAGATGTTAAGGCGTGATACTATACGAAAGAACATTGTTTTTAATGCAGTGGACAGAAAACATCCAAAATACAAATGTAAATGTTTATTTTACTACTTTGTCTACTTGTATCTGTAGATTTCTACTAAATTCACAAAGAATGACTCTAGATATGCCTTATTTGCATATTCAAACATAACATTTCATAAAACATGTAATTCAATAAACAATCGTCAATGTAAGTTTACTCAACTGGGGAATTTCCGTGGTGAAATCAATTTAATTCTCAAAGTAGATTCTCTGAATGGTCATTGATAGTATTTTCTGATTCATGGACTGATGCAAAGAGAAAACTGAATTCCCCCTTAAAACCCATATACTGTAAAATGTTGATAAAAGACATTTTAATCTGGCTTTATCCAACGTTCAGATTTCTGTTCTCGAAATGAATGCAAATAAGCTTAAATACAATTTAAAAAAGGTCTCGGGTGAATTAGCATCTCCCCTCAAATGCACAGGTCCCCCGTGATCTTGTGATGAAACTCTTGTTCTGTTTTTAAGTTAGCTTTGTAGTCTTTTCGGGTGTTTTTAAAATTTGTATTCATTGCTTATGAGCCAGAATTCCATTTTAAAACCTCGCTCTGAAGCAGCTGGCGTGATTTGCCACAGTGGAGATAATAGTTTGTTGTCACTAACTTGAGATAATAGCCACTCTGATGGAGCTGCAGCCGGTTGAGAGATTCCCGTTGGTAGCAGTGGTGTGCGCTCAGAGTGCGCGTGAAGGTTTTCCTCCTGGCTGCTGCGTGGTGTGAGATCGGAGCTCGCCTCTAGTCGCAGTGTGACCGCTCACTGCTGTCCTGCAGGCCGGCTGGATGTTATTCTCAAGCAGGTAGCCCAACTGAGATGCCCCCGGGTTGACCACGCAGCGCAGGAAGGCGGCGAGACGTTCAAAAGCAACTTCAGAAAAACACATTTTTTACAGTTGTGTTACCCAGAGAAGGTCCGCGAGAGGGAGTGTGTGTGTGTGTGCGTGTGTGTGTGGGGGGGGGGGGGGGGGGTATAACAGCCACACACCACGGGGCTCGGTATAACACATTCCGGTGCCCACAGCCACGAAGGAACGGGCCGACACATAAGACGAGACCCCCCCCCACCCACACACACACACACACACACCTCCACCTCCCTGCTGCCGGCGTGTGAGAGCAGGCGGGACGAAGCACGCGCGGACCGCGGCCATGCTTCTCCTGCGGGAAAGAAAATGAAGAAGTGGAATTGAAAGTGTGTGTGTGGGGGAGAGGGGGGGGCGAAGGAGTAATATGCATAATTTACGCTTTACTCCTTTTTAAGACACAGCTCCTATTTTTTATTTTTATTTTAAAAAAGAAAGACTCCAATATAACACGGCTGGAGGCGATTGAAACACACGTATTGCATTTTTTAATACCATACTTACAATTTCTCAAACAGCCTAAACCGCTTTATACTTCTTTTATAGATTTTTAAATCACTTGCAATATAATTAATTGGCTGCATCAACTAACACAACATTTCCCCACTCTGTTTACCAGAGACTGGTTACGGGGTGTGAGCGCGTCTCTCTCACGTGGTCTGAAAGGAGGTTTTTTTACTGCTTCGTTGTTACTTTTCTTTCCTCAAATCGAGCCGCTCCTCCAAAAGCCTCTTTTCACACCGACCGCTGTCGGAGAGAGAGAGCAGCCGGTCGAGGCTCCTTTGAGTCACAGGTACACAACATCCTGTGAAAAACATAAACACACACACATGCAAGCAGAGCGGAGGGGCTCGGCTCATTGAGTCGATGTGATGAGCAGATGGATGTGTTTTTATGACGTTTTTGTTGTACGGGGAGATGCTTCTGAACATCTCTCTCATTCTGTCTGCCCTTATTGTTGCGTGAAGGTATGAAGAGGTGAGGAAAGTGATCCTCGTCTCACCCACCAGACAATGGGACCTCTGATCTGATTTCAGCCCCGGACCCCGACGCAGGAGAGTGCAACCACGCCCGGCCCATAGAGAGAGAGAATGTATGAGGGCGAGAAAGAGACGGACGTGTGATGAGATTTTAAATGTTTCTCTGTTTTCCATTTCCAAAGAGAAATGACTTGAGACGGAAATGGTTTCACTGAGGTAAAGGTGCTGTTGCTGGACACCACGAGACCGTGTGATACTTTGGTCGAAACGAGACGGCGTGACGTCTCTCGATGCTTTACTGTACAGCAGCTTCATTCTTCCCTTTCTTTATCCACTTAAACACCCCGAAGGTCAGTAAACGCGGTTATACTTCGGAGTGAAATATCTCATTCAATTACTCTATTCAAGGACTCCTTGGGCTGATATCATCTTCTATTTACAGTTAGAAATATATAACAATAGCCAGAACTGTTACAACATCTGCTGTAAATCCAGCCCCCTTCTTTGGTCCTTTATCCTACGTATTTAAAATGTGAGAGAGCGAGGATAAACGACTCCACACGGGCAAGCGAGTCTCCATGAAGTCACGACTGGAATTTAGGGAATTAATGCGAACCACCTGCGCTGTGATGTAGATCCAGCGGGGAGAAACGGAGAGCAGCGAAAGGCACTTAACGGAGGGAAAACATTTAGCCACACACACACACACACATACACACACACAAACACACACACACACACACACACTCTCTGTCCCAAAGCTGGAGCCGAGGCCCTGCTGCTCAATACATCACCGTGATGAAGCACTCAGATCATAGTGGAGCCAATCCGTCCTTCATCAATGTGACAGTGGTGGCGCCCCCCCCCCAACGCGTCGCAACACTCTCTTACATGTCACACTGCCACTCTATCAATCCTGCACCGGGTGGAAGGAGAGAGCGCCAGACAAACACCTCCGCTGTGCTCCTCAGAGCACGACATGGACACCGCTCGCGCTCTTCGGGGGTTTCTCCGTGTGGCGTTTGGGCCCCAACAGGCTGCCGATCAACCTGGAGTGCATTGTGGGTAAAGACCGGCTCGCCAACAGTAGATCTTGGCGACAGCCAACTGGAGATGGGAGACACTAGGAGGAAAGATGTTTTACATTCATAATTATTTCACATAAAGTATACACATCCGTATATAAAGTATACACATCCGTGGTGAAAGAGGAATACTGTAAGTGAAAGTAGCAATCGTACCACAATGTTACAGCAACACAACACCTTGATTAGGACCTCAGATGAATAAGGAAAGGCGACTGGCTGAGCCCGGCGGGGTGAGAACCTCCTCACGTTAGTCTCCATCTGGACCTACCGTCCCCTGAATACCGGTCGGCTCTTCAAGCGGTGAGCTCGGCCTCGTCGACACACACACATCCACATGATAAATCAGAATACATTACGCTGTCAAGAGTGTTTTCGTGTTGCTTGTGTTTCCTCCAAAAAGCTGGCAGATGGCTTGGAGGATTAGAAGAAGTTGGAGCTTCTCGGCTGCTTCACGCCAGATGCTGGCGATAAGCGGAGGATGCCATGCAGAGACCGCGGTTAGCGGCTCCTTGTCACATATTAAAGGCCGCGCATTGTTAAACAAAAGCAACCCCCCCCCTGCGAGTGCAGCGCCCATCTCAAGTGAATGTGTGAGTGTCAGACGTGTCAATCAACCCTGAGCCCCGCGCCGTGAGGAGAGAGGCGCTGCGAGTCGAGTGCCTGCGCTCCGGTGGCCATCAATATTACATGGCGCCCCGAGACGCTTCCCCCTTTGATTCCTGCCCCGCCATCTTGGGCTGCATTTGGCGATGCGCTGTGCTGCTGGGAGGTGAGAGGATGCGAGGATGCAGCCCCCGCATCATCCTCATCCCCCATGTGCGACCCCACATTGAGTGGCAGCTCAGCGGGACGGGCGTGTGATGGAATCACAGCTCCCCGTGCAGCCACGTCGACCCCTCAACAGGGAGAACGGCTGGTTGTGTTCCAAAGGTACGAGGGCCGCCGGGGATGAAGAGAGACGCACAGAGAAGTGCTCGAGTTCTGGGGAGAACTTGGAAACTTTTGCAAAAGCGGGGCCACGTCCCGGCCGTCATCCACATCGCCCCGTTTGGAGAACGGTAAGATATTGACGTACCTCATGAGCGGTCACGGCAACTGCGCAACTCTGGGAGGGGGAGGAATGATCAGAACGCTCAGAAGGAAAGTTTTTCCACGGCTTCGCTCGAGTGAGGCGGGAAAGTGAGCGGAGAGAATCTGCCCGAGTTCAACATGAGCTGGGACCCGAGCGCCCGCGGCCCCAAGTGTGTTGTGCTGCTGAGCGGAGGAGCCACCAGGACACGTTTGAGCTCTTCTTTTTACTCTCTGTTGTCAGCTGGGATTGATCTCAGGACATTGTTCCAGGGACATTGAAACCTTTTTTGCTTGGATACGTCGTAATTATTCAGTGTATTGTTTATCCCCCCGTGGCACTAATTCACTGTGTCAAACGCAATGTGAAGATTTTTTTGGGGTGATTTTTTTCCTTCTTTCATGGCTTCTTATAGCCATTACAGTATCCTTGAGTCAGTTACGACTATCTGTAATAATATCCTTAAGTCTTAATGTTGCCATGCGTTAATGATAAAAGTGTTTTCAGACTATCTCTATTGATCAGGCCACGTTCCTCCGTGACCAAATCCATCGCCGAACACGACGGTCCCACACGTGTTAAGAGATGATGGTGGGGGGGCGAGGGAGGGAGGGCGAATGCAATGTGATGCAACGATCAAAGACGGCTATGTAATCTAATTTCCATAATCGTTAGGCTCCTCCATCGTCTGTCATGGATTTGGGAGTGTTTGGGCAGGTCTCTTAATTAGCCGTCCTCACCATCAGCTGTCTGCCGCCCCTTCTGTCTCCCAAATTGCGGAGTTTGTCGTCTCCGTTGTATGGCCAGAAGACACAAACAGAATTGGAGGGAGGGCAATTTTTCCAGCGAGTCATTTCTGCTTACGAGAAGCAAGTCGGCCACTCATTTCAGTTTACAGAGGAAGTGGCGTGTGGGTTATGCTGAACAACAAAATGTTTGTGTGTTTGTGTTTGTGAGTGTGAGTGTGCGTTACGCTGTATATAATTTGCATTTGTAAGTTTACATTCTAGCTCACGCCTCGTCTGTGTGTTTGTGATTCATCCGCTCTAATCTCCAGTTGGGCCGAGGGAGGCTGCAGCCCTTTGACCCCGGAGGCCTAAATGCCCCAAATTCTCGCCCTGCGACGGGGCCCTCGGTTCTAAAATTAGAGAGGTCATTCTGCGTCACGAGTGTACGTGTTGGTGTCTGTGTGTGTGGGCATCTGAAGCAACTGATCTATTTTGTGTGAACTTCTCTCGCTCCGTATCGAGCAGGAGGGGATAGCCCTCGGCGAGACCTTTCATTTCCATGTGCTGCACACTCCATTAAAAAGGACTGGCGAATAAGTAAACACACAGCACTCCTCTCACTGGGGTTTAGATATACCCCCTCAAAAAATCATCCCACAAGGATTACAGCAGATGAGGAGCGAAGAAAAAGGGATCTTGGAGTTCACATGTTTGCGTTGAGCGTGTCTGCGCTCTGGACTCGAGGGCTGACGTGCCCCCCCCCCCCCAGCACGTTGTCCTCAACTCCCCATCCTCATTCACCGCACGCCGCTCTTCCTCCTTTCGCTTACGGACCTCGCTTCTCCTCTCACCCCGGCCTCATTACTCAAATTAGGAGCTCCAGTAATCACCGCGCTGAGTCCCCTTAACACACCTCGCTCGTGCACTCCTGCTCTCTCCTCATCCCTTTGAGCTCATGCCCCGCGGTTCAGTAACCCATCCAGCGCAGGCGGCATGAATATTGCAGAGGTGGTGTTGATGTCGAAGTGCCCCCTGGTTTTATCCCTTCACGAATATGTGATGGGGGGGGGGGGGGGGGCGTTAATGACATGGTGTGTGTTGTGACTGATGAAGAGCCGAGGTTGATGTGAGGGCGGGTGAATATCACAAAGTGGTACCTATCCAATACTTACTTACATTTGCTGCTGATGAGAATGTATTGCACCAGAAACCTGTAAAGTTCTCATAGATCACTTTATATACTTTATATACGTTCCTATATATGGAGGACTTAAAATGACTTTAGTATAAATAAATGCTTAAATAAATGCATGAATAAATACAAGAATAAATAAATAAATGCTTAAATAAATGTATAAATAAATACAGGAATAAATAAATAAATGCTTAAATAAATGTATAAATAAATACAAGAATAAATGTATAAATACAGAAATTAATAAATATAAGTTATAACTCAACAGGACATCATTAAATAAATGTATTTCTACATTTCTTCATTTATTTATATCTCTATTTATGTGTCCACACGTATTTCTTCATTTATTTATGTGTGACATTTATGTGTCCGTATATTCAAATGAGCTGGGCGGTCCGAACCTCATTGTTGAACAGGATTGGTCAAGTCAGGGAGCAAGACAGAAGCAATCGATCCCTAGCACTTGGATCTGTAGACGAACAGCGTTTATTATGCGTTCTTGTCTGTACATTCTAAATACTACTGTTGTTGAGTCACGGAATGTAATTTAAGGATGTTTTCAGCCGAGAAGTTAGTAGTTTAAGCATCAAATCTGTGGTCGGTTTATCGAGATTCAGCCTAAAAAGGATATGCGACGGAGATTTGAGGTCCTGCTCGCGGGACCACTGAGCTCCGGGCCCTCAGCGCGCTGTGTGGCCGCCGAGAGAAGCCTGATCTCGGCAGGACTTTTTGAAATGCTCCGCTGGCTCTGACGTCTCCGTAGCGGCTAAACATGAGATATAATTAGGTTTTGGAGGATCTAAAGAGCACAACGAGTTTATTATTTACTATTTTACAGTGAATAATTGGAGTAAATTCATGCGCAAGAACAGTTGATGTGGTGACGTCACAAGACCAGAAAGACCGTCCTGCGTCCTCGAGAGTCTGGACTCCCAAGACCAGACTCCCACGAGTCTGTACTCAGTGCACTTGAAATTGATAAACGGCTGAAGTCAAAAAGCTGTCTAGGCTAACTTCTGCTCAGCTTCATGTGCCAGGCAGAAATAGTAGAGCATAACACACCAGGTGCATCACACTCCTGTGACCAATCATGCTTTAGATCAGGGGTACTCAACTTCGGAGGCCAAGAGGGCCACATTTAAACCACAACAGGTGCAAAGGGCCACAAATTATTATTAACATATATTTGTACCATTTTATTCACTGTATTTATTACTACCTAATTTTCACATGATTTTGGTTGGCTAATTATATTCGCTGACATGCACCTGATGAACACAGTTTTTATTTTTTTCATTTTTTCCATCGCAGACTTTTTTTTGTCATAGGCGCTCGGGAAAACGGCTTAGGCGCGCCCACATTTTCTCTATGCAGGAAAAACCCTGATAATTATTATGCATTTATAACCAGGCATGTCGGGGGCCGCCTGTTGAGTAAGTCTGCTTTAGACAGAGGTTCGGACCGCCCCAGCTCATTTGAATATACGGACACATAAATGTCACACATAAATAAATGAAGAAATACGTGTGGACACATAAATAGAGAAATAAATAAATTAAGAAATACAGAAATGCAGAAATATATTTATTTAATGATTTATAACTTATATTTATTCATTCCTGTATTTATTTATTTATACATTTATTTAAGCATTTATTTATACATTTATTTAAGCATTTATTTATTTATACATTTCTTTAAACATTTATTTATTTATTCCTATATTTATTCATGCATTTATTTATTTATACTTAAGTCATTTTGAGTCCTCCATACCTATAAGTAATCAGTATCTTTGTGGAGGACGGTCTGATTTTGTTTGTTTGAAAAAACGTTTCAAGCTTAAAAGTAAACTATGTAGGCTATCACACACAGACCACTAAAGTGCTTGAATTTGAATGAAAAGGTTAGACGGTTTGGGGAAAAGACTCCTTCACTCGTCTTGCAGAGAGTTAGATGGAAGGATTGACACAATAAATATGGCTAACTTAGACCAGGAACCGCTAGCTTGGCTCTGATGCTAGCAACGTCCGTCTCCCGGCCTACAGGACACTATTTAGCACATTGTGTCTTGTTTGTTTCATTTGTACAAAAACTAAAAGTGTAAGAAAGACAAACCACTAATAGCCATTTAATGTGGATTAGCCCCGGAAACTGTTTTCCTGTCCAAAGCTACATTAGCCGACCGCTAGCTTTAGCTTCACGTTGAGTAACAGATGCGTAAGTGGCATCAATCTTCCCCTCTTAACTCAGCAAGAAACATAAAAACAAAAAACTAAAACTAAAACTAAAATCTTTAAAAAGTATGATACCTGAATCTTTATCAGCAATCCTCCTCAGTTACCTTTGGCTCATGGCGGTCTTGTTATTAATGTCCGTCTTCATTTTTTACCTTCCCTCCCTTCGGTCCCCGTCTCTACTCAGGTCCTGGAGCGTCTTTTCCAGAAAGGCTTCAGCGTGGCGGCGTCTTGCGGAGGCGGCGTGGACTCTTCCCAGTTCAGCGAGTACGTGTTGTGTCGTGAGGACCAGCGGAGTCTCTGCCTCAACACACCCATCAGGATAAAACAGGAACCGCTGGACTAGAGCATCCTGGGAGAGGGACTGCCAACCCTAGCAACGCTCCTTCCATCTCCCCACACCACCCGACCCTAACCACTCCCCCCCCAACAGGACCACAACCAGCCCCACCACACCGAAGTATTAGCGGAGGCGTGTTAACCTCGCCACCTCTGCGGAACTCTTAAGGGGAATGTAGTACCAAACAAAGGAGGGGGGAAAAAAATAAGGTATCGGCAGCAAAAGTTTTTGATGATGTGAAATGACGCCCGAGGAATCTGGAACTGTGATGACAACAAACGGCGACGACTCGACTCACTTGAACCACGTTTAGCATCGTGACTGGTTGATTCATTTTCCGTGTAATTCTTATGACAAAGGTGTCCTGACCATTTTTGGAGTGGCACAACAGCACCCTCCTTCAAACACACACACACACACACACACAAACACACCACCCTTCTTCCCCGCTGTCAGTGGTGTATCATCCGGTTCTGTCTCGGTATGAGGCCCTTGTTTAGTCTGCTGTGGGTCAAGAAAGCTTTGGCAGCCAGGACGCTGTTATGTATGACAGGAAGTGGACATAATCCGCCCCCCCCCCCCAACACACACACACACACACGCACAAACACACTCCAAACAGGCCTCGCTGCAGACGTTGGGGCGTTTCGCCGAGAAAAACAGCACCGTTTGCCAAACTGATTGTTTATTCCAATTTTCATTGTTGTTTCTAAAGTATGTTCTTCTTGCTCCTTTTGCTGTTCTCATCATGACACGGTGTAAACAATTATTATTAATAAGATTATTTTTAATGTCTCTCTTTCCCTTTCTCCAATATGAAGGATGTATGAACGTTGTATTCATTAGGCTTTGAGAGCCGGCGACGGGAGCGTTTCTTGGCAGAAGCTGCAGAAGCTCGGCTTCCCGCAGGCTATGTGGCTAAAGCGATCTGGCTGGCAACGCATTCGGAGCCGGAAAAAATGCCATTGTTCAAACAGGAATGGAAGAGAATCTAGATCTTGCAACAAAAATATATATCGTCAAATGTGTATCACACATATAAAAAAAGGCTTTTGAATCCCTGCTTATTAGCTCTAAAACAGGATCCTCTCTCGGGGCACAAACCTGTCCTCGCATTTGGAGAAAGTCCCTCAATTTGAAATCCAGGTTGAAGTCGCAGCTCCACGTGTTTTGTGGTTCCGTTGAGTTGGAATGTTGAAGGCTTGATGACCAACGTGGCCGTTTACCAGTGTGTCCCCTGATCCCGTACATGGGGCGTACACCAAATGCTGAAATGTTTCTTTGCACTTACAACGTTTCCCACGGAGCTGCCCCCCCCCCCTTTTTGAACCCGGTCCAGCTGTTTTATCATCTCATGTTTCACAAAAACAAACAAACAAAAGTCCCAACAGAACAAATACTGTAGGTACCGAAGGGGACAAGGGGTCTACTTGGTCCCTAGTACGAACGTAAAGGCGTTATCTCTTCTCACAGTTTATAGCAAAAAAGACAAAAAACTGTATGGAGGGCGCCAACATTCGTTCCTCCGGGGGCCTCCGGGGCCCTCCAGTCTGCACCGTTTTGCTCACAGTACCTCCAGAGAAAGTTTGAGATACAAAAATCTCTGCTTGTTTCAATATTGTCACTTCTAAACCCAGATTAATCTGACGGTTGTCCACATACATGTGGAGAACCGTCGGAGTAATCCGGCGGTTCTGCCATACATACATGTGGAGAACCGCCTGATTATGTATGGCAGAACCCGACGTGAACCGCACTCCCGGCGTCGGCGCCTCCTTCACAAAGAGGCGAGTGGGCGGCATTTACTCTCCCCCCTCCGCTGCCACTCTCTCGGCCTTATTCTCAAACATTTCTGGATCAAAGGCAGAAATACAAGAAAGGCCAATTTTTCATGCTTTTTATTTGTGTGTAACTTACAGATGCTGTTTCTTCCATTCCGAAAGACTGATAGAAAAGAGAAAAGAGAGGTCCATTCTGATCTTTGTGAGCGCTGGCATTTGTTTGAGTTAAACTTGGGGTGGTTTCCGCCCCCCCCCAAAAATGACTAGTTGTTCATTAAAAATGGGCAGTAGCTCCTCCGACCACGCTGTCCTAATATCGTCTCTCTCCGGTTGGCCGCTGATTAAACAACCCCGCTGAGTGGAGAAAGTTGAGCTGGGTGCAAGTGTAGCTCCCACTCCTGCGCCCCCCTGCCAACCCAACCCCCCCACCCCCCGGGGGTCTCGCTCACAATCAACCCCATCTTTGTTCTGACCTGCCTTTGGCCTGCGCCTTTGCATCCAGTCGCCTCAAAGGGAATGGTCAACCAGGCCTTTTCATGTGCCGAGGCATGTCGGGCTCTTCACAGCGTCCCCACTCCGCCTCCCTGAAGGCTCACAGCTCAACCCCCCCCCCCCCACACACACACACACACACACTCCCCCGTGCCCCCCGCTGCTGTGTCATCCCCATGCCCGGGTTTCAAAAAAGTTTTTCAAAGTCCACCGCTGAAGCACACACTGCAACCGACCTGAAGTGATGAGTCAAAATGTGAGCGCACTCAGAACTCACTGTAAGGACACTTTGATGCAGTTGATGATGTGAGGTGTGGAATCTCATCCGGGGTTGGGGTCAAGCGGGGATTAAAGGAGTTGTTTGTTTTTCAGGGAGGAAGGAAAGAAGGCGTAAAGCTTCTCACCTACGTGGCACTTGGAAATCACAGAATGGACTTTAAAGGGGGGGGGGGGGGTTACGCACATTAGAGGACAAACACAAGCGTCCGTCCTCACCTGCGCATAGAGCGGGGGAAAGGAGCAACATTTGCAGTTTCGGGCTTCTTTCTGCAATAAGCAAAGCTGGGACGCCGTGAAAGGTTAGGTACCAAAGGGTGACGGCCCGACAGGACTGGGAACTCCCCCCCCCCCCCCCCTTTCAGAAGAAGTGCTGGTCAGCTCCCACACGGCATTCACTCCTCCTCTGAGGCGGGTCAGCTGTACAGTTATTGTATATTGAATTACCAGAATTCGGGGGTTTCACTGGACCCTCGTGTTTTTGAGAGATCTCTTAGTCCTCCTCACGTAAAAAATAAATAAAAATAAATGTAAAGAATTCAAAGCGTTGCATTGTGTACATATGGATTCAAGCGTTTCAAAAGGGTATAATAAAGGTGCAAATGTATATTATTTAAAGTGTTTAAATTTCAATTAGACTGTGGTATTAAAGGGCATGTGTTCATTTACGGTGTCTCCATTTGACTTTTCTTGCATATTTGCAATAATAAAAGGATGTACTGATGTATAGCTGATGTGTGACACTCTCATTGCTCCATCGGGCAACAGCTCGCTCTTTGACTCCGGACCAGCGGCCCACGGCTCCGGAGGGAATGAGGAACAGGCCGAGGTTTGGAAAAACTAAACAATACGCTCCCAAATTCCAATATTTTGCACCGAGTTAAACAGTTTGGAAATGCTGCCGCTTACTTAACAGCAGAAACCTAGAGGGACTTTCATAGCTGATCAGCAGCGCTTGACTCAGTTTGTTTTTTGTGTGTTAGAAATGGAAATGAAGGCGGCTGAATTAGTGGTTGACTTGAGCAAAACGTTCCTGGAAAAAAAACAAAAAAACACTGCTTTTTTTTCCGTTTAAAGAGTGAAGAATCAAACATATTGCCTGCTTATTGAGTCATTTCATAGTCAAATTTACATATTTGAATTCCCGGCGTATCCATGTGTACGAGAAGAAATGGACAAAGTCAGCATCTGCTCGGTTTAGTAAACAGCGTATTTATTCCTTTACAAAATAGGTACAAATACACAAGTATTGTTTTTTCTCTCTCACACAAACGGGACATTTTCAGAATATGTACAAGAGTTTACCAAAAATAACGTGAATCTAATAAACACATAGTTTTGTAAACAATATTTACAAATCACCCTTAAATTTAAATGCCATTTCCCCTATCTGTTTACATCAGTAATATTGTCCTCATATTTTGGCTAAAAAGCTGTAGTAGTAGTAGTAGTAGAAATGTCCTCTGAAACCATAAAAAATCACTAATAAAATCAATTGTTGTGCTTGTTTTTAAAACAGGGTGTTTTGGAGATAAAATGTAGGAAAATGTGTTAAGCATAAAGGCCAATCCCAAAAGAAAAAAGAAAAATATAGTAATTGTCAAAAATAACTGTCTTTCGACAGGAAGTCGGCAATATCGTTTACTACTAAAAAGAGTCCTTTCTTTACTATAATACAGTGACAGATTTCAGTCGTCAGGTAAAATAGATGTAAAAAAAGTTGCTGTCACAATATACAATGCACAACAGTTGTTTCAAATGTCACCAATATTTAAATACATTTTATTATGACAAGAAAAGCTGCATAGAGGCCAAGATATTAGGTAGATAGAAAAAAGACAAACAAAAATACATAAAGGACAGTCTTACATAATACAATTAGGATTTGTAAAAACACAGGTAAAGAGCAGGCGTTGTGTCTCCTATCCTTCTCTCCATACAAAGACGGAAACAAAATGCCAGATCTACTTTCGTCTCAAATCAACGGCTTCCTTCTCCAGTTAAACATGACGTTACAGCCGAGATATTCAATTTGTGGGCGATAATACAAACAGGTAAGTGCTTTTTATCATTCAGTCATTACCAAAGTAGGTTAGGGGGCTAACGGGGGCTCCGGGGCCCGCACAGCTCAACTGAAAACAGCTGAAATAGTTTTGTTATGTGCAGATTGGACAGCGAGAGTGAAAAGACGAAGGAATGTCTGGTTCAACCCGAGGTTTCACCCCCTCCCCCCCACCCCCACCCCCAGTATCAAACACAACCTACCGCGGATGTTTTTTGAAGGGGTGAGCGCGACAGTACGCGACGTACAAACATCTAGTCACAACAACAATGTTCACATTATGCGTGGGTAAAAAAGAAAAGAACGAAATACTGGTGACCAATCAGAAACTGGTTTCGTGATTTAGTTTGTTGTGACCTTCGCAGAGAAAGGTCACAGGGACGCCAACAAATACAGGTGAATAGAATAAACCGTCTAATTCGGACTCATTCGAATCACGCGGCCTTAAAAACATCGCAGTGACGCCGTGGGTGATTCAGAGCTTACGCGTGATTAAAATATACATGCTGTGAAATAATTCAATAAGAACTATTTACACATAGTGTGTGTGTGTGTGTGTGTGTGTGGGGACATTGATCGTGATGCTGTTATTTGGAATCGTAATGTCTCACAACGACGTCTCGGTGCAGAAACCGCTCATTGAGCTAAAACGACATTCATTGAACTCGTTCAGCAAAGAGCTCGCGGAGGACCCGCGTCCACAGGCCTCTCGCTTTGAGGTTTGTTCATTGAAGCTAAACTGACAAGCGCGTCGAATAAATAGATGCCCGACACACCCGGTCACGACAACCACGTTGTTCCTCGGACACAATCCCCTTCCAACACAACGAATCCGATATGGCCGATGAACTCAACGAGCTTCCTCCAAAACGCAGAAGACGCGGAACGGCGCTTCCATTTTTTCCTTTCTCTCTCTCAAAATCCCTTCTTATTCAAAAGATAAGTCAAGCGTCACTACAGTACATATGGAGACACAGAACATAAACATTAGACCTGATCTGAAGGCACGTGGCAGGGAAGGAGGAAGAGGAGGCTGAGGTCGGGCGCTGAGCGGAGGCTACTTGAGCAGGGCGCGGTAGAGGAGGAGGGAGTGGGCGGTCTCTCTCTCCTGCTCCATGTAGAAAATTAAGTCCCTGAGGTTGACGCGGGTGACGCGCTGCCGCGCGTACTGCCGCGATGAGCTGGACGGGCTGGAGGAGCTGGACGGGGAGCCCGCCGTGCTGCCCGAAACCTGGAGAGAAGGGAGGGGTCAACAAGGTGAGAAGGTCCCTGGTTTACTGGTCCCTTTACATTTATGTCAAGTTCATGGCTTTCGTGGATTAATATGGCCTTAAAACATAACATGACAGTCTGAGTTCAGTGTTTCCAACCGGACACCCAGGACCGGACGCCGGAAGGTCTCCAATGGCTGAGCTCACGGACAGACAACGGGACCACTTCTAAAATCTAAAATTCCTGCTAAATGCAATGTTTGAAAAAAGAAAAGTGGCATCATGTTTTTTATTCAGAAATATGAAGAAAAGAAATGCAACATTTACACTCGTGCAACAACAGGACAAAGCAAAGAATCAGCCGTGGCAGCAGCACAAAGTATGTTTTGGACTGAGAGTCTGAACGATAACGAGTTTACTTTTCATCTCGCGCCACCATCAGGTCACATTTTACTCATTTGATGTGCCACCAAATAACATTGAAAAAACATCGTACCCGCTTAGCATCGGTATGTTAGCACCTGAACACGTCAGTGTGCCAATCAGCATTTAGCCCAATTTCACTGAGGAAGTCACTTATATGCATCACTTGTTTGACGTGGATATCATCTTTAGGCGAGCTGAAAGTCAAACCATTGTGCTCTTTGTCCGACACGGTGGATGACTGCTGCTTTTGCACGTTCTCTTTCGGGCGCTTTGTCCTCGCGTTGCCTTCAGCGAGGGGGAAAGAGACGCTTTCCCTGGCTAAACATAACGTCACTGTTGGGAAAGTCAGCCCCGCTATGTTTCCCATTTCTCACGAGTGAAGTCATCTCTGAATGGCTAACACATTGACGGTCTCAATGGTCAGGAATGCAAAGTGTACACCTCCAATTAGGAAACGTAATCCCTCTTGCAGAGCACGAATGAGATCAAACAGACGCGCTAACGACATCCAGATCTTCAGGCTCACGTTGGGAGTTTGTTTTTGTCAACCCGCTGAACGCGTTGGCGACGCTCTCTGGCGGCGAAGGAAACGTTCCTGTTTCCCAAAGCGTGTCCTTTGGATCTCGACATCGCCCTGAATACGAACGCATGCCCTTTTCCGAAATGAGCAACGCGGCCGACGCGGAGCGCTCGCGCTTTGTATTCGATCCAGGGAAAGAAAAGAAGGAAAAGGAGATCGGCCCCCTGCGCAGACGGACCGGTGCGATTCGAGCGCCGCATTTACATTTGGAAATGAGAAACACGGGGACGCGAATCCCGCCCGTGCCGACTGGAGCCCGGGCGCGGAGAAACGAGACCGACGTTTCAGTCGGGAACACCGTCTCACAATTACATTGATTGCAGCGGTCTGTAAACACGCGGCACAGACAAGGCCTAAATAGCTAACACATGATGGGTGTGTGGGTTTAGCCAAGCACCCCCCCCCTCCCCCCCCACTTGTATGGCAGTGTTTGGTTTGGTCTGGTTTCCCTCGGTACACTCTCTGACCCCCGGAGGCGGGTCGATGAGTGGAGGTAGCCGGGCCGCCAACTTACCTCGACCACATCAGGGCCCGCTCTGGCCCTCACATGCGGTTGGCAAGCTGACCCCTCCCCGTATTTGGCCTCTCGCACATAGCTGCTGCTTGTGTTGGCGTTAGCGATACTGCGGAAAAACTGCTGCCGCGACGAAAAAAACAACGCGGCGGTAAACGCAGCACACGGGTCGACAGACAGATGCGCTTCAAAGAAAGAAGATATTTAGGGCTGGCGAACGGTGACATTAACAGCGATGAGCGGCACAAACAGCAGAGAGGCCCGACTCAGACAGACATGAAGGTGCTCCTCGTGACGCTCTGCCTCCCGAGTGGGGGCGCGGGGAGTCCGAGTTATAATCTAATGGTCTTGGTGAAATTAAAAGCAGATGCAAATAGATCGAGTATTAAAATATACACTTGAATCTGACTTTGGTTTCGTTTTTCCCACGAGGCTGAAAGAAGACGCGAAATAGTCCAAAACCTTACAAATTTACCAGGACATGAAACTTCTCTTCACTTGTAAGAGTATTTCTTTATTTTGGTATATTTGATTTTCCTATTTACTGTAGCTAATAAACTAGAGCCTTAAAAAGGATGAGAACTAAAAAGAGGTAACAGGATACACGTTGGGGACGTGTGATGATGGACTGGTGTCAGCTTCCAGGCCTGAACCATCATCCCAGTCCGACACTGGTCTCTGGTCAGTAATGCTGACCAGTAATGCCGAGACGCTCGGAGGGCCACGGGCTGAAGCCCCTTCCCCCTCCACCACCAGACCCTCACTTTGGGGAGGGACCTCGGCCGAATCAGGTCAATCACGGCCGACCACATGTGAAACATGGGCCTGCCTGCTGCCATGCCAATTACTGCCACCCACGAGCGCCCGGCGACGGGGCCACGGCACAGATTTCACCAATCAAAGCCATCCATCCACCTGGACGGATGGGGAGCAGTAGCCGCGGGGGATTGGTGCTGGGTGGTGCCGTAGCCTCGGTGGTTGAGGGGTCGATGGTGAGGAGGTGGAGATAGTGAGCATAGCCGGATATCGGCGTCCCAGGTCGTGTGCCCCGGCTCCCAGAATGCCTCGTTCCCTTCAGGGACAGCGGCAGCTCTCCGTGATCCAAATACAGGCGGAAAGGTCAGCGCTCGTCCAGGAACTCACACAGCGCGGCCTCTCCTCTACGACTTTATATGACCTCCACATGCCGCCAATGTTGTTGTATCGGTATCTATGGGGACCAGCACATGCAGGACATTGTGTTGTGGTGGTGGAGGATGAGGAGGAGGAGGATGAGTAGGATGAGGGACGGGAGGGGTGCAACACCAGCGCTGAACAAAGCAGATGGCTGAGTGTCAGTTAAAAGGGAAAGGGAGACATCAGCCACGGCGCTTTCCCGTCGCCAGCAATTACAGCGCAATTGTGTCTGAAATCCGGTGAGAAAAACAAAATGGCAGGCTTTGTAAGGTCACAGTGGATGAAAAGGAAAAAAAAGTGGGAAGAGGAGAGAGTGAAAGCAGGAGAGCATAGGCTCGGAGAGAGAGAGAGAGAAATAGAGAGGGTCTCAGAATCCGCTTGGCCAAGAAAGATCCATGAGGCAAAAAACAGCATCTGTCATTTTATCTGTGATGGCCGCTTGGAGGCATGATGTCATATGACATATCCATCGTACAGAAGGCGCAGGGATACTTCGATACATCTCTTTAGACATTTGACTTGTTTGGAGCAGGGGACAGAGAGAAAAAACAAGAGGGAGAGAGCGAGAGAGAGAGAAGAGGAAAGCAGAGAAAGAGGCTGTAATAAGACCTCTTTACGGGCCTTCAGCCACATTCAGCTGACATACATGACAACGTGCCAATGGGCCAGACACATCACTTTACACTGTTTACCACACACACACACACACACACACACACACACACACACACACACACACACACACACACGGACACAGATTTTAGAAAATGTATTTTCTGACTTGGGAATACTGGAATTTTAATAATTAGGATGAATAATGATGATTCATAGATTCCCCAAGAGTTGTTGATTTTTACTCAATATTATGCAACTTCACGCCCTTTTGGACCATTATTATAATAACTTTAGATAATGCCCCAAAAAGAAAGATCAACCATATTTGATCATTTCCACAATTCTCAGCTGTCGTCTGAACTTTTATAATTCTGCTGGAAATGTTTGACCTTTAAAATCATATTCTGCAAATGAAAAGAGCGGATTCAGAACATATTTAAATAAAGGATTAATGCATTTCTTTTGGGTGCAATTTTATCGTCTTGTCCATTGTCAGAACTGCAGGTCACATGACGCCCTGGGGTCCATCAAGGCCTGTCCCCGCGCATTTCAATGAGAAAAATAAAAAAGTGTCTGCACAAGCCGGATGAAATGCTCCAATATGAAATGACGTGTTGTGAGTGGACACCTCATCCTTCGTTTGATAGTCAGCGGGTCATCTTGGTGTTCCCGGTCCTCGGATGACCAACAACACTCACCTTGAGCTTAAGAGGACTAAAAATGAATTCCCGTTTTGCAAAATCTACTTTTGATTAATAATGTATGCTCTCTCTCTCTCTCTCCTCCTCTCCCTCTCGCTCTCTCTCTCTGCTTTTGAAGCCGTCTCCAATCGTGCAGCGGCGTCAGCAGCGAGGCTTGTCCGTGTCTTGAGGAATTTACATTAGCACCTTTTATTGTTTGAGGAAGGGGCGGGGCAGTGGAGGTGGAGGTGGTGGTGGTGGTGAGGGAGTTCTTGCTGATCCGTGGCTTTGAACCCCGAGTGGCGCCCGAGCTTTCATGCCGGAGCCAATATTGGATTTGGCCCGGGTCACACCTGAGGCCGGTGGGTTAATGGCCCACTTTGCACACAGAGCTGCTCGGCCCCGTGCAGGAACAACAGGTGGGCGGCGCGGTAGGAAAAAACACACACACACACATATATTGTAAGTACCAGTCTGTGACGACACCCCGGCCAACACGCCAACACGCGGTGCTGACAAAAACTAGGGGAAGGGGGGATTGCTCAGCATTCATGTTGGGGGATAAAGACTCGCCCCGTGTTGGTTGAGAAACAGATAAGCTGTTCATGATGCAACATTACTCTTTTATTGTTCTTACTTTGATGCTGAAAAATCCGTTTAAACTCTGAAGTCTACGCTGCAGGCAAGGAGGCCGTATATAGCACAACAGAGACAGACTGTTGACAAGCTAAACAAAGAAGTCAAGCAAAAGCTAAACCAGGTGGTGGGGTTTGGGGTTTTTTTGTGTGGGGGAAGGGGGGGTTGGTTTAATTTCACAAGTTGAAGCCAAGATGAAGCCAAGATGGAAATTAGCAGCAGCGACAAGTCAAACACTGATGGGCTTGTGTGTGTGATGCTGGTCATGTGATGCCGGCCATGATTCGGTGCCACCATGGAGTCCACACCGTCACTAACTGCCCTCGCTATAGAAAGATCAGCTAATTTTTGGAAAAAGTAAAAAAAGATACTCATACTTATGCTCTACAATATGAGAACTTCACATATTACAAAAGTAGGTGGACATATTCCCGTTACGGTTAGGGCGTTAACAGGTTGAGGTTGCGCATGCGCGATTACGACGTCACAGATGGACACTAAGCATCCGTCATATGATGACATGTGTGATACAGGACAGTACAATTGCAATTGTACACTGTGGCAGCTGTCTCCAATTTGGCCTCGGCTGCTGGTGATTGGCAATCAGTCAGCAGCCGAGGCCGCCCTCATAAGGTGAGAGTGGAGCGGGAGAGTGAGCAGAGGCGCAGTGTTGCGGCCTGCTCTGGGTTGTGTGATACAAATAAAATATGTTACCTAACGGAACGTCGTCGTTGTGGTCTGGTAATCCTTGGTGCTTTTGGGGGAAACCCACGGGTGATGGCCCGAGAGCCGTCACATACACATATTATCCATACACATATTATTCTGCAAAAAGGAGGTGGACTCTGTTTATCATTTATTTTATCTTTGTCGCGGTTCACATGTATAACCTTTTGGAGTCAGATTTATTAATTCAATCATGACTATTAAGTTTGCTGATGAATAATTTCTGATGAAATTGGCCTATCTCAGTCACATATTTGGAATGCTGAATAAATTAAATCTTCATCTACAAGGCAGAGAGCAGCATCTTCCTCAGCTGCAGACCAGATCAGGTTTCACTGAAGCTGAGATGTGGAAGAGGCGACTTGATCGCTGGAATGAATTTGAACTAATACTGATGCAACTTGATGGATCACACATACACTACCGTTCAAAAGTTTGGGATCACTTAGAAATGTCCTTATTTTTCAAAGAAAAGCATTGTTTTTTTCAATGAAGATAACATTAAATCAATCAGAAATACACTCCATACATTGTTAATGTGGTAAATGACTATTCGAGGTGCAAGTGTCTGGTTTCTAATGAAATATCTCCATAGGTGTATAGAGGCCCATTTCCATCAACGATCACTCCAGTGTTCTAATGGTACATTGTGTTTGCTAATCGCCTTAGAAGACTAATGGATGATTTGAAAACCCTTGTGCAATTATGTTAGCACAGCTGAAAACTGTTTTGCTGATGAGAGAAGCTATAAAACTGGCCTTCCTTTGAGCTAGTTGGTTATCTGGAGCATCACATTTGTGGGTTCGATAAGACTCTCAAAATGGCCAGAAAAAAAGAAGTTTCCTGTGAAACTCGCCAGTCTATTCTTGTTCTTAGAAATGAAGGCTATTCCATGCGAGAAATTGCAAAGAAACTGAAAATTTCCTACAGCGGTGTGTACTACTCCCTTCAGAGAACAGCACAAACGGGCTCTAACCAGAGCAGAAAGAGAAGTGGGAGGCCCCGTGCACAACTCAGCAAGAAGACAAGTACATTAGAGTCTCTAGTTTGAGAAATAGACGCCTCACAGGTCCTCAACTGGCAGCTTCTTTAAATGGTACCCACAAAACGCCAGTGTCAACGTCGACAGTGAAGAGGCGACTCCGGGATGCTGGCCTTCTAGGCAGAGTGGCAAAGAAAAGCCATATCTGAGACTGGCCAATAAAAGAAAAGATTGGTATGGGCAAAAGAACACAGGCATTGGACAGAGGAAGATTGGAAAAGGTGTTATGGACAGATGAATCCAAGTTTGAGGTGTTTGGATCACACAGAAGAACATTTGTGAGACGCAGAACAGGTGAAAAGATGCTGGAAGAGTGCCTGACACCATCTGTCAAGCATGGTGGAGGTAATGTGATGGTCTGGGGCTGCTTTGGTGCTGGTAAAGTGGGAGATTTGTACCAGGTAAAAGGGATTTTAAATAAGGAAGGCTATCACTCCATTTTGCAACGCCATGCCATACCCTGTGGGCAGCGCTTGATTGGAGCCAATTTCCTCCTCCAACAGGACAATGACCCAAAGCACACCTCCACATTGTGCAAGAACTATTGAGGAAGAAGCAGGCAGCTGGTATGCTGTCTGTAATGGAGTGGCCAGCACAGTCACCAGATCTCAACCCCATTGAGCTGTTGTGGGAGCAGCTTGACCGTATGGTCCGCAAGAAGTGCCCATCAAGCCAATCCAACTTGTGGAGGTGCTTCAGGAAGCGTGGGGTGACATTTCAACAGATTACCTCAACAAATTAACAGCTAGAATGCCAAAGGTCTGCAATGCTGTAATTTCTGCAAAAGGAGCATTCTTTGACGAAAGCAAAGTTTGAAGAAAAAAATTAATACTTCAAATACAAATCATTATTTCTAACCTTGTCAATGTCTTGACTATATTTTCTATACATTTTGCAACTCATTTGATAAATAAATGTGTGAATTTTCATGGAAAACACGAAATTGTCTGGGTGATCCCAAACTTTTGAACGGTAGTGTATCTGCACCGGTTGCACGTTATTCTTTTGAAAATATATTTAGTGTAAAACTCAATAAAACTCTTTATTGCCAAATATTTGAACTTGTTTTGTTTAGTTTTTCACAGGTTGCACTTATTGTTATTATCTTGGAAATGTATCCAGTGCCAAACATGTTAATTGCAGCCACAATAAGCTATTGGACAAATATTAGTAATCTGGTTTCATTCAAAGTGATTGCAATGTTATTTGTCCTATTATTTGAAAAAGCACGGATGGAGGAGTCACACAAAACTCAGCATGGACCATTTAGTTACAATTTTGTTCTTGCGGTGGGGCACGAACATTATTCTTCCTCCGAAGTGGGGCGCGACAGAAAAAGTTTGAGAACCACTGCTTTCATGTAATTCTTTATTCACCATCATTAAAAAGCAACAGCATCATGTTTATAGCTTCGGGATACCTTCAGTAGCTAGCGTAGCGTAGACGTGCAAGTTAATGATGAGCTAACGTGCTCCGCTGATGTTAGCTCACATTTTTACGCAGAAGCGTAAAAACGTAGATCCCCTTACAACTTCTCTAAGTTAGGTTGTAAATAATCAACCATTTTAACTATAGATGCTGTTACGGTACACCACGGCTGACGCTGCTCTACGATTGGCCAGGTAAATTGTCCGGTCGAGGTTTAGAGGCACAGGTACTCATGATGAGACTCGCTCACATGCTGGCTGTTTGTTTGGCTGCACTGGCTGTGGGCCCGACTGACTCACCGACTGACTGGCTGACTGACTGGTTGACTGACTGCGCGCCAGCCAGCAAAGCCTTCCCACATGTTCTCCTCCACGCCGCATTTCAGCCGGGGAGCGCCGCCCCGTCGCCGTGCGTTTGCAGCGTGGAGCCCGGCCGTGGGAGTGCAGCCCCCGCTTCATCTCCAACACTCGGGGGGCACCCGAAACGCCTGATCCTCCGGCCGCCATTAATCGGCAACAGAGACCATGGCTGTGTCTACTACCGGACACTTGAGCACTTGGAGCACTGACTTTCAGTGCTTAGGGTGCCACACTGACAAAACCAGCAGAATTCAGTGCACTGAAAGTACCCGGATGGCGCACTGCAAACGGGCAAAAAATGTAGTGTAAAACGATGGACACTACTGGCCCTAAACGGGCGCCATCTTGGCTACGTAGCGGAAGAGGAGGAGCCCTTTCGCCAGCTTTTCATTTTATTTCTAAAACAATAGCGGACGAGATGGCTACGGTAGCACAAGCGGTAGACCACGGAGGCTCCTGCCGCGATTGTGGAGGTATCGCAGTTTCCACATGGGGTGGAGAAAGGGGTAAACAAGGGACACAAAGAGGGCAAGAAGTGCATTCATTTTGTCACTTTAAGTTTCGCGGGTATCTCAAGCAGATTTGCGTACGTCACTCCCGGCTTAATTTCGCGGGTGCCGTGAACAGATTTGCGTCCGTCACTTCCGCCAAGTGGTTAACGTAAGTGTTCCATTTGAGACAGCACTTATCAGCGACGCAGTGCACTACAGATGTCAGTGCACTGTATTGCAGTGTACTTCGTAAAGTGTCCGGTAGTAGACACAGCCTCTCTCTCTCTTCCTCTCTCCTCTTTCTCGCTCCCCTTCCGCCCACAGACATGCTGGATGAGGCCATTTTGAAAGAGTTAACAGATGTCGGCTGATTTGCCCCCAGGCCCTTCTGACATCGCCCGAGCGATGTATTTGATGTGGAGTTTATTCAGCTCCAATAAACGTATAAAGAATTAGAATAATAATTCGCAGATGTACATGCTCAGATTATATGCTGGAGCCTCTCTTTGAAGCAGACGAGGCGGCCAAGATTAGCAGAACCAGGGGAGAGGGTGAAAAGGGGTTGTATATTTTTCTGGACAGGACTGACGAACACTGCGGCTTTACGTTCAGGCGCGACACAGACGGCCTTTGTTCCCGTCACAGGTTCCCTCTCTGCTCAAACCAGAGGTGCCCATTGTCACTGTGCTTTAAAAAAAAGAACAAGCAACAAACAGCTGGAGCAGAGTGAAACCTATTTGCAATTTCAGTTTATTTTTCTTGTTTCATGCATGCTTTTGCTCATCTGTCATGTTGTGAACGGTAAGAGGACATAAAGGGGGGAACACAAAGGGATGGGAGCGAGGTCTAGCATTCTGATCACGGCAAAAAAATAAAATACAATATGAAGGAATCACTTTCAAAACAAACAACTTCCATTTGCTTCACTGCTAAAAAACAACAAATCTCAAAAATGGCCAGTTGCAGAGCATCTTAATGCCCACATAAACCATAAAACAGCTCCACAGCTCCATGGCAATGCATAGCAACCAACAGAATTTTCAGTCAAGGAGAAAGAAGGCAAAAAAAAAAAAAACACCTTATTACTTCTAACTCCTGCAAGCCATTTTGGTCTCCAAAGGTTTTAGAGCGCCGCAGGCCATGTGTCTGCAGTGTTTCGGGAAATGACTTGCCTTCGCACGAACACTGCTATGTTCTGCAGCACTGCTGCCCCCAGCATCCCCGCTCAATTTCTGTTTAACCCCTTCCTGCCTTCCCCTCACACTGACTCACTGCAACAGAGAGCTCCCACCCCAGCACAATGCTGTCACATTGTTCAGCCCGCCCGCAAAAACAAAAAAAAACAAAGATCAGAGCAGCTTTCTTTTTTTTAATTGTCTTTTTCGCGAGCTCACACATTAACGCCACGTCCAATTTCGGCTACTTAAGCACGTGATCCTAATGGATGGCGCAAGGTCACGGCGGGGCGGGGGTGGGTGGAGGATGGAGCGAAGGCGCCCCCGCTTCGCTCCACCAGATCCGCCGCGGAGCGCGACGCCGTTTGTACACTTGAGTGTGTATCAACGGGCGGATTAAATCTGCAAACTCGTTGACACAACACATAATTAAAACATCTCGCTCGGGGTCAGGAATTTTCTAATTAGTAGTGAACTGACAAAGCTGCAATTCCATCGCCCTGAGTTTCAAAGTCCACAGGTTACTGCTGAGATGAAAGCCGAGACCCCCGGGGCGCTGTTCCTGCAGGGCCAGCTCGCCGCAGTTCCTCAGAAGGCAAGTCGCGAGGTCACTGAGCTAAACAGAGCGCTGCAACCCGGTTGCTCACTCCCAAACAAAGAACTGAGAACTTTTCCTGCCTGGAACCCCCCCCCACACACACACACACACACACACCACCACCAAACACCCCTCTCTCTCGTTCCCTTTCTTTTTCAACCTGGGAGAAACAAAAGATTGTGTGAAGGCAACCAGATGAAGACACCTAAACATGATTTGTTTTATCGGTTTGATTAAAATGGTCTGAGCCGCTAGCTGAGCAACGCGTTAAACACTGCAAAGGCTTCCGTAGCGGGGTCTTTGGTCTTTGTAGCCTTAGTTCGCAGCAGGACACAGGATTGCAGGGTAATAACACCTGTTCACATATTGGTTATTACCACATGTTAAATGAATGGAAGCCCAGTCGTCTGATGTGACAACAAACGACTCGGTCGGCGCTTCCGTTGTGACCCGTCAACCAGCTGTAAGAATTGTAAGAGACAATCAATAGCTTTGCCAGAATGATGCGTTCAATGTCTCTTACACCTTGGTGTTTTCCGTGGGGAGAGCAAAAAGCAGCACGGGAAAAAAAAATGGCTGAGCGTGCCCGTTAACCTGGAGAATTAACTCCGGCCAAGTATTCTACGGTTGCACGATGTATCAGAACTTTTTTTTCTCTCTCCCCCCGCCATTAAATATTCAAGGCGTTTCATATATAAAATGAACCCAATTAGAGTTAAAATGGGAGAAGTGTAATGAGTCTCAAGTCAGAATGCTGGTCTTCAGAACTGTTTTCGCTAATGAGCCCTTGTTGGTTTTGTCTTTTTTTGCACACTTTACTTTCAGTGGTGTGGCACTGTCATTTCTGCCGCTTTTGAATTTTTAATCCAAGTGGAATGGGAGGATGGCGACTGAGTTAATAACCGCGGCACCGGGGTGTTTTTGTAGCAGCAGCCGACGGATGGCTGGGAGAAGTCGCCCAAATGAGGCTCGTGGTCCGCCCCCTTTGATGTCTGCATCGGGAAAAACGTTCCAAATAGGAGCAACTGGTTAACAAAAGAAAAAGAAGAAAAAAAAGTATTAGTTTCGTAGTGGTAACAAACGGAGATGACCACGCTGAGGGGGAGGGAGGTCCTGAAAGATGGCCTCATTAGGGGGCAGGCTAGCAGAAGAGCACGGCACGGCACCGACGCGAGGATGAGACGAAAGGGCAAGCGAAGGCAGCGCTGAGGATCCCGCCGCTCATGCGACGTCAAATATAAATCCTCACATGAGCAGTGACATATTTCACTTACAAGGAAAGGAACGCAGCGCACATTTGAGTTTGTTTCTTCTTCTCTCCCGCCGCCCCGATTCGGTCCTTGGTCTCAAAATTGACAGAAGCTGGGGGGCCGTTTCTGACACCGCTTAGCCATCGCAGGCTCCATTTTCTATATATTTTTGCAGCGCCGCCGTCGCAGGTCCCCGGTGCACCTGTAGGAGCGGAGGAAGGCGGCCGTCTGAAGGAGCAGGTCTGATTAAAATGCGGGCTCTATGGGGAAAGACGAGCGAGCTTCATGTTTTATATAGATGGCCCAGAAAGAGCGAAACGGAAACTTTACTGGAGGATTGTTCTTTTTCCTTGTTCTTGAAAAGAGAACATTTGTGTCATATAATACGCTGTTAATTTTCAGTTTAGGAGGGGGGGGGGGAGGGTTGGGGGTAATAATGGCAGGCAGCATCAAATATTTTGGACTCAGCTAAAGAAGTTCCTCATTACAAGTTTCTGGCGTTTCTTTCTGGAGGCTTCGTGCCTCCCATCAGGCTCCTCTTCCACAGGCCCAGAAGGCTTCCTTCCTACCTGCACAGCATTTTGGCAACCTGCTTTATTATACCACATACAACAGCATCATTTCCCAGGCAAGCTGTGTGTGTGTGTGTGTGTGTGTGCATAGAAAACCCTTATCTACATATTGACTCGCTTTAAATCCACACCCTTGTCTGCCATAATACTTACACATCGTGTAAAAGGAAAGCGCTCAATGCGCTTCCTGCACCTGAGGCGGGGGGCGGCCGCAGGTCTCGCCCGGCGGCGCCCTGCAAACACACCCCCGGCGCCGCCTGGTATCCGAACGGCTTCGGCACACAGCCACAGACGCTGCCTTCCGCGGTGTAACGGCGGCGTTCTGTTATCAGCTACGACGGAACAGAGAGAGCGCGTCTTGCGAGGTAGTGCGGGCCACAAAGCAGTTGGGATTTGTCCGACAGGTAATAAAGACAGCAGGGGGGGGGCTGTTTTATAGTTGTCAACGAGTCAGGCCACACACACACACACACACACACACACACAACAAAGCCGAAGTTCGTCGTCTGGCCCAGAGGTACGTTTACATGGTGTGGCTCTCTGTCAAAATGGCTCCAAAAAGGGCCGCATCGATCACTCCGAGCCGCCACGTGAGACGTAAATGGGAACGCTGAGGCCGTATCCAGCGACTCACAACTCCCCCAAAGTTCTATCTGTAGAGGAGCGTTCATTAGTCCCCAAAAAATACATAATTTATGCAATCTGAAAAATAAATGTGATCATGAATCAAAGTGGGAATGAGAGACACAGAAACATCGAGGTTCTCAAGGCGATGCGAGTTCTTTTGTTTCGGGGTGGTAGTGGGGAAGGGGGGTGTGGGGTAATGAACGGAGATCAAGCGCTACGGGCGGCGATCCTCGCAACGCACGGTGGCGACTGCGGCATCCGTGGAGGCCGGACGAGAGCACTCATTGCAATTATTTTGTCTCTCTGGCGTGCGTTAGACACATCAAATATAACCTATTGTTTACTGTACACATCGTGGATATATGCGCGCGCATATATCCACGATGTGTACAGACAGACACACAAACACACACATACATACAGCACCCAAGCCAATAGCCTTCATCCTCTCTCCGTTCAGGACGGATAACATTCAAACATCTCAATCCTGCCGAGAATATTTGTCAAAAAAAGCCAGAAATTCACAGTTAATTGGCCTCCCTAATTAGCACAGGATGTCTAATTCCCATCGCAGTCACTGTGCTAAATGGTGAAAGCTTTAGCAGGCGGATGCAGATCCCTCTTTTTCTTCCGGTCCGGAGTTCGGAGAGAGTAACCCCCCCCACCCCCCCCCCCATGAGGCGAGCTACACCGTACATTACGCACCCAATGATCGATCCTAAATCTTAATTAGGGGGTCGACAAACAAGCGAGGGGGCTTAATGAACTGGGTGCCCTGTCAAACAGCTGGCCGATTGTATTTATTGAGATATATGTTAAATTTAATGATTCGGGCAATTAACCGCGGATTATACCGGCTGTATTCTCCGAGGGACACAAAGGGGGCCGTGGGAGGCGAGCACCAGTGCCACGCGGACCTAATGGAAAGCAGCTGACGGGTATTTGTCGGGCCCAGAGTGCTGAGGCAGGCAGCAGTCGGCTCGAAAGACCTTGTGCTCGGGAATTAAGACGTCACACGAATGTCGGTCCCGTGTGTGCTTCAATGCCGGTCATTTACAGCAGCTCCTAGTCTGGTGCTTTCAGGCCCCCTCAGCTCAGCAGTGGACCTCATCCCATTTAATGATCCGAGATGGCCCTCAAAAAAACACCATACAAAAAAATAACAGAAGATATCTAAAAGTGGGCACAGTCTATATTATCAGCGCTTTTCGTTTTTCACGACATCCATTTCTAACTTTTTTTTCTAAATTGGTCAAATGGAAAAACAGCTAAAAAGCGAGAGGGGGAGAAGAAGAAAAATAAATTAAGCCGAGCTGAAAAGTGCGACTTGGATTTAATATTTTATAATTGCCAAGGGACATTCTAAGATCAATGAAATTTTGCCCGGGACCCACATCAGAAAGAGATGTACTTCAGTCTTTTTAGGGAACATTGGTCTATTTAATTCCAGTGTCTGATGCATGTGAAATATGCCTTCCATGGCCTCCTTCTTCTTCCCCCGGCACTGCTGCGGGCAGACATTACCACTTTTAATGGGCCGCCATGAGAAGAGGCAAGCCAGCCAATAACCCATCCTCACTAATGGATCGCCTTGTTTGCTCTCCTTCAGCATTTTACGAAGCTAAATTGAGATTGTCTCTGTTTTTTAAAAGACAAAATAGAGGACAATGTATCGCAACAATATTTTAGCACGAAACAATCACATAAATTAATGTACATGGACCGTCTCTGTCGAACTGAGTAGCTTGTGGTGGATCCGGGCTATGCGTGAAACTGGGAGCCAGAACACTGCCTCTCCCAGTGGGAGCCTCAGGGGGGAAAAGGAGCTTCTGGGTGTTGTGGAGATAATAAAAAAATGAAACAAAGGGTGCAGTTAACAGCGGCTGTTTTCAGGGGTTGGAATGATCAACTCACTGAACAATATATTCACTTGTTTGCCCTCAATGGTCCAACCATTCCTTATGATTTATCAAATCAAATGTACATTTGAAATCAAAATGATTGCCAAACAACGAGGTTGCCCTCTGTCGCGGTGTGGACTGGTTCAACGTGTCCTCAAATGATATCAGACTAAAAGATACAAATAGAGAAGGTTTCTTGTGTGTTTTCTGACGTAAGCGAAAACCACTTTCTTGTTGCATGCATGCAGTCTTTTCCCCAACAAACTACTTCACAGACTTCAGTTCGATTCAGGTCACAATACCCGGATGTCAGAGGATGTCGCATGTGTACAGATTGTAAAGCCCTCTGAGGCATATTTGTGATTTTGGGCTTTACAAAATAAACTTGAGTTGAAAACTATAGTTATGTTTTCGGAATAGATCGTGAAATACTCAGGCAACAAAACAAAACGACTTGGTTAGGTTGAAAGATCGTCGTCTGGGTTACAATAACTGCGAAAGTTATGCGACAAAAACATCATCGGTGAAGTCTCCGTGTCATATGGGGAGCGAACAGCGGCCGAAAGATGGCCGTTTGTGGGATAAGACCAAGTCTTGGTGGTTAAATACCTTTTTTGTAAATCATGTATCATTGAAGCATTCCCTACATTAGTCAGATGGGTGACCTTTGCACTGCGGTAAAACAACAGCACATTGCATCACTTAAACATATCATGTTCACCCCTCCACCGTTGCGGAGTTTGTAATACCAAGGGTTCACGACCCACGACATCCCTGCATACGTTATTCAAGACATCAAGGTTATGCGTCGAAGAGAATCAGCCACTGAACAAACAGCGCGTAAAACTGCTCGAGGAGAGCTATGATGCAGTAAATATCAGGATGGAGGTCCGTTATTAAGTCGTGGGTTTCAGGTAGAAAGCTGCTGCGCACAGGATGCCAAAGGAAAAGTCCTGAATCAGATTCTGGAAACTCAGACTACCCTCTATGTTGGCATTTCTTCCGTCTAGATGTAGTATACTCCGTACATATTACCACCTCCCCTCCGCCCTCTTTGGCATTCATTTGCCCCCTCCCTCCACGCCCCCCCCCCCCCCCACTGCCAGCACCTATGAAAGATCCTTTCCAGCTCTTTCTCCTTTCTCTCCTCAGGCTGAAGCCTTGACAGCTGACAATGAAGCTGACATAAAACTTAGTCAAAGGGGAAACAAACATAAACACACAGGGACAAGAACCACGCTGCTGCAATGCCACGGTGGCGTCACAGGGGGCCCCTGTGTAAAAATACAAAATAAGTAGAAATAAAACAAAATGACAGAAAGACGCAGGAGTTTCTTAAGTGAGCCATGGCGGAAATAACTTTTTCCCGGGGCTTCCGCCGCGCAACGTTCAGAGGATTCCGTGTTGACAATTTCATTTGCAGCGCCCGCGCTCGGTAACTCTCCAGTCGGCTTCGTCGCGTGTCACAAGTCGTTAAGACGCCGACGGGTGCAGGCCCAGAGTTCCCATCTCCTCCAGGGGAGCGAGCGGGGCGCAGGACGGCGAAGCAGGCGGCTGAGGCCCTCTTTTATTTTTGCGGATCCCCGTGAGCGGCGAAGGCGTAGGACGAGGAGAGTGGGTTTGTGTGGCGCAGCGCGTGGTCCCGGGATGTTAGGCCGTCCCCCATGTCCCCGGCCAGCAGGCGAGCTAGAGAGCCAGCCATGATCGGCTCGCCTCCATAGCAGCGAGGCGGAGTGGAGGGGTGGCGGTGGTGGGGGGGGAGAGGCAGTACATTTCATTCTTCAGAAATTTAATTATATCAAGATTAACAAGGGAGGTAATTAATTTCTTTAAGATGGGTATCTCTTAAGTGCCTGGGGCTCAACTTTGTTGTCAAAACTGTATATTTAACCAGTATTTCAGGGCAAAGTTTTCAAGGCAGAAATGAGGGGGGTACGGATATACATATATATAAATATATATACTCAGGTACGTGCACAGACATTTTGGGGGGCAGGTGCTCAAACCAAAAAAAAGGGCACCCAATGCCAAAAAAAAATTCTGACAGAGTTGAAGCATAAGCAGCATTACACTGATGACGCTGTCCTCAACCTGCGTCTCCTCTGGCAGCATCAGACCACTAGCTTACATGTTCTTTATGAATAAAGATGAATTATTATATAGCAACAACAGTACAAGTGTTCTGATTGGCTAATGGGTCGTCATGCCAGCCACGTATTGCCCTCCTCGCTGGTCTGATACGGATCCGTATTGCCCTCTGACGTCATTTTCAAAATGAGCGATATTGATAGACATCAACAGCCAAGAGCAGTGGTCCTCAAACTAAGGCCCGCGGGCCGGATACGGCCCGCCTCCACATTTGGCCCGGACCTCTGAACAAGAGAGGCCGTATGATTTTTTTTCAGTCTGGCCACGCAAATCCTAGACTAGCCCATTAAATAGAACGGAATAAGAACTATCTCTCTCTCTCTTCTCTCTCTCCCTCTCTCTCTTCTCTCTCTCCCTCTCTCTCTCTTCTCTCCCTCTCTCTCTCTTCTCTCTCTTCTCTCTCTCGCCTCTCTCTCCCTCTCTCTATTCTCTAAACATAACTAACGTCAGTAAACAGCTGGACGAGGCTTTGAAATCACGGAGTTTTTGTTTGTTTATTTTTTTAGGAAACGTCGGACCAGTTGTGACGTCATGTTTTCAGCAGCGCTAATGTTGTGGTTGATTTATCACAAAACAACGTCAGGGAACAAACACCGTCAGGACCTGTTTGCAGGGCTCTCAAGTGTCACGCATTGAGCGTGAGACTCACGCATTTCGGTCTTTAGTCACGCACTCCCGCCACACATCGTATTTCTTACGCTGAAAAAAACTCTCGGCTATTTAATGTTTTAATGTGCCGCAGTGCGCAAACATGAGCTGGCCGCACTGCCCTCACCATGGAGGAATCAAGCGCTCCCCTGGAGTTCTGCTGTGAGGTGCCGCTTATCAGCCCATCCAAAAAAAAGAAATGGGCCAATCAGAAAAAAACGTATCTGTTGTATCTGGGTAAGATTTAACCCAGCAACCAATGAAAATAAAGCATCCTGGAATTGCGAGCGTCGCGGAGCATGTCGGGGCGAAATTCTCACAAGAACTCAAATAAATGCCCCGTCGGATATTAAAACACATTTTGGGGGAGTTTATGACAGAGAGAGAAACTTTTATTCTTAAATACTGATGAATGAAAAAAGTGGGCTCCAGCAAAAAGAGCACTTTTCTCATCCAGGGCAAAGGGGCTGGTGCTTGAGCACCACTAGGGCTCTATCTGTGCACGTGCCTGAACACATATATATATATATATATATATATATAATATGGATAATATGTCGGAGGTTCTTATACTGAGATTACAGTGTTAACACCAATGTGTGCATTGGCGTGCATATATATATGAGGTACATTTAGGCCTTTTGTATTTATAGTCAAGATGGATTTTCTTTCCTCCAGCTCAGTCGGACGCATCACAGATGCTCAGCAGCTCTGCGATAGGTGAACCCTCTGTTTCCTTCTTTGATCTGTTGGTACGTGTGGGAGTCGTCTCTGTCGCGGAGAGTTTCATTACTGTCTTATTTATTTAAGTGTGACTAACTAGAACATCTAACCTAAATGAGTGGTGGAACGTGGACAGCCTGTGTGTGTGTGTGTGTGTGTGTGTGTGTTACTGATCTTGGAGGCTGTGTAAGCCCCTTTCCATGAATGAATACATTAAAGGCCCGTGATGCAGAGTCAAGTTGACAGTCACCGTATATTCCACATCGAATAGACAATCGTGGCTGCCGCGTTATCCGCTCTGCTCTCGCTTTCTGTACATATTTCTGTTCCTGTGCAGAGAGCCAGATACCAATGTGTCAGAGAGTAAATTATTCTTTTTACGTCTTCTTTTAAAAAAATTTTTTTTTAATGCTTTTACGAGAAACATGCTAAGGGACATCAGTCCACACGCACATGAACGGACTGGTTAGGAGAACAGAGGCAGTGGAACACACAGGCTACTGGGAGATTATTACCTTCGCATTGAAAATGCCGGAAGGTTATGTTTTGATCGCCGTGTATTTATTTATTTATTTGTATGCGTGTTATTCGCAAAACTCAAAAAGTATTGAACCGAATCGCATAAAATTTGGTGGAATGATTGTTTATTATCCGGGGACCAGTTGATTAGATTTTGGGATCGATCGGGTCAAAGGTCAAGGTCAAAGGTCATGAACAGGTCAAATCTTCTTGAATCACATGGAATTTGGTGGGATGATTGGTTATTATCCGGGGACCATTTGATTAGATTTTGGGATCAATTGGGTCAAAGGTCAAGGTCATGGAAAGGTCAAAATCTATTTTTTTACCATAGCACGATAAATTTTTGTCCAATTGACATGCAACTAATGCCAAAATGTTCATAATTCAATGCCCAATCTTGTGATATGCGAAGGTATGCGCTCTACCGAGTGCCCGTTCTAGTTTTCAATGCAAACATGCTGACTTATATTACATGTCAATGTGGAAGTATGCGTCGCGTGTATGTTAAAACATCTAAACAAAAACATAAACAGCTGCCAAGTCTGTTTATTATACAAACGTGTTTGTTTTCTTTGTTTTCTTTAGATTGCTACGTGGCTCTGTGGATGACAGTCGGTTGCTCTGTCTATAAATTTGGTCCAGACTGAAATATTTCAAAAACTATTGGAGGGACATGTGCACAGACATTCATGTCCCCCCTCAGGATGAATTGGAATAATTGCCCGAGAACAGCCTCACGGGCTGCTGGTGGTGTTTACACTGGAACTTACTCCTCATGGAGACAGCTATGAGGAAGTTGATGGTGTATAAAGTTTGACCTTTAATTTACTTCTTTGTTGAACTCATTAAATTAAGATAATATATCATATTAATGTATTATAATTGTAATATTCAGTTGAAAGCGCATACTTTAAGTATTTCAGGTCATATGTATTCATGACACTTAAGTTTCATAGCTTGTGCATTTAAACGTTGAACTAAATGGTATGGATACATGTATAACTAAAGAGCGAATGTATTCATCTTTTCATGCTAATGTTAGAGCTGCATTTTAAATGCTTTAACCTAGAGGTCACTGGTGGGTACCACGATAGTCTGCACTGTGCAGCGAAAGGGAAAGTTGGCAAAGTGCACCGCGCTGGAGCTCTAAGAACACGTGGCATCGGGCCAACGAGCCCCTGTAACCATCCTGAAGACTCAACTCTGTCTGCTTTGGGTCCTCGCTGGAAACTCAGAATCGCCTAGAGACGTAAAGTCAGACTAATATTTTATATTATAAAACCAATAGCAGCCTCTGTATGCCCTCTTTAATCATGTGTATGTGGCATGTAGAGAAGGGGAAGCCACACAGGAATGCTTATGCATCATGCTAAAGTCAGTGCATTCAAATTCCCTTCCCACCCTCCATCACTTCAGTGGTTGAATAAGTCAATTAAATCAACCGCTAATACGGGGTTAACGTCCATGCACCCAGTGGATTTGAGAGAAGCCTCCATATTGTTGTGGAGCTCAACAAGAAAACAAACAACAGTTAAAACAAAACAAATAAAAGTAAAGTTGGCTCTCTGGTCCACTGAAAACCCCGGTGTGTGTTTGGTTTGAACATGGAGAGAAGCAAAAGGAAAGTAGGAAGAAGGCATGTTGTGGTAGTAAAAACAGCAGAGCTGTTTACAGCACCAACAGGCAGCAGGCATGCCTTCTCACACTAAACACGATCTCCAGCAGAGTCAAAGGAGGAGGAGGAGCAAGTGGTTCTCCTCCCCGATGTCCCTTCTGCTAGCATTGACTTGGCCACTCTCTCTCTTAACCAAACAGCATGGTTGGTCTTCTGAGCCCCCCCCCCCCCTCCACCCCCTCCACCCGCTCCGGAACCCTCGCGATCTGTGCGTTTCCTGTTTGTCTGGTTGAAGACCTGGCCGTTTCACTCCCGGGCGGTACACTGGGAGGGAGGGAGAGAGAGCACGAGAGAGAGAGAGAGAGAGAGGCGAGGCGCTAGAGACAGAGAGAGAGAGATAGAGAAAAGGACAGAGGGGAGGTTGGCGGGAAGAAGGCAAAGGGAGAGACACCCGAGCACTCCCGAGTTGGGATTGATTTACTTCATTAACCGAGATTACAAGTTTAACTTACAAACCAGAGGTCAAAATTTCTCATTAACAAGGAGACCGTGGAGAACCTCGGGGCCTGGAGACCACTCTTATTACTGACTACACATTTCAATCTGTCTTTGATGTTCCATGTCTGCCTTTCTACCCCCCCCCCCCTCTCTCTCTCTCTCTCCCCCCACCTCACTTCTTTTCCCCCTCCTATTTTTTGGCAGCGAGGTTGATTTTAATTGTAGCTATAGAACAGAGCATAGTTTGCCTGTAAGCCAGCCTCCACATCTGTAGTGAGTGCAGCTTTAGTGATATTGGGTGCAGTCCATAGCTCGGGGCTAATTTTAATGGTCCCCCCCCTCCCCACCACCCTCGCTCCTTCATTGGAGACTCAGATTGTTTTCCACGTGATTCCTGTTAATTTAGCTGGAGGAAAGGGCATCAGTTTTCCTTGTGCTCCCCCACCCCCCCCCCCACTTCCCTCTCCCCATGCCTCCTCACTCCTTCTTTCTGATCTACAGCCTCAAAGAAAGAAGGTGAAATGAATTCAAATTGAAGAAGAAGAAAGAAAGAGACCACGCTTGCTATTAAAAAAACGCTTGCCTACCTTTGTCCTTTGCGTTGCGCCTGCTGGTCGACGGACAGGAAGGGGTAAGGCTGTATAAACTGGGGCAAATTTTGCAGCTATTGTTGCCTCTGCATCAAACAAACAAAGCTCTGGCTTTGATTTGATGGCTAAAAGTGCCTGGATGATAACTCTGAGCTCGTAAATGTGTCACGGATGTTTTCGTAGCTCTGAGCGCGCGTGGCACGTTCTACGCACCTTTAACACGAACTGTGGGCTGTATCGCAGGAGTCGGTCTCCATCCGTCCTAATGAACAGAAGCCCCGCTTAGTCGAGGTGCACCAAGGGGAAGAGAGGAGATCATAACACGGCCAAAGAATCGATGAGGGGGGCAATGAAGCAGCAAATCATGTTAAATGTGTGAAAGGACAGAGTACAGAGGGTGTGATGGAATAATCATCATCTCTATCTCCAAAGCAATGGCCTGAAATCCATGATCATCTCTTCTCTGTGCAATATACAAATACTGATGTGGCCACAGGGGAGCAGAGCGATGAACAGGGTCCGTATTTGGAGAATCTGCAGCACTGAATAGCTCCAAAATATATACAAAGCTGCAACATACATCCAAGGAATGAGCAGAAAGTAGCTTTAGCAGCGACATTGTGAGCGGTAGCAAAACACTTTGTTAGGTTTTGGAAAAGATTGTGAAATAATTTTATAGGTTTAAGAAAAATCTGAAAATACATCATACGGTTTAGGAAAAGATCGTGAATACTTCGTGAGATTTAGGAAAAGATCGTGAATTACTTTGTTCGATTTAGGAAAAGATCGTGAAATACTTTGTTAGATTTAGGAAAAGATCGTGAAATACTTTTTGAGGTTTCGGCAACAAAACTACTTAGGTTGAGGAAACATCGTCCTTTGGGTTAAAACAACACAACATTGACTTCTCGAGAAGGAACAGTAGTCTCCTGGCTGAAAGGTCATCGGATGTTGGAACCATCAAACTCCCCTCCCATCTCAATGTTCCGTCTCAAAACTTCCTTACTCATCATTACATGCATTATATAAACAATTCTTTAAAGGCATACCTATGAATTACAAAGCATTATTATTCGTAGGTACAGCTACAAATGCTGGATGAGACCAGTCTGTCTTTTTTTACACATCTCAATGGTGTTCATTGGCGTCCGCATCTTCAAGCTGATGTTTTAAGGGCGTCACGTTGCCATTCTCCTTCATCTGCCCTCTCTCAGTGCACTTCACCCCTCCAACTTCTTCACGGTGCTTCACCCTTTGACTCTTGTGCTGAACTTCAAAAAGCCTGTGTGTGCTGATTGGAAGGGTTCGGGCTGTGGGACTATGGAGCGCTTTGGGGGGCTTTCCGTGTGTGCGGGGGCCCCTGCCTGTGCAGTGACCCACCGCTGGGGCCACAGCAGGTCCTCTTCCAGCCGGCAGCCTCAGCCATTGGCTGCTTGGAACTAATCCACCCTGCGGAGCCCTCTAAGGCCCCCTTTGTTCCCTCCTGCAGACGAGATCAGGCTGGAGACAGACACGCTCGGTCTTGACTGGCTATCGGTTTCACAGCCCATGGCGATCCACATCCCGGCTCAGGCCCAAGCGCCGGCCAAGCCACTGTCAAATTAAAGGTGGGAGAACGGAGGGGGGCTGGGGGTCGGGTTGCGGCGAAACGGAGCAAAATTGTGTCACCTGAATTCCGTCACAGTCCGAATCACGGCGGAAAGGTGGTCTGGTGAGGAAGAGGACCAGCGGGGGGGGGGAATAGAGAGGAGGATTTCAACTGGAGCTCTGCCTCTCTGTGAACAGAGAGGGATCTCAACAAGGCCATTATCTGGCTCCTAATTTGAGCTATGGCACAGCACTGAAGGGCTGCCTTTGTCTGGGATTAATGCGGAAAGCTCAGGATGCGATGTCAGAGGGAAATAATCAGCATGGGCCCTTCATAACGTTGGCTGCTTGTGCTCCTGGCCAGGGCCCCCCGGCTCATTTCTGTGGAGATGAAATCTATGACAAGCCCCTCAGTGAAGCTAAGAGCAGGCAACAGTCCAGTAACACCCACAGGCCTCCAGGCATCCTGTGACCCCCTTAGAAAAGTCACATTCACTTTGCTCTGGAGAAGGGAAAGAGAACGCCGCGGGCGCTTCCAGCCCATGTGAAATGAAGAAATGTGAGGAGGTGAAAACGAAGTGAAAATAAGTTAAGATTCCTCCTCCGCCCCCTCTGCGATCACTCCGGAGGAGGGCCACGCCGTGTCTTCACTTCGTTATGCCCCTCTAATTAAACACGAACAGGACATTTAAAGAAATGAAAAAAAGAGGGATAGGATGGGAAAAAAAGACAACAACTCTAGCATAATGTATATTCATGTTTATGTTGTATAACTGCATTTGGGAGAGCAGTTTGAGAAAGCAGCCTTTCTTTTTTTGGTGATCTTTTTTTGTTTTTAAAAAGCAGCAGAAGGTCACGGGCAAATACCCAACAGGGTAAAACATTCTGCTTGAGGTTGGCACACCGCTCAAGGACCAGAAGTAATGCTTTTATTTTGTAACTTGTGCTTTTTCACCGTGTGCATTGCTATGCTCCTCTGCAGCATATTGCTGCTAAGCGAAGGATGCGAAGATGCAACACGATAAGCGAGTGATTGAAATGACCAATTGACATTCAAATTTCCGGCTTATTTGAGATTCATCATATTTACAGATGAATATGTGAAATATAAATGTTTTCTTTTGGCCCTGCCCTGCCTCAGGGGAAATGTGACTGTGCATGACTTCATGTATGGCCCTGTTCTGGAGAAATACGATACTCAAGTCGCTGCTTTTCCTCAAACAACAGACGGCTCTTTACAATGCCGCAGTTCATCGTGATTAAGAACAGACCAGGCAAGTCACATGGGAGTTTGTCACCAGGCTCCACGCGCAGATGATTCCTGTTGTCTTTGTCACGTACACCAAATTTTAATAGTTCTTAGACAGAATCCTAAACTTGACTAATGCTTAACAGGTACAGCATAGTTGTTGTATGTTGTAGATGAATACACATGGGAACACTGGTTCAGAGGCCAACACAACCCAACCCACCAGTGCACTACACACTCCCTCATCAAACAATCTCCGTTGTGGATACACACAATCAGCTCGACCCTGTGGGGAATAAGAACGACAAAAATGGAACTGAATTCTCACTTGGAGATCAGAGATCTGTGTAGGGCTGCAACTGACGATTATTTTGATAATCGATTAATCGGTTGATTATTTTATCGATTAATCGGATAAAAAAACAAAAAAACTTAAATGTTCAATCCTTTATTCAAAACAGGGTTCGTACGGTCATGGAAAACCTGGAAAAGTCATGGAATTTTTAAATGGCTATTAGCAGGCCTAGAAAAGTAATTGAAAAAAATTAAATCCCAAAATATTTGGAAAAGTAATGCAAATTTGTTTTATTCAAATGTTAATTTACACGGTATATATACGGTATGCTTTGGAATTCTCATTGTTAGTTTAAATACTACATCTTCTCACTTTGTCACATATAGGCAGAGTTTTCACAAAATGTTTAATCATGGAAATTTGGTTTAAAGTCATGGAAAGGTCCTGGAGACCCACTGGTCAGCATATGGATGAACCTGTTCACTGGTCACCATGGTGATGAACCTGTTCACTGGTCACCATGGTGATGAACCCGTCACAAACAGACTGACAGCTTTCCTCTCCTGAGCAGTGGTCCCCATGTGGACCGGCCCCCGGAACAATATCAGAGACGCGTTCCGATTTATTATTTTGTTCACCTGGCCCGCTGCCGTTGAGATTACAGTGAGACGCGGAAAAAATGTGAAGTGGTGCTCTTCGCAATAAAACATCTTTGATGGGACGTGTCGCGTCTCGGCCAATCAGCGTTCAGATGTCGACAGCGTTTGGGAAGTTGGGTTAGCTTGAATGTTAGTCCGCTACATCTGCTGCTGTCACGCTGCACGGTGTAGCGATACTAATAAAGTACCCGTACGTTAAAAACGATGTGATTTAGCATATTTCTACTATCGATACTTCATTAAAAGAGAGATCAGAGCGCACGCGCTGCTCCGCTCCGTTAAATGTTGTCTGCACGCGCAGCGCAGCGGTCACAGCGAGTGGCGTCGTGGCTTATCTCCGTGGGAAAATATTTTCCACTATCCGCCACGGAATAAATAACCACGTTTTCTACGTTATACTCTTGTGGAAATGCCACACACGTCGTGACATGTAGCGCCCTGGTGTCTGGGTTCATAACGTCACCCGGAGGCGCACTCAGCTCCGTGAATGTCTCCGACTACGTGAATGACTTCCGCATCCAGCGCCACGTGAGCAGCAGCAGCCAATTAGATTCATCAACAGAGGAGCAGCTCAGCGCTGATTGGCTCTCACAACGCAGCGTTCAGTCTCTCCTCTCCCTCAGCTCTGTTCTTGTTTCCCCTGCGCCGCTCTGCGCTCAACTCAACTTTGATTATACTCCGTGACTTATTGAGCGCCGTAATAATCGCGCGACACAACGAATCGATAATGAAATTCGTTGACAACTATTTTAATAATCGATTTTTATCGATTTTATCGATTCATTGTTGCAGCCCTAGATCTGTGGCCACCCGGCAAAGAAACATAAACCTGAATGCACACATTTGAAATGAAATGCAGGCGAGGGTAGTAACCCCCATCAAACACGGTGGCTCCCGGTGCACAGCTCATGTACTTTTCCCCACTATATTCTCTATTATTTGGCTACACTGGTATCTAGTAGGTCTTATTCTACATCTTATTTGGGTGCTTAAAGCTAGGCTTGGTAATCTGGAGAGAGAAACTAGCAAGAGTATCCTTGATTAAAATGTATTATCCGACCAAAAAACCGAGCCTGGTGTCCTTAGTTCTTTTCCAATAAAGGTAGCGAGTACGAAATCCAAAAGTGTCCTTATCTGGCGAGAAAGTCGCCAAATCGTCAACGCTGACAGCCCGTGAGGCCTCCCTCTGAAGCCACTCCCCAAATATTATCAAAACGAACGTAAACAAAGAACATGGCTGTTGTTTGTACTCCCATCTGACAAGCTAGCAGCTTGCGGTGGATTCTGATGAGCAATGAGTGCACGGGGCAGAACATGTGCGGGCAGCCAATCATTACATTCATGCCGAATTCAATGTTTGGACGGTCTTAATACCGCGACAGCCACAGATACTGTTTTTTCTGGAGGTTTTTGTCAGAAGATTTGATTAATTGGTTGCTGACAGGATATGATGATAACTTCTACCATTACCAATCCTGCCTTTTAATTGCATGTTGCTCTTTTCTCTCTGTTATATCCATTGTTCTAAAGCAGGTGGCCACCTCCAGGTCTCAAGAGTGTGACCAATGTGGAGGTGCCTTAAGTTGTAGTCTTTATAATGACCATCAGGGGCCGTCTCCTCTGTTTGCAAAAATAAGTCAATGAGAAAAAGACTCTGATTCTGACTTGATTTAGTACCTCAGTTAACATAGTAAACATAGGTTTATGATGTTTATTAGTAAATTATGGTCCCATTTAGAGACAATGCTTTGGGGTGTTGTTACCGTGTGAATGAAATGTCTCTAACACAGCCTTGTCCCGAGTTCTCTGTTGTCTTCTTATTTTCCCTCTTTACACAGTGTTTTTAGTTTGTAAAAGTTACTTAAATATTTTAGTCGCTAAAAATGTCTCATTCAGTTTGCTTTAGCTTCACCCTCTTTTGCCCCTTCTCGTTGTAAGAAGTCAAGATGGCGACTGCCAAAAACAAAGATGGCAACGCCCAAAATGGAAAACTTGAGGCAACAGTATTGCGTCTCCCCGCTCTTCTGATTTGAACTACTGGTCTGACACTGACTCAATGAATCAACAAATAACTAGTTATTTATTAAGTTACTATTATTTTTGCAGTACAGGAAAAAATATATCATTTAGGTGTTTCCGGTCATACATTTTTATCCTAAATCATAAGTACATCTTAAACGTTTGAGCGTCAGATATGTTTTTGAAATGACAAATGAATAACCGGCCAAAGAGAGGAATGCTTGATATGTTAGCGTCATACCCTCTTGAGAAGCTTTATTTGGATTTCTATATCTTCTTATGTATTCTGACATCTTCATAAAAATTATATAACTTGAAAGAAATAGGCACTTATTTCCACATTTGGTGTAATATCGGTCCTCAGTAGGTCGTTCATGGGTTCACGTCAATGTGTCAATGTCTTCATGAATCAATCACGAAAATAATGATGCCGATAATAATGATAATTATGATTATTAGCTTTGCAAACCTTTCAATCTCTTCTCAGACAAAGCACAGCACAATGTCATCCAGCCAAAACATTTTTTTCCAGCAAATGTAAAGAAGAAAGCTTATTTTGTGATGAAAAAATGGTCCATCGGCTTATCCACAAGCGCCATTTTGTTGTCTACGTCTTACAACTTTCTGTTGACCACTGAACTTTCAGGTTATGCCAGGTTGGTTTTGATCTCTCTTTCTGTGTTCTATCATCAACATATTTAAACCAGTAGCACATGTACAACTATATACACAATAACTCAGACCATTGCAATTATTCAAATAGCCCTTTTAGTTGAGGAGATAATCTAGATTTATTATAGGTATGCAAGATGTTCAATTGTGGCTTCACCTCTGAAACGTGGATTTTACTGCACAATAAAAACTTGAACGGGTAAACAAGAATAATTTTAGGCTGATCAATTGAATTTTCTGTGTAAATTTTAATTAATTTGAAAAGGCATTAATATAGAAGCCTATTGGTAGAATAGAAGTCCCACAGAGTCGACTGTGAATTGATCACATCTTACACTAAAAGTGAAAGAGTCAAAAAGAAAATGACTCTACTTCTCTCTTGATTTATTCCCTCAGTAAACATCATAAACATGAGTTTATGGTCTCAATCTCATTTCAAGTCTTCTTTAATACAGCATGATGTTAATTTAGTAAATGATGCTCCATTTAGAGTCAAATAGACCATTAAGCCGAGTATGCTTTTGGGCGGGGCCACCTTGTGATCGCTGACACGACATTGTTCCTGACAGCTGTCCATGTTTTTGTCTTTGAACTTCAACCTCTTTCACCGTGTGTTTTCAGCTCATTGTAACATTTTTGGTCGTCTACAAATGTCTTAGCTCCACCTTCTCGTGTGACTACTGGTTGCAAAAAAACCAAGATGGCGACGGGCAAAATACCAAACTCAAGGCTTCAAAATCGCAGGACCAAGCTCACAGTGAGTATGTCCACTTCTTATCAACAGTGTCTGTACAATATAAAACCCATCGGTCTGGGTGTTAAAATGGGCCCGACAACAGGCCAACTTTAATGAGGGACCGGTGTAACGAATTGTCCTGCTGAACACTGATATAGTATAAGAAGTCATTGCAATAGCTATTGGGCAGATAAATTAAGCAGGCAGAAAACTAGAGTGGGTAAAACAAGAGTTCCACATTAAGCAAGCTGAATTATCAGGGAGCCTTGGGGAAGATCTAAACAAGAAGCAGACTGCTTGTATATTGTGCAGCCAGCAAATCGGACTGTGGTTTCACCAACTACAATACCAAAGCCTATTGCAGATTATTGATTAATTGTCGGTCACTGCACTTATGTAAATAACGTCAGGGACTCTGTCAGGCTACCAGAAGCCTTGACCTACAGACGGAAGTCTGGAGCATTCTGTGTAAAGTGACTGAACTTCAACCCTGTAAGACCCAAGCATAGAAATAATATCTCAAATTTTTTTTTTTTAAGTCAGATGATGTTGTAAGAATCTTCTGATGCAGATAATGAAGGATTAATTTAAAAAAAATGTTTTTGTAAGTTTTTAGGGAAACGTTGTAATATTGCAACGTTGGGCCTAGTTGGTAGCAGAATTTCAGCATTTGCTCTCCTTGCTGGTGGCATTCTGAAATTGAAACAATAGTTAGAGAATGTTCAAATATAACTAATTCCAATGCAAATTAATCCTATTCAGGCAATACACTCCACTGATGGCACACAATACTGTCTGGCTAGCCTAATGTGCTCTCTACTTACATTTACAAAAGGAAAATACAACCCCCCCAGAACTCTTACATCCCCATATTCCAGAACATTTACACCTCTCCCTGAACAATGCATTATAAATGCAACCACCATATTCCAGAACATTTACACCTCTCCCTGAACCCTGCATTATAAATGCAACCCACACATTCCAGAACATTTACACCTCTCCCTGAACCCTGCATTATAAATGCAACCCCCACATTCCAAAACATCTACCCCTCTCCCTGACCAATGCAAAATACATGCAACTCCCACATTACAAAACATTTACACTTGTCCCTGAACAACCATCCTCCAAAGCATTCTACACACATTATCTGGCTTGTGTAACAAGGAGATATTTGGGCAAACCAACAAAGTCCAGATTAAAAAAACAGTTGACTATATCTCACTGCGAACATAGAAATAACATAGGGTTTGGGTTACCCTAACCCATTTAGAATTATTCAAATATGGTCTAAACTTAAAATTATAACAAATAACCCTTTTGTAAAGTGTGAATCATCAAATACATTATATTTATCCTGTATCTGAACATCCGAGAAGTGGAATGTCTCCATGTTGTGTGCAAGGTGCACCTGCTATTTTAGCTACCATTTTCACCCAACGTTGTCAAATTACAACAATGACATAACAAGCTGAAAATCTAATGTGATGCATTAATTCCACAATAACTTAGTATTTACATGAACTACATATTCTAACAATCACCAAAAAAATATTTCATGGAATTTACTTACTTCAATGTTGATATAACCAGTTGAATGAAACAAGGAGATGTGCTTCCGGGAAAGTTTGCAGGTAGAGTGAGTTCATGGCCTTATGGCCACACCTATATACACATTTACAATCCAATGGCATTGCAAGGCAAGACAATAGGACCCATTGACTATGTAAATATGGTCTTTCCCCAAAAAACGTTTTTGCAAATGTGTTTTTTAGAGAGATAAAAGTGACGTTGTAATATTACAACGAGGGGTCTTACACAGCAGTTATTGGAGTGACAAAAGCGTTTTTGCTTAAACTGCTGGAATTGGAACCACTACTTTACCTGCAATAATAGATTTTGATTTCATATTCACTGACTTGGAGAAAGATATTCAGTGACTCGTTTTTTCTGCATATTCAGCAACTCCCCATGTTTGAACTGACTACAGTCAGGATTGACATGGCCATGAAAATTACCATTGAAAGCTGTCGACACCGAAAAATACACTCCAAAATAGAAAAGCTGAGAAATGCAATGTATTGGATTGCAGTATTCTTTGGAGAGAAGCCCAGTTGGTAGGTTGGCATTGTGTTTATTCCTATGGAATGAGCAGTAGGGTGGTAAGACAGCCTGGCCAACATGTCATCGTTCACAAATGCCGTGAAGAAAAACTGTCAGAAAGATTTCCACAAGCGTCAACTCTGTGAAAATGGTGTCATCAAGTCAACGTTAGCAACTGGATCTGGACCAAGACGGCCAATGAGTGAGTCTAATTCTTCTTACCTCGGTCCCTGATGGGGTTGTCCCCGGTGAATCCACTTTGCACTTCTTGCGGGGTCCAATGGCGGCTAGTGCTGTGAAGTTGGCCTCCCGCTGCCTGACCTGAGCCAGTTCCTGTTGCTGCATCTGGTGAAGACGACACAAACCATTAGAAAACAATCTCTCTGCGCTATACGTGGTGTGGTGCTGCCCCAGTATGGCCTTGGCATCTGTTTGGGTTTAGCGAGTGCGTTGCGTGCGACGCAAGTCACCGCCAACGCAGGTCAGCCAACGCCAGCCCGAAAAATTCCGGCGCATTTACCGGCTCGAAACAGGAAGTGAATATTTCCCCAATATTTACATCCCCTACATATTGTACACATCTATAATACGTCCTGTGTGCGGTGTCTCAGTCTGCATCAACCAAATACATAACAAACGTTAAAAAAAAGAAGATAATCTGTAAGACAGAACTGCCATGAGCACAAACTTGGTGGCACTGAGGGCCCAGGACACGGCTTTCTTGTTCCAGACACAATGACCACATGAAGCTGCACATTAATGACGACTTTAAGGAATTTCAGATTATCAGCGTGTTAGCCACCAACAACGGTCACATTCTGGAGCTCCACAAGGCCTCGCCAGAAAGAATGAGCGGCGAGACACGAGCCGGATCAAATGCAGAAGTTAAAGCATCCCTCCTCTTCCTCTATCTGTCCATCCGTGTGTTGTATAACCTCTCCGGAGCCAAACAAAATGGAAGCCTGTTGGCAGCCATTACTGAAGCTTCTGTCAAAGATTGAGTGTGTGTGTGTGTGTGTGTGTGTGCAGTCACACGGTCCCATTGTGATTTTTTGCAGTTTGCGATACATAATGGGGGGAGGTTGTGGGGAGGCGCCGCCTGAGGTAATGTCATGTCTGGCCGTGGGGCTGTGGGGGGAAACCCAGCGTCGCTGCGAGCTGCCCTTTCTATTGGGTGGATGTGTGAGGGCCCGGGGCCACGGCACAGAGGGTGTCAGCACTCCCTCCAACATGCAAACACACACACACACACACACACACACGCACTTGCCTATCAATCTTGGCCACAGCGCAGGGAATGCCTACCCACCAGCTTGCCTACGTGCCTGCCCTCCGGGGGAGGGGGAGAGAGGGAGAGAGACAGAGAGAGGGAGAGAGACCCGGGTTGAAGCGAACAGGGACAATCAATGTGCGCTTTCATGTCTTTCATGTTCTTTTTTATGTTATCTCTCAGCATGTGTGCGCCGGGCACTGGTGTTTGTGAGAGGCACGTGTGTTGTCTGATCGGTGGGGGGGAGAGGCGCTCGGTTAAAAGGTTGCTTTGGTGTATAAAGTCTGATCTAAAATGTGCATGCAGTTGCCTCTGATGCCCCCCCCCCCTCCCACACACACACACACACACACACACACAGTAAACCCCCTCTGGCGAGCCATGCCCTTTAGGATGTTGCCACTTCACATTTAGCACGGCAGAACTGTTGAAAGATTCAAACACGCTGACAACACAAAGTTGTGTGTGTGTGTGTGTGTGTGTAGGGGGGGGGGGGGGGGGGGGTAATAGCCGCAGTACCAAGCAGCTAAATGGCTAAAAACCTCATCCATGTGTCCGATTCTTAAAGCGGGTAGTGGTGAAAATGCACACGCTCAAGTTCAATGTGGACGGAAGCTGAAGCGGGTGGAGAGGATGTTTTACCGGTCTGCATGGCAAATGTAGCATTGATGCTATCGATGCTAACCCTATTAGGCTGTGCCACAAACAACCCACAAATCTCTCCAGGCCTGACCTTAAAGAATCCTGCTGCAGAGGGAGCTGACAGAGAGAGTGTGATAGAGCAGAAGAGAGAGAGAGAGAGAGGTCCGCTATCTCCCTGATGGCACCAGGATGCCGGCATCTCTGCCTGGCAGTTGGCACCAGGCAGAGGCTCCCGGCAACTGCCTGCGTTCTCAGATTTATGACTGTATGATAAACGACGACTTCATTTCGCCATCTGCAACCCTCCCCAGTCTGCGTTTCCAGTCGGTAAAAATGGCCAGCCGTGACACCGGGGAGACTGATTTCTGATTTCAATCTGGTGCCGCTGCACCCGAGTCTCCCTTTCCTTTTTTTCCTTTTTCTTTTTTAACGGCTGCCGACTGATACGAGACAGATTTAGGCCGGGCTTTGAGAGATTTAGTTTTCCCTTCAGGGGCTTGTTTTTGAGCGGCATTTAATTCAAACATGTAAATAAAAGTATGTTCGCCTGGGCTCACACAGGTGTACGAGTGCTATGAAGTAGCCGCAGCAGTTATGGGGAATATGGGTACCTAGGAAACCGTTCCAGTCCTTCGTCATCAACTGTCCTGAGCTTGAAGGGGTTTGTTGAGATTTTACTCATGAATCCCTCCCGACCTTCGAGACACAAAATGTCGCCAACGCTAATCCAAAAACCTCAAAAGGTCATTGCAGGGATTCATCCCGGACTGGAGGAGCAACCATCTGGCGGACTGCATACATTTGCCAGGTCCGATCAATGGCAGCGCGCAAATATCTGCCGCTCCGAAGTTGCTTAAATACCAGTGCTTGTAGTCGGGCCCGCATGCCCTTTCAAAGCTGGGAACTGGAACTTGTAAAGTCAAATTATTAGCAAAGGTCAGGAGATGTAGAACATTTTTTTAAGACTCCCGACAGAATCAATCTGCAGCTTTGCAAGAACATTTCAGGGGATTGATGCAAAAACAAATGCTGGGCGACGATGTTGCGGCCGGCGCGGTCGGAAATTGGAAACATGTTCAATTTCAGGGGGACGACGACGACGACACTTGTTGCTCAAAGCTCCCTTGCAGATGTCGAACGCTCTGCTAAGTGTGTATCAGCCAACACTGTGAGCTCTAAATCAGATATAATCAGATCGGGGTTTGTTTTTCATCAGGGCCCCGCCCCCCAATCCGTGCTGAACATTTGATCATATCAACAACAACAAAAAAGACACTGTTGATTGACGCTTAAACTCCCTGCGCGATGTAAACGCTCTCCTTTGAGAATAAACGGCATCACCCGCTGTTTAATGACGGTGAAATAACGTGAAATTACCCACAACCCAGCCCCAAACATAAAACAAATCTTTGTAATTTATGAATCAGTCAGTATGTTTACATGATGGTATAATTCTAATCTTGCTTTAGTCGGACTATGCTATCTTTTGGGGGATCTGCTATTATCTCAATATACATGGCTGTGAGTAATTCGAATCATTGGCCGAAAGCATGTCATACCCGATACGATAGGCGGCGCTGTTTTCATTACAACTCGTGGTGATACAGCCATTTCCGCTTGACCTCTTCACCACCACCAACAACCAACAACAACAACATCAACATTTCGAGAAAGATGGCGAACAGAGAGCAAGGCGAAGCTACATCCCTCTACTATTCTTGCATGATGTTAATAGCGACATTATCGTCTCTTTCGTCTCTTTCGACTTCCGGGTCACGACATGGGAGGGAGGGGGGAGGAGGGATCTCAAGCATGCGCAAAGACGCAAAGTCCAGTTCATAATCCAATTCACCGTTACATGCCGCGATAGTCGAATTATCAACCGGATCGGATCGAGTTATCCAGGGGTGTTAATTGGATCGTAGTCGGACCGCACATAGTCGAACAAAGGTGTTTACATGAAACGGATAATTCGATTTCAGTCCGACTAAGCCAGTTATTCGAATGCATGTAAACACGGTCAGAGTTAAATACGCTTGAAAAATCCAGTTCCTGGATAACAAATTGCATGTATTCATCAGACTGCACGTGTCATGGAGTTATGTCCTGTAAGATTCTTCCAAAATAACATTTACATAAGACTTGAGGGTGGTGGATGTTAATATTTATCAGTCCTGCAGATGCCAAACAAAAAGTCAAATGTCAAATGAAAGCTAAATAATGTATTACAGCATGAGAGATATGTTCAGTACTGGGAAGGTTGTTGTTGTTATTTACATACTGTACATGAATTGGGCCAAAAGTGCAAAACTGATATTGATCCTTATGGCTCTCACTGTTGTTGGCTTTTCCCTTGAAACTTCAATTAGAATTTGTTGTCTATAATAACAAATCGGTAACAAAAATGTCCATCAAGACCTAAATGAGACTTAGCACAGAAAAGAGAGAGAGAGAGAGAAGCGCGTCTCCCTTATGATGCAAAAATGTCCAAAAGGACGGCAAGAGCGGGAGAGCTGCCGACGGGCTCGGAGTGAAAAGCAAGATGAGCTGCAGGAGCCACGATGGCCGACCCGGCCGTTCTCCATCTCTGCTGGGTTTTTTCTCTTTTTAATAAAGGCTTTTCTCTCCATCTTCCCTCCCTCCCTCCCTCCCTCCCTACCTCCCGGCCTGAGGGCCTGCTCGCGGCCCCCCAGACGCTTACAGACAGATGTCCTTGGTAGAGCAGAACACGCTCTGCTTGACGTCACGCGCATGCAGCCACGGGGCTGCGGAGGACGCCACGGGGCTCTCTGCCCTGCAAAGACCACGGCATAAAAGCCAGACCGTGGCTTTTGAGTTGGTCTGTTCCTCCTCCCCACTCTCCCCCTTTAGAAAAGCTCTGGTCCAACCGCACACAGCAGGGAGCCTCTCAGTGTATATAGACTTAACATATGCCACTTTTTCCCGTGAATGCTTTTTTTGTTGTTCTCCCCTAAAGAGCCGTGGTAGAGCGCATGCATTTTTAAGCCTAAACTTCCATCTAATCTCTTATCACAGCGCTAATCTTTTGTACCGTGAGGTTATAGGTCGATCTGTAGCGCATAATGGAAGGCGTTAATTGGAGTATGTCGACAAGAATGAAGCTGAATATTAATGAACACCTCAAAAACCTTTTAAAAGAACCGATTATGGTTGGTACCATGGTGAGGTTCCTCAAGAGACATATCGTATATATATATATATATATCATACGAACGGGTAATGGCGCATGTGCATATGTTAGTTAATAGCATCACAACTGGGCTGGTTGAGGAACAATACTGCCATGTAAATGTAGAATTACCAAAAAATAGTTTATTCCTTTGTTTCTGGAAACCAAATTGTCTTAATAAAGTGAGACTGAAGCATTATTTGAACACCGCTTCTAACCCACTCCACGCTGGTGTGGTCCATGTACACACCAGTGCAATGTTAAGTTAACGGCCATTAGAATGCTTTTCAGGTGTCACACAGTGTCAGAGAAAGGCTCGGAGGTCGTCCATCAACCCGTTGGCTTGATTTACAACCGTAAACCTGCTGTCAGTGATTTAAGAGACACGGGGAGCGGGGCAGACAGGTCCAGACCCACTGGACATCGGCATCCCAGCAGCACCCCATAAGTCAGTGTCGACGTCAAGCGGCGGTCAAAACTACATCTTATCTGCTGGAGAGTATGCTCGTCTTGGGAGTCGTCACAGCAACGCTGGTTCAACCCGGGACTTTTCAATGGCGTGCCCTCTCCCCTCATTCACTTCTCTTGCAAACAAAAGCAAATTTCGGCCAAAATGTAACCCTCTAATATTGAAAACGTGAAATATTTATTGGGGCCGAATGCAGACTGTTCGCATGTACATGAGCGGATGAAAAAAAGTGTACATGCAAGACCCGAGGCGATGCGAACACAGACGTTTTCTTTTTTTTCTAAAACTATAAATCCCACCAAAACCAAAAATAGGATCTCTGTAGGAGAGTTTAATATTTTATTAGTTTATCCACGCTCGCAGCATGGCTCTGGGAATGGCAACGTCGGCCTGTCATCGCTCCAGAATGAAAGATCTCATCAGCTGTTGGATGGATTTCCCCAAAAAACGCCGCAGTCAAGGTACCCAGAGGATAGACCCGGAGGCCTTTAATGATCCCATGGTTTGAGTGAAATGTCTCGACAACTATTAAGATAGGACTTGTAATGATAAAGTTTTCTACGCAGACATTCATGCTCCCCTCAGGATGTATTGTATCCCTGTATATTTCAGATTTTTCCATCATCAGGTCAACATTTTAATGTATTTAATACTACATACATGCACAGCTAATTACATTCCCATCAGCCTCAACTGTTTAGTGGCCATGCTACAACAAAGATAGTTTAATACCTATTTAAAATGCAACAATCCAAAACAAACCGTCCTATGTGTGAGACTCCCTTTGCTTCATGTGTTTGTGTCTGTGTGTGTCTGTGTTTGCGCACGCACATGTGTGTGTGTGTGTGTGTGTGTGTTTCCCGTTTTTCTAATGCATGTCTTTAATGCGCAAGTCTCATTCACCTGACGCCCACATGGCCGACATTACGCGAACATCTGGGAGTGCCTGGCAGTTAGTTTGCCGCGGGGGGGAAGCGCCAGTTGCAGTCAACCAATCAGGATTCACTTCTCCATCTGCGCTCAGGCACCACAAAGAGACGGGCTCGGCCCTGACCTGCTCATGTGGGCAAAACGTCTTTGTTTTTCAGATAAAATATTTTATCTTGATTTAATATGTGATAACGTACAGTATGCGTCACCTGTGCGTTATGTCACGTCCAATTGCCCTGACAGGTATTGGATATGTACAATATTGTATATGTAGTCTATATTTATGCAATATCTACATTTAAGTCTTATGCATTGAATCTGCACATTGTTGTATTGGCACCTATAATGGCCGTCACCATATTTAACAGAACATTGGGCTGCTACCCGGCTTCTTGAATAACGAGGACAATAAAACCGCGCATTAAAGATGCAGAAAATAATAATAATAATGTGTTAGAAATTCTGTTTCATCGTCCTTTTGAGCGCACACAAATCCCCTTAAATATTCAAGTGAATCTGTTTGTGATTATATTATTTTACCTATGGAGATGAATTCAAAATACATGCAGGGGCTAATAGTCTTGGCTCAGAGTGTCCTCTGAAGCTGAGCAGTATGTCGGAAGTGTTTCCAGGGCCAAGGACCAATTATTCAGGGCCCTCAGCCGTCCCCGGAGCTGAGGTCATTATGTGGGTGTCACTATCACCACCCTACAGCTCCTCTTCATCTGCAACTTATTTGCAGGAATTAAACTGCGTAGGGAGAGGGAAGGGGGGCGGCGAACGGGGGAGAGAGACTGTGTGACAGATTGAAATGTCCAAAAGACGCCTTTCCATCGGAGTAAATATCATTTTCATAAATAATAACATTTGCGCTGCATATTTTGCCAGCGAACAGTGTTTAACAAAGAAGCCAGAAGTCAGTGTGAAGCAGATTCTGACGGCCTTACACCGGGAGAGAGAGGTGATCATTAAAAATACTGCTTATCTAAGGGAAAATGTCCTACTTTAAATGTTCTCTCGCTTTCTCATTCCGCGCTGGCGCGCTTCGTCTCGCAGTCTCTTCTCTCTTTCTTTCTCTCTCTCTTTTCTTCTTTTCGTGAACATTTAGATTCGCCGCTCGTCACCTTCTATTGATCACGCCTAATTTGCATCCAGGGGAAGATGAGAACTCAGATATTCACACTGCGAGAGAGGGACGATCTCGATGATTTATTCATTTCCAAATAAAAAAAATGAAAAAGGGGAGCGAAAAAAGGTAGATGAGAAGGGAATCTTCATAGGCAGCGGGGTGACTAGCAGCCTCTGAGGCTGGGCTCCTGCACGCCGCCCCCAGGCACGTGGTGTGCAAGTCCTCCTCATTAACAAGGTGAATCATGCTGCTGCTCTCTAATTAGCCAACATGACAATCTAATGGAAACATGCAGGCCCGAGCTGGCACACTTAGCATCACCTCACAGAGACCCCCGGTATTGTCTTTTCCGCGTGAGTTCGGCAAAAATGTGAAAAGGGACAAAATGAGGGGTAGAAAGGTGGAGCGGAGTGGTTGAAGGGAGTGTGTTTTAGAGAGAGGTCAGAAGGGAGAAGACAGCTGGTAAGGGTGTGTGGTTTTTTTCTCTTCTTCCTCCTCTCCTCCCGACCTCAGCGCGAGCACGGTGTTTGTTGCCTAATTGAAACGTGTCCTGCCTCCCTCTCACTTACATCCCAGGCAAAGGAGGCTGGCACCTCGCCACTAGCGTAGCTCAGCACGCCCAATTCCCCCATTGCTCGAGTCCCAAGGAGTGCTCTGGTGCACAAAGAGAAAAGTGAACCTCCAGGCTGGTACAGCGAGGAGACGAGTCGCTATCTCCCTCCGAGGCACAAAAAAAATCCTCTTTTTTGTTGTTTTCCTTCTCATTAAAGCTCTTTGTAATATTCGAAAACACACAGGAACACCAAAGGTACTTTTAAAGCCCACTTGAGTTTTTTTATTTAATTTTTTTTCATCTTCTAACATGTCTTGAGGGGAAGAAGAACTGAAGTTACGACCGGCAACAAAGCAACAAATAAACAATAGGGTTACGGTGTGCTATTTAGTAGGCCGCACGTCTTTAGGACCTGAAAAAAAGACCCGTCTTCTGTGATAATTAAGTCATCGACATCAACATGTTATGATCTTTCAAAAGAAGAAAAAAATGTAAAAAGACAATTGAAAATTACACCTGCGAAGGAAAGTTTTCGATTTTTTTTTTTTTTTAAAGACGCAATCTTTCTTTCTTTCTGCTCCGTTCAAACCGAGATGTTGCGTGTCCGCGAGGGCCAGAAGACCCGAATAAAACAACTCCGAATTGGGATCCACCAAACAGCAGGAATTCTCTTTGAAAGTCATCACTGGCGGAAGAGAGAGAGAGAGAGAGAGAGAGAGGGAGCTACTTTTTTGATTTTGCCCCGTAGGCCTGCCTGCTGGGAGGGGGGCGCTGCCGCCTCTTTGAGTAGAGCAGTTTGCGGAGGGCTAAAGGACGAGAGCCTGTGAACCGGCCCTGATGAAAAACTGAGAGGCCGCTACATTGTCCTCTGACACACGAGAGCCTCTCCTCGCTGGCTCACAGGGCTTTTTCGGCGTGGGTGGATTCCCATCTCTCCGTGACCTGGTCACTTCGCGGAAGATGCCAGGGCTCAACAAACGTGTTTGTGTGCATTACGGTTCCGGCGGAGCAACGGCTTTAACATTAATGAGCGATTGTGAACGCGCGGCTGTGCATAAGTCGCGAGAGGATCGGTCTAATTCGATTCATGGATTCCAACGTATGTGCTCGAGCTGCACCGAGAGGCGGGACGCATCACTGTAGGCTTCTAATTGAATCCACGCAAGACCGAAAGTTGAGCCGGGGTCGGAATTCATTTCAGGAACGGTTCAAAACATTTAAAAAACATCAAAAAGGGCGTGAAAATAAAAAAATCCCTCAATGCCCAGAAAGGAAACAAGGTCGAGGAAAAATAACCTTTGAGATTTCGACGGTTGTGTCCTCGACCGGCTCCCGTTAACAATGCTGCACGGTGGAAATGCTTTAGCAGCCTGAACGGGCTTTTGGCCAGATTTTGGCCAGGTGTGGTAGCCAATTTGTCTTCTTTCCCCACCCCTCCTCCATCTTCCCTCATCTCTCTTGGCCCCGTCCCTGCTCCGCTCCTCTTCTTCAGTTCACTCCCCCCCCCCCCCCCCCCCCCCCCGATGTCCAGTTACGCCTGCAGACGCAGCAGCAATGATGAATCTGTGGCTGCAGTGTGTCTGTGTGTCTGACATCGTGATGTATCTCCACTGGCCTTAACTCCCTCTCTATCTCTCTCTCTGCCCCCACCACCGTCTCCCCCAAGTCTCCTTTCCCTCTCCGTCTCTCTGTCTCGGCATCGCCCCGGCCTCCTGCCCTGCTGATAGGACACACAACACACAGACTCGCCACCGCCGCCGAAGACGACAAACAACAAACGGGAACTGGGCGCCACCATTTGCGCATTGATTTTGACCGGGGGGCATTTTTTTCGAAATAGCCCATCTGACCTTTCGGCCAAATGGTTGTGAATGGAAGGAAACCGGAGGGCTGGACCGCTCTGCCTCTCTGAAGCTGCCCGTGCAAATTTGATATGCAATTACCAAGACTAAAATCCTGAAGCCCTCTGCTGGTTGACAAGCTGGAGCCTACGATGTTCATTTAAAAACTAAGGGACAAACAAAATAAACATTGTGGTATTTCTGATATAATAATTAAGTTTATATTAGACCAGGTCTAGGAGACAGACCATGGAATCAATGGTTTTATCCCCTTGGGAGCACAAATCTACTGTGTGACCTTCAATTGCCTGATATTGTGAAGTATGTTCTATTTTCTCTGTGTCCACATATTTGGCCCGAGGGAGGCAGAAGCAGAGAGCTCATGGATTGACCACAACATAAAGGTTTTTATCCGCTGGGGAACATTGGGGTTCTTCATTTGGGGACCATGAACATTAAATTCACAGTGATTGGGAAAGGTAAGCGATCCCTTTAATACAGTAAATAAATATATATACAGGACTGTCTCAGAAAATTAGAATATTGTGATGAAGTTCTTTATTTTCTGTAATGCAATTAAAAAAACAAAAATGTCATGCATTCTGGATTCATTACAAATCAACTGAAATATTGCAAGCCTTTTATTCTGATTTATTGCTGATTATGGCTTACAGCTTAAGAAAACTCAAATATCCTATCTCTAAATATTAGAATATCATGAAAAAGTATACTAGTAGGGTATTAAACAAATCACTTGAATTGTCTAATTAACTCGAAACACCTGCAAGGGTTTCCTGAGCCTTGACAAACACTCAGCTGTTATAAATCTTTTTTTACTTGGTCTGAGGAAATATTAAAATTTTATGAGATAGGATTTTAGAGTTTTCTTAAGCTGTAAACCATAATCAGCAATATTAAAAGAATAAAAGGCTTGCAATATTTCAGTTGATTTGTAATGAATCCAGAATGCATGACATTTTTGTTTTTTTAATTGCATTACAGAAAATAAAGAACTTTATCACAATATTCTAATTTTCTGAGACAGTCCTGTATATATATATATATATATATATGTATATTTATTTATTTATTTATAGAGTTCAACCAAGTGGATCTAATTCAAACTTTTATTTTGTCATTTTTGTACTAACCTGCCCTTATTGCCACCATATTGAGGTTTATGAACTGTCAAACCGGCACACCGGAGCTTTCTCCCGTCCTTTCATGTTTCATGGACGTCTTCCTCCCTCTAAGGATTGAGTTGAGATGTTGCACGTTATTGTAAAGCCCCTTTGGGGCACATTTGAGAGTTTGGGCTGTGTAAATGGACTAGATATTCAAACCTGTGCTTGACCGTTGGTACCATTCTTCTTGTTAGGGTTGTGCCCGGCTCTTTTCTGCCCGCTTCGACACTCGGTTCAGGAGCGTAACGCGCTGTAATTCAATCTCCCCTAAATAATGATTGTTTGGTCGTGGTGGTTATTTTGAATGCGTGTGAACAGGGAGAGAGGGGTGCTTAAAGAGTGGCTGGCTCCTCTGCCCGAGTAGCTCAGGCTCATTATCACAATGAAATTTTGCACAGATGTGTGAGCCTCCGACAGACTCCGCTGTGACACAAACAGCCAACTGAGGTGATGGAAAGCGGAGAGGCACGGGGGCTGAGAAACGACGGTCATTAGGAAAAAAGAAGACGAAAAAAGAGCCGAGGGTGGGTGGAAGAGGGGTGGTGTGTGTGTGTGTGTGTGTGTATGTAGGGGTGGGGAGTCTTCATCTGCAGCGCGAGGAAAGCATTACATAAAGTGACAATTTCCAAACCAGCTTCTTGAGATTCCAGATGTGAAGCGAGCTAATCTGGCCGCATCCAGATGACGAGCGGACTGCCACTTAACGGGGAGGGGATCCGCTTTGATCACACGGCCCCTGGGGGGGCGAACCTATCGCGCTGCCTATTACGCTGCCTCATTTGCATATGCAGGGCTTATGGGTAGGCTGAGACGTAGTGCGAGTGTTCTACAGCTGCAGTCGGGCTCTCTGTTGCTAGAATGAAAACAAATAAAAATGTCTGCGAGTGATGCGGGGGGGGGGAGGAGTGTGCGGGGGGGGGGGGGGGTGTTAGACGGGCACGCCGCTAGGTAGCCAGAGGTGAGAGATGGTCCACTTGTCACTCAAAGTTCATGAGGTTAAACGCGGCAGACTGCGCTGGGAAAAAAAATTAAAACCCCTAAAAACGGGATCCTTTAACCTTTGTGTTGCCTGAGGGTCATTTTGACCCGAATCAATATTACACCCTCCCCCCACCTTTGGGTCATTTTGACCCGATTCAATGTTTCACCCTCCTGTTACCTTTATATTTACTAACATATTTTACCCTTTGGGTTCAATTTGACGCCAGCAATTAAAACCTCCAGAAAATTATTAGAATTAATATTGTTTTCCAAGTTTAAGTGTGAGGTACTTTATGTTTGTTTGTTGACTACCGAAAGAACACCGACATTAAACATTGAATGGGGTCAAATTAATCCTAAGGCGGGGGGAGGGTGTAATATTGATTCGGGTCAAAATGACCCTAAGGCAACACAAGGGTTAAACAACAATATTGAGTTGCCCTTGAGCAAGGCATTTGCAGAATGACTGGTCACTGACTGCACTGTCAGGTGTGGTAATTGTAAAAGTGTGTTAGCGACAAAAGTGCACACATGCTCGGTAAACTTTACCCGGATGAATAAAAGAGATTTTTGATTGTATTTTAAAGAGCAACTTGGAAAGAAACCACGTCCTTAAGTTTCACATCAACAACAACAACAACAACAGGTGAATCTTTTATCCTTGCGCTGCTCCACGGAAGCCCAAGACAACCCTCTTGATCTTCGTCAGCACTCAGTGAAGTCACTCCGTAATAAAACAAAGGCAGAAAGAAAAAGAAAAAGCAAATCCAAACCTCCGCTGTGACAGAACTACTGCGTAAACAGCATTAACCAACCCCGGGAAGGAAGAAAAGGAAAAAGAAAAGCAGAGCGGTCTACTTTCCGGGGGTCCGCTGGGAATTCCGCCGACACTTTAAGGAGGATGCATGCAGCGCACCCCTACGCGCGCGCCGTGTTCTGCCTCGGCCGCGGACTTGAAGGCGGGAAACAGGCCTCTTTGTTGCATTTGAAGCGGTGGAAGCTGACGCGCAGCGAGAATCGCTGCGTCTAAAACCCTCATTCACTTTGCTTTACATGGCCTCGCTGAGCTAATGTTGCAAAGAGATGTGAAAGAACAGGTTCTAGTAGAGGCAGATGGAGTTTTGCGACAAAATAGCAGGAACAAATATGTTTACCGAAAAGGATTAGGAGGAGGAATATAAATAAACCTGAAAGGGCGTGTGCATGTCTGTCCGTCCACTGGCAGCCCACTGACCAACAACAGGCCCAGCTCAATGAGTCAATAGGGAGATGAAGAAAGAGTGGAGGGCATCAATCGGCGCGAATGATTCCTCAAACTATTTTCCCACTTTAAATGGCATTACATATGTAGCGATGCATGAAAAATGTATACGCCAGGAGTCGGTGTGTGGTGGGGTGGGGAGGGGGAGGGGGAAATGTCAAGGGTAATGATCTCCGCCGCAGCTTACCTCCTTGGCTTTCTGTTTCAGCCGAGCTTGCTCTGGGTCCTCTTGCCTGGAGCGACTCTGTGGAGTAAAAGAGAGAGGAGGTGGGTGTGTGTGTGTGTGGGGGGGGGACACACAGGTTAACAGCTGTTTTTTAAAAAGGAGCCCACATCCCCCTATCCTTCGCCGCTCATCTGTTGCTGCTGCGGCAAAGAGTGGTGCGAAACGGGGACAGGATACGGAGGTGTCAAGGACATCGTATTTGAATTCACAGAAGTGCAATGGAGCCCCCCCCCCCCACCACCACCACCACCACCCGGGGGGGGCCCTGGCCTTTAAACCCCGCTCCAAATCCATCCCTAAATAAGCCGCTGGAGGGGGACTCTAATCAAAAGAGGTTATTAAAAATTCTGCAGGAGCCAGCACAGACCCCCCCCCCCACACACACACACACACACTCACACAGGGCAAAGGATGTTGGTGAGTATCAGTGACAGCGTGTGTGTGTGTGTGTGCGTGTGTGTGTGTGTGTGCGTGTGTGTCCCTGGCATAACAATACAGCAATTCTATTTTAATCAGCAGCCGAGATCTGGGCGAACGTGTCTCTGGGAATTCTTCGTCACGCGGCTAAAATGTAACCGTTTACATTCTATATAGATATATTTCCCTCAGTGTCCAGTGTGTTTATCGGTTGCATTTATTCACCGGCACATTTTTTTCAAAAGTGATATTATGGAGGTAAATGTCAAAACGCCGAAATAATTGGATATATTTTACAGTACGCTCTGCAGACCATAAGAGTATTAACATCTATTCCAATGCTTAATCAATCAGAGTCCCCTCCTGCCTCAACCTCCTCTACCCCCCCGCCTCCTTTCCTCTTCATAGCCTTCCTGCTAATTGGCTTTACATATATCAGGCGGTTCACGTACTGGTCGGTATCGCAACGGAGACTAATGCGTTCGCCCTCCGGTCGGGCCGGAGCCTCCCCCAAAGACTTGAGTCATATTCTAAGTGGACGGCGCAGAGTGGAGGGGAGGGCTTGTTGTGAGGAGGAGGAGGAGGAGGGATTATTTCAGCAGGGCTTCTTGTTCAGGAGGTCAAATTAGCAGGCGCTCAAGCAGGAGGGAGGCAGGATGGGGCAGATTGTGTGTGTGTTTATGGGGGGGGGGCGGGTGCAGAGGGCCTGTTTACAAAGGGCAGCGGTGCCACTGGCGTGCTTTACATCTCCTCCGTCAGCTGCCCTGGTTTCCGCACTCACTTACAGGAGAGAGCGGACGGGGAGACGAGGAGTGGGTGGAGATGGACGCTGACGATCAGGGTTTTTTTTTAAATGTAAAAATTCAATACAGCATTTTACAGTATACGACTAATCATATTCCACAAGTCATTTTGACAAGTTTTGTTTGCTTTTTCACTTCGTTGCCCAGGCGATAAAAGAAAAAGAAAAAAGTTAAGCCCCCAGAGCGGTGTACTTGTTTCTTTTAGCTGTGCGGTTGTGTGTGGAAAGTTTAATATTCTGTCAATATATTCTCCCAAAAAGGTGAAACTTCCATTCCCATCGCTCCTCGTGCAGAAGTCACTTCCACATTCTGTTCATCATCTCTCGTTCATGATTTACTGAGAGTGGGAGACACAAATATTCACCAAGTAGCCAATAATCAATATTAAGCTGTGCTTTACACCTTTTTGTTTTTTTAGTGTGTGAGAGGAAAAAGCATGTTTTCACAGTTATCATTGGGAGTAAGCAAAATGAAACAGAGACAAAAAACAATAAAAGAAAAGATAATAAGAAACTTTCGGATGGATTTTTTCTATTACCATTAAATAATTCTGATAAATATACTTGTGCCCACACAATAACACAGAGTAAAAGATACAACGTTCGTGATTAAATAGGAGGACGGAAGAAAAACTAGTGTCTAAAGTGTGTAATATTTCGTACAATCTTTTTAAAAAATTATTTACTCCATAAACTTTTGCTCGAACTCAAAACGCCATGGCAACGGGCGCCAAAAAAAACCCACAAGGCTCAGAGGTGAAGTCAAACTCTCCTCGACGCTGCCCAGAAAGCCCGAGGCGAGCCCTTCCAACGGGAACTTGGCCAAATCGGCAGAAGTTCCCCACTAAAGCGGTTAGAACTGGGCACCTGGGGGAGGTGGGGGGGGGGGGGGGGACATAAAGAGCGCCACTATTCATTCCCTTAACAACACACTTCGCATGCACCGCCTTCTTGCCGAGGAACTGCCTTTTCTTCTTCTTCTTTTTTCCCCCCAGACAGGTCGTGACGTTTGGTGGTCCGGCGTTCATCAACCAGAGGACTTTCTAATATCCTGCATGGCAGGACCGGAGCGTAATAATGCAATTAAGACGGTGAGGTGTGCTGCAATGAGAATCTTTACTGTGGGACATTTGCTCCATTCAAAATTAATTTAATTAACCTAGCTTTCTGCTAATGTTGCACCGCCGGGCATTTTCATTTGCAAAAGATTCGCTCTCTCTCTCTTTCTTTCTTTCTTTTTTTTGAGTCAGTGATCTTTATAAATGTGAAAACTTCTTCTCCTGATAAACACATAAAGGGTTTGACGGGTAACAAATGCCAGGGCCCTGTCGGAGATCAGAAGAGCTTGAAATACCTTCTAGCAATGTTAGTGCAGCTTATTGTGTGTGTGACTGTGTCGTGACACACCTGCACTGTGCAGATATCTGTCGTGTTTTTTTCAAAGGGACAAAAAGTCACGAAAGAGTTTGTCCTTTATTGAAGGGACATTGAAGATGCACATCAACTGAAGGACTATACCAGAGACATATGCAGCGCACAACAGCGAGTCCGAACGCTAAGATGCGAAGCGGGTGTCGATTAATACTGGACATGAACCCTGAGCTCGATTCCAGGTGGCTTGAATTACTCTCTGCTTTGGCAGCGAGGTTTCAGCAACTAGTAACTGCTGGCTGCTGAGGAGATGGCCCCGAACTCTGCATTGTGTTTGAAGCCCCTTGTGCAACAATTTTGTTGAGACAATGGAATTCTTCTCTGAATAGTTTTGTATTCATTTTTTTCTTAAAAATGTAACAACAAAGTAATTAATATATGTATATATATATCTGAGCTCATAAAGTTGAAACAAAGCAACTGTCTCTGTTCGAGATCACTAATGCAATTTTGGTCGCTTGCTTTTTTGCGGGGTTGGAAAGTTTCCTGGTAAATGAAAAGAAGAAAAGAAGACTATAAGACACTCAGGACAGCCAGGCAGTTGTGTACGAACGGGGGTTGATGGAAGGAGAAAAACATGCTGGCCCCTCCTGACTCTTCTAAACTGATGCTCTGTTTCACCTGAGCTGTCAGGGCTTGTGATAGAGGGGGTGTTGTGTAGCTTGTACATGGCTGTGTGTGTGTGTGTGTGTGTCTGGGGGGGTGGGGTCGTGTAGTGTAGTGCGCTGTGTCGGGTGAGGAAGAGCTGGGACAGAGGAGCCCTGGGGCCGGGAGCCTGGGAGGACGCAGGGAGGTCACTTCATCCACTGGTGTCACACTCTAATTCATCTGTCAGAGCTTCAAGCACACACACAGCAGTACACAGAAAACACACTGTTGCATCGGGACTCTTTCTCTCCTTCTCTCTCTCACACACACACACACACACACACACACACACACACACACGCAAGGATGGTGGAGGTGACAACAACTTACTTTCGCGGCCTTCAACAGGATCTCCCTCTCCTGCTCGTCCTTCCTCTGCTTCTCCATCCTCTCCAGCTGCTCGAAGAAGCGCAGCTGGGAGCGAACCTCTGCCGACTGCTCGTAGCACTCGTCTTCCTGACAAGGAGATGGAGAGAAAATAAATAAATAGATTCAGGGCCATATTCAACATGTCAGAACCTCAGGGCCGCCCCCAGTCCAGCGCTACAAAATAGATTACCTCAAATGTGAAATGAGATTGCTAGAATATTGATTTCTAGGAGTGTGGTAATATTTAGAGTTTCATGTACTCTCAACCACACAGCTAACACTGTCCTGCATTAAAAAGAGGTCTGACAGCATTTTTAACAATTGCGCAGAACAGTAGATGAACACTCTGCTCCAGTCTGCGACTGATGATTATTCATGATCTATATCACGGCTCCGTTTGTCAGACGACTGTCGATACCGCCGAGCAAAAATCTGTCTCCGCCCGATGTGGCTTCTTCAAAAGACTTCTTTTGTCCTCAGCCGAAGATACTCCACTTAAAAATGACTCAGAGAATCAGAGAAAAGCCGCAAATCCCAACATGAACAAGCTGGAACCGGACATTTTTGCTGGAATAAACAACAACATAAATAAACATAAACAATAGAAAATGATGCTGCTCAACTTTCTGTCAAAAGACTGAAACTTATTCCACAGTGACACTATGTGGAAACACAGCACTAGTTAGGGAGCTAAAAGGCACAAAATGTATGAGCTCAGTACGTGCAGAGAATATACATATTTCGGTCCTCATTATAAAGTTATACTTTGCAGGAATTTCCTAAAAAATACACTCTGTAGACTCAATAAAATAAAAGAATAAGCTCTTAATCATCCCTTCCGACCCACTTGAAGTGGATGTATCTCCAGAGACCCTGCCCCCCCGCCTGGATTCTGTCTTCTTCTAATTAAGCTGTGTTTCGGGCGCTACTGGTCGAAAAATGACGGGCACTGTGTTGGAAAAAAAAAGTCAAATTTAGCGAGGTTTGCTTGAAGTTTGCGATTTGTTTGTTTTTTAAACACTTTGTCCGGGTGTTGACGTTGACTTGTAACTGGGTTGTAAGTTTTCCCCTTGCATCCCCGCCAACGCGTGAATCGCACAGCCCTCAAACAAAAAATGGCATGATGAATCCTCATGAGCATAACAAAAAACTAACTTGTTGTCTATTTCAAGACGATGAATATTCTTTCCATATGGCGGCATCACCCTCCCACTTGGCGAAAAGAAAAGGCAGGTTAGAAAAAATAAAAGAAGAAAACTTTTGTCGGGCATCAGAAGTTAATAGGATAATTGCTTATTTCACACGTCTGTGTGCGTATACGTCTGTGTGTCACCTATGCAGCTTTCTACATCCCTTTTTTTTCTATCTGTGTGTGTGTGTGTGTGTGTGTGTGGATGAGAGGAGCTGGGTGGCACAGAGCACAAAGACACATCAGAGGCTCACCCCCCCACACTCTTCCTCTCTCTCCTCTTTGTTGCAGCGCTGAGCCTGCACTCTTGCCGTAGCTCCTGCCGACGCCACCAAAGCCCGGTTGCTCTTTTAAGGCTGCTTTGTCTTTTGGTCTTTTTCTTTTTTCTATTTTTTTCCGCTGATGTCAACAGAGTGGCTTCACAGAGCTCCGTCTCTCTCTCTCTCTCTCTCACACTCACACTCACATACACACCTCATTTCCTAAACCACAAAAAAGGGAAAAAGAACGAACGGAAGAAGAAGATGCGCCAAACAAGACGGGGACAGCTGTAGCGCTGCTCTTCCTCCATCCTCTTCTTCCTCTCTTCACGGTGTGTCAGAAAACAAAAAAACAAAAAACAAAAATTTAAAAGTTTCCCCCCACTGTTCTCACAAATACGCCGAGATTCAGGCTAGCAGTCGAGATGGGTTTTCTTTCTTTAATGTACATCAATTAAATGCGATTGTATAGCAGTCACCAGTAACGAGAAAAGTACCCAGGACTTGGAACTTCTTCTGTACCTCAAGTTTCGGCTGACTGACTGAGAAGTCTGAGCTCTCTTGTTTATCAACTTTTAAAAAAGGAAAAAAGGTTTCTCATATTAACTTGTATGTGTTTATGTTAGTGGCACATTTGCACTTTGAGTTTACGCGTGAGAGAGATGAAAGTGCATTTTGTGTGCATGGCACTGCGTATCTGTGTGGGAATGTTGGGAGCCCATATTCAAATGTGTGTGTTTAAAAGAGATTGTGTTTGTGTGTGTATGTATGTGTGTGTGTATTTGTGTGTGTTTATTTATGTGTGTGTGTGTGTGTGCTCGATTGTCCTGATAAAAGTTTTTTGCCCAACTGCAGTGAATGTTCTGAATGCTGATGTTTCCACAGATATGAATAGACCCATATCCATAGTCAGTGTATGACGTCCTGTCCCTGGTCTGGACAGACGGACAGGAGAACCAGCAGGAAGCTGCACAACGACCTGATTCGAGTCGGACAGTCACACCACACCATAAAACTAACTAACTAACAGATCCGTTCAGCCGTGGACCGGCAGTTCCGTGTCGGTAACATTACTGTTTTTATTGTGAGTCCGGTCTCTTGGCTTTGAAGAGAACATTATAACGGGGTTTGTCTGACAGCAAGGTAAAGCGGTGAAAATATATTCTCAATATAACGTTGACTTAAGACTGATATTTACCTTTTTTAGGTGGGCCTTTTTCTTCAGTGGCTAAATCCCCGTACACAGTTGCTTTATCTAGCCATGAAAATCCCCTTATAAATCATCGCTCTTATTCAAGCCATAAGACCCAATTGACAAAAACTTGAGCTCGCAGAATGCGCGAGTATGCAAACGACTAGTGGTGCAACACATTATAGAACTCACGGTGCGGGTCGGATCAGAGATGGGATCAGCACAAAAAAGAAAGGGAGCAAGTATAACTAAGATATATAAACCATTACAAATTCTCAATGTCATCTTTTTTCTTTGTTATTCTCAAGTATAGTGTATCTTTTTTTCTTTATAAAACCAATTTAAATGATAAGGACATTGAGGATTTAGGATTGTGTGTGTTGTGTATGTACAGGACTGTCTCAGAAAATTAGAATATTGTGATGAAGTTCTTTATTTTCTGTAATGTAATTAAAAAAACAAAAATGTCATGCATTCTGGATTCATTACAAATCAACTGAAATATTGCAAGCCTTTTATTCTTTTAATATTGCTGATTATGGCTTACAGTTTAAGAAAACTCTAAAATCCTATCTCATAAAATTTTAATATTTCCTCAGACCAAGTAAAAAAAAAGATTTATAACAGCTGAGTGTTTGTCAAGGCTCAGGAAACCCTTGCAGGTGTTTCGAGTTAATTAGACAATTCAAGTGATTTGTTTAATACCCTACTAGTATACTTTTTCATGATATTCTAATATTTAGAGATAGGATATTTGAGTTTTCTTAAGCTGTAAGCCATAATCAGCAATAAATCAGAATAAAAGGCTTGCAATATTTCAGTTGATTTGTAATGAATCCAGAATGCATGACATTTTTGTTTTTTTAATTGCATTGCAGAAAATAAAGAACTTCATCACAATATTCTAATTTTCTGAGACAGTCCTGTATGTGTGTGTGTGTACAGGACTGTCTCAGAAAATTTGAATATTGTGATAAAGTTCTTTATTTTCTGTAATGCAATTTAAAAAACAAAAATGCATGCATTCTGGATTCATTACAAATCAACTGAAATATTGCAAGCCTTTTTTTCTTTTTATATTGCTGATTATGGCTTACAGCTTAAGAAAACTCTAAAATCCTATCTCATAAAATTTGAATATTTCCTCAGACCAAGTAAAAAAAAAGATTTATAACAGCAAAACAAAATCAAACATTTGAAAATGTGTTTCCAGGTGTTTCGAGTTAATTAGACGATTCAAGTGATTTGTTTAATACCCTACTAGTATACTTTTTCATGATATTCTAATATTTAGAGATAGGATATTTGAGTTTTCTTAAACTGTAAGCCATAATCAGCAATATTAAAAGAATAAAAGGCTTGCAATATTTCAGTTGATTTGTAATGAATCCAGAATGCATGACATTTTTGTTTTTTTAATTGCATTACAGAAAATAAAGAACTTTATCACAATATTCTAATTTTCTGAGACAGTCCTGTATGTGTGTGTGTGTGTGTGTGTGTGTGTGTTGTTCTCACTTTGCAGGAGTCCAGTCGGTGCTGCGCGATGGTCGTAACCTTTTCTACCACGGTTCGAAGTCGTGACTGTGCGGCGTGTGAGATGAACATCACCGCCTCCATTGGGACCTCTGTGACCCCGAACTTCTTGGCTGTGAAGGAAACACACACACACACACACACAGATTAGGGACAAGACGAAACGTCATTATGAATATCACTGCGACGCCCCTTCCTCATACAAAGGGCTACACTCAGGACTTTTGCTTCTAAAGATCAAAACCTAATTTGTTTTAGCCGATTCTGTCGCAATTGAAATGTTGATCCTCCCCTTTTATCATCTGGGAGTTTCATAACACAACCTTTATTCATTTAATTTACTAAAGAGATTAACAGGTTTAAAACTGATTGTTTTATCATCAAAACACTCGCTTCCACAGCTCACCATTTTGAGAAAAACAACATCGAAGCAGGTAGAAGGTAATTGTTTTCGCTACCAGCAAACGTACTCTCACACACACACACACACACACACACACACACATAAAATCCTATAAAAACTCAGCAACAGTAGATTGCAACTTTCATCATGCACACACACACACACACACACACACAAGCACACACATCTGCACGGATAAACTGTCTGGATTAGTACATGCAATTAACTCCCAGAAATAGGACTCATCACACAGAAAAGTTAATTTGTTTCACAGTCTTAGTGCAGAACCCCAGAGTGGCTTTACTAGCGGAGCTCCTTCGAGTGTGTAAACGACATTGACCATCTCTTTTTCACAGGAGACGGATAATTTAGTTTCCTTGGAGCAAAACTCATCTGAAGTTATAACAAAAGAAAAAAGGACAGACTTTGGTGGGCTTACTGTTTCCAACTTCTTTTTAAATTATACTATTACCATAATTTTCTCTCTGGCACCCTTTTAAGTAAACCACACCAATTATTTAAATTAGCTGTACAATACATATACTCCTCATCCGCTAAAGCTTTGAAATAGGACTGAGGGGCGATACATGTGGCAATGTCACAGGGTCAATGCAGAACACTAATGGGCTTCTGCTTCCTGAAAAATAAGATCTTTCAGGGACATTAATATTTCAGAGAAAGTTTAAGAGACTTAGCCAGAGAGCCACATTACTGTGAGCAAAAAACATATTCTTGAACTTTTACTGCAACAAATCGCTATAATTCACCTTGAAAAAAAAGGGGTCTCAAAAGGGACTAATGAACTACAAGGCTTTGATATTTTTGCTTGATTTCTACAAGACACAAAAGATAACAGGAAAAAATAACATGAACCAAAGATTGTACCATCTCCAGTTGGGTGGAAATATGTGCAAGTGTTGTTATCGAAGCAAGCTATGCGGCTCGAGGCTGGGCAACGTCAGTTGGTGGGTCAGTCCGTCCGCCACTTGGGTTTCAGACTCAGCAATTATTGGATGGAACGTCATGATTTGGTGCAGATATCCATGGCTCCCAGAAAATGCATCTCAATGAATTTGGTCACACGTTTTTTTTACCTGATTGTGGTGCTAGGTTAAAAAGACAGGAGGTCACCAGTGTGGTCACAATGTAACATGAATGTCTCTTGCAAATTCAGGTAAAAAAGAACAAAAATTCCAATACTATGGTTTATGGCCAAATACCTGCAAAAGTATAGTTTCATCGGTAGGTAGGGGTCGGCTAATATGATCCCTTGTAACACTTGCGGTCTCAGCGAGTGAGAGACTATACATAATGAGAGAAGCTCTATTTTCTTCAGCCAATATTTTTAAAAAGCCAACAAAACTTGCCAACCAGCGTTAATGAGCGCCTCCACCTACGCGCCACCCACCAAATACGTCAGTTTTACTTCCAGAAAAAGGGGTCGATGATTTTTCTCAAAAGGAATTTAAAGAGACAAAGATGGCTTTAAACTCACAGAAAGAGTTCACCCTGTACACGGGACATTGAGACTGCTTGGGCCATTCTACCCAGACACACAACAACGTATGAAGAACTACGCGCCCATCCGCTACCTGCATGCATCCGCTCCTTTTCACATGTGCAGTTGCAGAGCTTTCCAGGGTAAGTACAGTGTGTCGGTACGACATATCAGGTACACCATAAATTATAAGATTAATTATAGATCTTGTATGTGTTTTTACCGTATTGTGTATCATGCTCTCTCTCTGCTCGTTACCCCTCAACACAACAGAAAGTATCACGAATGACCGACAATGGAGAGACACTGCGTGGAGGCCTGGAAACTTGAATATTTATATCGCATAGAACTGAATGGTATCCATAGCAACAAGGGTCCCCCTGAAAAGTAGCTGGCAGTAACCATGAATGACCCAACTATACTAGTTTGTATCTATAATACCTGCAAACTATTCTTTCTTTTCTCTGCCCACAGACATATAATAACCCAAGATGCTCCCGAGATCCTCTTGGGGTGGCTGACGAGCTGACAGACGTGCATGATGGGGATGAACTCAACGCAAAATCCTTTCCACTGCACATCAGGAGTCAAGAGCCAGTGCGGCCACAAGGACCACAAGGACCACTCAAGTTGTAAATGACTCCCATAAGCAACCACCAGAACCATACCCCCAGAGTCGGGGTGAAGGGAAGCTAATTGAAGATTTACAAAACACGAACAGACCTTATTAACTAACTGACAAATAACCCCACGGTACCCGGTGATAAGATGTGGTCAAATGTAAGAAGTGTTTTTGTAATCTGGGGTGAATTTCTCATCGTGACGATCGTGATAATCTCCTTTCAAGGACCCTGACATTGTCTCAGTTTGATTCTCCTTTTGAAAGAATAGTCAGCATCAAACTTTAGCAAACACAAGGGCTACTTTTCTTACACCCATGCAACATTTAAGACTTTTAATGCTCTACATTTGAAGTATTTTAAGCATAAATCGATTTATTTTTACTTGTCAACTGGAACTGCTTTCAAGACAGATAAAAAAACAGAAAGAAAAGCTAAAGCAGGGCCAAACAAGTGCAGAAGGGGCAGTAAAGATGAACAAAATTCAAAATTACATATGTTAGTCCTTTTGTGTTACGTAAGTACTTCTTCTTGGTAGTACCAATGTAATCTAACAGAAGATGTAGCATAACAATTCCACATTATGGTGAACAAAAAGACCAAATATAGTTGAAGTGCGGGGCTTAACAACTTAACAATTGCTTAATGCAATACCGGGCTAGTAAATAGTAAAAAACATCTTTCTGGAGCTCATAATGAAAGACGTAACAGTTAGTCGGTGAATAAGAGTAGAAGGGATATGCTCATTACAATCAACGTAGCTGGAAGGCGGCCATTTTTTTGTGCACCGCTGAAGAGGGCTAACCTGAAAACAAACTAAACATACTTATAGCAAGCATATCGAGGACTCAATGAGGTGAGGTTTTGCAGTAATGAATAAAATAATTAGTTTATTTTACAACTTAATGCTTTGTCTTATTGTCTGAAACAAGTTCTTGCTAGCTAGCGAGCTAACCAGTGGACAGCTTGCTAGTTAGCTACGCTTGCTAATTCCGCCATGCTCCGCTGGTGACCGAAAATGAGCCGAACAGCGGGCTGGTGGCTGGTCGCTTTGGAGAAGCACAAGCTAGTTGCCTTGCGAACGAGCCACCAACGTGATTTTACAACCATCCTTACAGCCATTTTTCCTTTAACACAAGTCAAATCTCCATTGAAGATACGTATACTATGTTGTACACAGTATTTCAGACATTAAGAGATATTGAAGCTCATGTCTTACAAAAAGAGGGCTAAATCGTTTGTGTTGACTGCGACTGTTTTTTCCCCCCCGCAGCATGTCATGCTAGCTCCATGGTAAAACTGGCATGAAGCACTTTTTGAAAGTGAATCATGTTCAAGTTGAAGGAATTAAAGCTTGAGAACACATAGCTTCCCATTAAAATCAACCAGTTTTTCTGTCAATGCTATCTTCAGCCGTTAGATTGTGCTATCAAGATATATTTGAGAACTATACTGAATTAATAAGCAACATACAAATGCTTATTTGTTTTATTTTCGTTTTTCAAGTCTTAGAATTTGACGAGTGTCATGACTGTATATCCCCTGCATGTGTGTGTTTGGCATATCGGCTGTGTGTTTCAATGACACATCCGTCTTCTTGTGTAAGTTTATACAATAAACCCACACATGCATGTGTGTGCAGGAGGGTGTGTGTGTGTGTGTGTGTGTGTGTGGGCAACTTAAAAGTATCAGTGGACTATCATCAGTGGACTAACTCTAACCCTTGTTATCTTTGAGGAGCTTTTCTAGCCCGCTCCAGCTGTGCTTGTATTCTGGTTCCTGATCTGCGGAGGGGTGGAGTGCTTTTTTTTTGCAGCTTCAGAAACATTACAGACCCCCCCCCCCCCCCCCCATGCCCAGCTCAAGGACCAGCCTGAAGAGATATGAGAAGGAGGGGAGGGAGAGAGAGGAGTATATCAAGTAATAATAAAAGAGCAGAGGACACGAGACGTGGAGAGACATGAGGAGGTCAATAAAGAAAGGCGTGGAAATATCCTTTCCCGGAATCAGTATTAAAAAATAACGTGGGAATCATGGCTCCACTCGTTTAAAAACCCACAAAAAAGAGAGGTGATGGGACCCCATCTTTTTTGCAGGGGCAACCAGAGATAAAGTAAATGAAGAGGCAGAGTGGGACTTGGTGCTCGTCAGCTGAGAGCGCAGAGAGGCCAATCACTGACACAACAAAGCTGCACAAGTGCCACTTCCCCAGCAGGGGGCACCTTAGCCTCCTGCCCTTGTATCATGCTGTGTGTCCACCCCCCCGGGGGAAAGATATATATATTTTTAAACAACCCTTCGGCCCCAAAGGTGACAGGATAACAACCACGTTACGAGTCCACGTAAGGAAACATGACCTGTGGGGTTCTGTTGCTACACTACAGATACTTTAATTGAGATCAAACAAGAGGAGGGCGCCAGACTGCCTTGTCATGTGGAATTATGCTGTGCGTTTGTTGATCTGATGCACAGGAGCGAGATGCTAGGCTCTACTTTGACTTCGAGTAGTCACGCTCATTATACGTTTTCACAGGTTTCGCCATGCGGCGGGAGCCTGAAGTGTATTCCAGGCAATATTCCAATAAGAAAGACTGCCGGCAGCAACAAAAAAAGAGGAAATGAAGACACGATCACTGTGGTGTGATGCTGCAAACCAACCAAAACCCCTCCGCCTGTATCGATTAGCACACGCAACGCCGGCTGCCTTCGGAGTGTCAAGATCCACTCCGGGAAGAGAGAAAGATTCAAAATCCCACTGCCAAGGCTTATCCCTCTAAACTCTGTTCCTTTAGTCCAGAGAACAATCTGACAGCCAGCCTTCAAAAGACAAACCCATAAAGTATTTATGTGTGTGCCTGCGGTCCAGTGAGTTCAGACAGCCACTGAAGAATTCATTAAAGGAGGTGAAAGAATTGTGAAGTGTATCAAATTCAAGCCGAGGCCAAACAAGAAAAGACTGAACCACTGAAGGAGAGAAAAATCAAAAACTGTCTTTAGTGATGACACTATAAATACAGAAACAACATGTTCCTCACGCAAAAAGACAACAGTTGATGATGTCATCACTGCTACCGCCTGGATTTACAGCTTTGGCTTGTTGTCTTATGAGAGGAGGCGCAGGGCGACATGTTCTTTTGCTGCTAGCCTCCTCGAAATGCAGCTAAGGACGTTAAAGAGTTATAAAGTTTGGCGAGTCTCGACGTTGCCAGGGCGCACTCGTCTCACCCGTTTCCAGAATTCGCCGATGGAGCAGGCCCGTGTGGAGAAAGGCCTCATCTTTGCATGAGCGAATATGCGTTCCCACTAGCTCAGAGTTGGTGGCGAGTATTCTCGCGCTCTCCTCGTTCAGGTTCACCCCGGCCATGGAGGCCACGTCGTTGATGTCGTCATCGTCCCTGCAACATGAGAGATGGCAGATTAGCAGAATGCATACAAGGAAGATAAATCTTCTCCTCCGCAATGGTAGTAATAAGGGACTTGTTGGAGGCGAGGACTCAATCAGGCATGAAAACGGGTCAGGGGTGAAAAGGTGAGAAGGATAGGCGCGGGGGGTGCTGGTGACTTCCACGAACATCGATGTTGGACGTTGTATGATAATCTATAGTTCCTCCATTCTGACACCAAGTCAGTGGGCCCTATAATAATAGTAATATTGTATATAATATAGTTATTCATGAACCAACTTCCTTTTTTTTTTGGCGTGAACAAGTCTTCAAGTCTTGTGCTCTGCTGAGCCTCGAGTCTGTTCCTTGAGTCTGTTCTGCCTCTACCTGGTTGTCACGATCTTCTAATCCAGGGGTGTCAAACTCATTTTCAGCGAGGGCCACATCCGCCTCATGGCTGCCCTCAAAGGGCCGGTTGTCACTAACACGGTATAATTCTAACTACTCCAGAACATATTGTTAAATAACTGTCTTTGCATTTGTTTGTTTATTTAGGTGTACTTATATAAATGTATAACTATATATGCAAATGTATTTAATATTATACAATACATCTATTTAATTTAATTCTATTTATTTTAACCCACATTACTTTATCAAAGATCAAACAAACATTATTACATTAACTTTGTTAAAAGCTTTTTCACAGTTGAGACAGGTGGTTCTCCACTGGTCTGGGTAGTGGTTCTCTACTGGTCTGGGTAGTGGTTCTCCACTGGTCTGGGCAGTGGTTCTCCACTGGTCTGGGGCAGTAGTTCTCCACTGGTTTGGGGCTGTGGTTCTCCACTGGTCTGGCTTTGGGACGCACTATCACCCCTGAATGACAAGCTGAGACCTAAATCGAGGGATATTTTTAACTTCTCAAATGTATTTAATGAAAAGATGTTGCAGTTTGAACCTGAGTGTTCAGAATATCACAGTATGCACAACACAACTATTTAGTCATATTCCCTTTTACAGTCAATTATGAACCAACAAGTGAATCTTAAGGACAAAAGAATGCCGTCACATAAAATGACGTGGCGGGCCACATTTAGGGGCTCAAGGGCCATGAGTTTGACACGTATGTTCTAATCTATGCCATACCTGCCATAAATATCATGATACTGATACAATACCATAACACAGTACCATAAATACGATCCTGGTATATTTATCTATAATAGTAATAAATAAAATATCTGTATGGTTCACTTTTTACCAACTTTTTCAACACTTAACAAATGGCAGTATTATTAGTATTAGCCTACAAGATATTAATGAAACTACATGGAGCCATCATAGCATTGATTATCACTATGAGACTGTTAGTCTGTATCTGACCAGATGATACAGAGTTCATCAGGATGAGCAACTGGAGAGTTACAGTAACAGAACTTTACAGACTGAACTTAAACATTTCACTTCTGGCATCTTTTTTAATTTTTATTTTTAAAGCCGAAAATTTCACTTAACGGCACTCGCTGCGTAGTGTGCGCAGACAGCTCGACACGGAACAGCGCGTGCGCTCTGATCGCTTTTTTAATGAAGTATCGATACAAAAAATATGCTAAATCACATCGCTCTTAACGTACGGGTACTTTGTTAGGATCGCTCCACCGTGCAGCGCGACAGCAGCAGATAGCGGGCTAACATTCAAGCTAACCTAAACCACCAAACGCTGAAAACATCTTGACGCTGATTGGCCGAGACGCGACACGTGCCCATCAAAGATGTTCTATTGCGAAAAGCACCACTCCACATTTTCTCCTGTCCCACTCCAATCTCATAAACGCCGGCCGGCCAATTGACGCCCCCTCCCCAAAACAAAAACTCTTCGGATCTACACGATTCACGTCAGTCACCTATTTTGGTTTCAAAACGGCGAATTTCGCCGAAAGGTGAGGGATTCTCATGCCTGTCAATGATATTGGCAGTAGAATTGCCATCTAGCAGTTGTATGCCCCCCCCCCCCCCCCCCCCCCAACAACATCATTGTATCCTATCGGACATTTTGTGTGGAATTGTCACAATTAGCGGACACATTCCTGGGTGGTGGAGTCACGGTGACCTTTGACCACCAAATTTGTCAACGTTTTTATTCCAGGTGGATGTTTCTCAACCCGTTCCTAAACACTTTGATTGTGGGACAGACGCGAGGTCATAGCAGCCGTGTTCTCAGTCTGTATTTTTTTATATCGCATTTGAAAAGCTGTATTGAAACAACAGTTTGGGGTCAAACTTCCTCAGTTTGCTAAATAATGTTTTTACGCTCCCTTGAGGCGTAAAAATGAGTTGATGTGGGAAATAGGATGCGTAAACTGACGAGTATATTCTGACATTTGACTCGCGTGACTGCTCTGCCGTTTCATCTTCTCGGATATTCCCAAATCAAAAATTATGGTGTTCTCGTTCTGAAACGTGGCCAATAGGAGCTCACATAAAAAGAACAATTAACACTTGTCCAATTGAAACAAATTCCTGGATTTCTTTTGCTGGGTTTACTGGAGGGTTCCGGCCAACTTCTGACCAAACTACTTGTGGCTGAGTTTACGCACTTTAATGGAACCAAACCATTTTATTTGTACATATCAAAAACTTACCAACGGTTTGCTTTACGATTGAATGGAAACACAGATGGTGACATTGACCTTTGACCAAAGTCAAACCAGTTCCTCCTTGAATCCAAGTTAGCATTTGTGGCAAATTTAAAGATAATTCTGTCCAGGCGTTACTGAGATTGGCACATACTGACGGACAACCTGAGAGAACAATACCAATATGGCATTCTGGCAATTTGACGTCCTCTGTCTGGTTCCGATTACAGAATTTTAAGGTTTTCACACATCTTGGTGCAGAAGACACACCAAAAATAGACGTGCAGCAGAGGAACAAGGTAGTTCAGGGTGAGCTGAAGTCAGGGAAGGTCGCAAACTGATTTCGGGCTGGGGAGAGACCCCTTAGGGAATCTGTCTTTAGCATTAGGGACTCCTACTGGTTGGTTCGTCTCCTTCTGTCTACACCCGTCACTGTTGGGAGAAACATGCTTTGGCCTGTAGTGCAGGGGGAAATGTTCATGACAAAATGTAAGAAAAAAAAAGAGAACTCAGTTTGAGCCCCCCCCCCCATGACTTAACGTTATCAACATCTGCTCTTGCTTTTATTTACGACTATTTCCTTGCATTCATTTGGTTACAGAGGGCTGCGCGTTGGTCTTAACTGCACAGAACCCCCATTGCGGGGTCTATTTGTGTCGGGGTCTATTTGTGTCGGGGTCTATTTGTGTCGGCGCTCTGTGAGGCGGGGAGATGAAGAGCGTTTGGACGGAGTAGAGGACGCTCCTGAAGATTGGCACAGAGCCGTGATGAAACTGGCCGTGTGCTAATGTCAACAAACTCCCATTGCACCACAGCCTCACCCAGGTTCATATGGATGTGAATGAATGTTGGTGGTGGTCGGAGGGGCCGTAGGCGCTGATTGGCTGCCACGCTTCTGTCAGTCTGCCCCAGGGCAGCTGTGGCTACTGATGTAGCTTACCACCACCGGGATGACGTGTGTGTGTATGACTACTGAACTCTGGACTCTGTAAGCGACTTCGGGTATTTAGAGAAGCGCTATATAAAATTGAAGGTTTTTATTATTATTATTATTATTATTTCACAGCGTGTACATGTGCTCTCACATTAGCAGGGGCGTGGAGGAGGCCCTTGCATCCTTCAAAAGGCTGCGACTCTGTTTGGGAGTTGTCGTCGAGGCAACCCCCCACCCCACATATACACACACACACACACACACACACACACCTCCTATCACAATTACAGCACTTGGCAGGTAAAAGTTGATATTTCTGGCCTGAATTAAACTGAGCGGTGACGTGTGTGCTTACAGGACTGGCCCAGAGCGACCAGCGGACCCTCTGAGTGGCTCTGACGGAAGGGAACAAAGAACCGCAGAACACACACAGCGAGTGCCCTCACCCCCCGAGCCCCTCACTCACTGCCTCACCTCCACAGTCATTTGCGTCCGATTGCCACCGCTGTCGGTTGCGGCGGAGCTCGTTGCGTGAGTTGCTACGCTTTGTGTGTGTGTGTGTGTGCGTGTGTGTGTGTACACACCGCCAGCCAAACTCCACCCCGTGACGCCGTCCCGTTCCCTGGGTGCCTGGCCGCGGAGAGCAGATATGAAACTTGACACCACGGCAGGAGGTTGACAAAGACGATTAGAGCATCTCCCTGAGCTCCGCACACCTACGTACCTTCTCCCCTCTCTCCTCCCCTGCTCCGGTCTAATTACGCCCTCACAGAGAGGATCTACATAACGACACAGGCAGGGATACGCAGGATTATACCCTGCGCCGCGCCTCCGTCCTTGTGGATAACTCGGCCTGTCCTGAAGAGGAACACGCCCGAGGCCATGCTCAGTCTGGTTAGGAAGAAACGCCGCTCCCTCCACGGCTTTAAACCATACGTGCGGTCTGGTTAAATGTGCCGGTCGGGTTGATGACGGCATCAGTTATTTTTCACATGTTAAGAAATGGTGACTGGAATAAAATAGGGGAAGAAAAAAAACACATTTGCGTATAATTGGGCTATTATAGGAGATGAAAATGCTCTGCAGCATACATCTGTTGAAGGAAGCTGAGCGGGGCAGCTGGAATTCTGAGGTTGACGGGAGGCAACACAACAGGTTAGATTAGATTATTTACGCAAAATGGGTTGTAGGCCTTGTGCATGAATCATATATGAATTGCATACTATCCATACACACATAAATATTTATAATTGGTCTACATTTTTTCTGGTAGATGACCTGATTGGACAGATTATTAACCCCAGGGGTTGTAAATAGATATCAGAAGCATAAATAAACACAGAAATGTCCATTGAAAACTTTGCATAATGAGTATAACGCACTCTAAAGATACTATTAACTGTGTTAACAAGTGCAATTCTGGCAAACTGGCTTCTGTACAAGTTACGATGCATAGCATTAGCCTATTTAGCAAATATGTTTATGTATATACCACTCAAGAAAACAAGAAACATAAAAGTGAATTTAGGATTTTGTAACCTCTAATGATCTGTTCGAACACAAATAGCCCTGATAAAATATGGGAATAATAACAATGATAAGACATAGAAGAAGTCTTCTTTTTCCATTGTGCTCCAATTTCACCCAGCAAGCTAGAAATAAGTGTGCATTTATTTAATCCACAAAAACCTACATTGACAATTGGGCAACATAAAAATAAGGTTAGCAGTAACACAGCGCTGGGAGGCAGGCCACCACGGCACAGGAACATGAAGCATCGCAAGTGTCTAAGAGCACCGCCGATAGAAAGTCAGAGCTGATGGTTCTCTTTTTCTCGACTGGTCTGATTCGGAGCACGCCGGGGTTCAAATCCAACGAGGATGCCAGTGAACGGGGCCGAGCAGTGAGAAGATAAGAAAGGCTCAATATTCCCTGCGACAACCGCTAATAAAGCACAGACGCAATTAGCTTCCACCGCAGAAGCTAAGGGAGAAGCCTTTTCAGTTATTGGCTCTGGGCTGGCTCGGGGACCGGGAGCCGCCGGGCCCGCATGAAGACATACATATGCATGCCGTTTTCCATATCAAGCCTGTGTTTGAGGGGGGGGCACCGCCATAGGTGGTGAGAGGATTGCCATTTAGAGGTCGCGAGTGCTCAAGCGTGTGGATGAATGGACAGGGGGGGTGCATTCACCATCCCCAGCATTAATACAGACGCATCAACCCCCCCACTGCCGCGGCAACGGGACCTTTGTCCACGGGGGTGATTGATCTCTGTGACTCACGCCCAGGACGGGCAGGCTTGCAGAGACACGGACCACTGGGAGAAGAAACTCCCGATGGACGATGATGATGAAGGCCCAAGAGGGGCCAAGACAACCCAGCAGGAAAGGCGGCTCTGTGTTTCAGTAATTCAGTGGACCACCCGCACTGGAGCCGCCGCCGTCATGCTGGCTGACCGCGTTTTATTTGTTTTGATAAAGACGAAAGCCAAAGTACGTTTTCTTTGACGTGGCCCGCCTATAAAAACATATTCCAGACTCTATTGTTGAAGTGCCACCATCCACCCTCCTGACAGTGGCACCCAAACACGAGGTATCCTTGTGGCTGCGGTGTTTCGAGGTCTCTGCGTAAACCAGTTGCGGGAGGTCACATTTGAGGTCTAATTGAATCCAATTTTGTTTGCTCCCTGTAGCTGCGTCTACAGTGAATGAATGTAACAGTACTGTAAGTCGCTTTGGATAAAAGCATCAGCCAAATGACATGTAATGTAATGTAATGTTTGTATTTATGGTCTTTTTGCCTCACAATTTACAGAGCAACAAAGGATGTAACCACAAAGGCACTTTGCTGGATGGGGGGAAAAAAAACGGCTGGTTGAATTTAAAAACCCACCACCAGCAGTGTGTGGCAAACCCCAAAAGAAAAGCGTTTTCTGTGCGTGTTTTTCCGTGTTTGATAACGCACGCGAACGTCTTTGTGTCCACGGCGTAGGGAACGGGGTCGAATTTGGAGTGGGGGTCGGGGGGGCAGAGCTCGCCGGGTTGGCTCGTCTGTGATTACAGCGGATGTTGAGTGTTTACAGAGAGATGAAGGGGGGGGGGGGGCACAGAGACAGCTGCTTTCACTCTGTACTGTAAACTACCACACACACACACACAAGCACTTACACAGAAGGCTGGAGCTGCACTGGAAAACCCCACAAGCCCTGCAGTGTGTATATACATGTGTGTGTTTGTGCAACAGCTGGCCCGCCGGGACTTGGAGTGACAGCCGCACACACACATGAACGTGGTGCGGGGCCCGGTGGGACGAGAGGCTGGTGGATGCTGACCGACCAGGCAGGAAGTGGTTGTTTTTTCTTTCATTTCTTCTTTCTTTCTCATGATCACCTTCACACATTTTGACATTTTGCTCATCTTTTATGTTTAGCTTTTAAAGATTTGGAAGCAACAAGATGGCATATGAATAAATCGCACCTGCACAGTCAATAGAAACTGAATTTTTCCCATCGAGATTCACAGAAAACTGTAGCTCTTAACAGTTCAGTGTTAAGTTTGCGACGTGAACTGAGATTGAAGATGATAGTCAAATTGAGAGAGACAGCCGAGAAACAACCAGAAAACAAATAGGAAAATAAAATAAAGTTAAGCGGCCTCCAATTTCACCTCTACTAAAAAACATGAGTCGAGGGAGTTCGGCGGCACGTCGTTGGGACAAGCGCACCAAGGATCCGGGGACTCGGCATGTCCCACACATAAGTGCAGAACAGGCAGACCGTCACATGACCTGGATAAAAGGAAAACTACGCTGCGAAATGGCAGTGCCTCTTCCGTGACAGTGGTGCTGTGCGTTATTGGGCGTGTGTCGAAACCGGAGCGCCTGTGTGTGTGTGTGTGTGTGTGTGTGCGTTTGTTTGTGTGTGTGTGTGTGTGCGTGTATGTGAGGGGGGGTGGGGCAGTGATCACCGCGGGGGAAAAAGAGAGGTCGACAGTAACAAGCAAGCCTGACAGCTTAATTACCAACGAAGCCAAAGATTTATTGGTTTATCAATCAGGGCCTCAGGGGGCGGCAGCCTTTACCCACGAACCCGTTGGCCCGCGTGACCCAGACTCCTCTGCCACCTCTCCACACACCCACCCCCCCGGGTCACACCAGGCCAACCCTGAAACCTCTGCTCCTGTCAGCACACGCAAACACACATTGGACACGTAAACAATACCCTCAGATCTTTAGGCATATACACATATGTTCATGTGCATCCAAGCAGGGACACAAACACGAACAAACAAGAGAGACGTATATTCAAACACACACACACACACACACATACACATACGCAAAGACCTCGCGCAGAACATGAACGACAGAGGCCAGCATGTGGGCGATGAACCTTTTATGTTTTGAGACAAAAGCCCAGCTGAAGCGGTGGAGACCGGGAGAGCGGAGCTGCGGGCTACAATGCCGTATGTTTGACTTCACCGAGAGGTATTCTTTTTCAGAAACGCATCCAGAGAAACTCCCCACCATCTGGACGCAATTACCTTGTTTCTAAAAAATAATAATTAAATATGAAGCCGCGGCTCGTTCTGGGATCCTGTCGAGGACGGGTTGTGTGACACCGACACAAGGAGAGGGCGATCCGCGAGGGGTCGATCTATTGGCTGGCTGGTGTGTTGCTATGTGGTGGGCATACGGGAGAGAGAGAGAGAGAGAGAGAGAGAGAGAGAGAGAGAGAGAGAGAGAGAGAGAGAGAGAGAGAGAGAGAGAGAGAGAGAGAGGAGAGAGAGAGAGAGAGAGAGAGAGAGAGAGAGAGAGGAGAGAGAGAGGAGAGAGAGAGAGATAGAGAGAGAGAGAGAGAGAGAGAGAGAGAGAGAGAGAGAGAGAGAGAGGAGAGAGAGAGAGAGAGAGAGAGAGAGAGAGAGAGAGAGAGAGAGAGAGAGAGAGAGAGAGAGAGAGAGAGAGAGAGAGAGAGAGAGAGAGAGAGAGAGAGAGAGAGAGAGAGAGAGAGAGAGAGAGAGAGAGATAGATATGGCCAGTGCAGGCAATTGGGATAAACACTGGGAGTCCTTAGCTGAGAGTGTAGCCTGTAGTCACACGCAGGGGTATGGTGGGGGTCGGGGGTTTATCTTAGAGAAATGCTGCCCCTGTGTGACGGCTGCCGGGAACAGCAGTCAGAGAGCTGTACCTGAAAGAACCTCCTCCGGGGTCGTTGAGCTTGTTTTTCTGATACCCAGAGATCTGAACAGCAGCCAGGCCCACGGGACTTCTGCCCGCTTGGATGAGGCCTCCCTTCCCCATTGTGCCTGTGAAGAAAAGAGAAGGAGTGATGGGGGGGGGATGGAGAGGAAAACACGAAACAAAACAGGGAAGGAGTCATGTTATCATTGAAATGTCCCCTTCTATCTGCGTCAAACATCCGACGACTACCTTCAAGTGCGTCTCTGTCATTCTCACAGGGGTAGATGGAGGGGGGGGGGGTACTGTCGCTCTCCCCAGGTCAGCGCGGATGAGCGTCGCTCTGTCAATAACACTGCGCTTCACCGGGCTCTCCTTACACTCCTCAAACTCATCCCGCTCCGAGACACAAGTTTTTCTCTCTCGTTTTTTCTCCTCTTCTTCTTTTCCAGAGAGGCACGAGGACTGCCACAGTGAATTTAAACTTGATTTTTAACAGGCATGTTCCTCGCCGAGAGGCACGGCGAAAGTATTTTTAGAAACTATCCCCGCATTCCAATTTATGGGCATAAAACAACCTACAGATCTTCCACTGCAGGCGATCGCGGGAGAGGGGGCAGATCAAATTTGTATCCACCTCCGATTGTGCGCGCGCGCACACACACACGAAAATAGGTACACACACACACACCCCCTGAGAGCACTCAGCTCCTCTTTGGGGAGCGTTACGCTCGGCTGGTGCTGGGGCGATGTTTGCGGGGCTTCTGTTGGGAAAAGTGTTTGTGAATCAGTGTGAGTAAGCAGCGCAAATGTTTGAGAAGACTTCATAACGAGACAGGAGGAGGAGGAGGAGGAGGAGGAGGAGGAGGAAAAAAGGAGAACAAAAGCACCTGTTCTCTCTGTGGCTCCTGCCTGGTTACACTTCTTACAGTCTACTGAGAGAACTGTGGAGGTTTTATTCATGGCTTCCTTTATTTAAAAAAATGTGGCCATACTGGTAAAAGACAAAAACTGAAAAAACTAAAAGCTGCCGGACAGAATAAGAAGCAGCGCGTGACTTCTTTAACCCTTGTGTTGCCTTCGGGTCAATTTGACCCCATTCAATGTTTAACCCTCCTGTTACCTTTATATTTACTGACATATTTTACCCTCGGGGTCAATTTGACCCCAGCAATTAAAACCTCCAGAAAATTATTAGAATTAATATTGTTTCCCAAGTTTAAGTGTGGGGTACTTTATGTTTGTTTGTTGACTACCTAAATAGCCCTTTAAATATATTAAAAAGTTGATATTTCTTATATGTTTGACAGTGAAAAACAGCCTGGCGTCAAATTGACCCGAAAGAACACCGACATTAAACATTGAATGGGGTCAAATTGACCCTAAGGTAACAGCAGGGTTAAAATGTCGATGACTCAACGCTACCATGGACGAGTAGATTACATACAAAGTCAATAAAAAGACGAAAATGAATGCAAAATTGATGCGAATTGACATGAATAGATGTAAATGAAGCGAAACAAGCAACATTTTAATAATCTAGGCAAGTTGAAAATTCGGGCGAGAAATGTGCGTGCTGGCCGTGAAATGACGTCACGGACGTCCTGCCATTGTTGAATCAGGAAAAAAGCTATTGTATCTGGAAATCAGGAAAAATAAATATTGCATCCGTATGTGGGCGTGTCGGAACTATGTGAAAAAAGTATGTGTAAGAACCAAAGGGCACAAACAATAACGAGGATACCTAAATGCCGTTTGTCTGAGTATTGATGGAGCTGCTACAGTGTGAGCGAAGCCTCGCGCTGATCGATACGAGCTCCGTCGAGACCATCACAGCAAAATCTGTTTATTTTTAAATGGCCGATAAGCGCACATGCAAGTGAGCCGGCGGTGGCTGCAGACGGCCTACCTGGCGTTCTGATGGACTGCGTGATCACCACGGGCATCCGGACATGGCCCCCGACGTTGCCTACCGTCTTGATACCCTGAGGAAGCAAAAACAAAACAAAAATGTAAATACCAAAAATGTGAATGTTTACTGAACTCTAGCATTGCAAAGAATGAAACCATTTCGTAAACGAGTAAGAAGATGAGGCAGTATAAGACTGCACTTGAACGCCAGCCCTGAGAGGAAGCGTTCAGACTTGGTTAGTGAAAAGAAACGGGCCGATCTCCATTCTGTAAGACATGAGAAACGTCTGCAGCGGCGTGTTGAGCGCGTGAAATGCTCGGGACGGATTTCTGTCACTGTACGTGACCTACATTCACGTTCCCACGCGAGACGATAAGAAATCAAGACTGCGGCGAAAAAGTAGTTTCGAAGAAGAAGAAGTGGTTCTGGTGGAGGAGGAAGGAGAAGGAAAAGGAGCAAGAGGGGGAGCGGGGGTGGGGGTGTTGTGCCATTAGAGTCACTTCCTTCCTTTCGAGCAGCCACGGGGCCGGCCTCGGGCTCAGCCATCCATTACGACCGGTTTGCTTCTTGCTGCATATTTTTTAGCCTTGTTTTCCATTCCCTGACACATGCTATATTACTGTTCAAGCTGCTTTGAAAAAAGAAAAGAAAGAATAAAGAATAAAGAAAAGGACAGAGGCCATTTTTCCCCCAGAGATCCACTGCAGGGGCTTGCGAGAGCGGGAAGGAAAGGGGATGCAGAGATAGCGAGCACCTCTGGCCAGTCGGCGACACAGTTAAGAGAGTGTGTGTGTGTGTGTGTGTGTATGATGGGGGGGGAGGGGGCAATCAGAGGTTAAAGAGGGTTTTTTTTCCCTACTTTGAAATAAAGTGAATATTAAATGACGGCCATGGCTGCTGTCAAAATCATTATTTTTGAAAGGTCGGCTAACATTTCTCACAAACCAGTGGGATTCTTCAAGAAGGTGCTTTTGTTGGCCTTTACCTACGATTTCTGATATTGTTGTATTATTTGAAGGACAGGGTTGTCAGAATGATGTACTGAAAATACAGCTGCACCTTTTCTTTTTTTACATCTGCACCCATGTTGCAGTGCAGAGTAAAGTAGTGCAGTAGTCGTGATGTGGCCTAGTTACTGCTCTCCATTCATTCGCCACCAAATACATAATTTGCCCTGAGGAAGTTTGAGGTCCAGCTATTGACTTATTCTATTACAACTAGCGTTGTAAATCTTTACTAAATCTAATTACAAAATCATCTTAAAATACTGAATAATATTTGACATATTTCTGATATCTTGCAATACAAACAAAGCCGCGATCACATTGAACTCAAACCGTGTCGCACGATTTGAAAATGTATATTTAGAGAATCCGTACGCACAGCAGGATCATTGTTGTTTAACTACAATTGCTCCACTTTTCAGTCGAGACTGTTCTACACCAGCGCTACTGTAAGAAACGCTCTCCATGCTGATCTGGTACGAGAGCCTAACTCAAGTCGCCGTCTGATGTGCCGGGGGCCATCATTTACTAATGTTTTGTGTGATAACTTATGCTGGTGTTTTATGCAAGCATGTGTGCTAGTGTGTGCACGTGCGTGTGGGAGAGAGGAAGTGAGAGAGAGAGAGAGAGAGAGAGAGAGAGAGAGAGAAGGATATGAGAGAGAGATATGAGAGATGAGAGAGACCAGAGGCCTGTTCTGGACATAGACTGCGGCCGCCACGTTTCTCTAAAAATTGACCCGGGGCTGACCTAGTTACCTCGCTTCACCCTCTAACGGTTAACGGATGGAGAGCGGGAGGGAGGGAGGGAGACGAAAGAGCGATGCGGTGGTAGATACAGTGAGAGAAACTGTTGGGAGGAGATAGATGGAAAAGAGGAAAATAGAGAAAGCAAGTGAGAGAAAGTAAAACAAATGTTTTAAAAAGAAAATAGTGAGGAAAATGGTGAGAGAAAAAAAAATGTAAAAGAGAAAACTAGAACACTCAAGCCCCCCCGACCTATCTGAGTCTGACCTCGCTTGACCGATCTGCAGTCAGTGTCTTTCACTGGGATAGATCACACACACCCATCCCCTGGTCGAAGCGCCCCATGTGTAAAACCTTTCAAACTATTCTATGGCAAACGGTTTTGTTTGTGGAAAAACCACAAAAAAGCAATCCAGGAATGACTTCATACAGACAATAAATCATTGAATTAAAAAAAAGGAAACCATTATAATAAACATCATAATATTTAACTAGTGTGCAGAAGTTAGTGAAGTTATCTTTGTTATTTGTTATCATACATATCTCCCAGCAGCCCCGTGAAACAAACCAACTCAACAAGCTTGTGTGATTTAGACACCTGGCTCTGCATCCGTCACATTGCGGCCCCGCTCCCCTGGATGCAGCAACCCGGTGGGTAGATATCACAAATGCTACGTCCACATTGAATGACCTCTTGTTATGGACGACGATATATGTTTGACTTCTTGTGGTCTACTCTCGGGGTGCCCCTGAGTCAATTCGGTACGTACCACGCCAGCTGCATGTCCTGGCGTCCCGGCGGGCAGCGCGCCGGCACCCGTCGTGAAGCTGACGCTGTTGGGGTGGCGCACGCGGACAGCTGGCCCGGCCGCGAAGACGGGAGGGGGGGCGGCGGGCGCCGGTTTGACTCCCTGCTGCGGGGTCACGGAGTGCTGACTGCTCAGCAGGGACAGCCTCAGGGCCGGGAGGCTCTTCTGTTGACGGGCAGAAAGAGGTCGGTGGTTTAGAGTCGGAGAGTGGAAAAAACACACACAGATGAAATTAATAAATAAAAGCAAATGGCAGTGTGGTCACTGGCTGGTTTAGCGTGCATGTCGTCATGGTTACAGGCTAGTGATGCTGTACGTTTATACTTCATACTGTACGTTGCAAATAATAATAAAAATGTCAATTTTTCAGTTGAATTCGATTCTACGATGATGAAATGCCGCACATGAAACATGGCGCCGTTCCGATAACCCCTTGCCGAAACCTGAGGAGCCGCTTCCAGCCCCACAACGATTATTTCAGGCCGATTGTTTTGACGTAAGCGACCTAACGCTGCATGACAACGTGTGTCTTTAGCCGCGTGGGGCGGTCGGGCTGCCTTGATGTGACGCTCATCGCGGTTGGCTGGAGAAAACACCGCCGGCTGCTGGCAGGACGGCTGCGGGGGCCACTGTCACACACAGTCAGAAGTCAGGCCAGAGGGGGGCGTGTGTGTGTCATTCTACTGTCAGGGGCCTGGCCATCACTGTCAGGGAAAGGACTTCTTTAGGAGGTGAGTTTAGGGGGGGGGGGGGGTTTAAGGGGAAATTTAGAGCCAAGGGGCCCAGTTAAATGACAGATTTGGGCCCCAGTAATAACAGATTTAACTTTTTTTAAAGGGCCACTTTGTGAGACAGACGAGGGTTAATTGTTGAGGAGCCAGTTAAAAAAAGGAGGTGTCGGGCTGTTTCAGGGTCAGGTTGAGGGAGAGTCGGTTAAATGAATAATAATTGCCTCACCTTGAGAAAGGGCACCAGGTACGGCTGTGGAGACGACTTGAGCTCAGTCTGCAGCCGGCTGGTAAACTCCTCCGGATCAATCTTGGCATCCTGTCAATTGGAGGAGGGTGGGGTGGGGAGGGGAGGGGGGGGGGTACAATTATACAACACCAGTTCACAAAACATCCCACGAGAGACAGTCAGTTAAACCACAGTGATTCAGAAAAGATGACATCCCCGACTCCATTCCCTCCTCAGGTGAGTGAGGAGGGGTTGGGAAAGAGCTCCATGCTGCCCTCTACAGGTCGAACATAGTGATTACAACAACACACCAAAGCGTCCACTCGGACTGACTGACTGCAAAAGAAGAGAAAGGTCACGATTGAAGAAACACTGTGATTCAATCTGGATATATACAATTAAAAATAAAAAGCTCACCAGCAAGTCCTGAACCAGAGACTTGACGTTCTTGGAGGTCTCGGGGGACGGAGAGTTGTGGGACGCCAGCTTAATGAGCGTGGCCAGGAAGTTCTTGCACTTCTTGACATTCTCCTGCATTTCCTGTCGGTGGCAAGAAAATCATTATTACCCCCTCGTGTCAGAAAGCTGAGCGGAGACGGCAGCTCGGGCTACCAGTTGCTCAAATCTTACTTCTAAAGTGCAGAACCAACATTTAAATAAGCAATCTTCTTTTTGTTGCTGGGATTGGCGCCAATGTAAGGTCAGAGTTCGGCATTAGAAGAAAAGTGCCGGGTCAAATCCTAAGCACAGCACATATTTCATCTCAATAATACTGAGCAGAGATACGACAGAATGAACCAGCTTAGACTGGCAAAGGAATCAGCACGCTGCCCAGCCATCTCTGCAGCCAAAGGAGACGTAGCCCCCGTCCACTCAAACCGCCAGCGGCAACAAACTGTGGCCCCAGAGGGCTCCCCGGCCTGAATACATATGGAGATGTGAGCGTCTGTGTGTGCGAGCCTGTACCTCTGCGCCGATTCTGAATATGCATGCGAGCCTGCATCTGGAAGTCGGTGTGTGTGTGTGTCCCTGACTCTTGGTGCGTCGGTGCGTCCTTGGGTCTGCATGCGCTCGTTTTGAACGCACGAGTGTGAACATGTGTGGGCATGTGTGAGACTCTTGGTGCGGGGGCCAGCTGCGCGAGACGGCGATGCTGCGATGGGGGTTGGGGGGTTGATTCCGGTGACACAGCCGGCAGCCGCTGGCGGCTGTGTGACAGCGCCTGCCTGCGCCCTCGAGGGCGACATGTGGGCGGCGCGAAGGGTGAAGTGTGGAGGCGAGGGAAGGAACGGACCTGGGACACGATGGGACCTCCGGGGTTCGAGGCGATGCCCATCTGAGGAGGCTGCGTCGGCTGGGAGGCCGCCTGGGCCGGGGCTTGGGGGGCCGCCGCCACCACGGGGGTCTGCTGCGGAGCCGCCACTGCCACGATCGGCGCCGCAGGGACCTTCTGTGGAAAGGGTGGGGGGTGGGAGGAGGAGGAGGAGGAGGAGGAGGAGGAGACAGAGAGATAAACAGGACGTGACGCTTCGCTCGCAGCAAGGCCACGGAGAACAGGAGGCAGGGCGCCGCGGCGCTCCCTGTCACATCTGGTGTCCTGACTTCGGCGGACGTCGCTTAACAGACAAGTGAGGGAAGGAGGGGGAGAGGTGGTGGCACGCCATAGGCTGGGAAAGACAGGAAGTCTGTCAAAGCTTTTTCCTGACAGTACCATCTACCTCAGGGGTTCCCAAACTTTTCAGACCACGCACCCCCTTCCCTCCCACCACAAAAAAAAAAACCTTAAAAAATGCAAGAGTTGTTGACGGGGTGGGGGGGTGAGAGTGGTCCTGTGCGCGCATCACGGCTGGGCATGCGCCGGCATCGAGCCGAGAAGAGTTGTTGACGGGGACGGGGGGGGGGGGGGTTTACGCGCGCCGGCCGAGCCGAGAAGAGTTGGGACGGGGCGGGGGCGCGTTATGGAAGCGGAGCCCAGAAAAGTGAAGCAGCGTGAATTTGTAGACATAGAAACACTCAGACAGCAGCTTGCTGTTACGTGCGCCTGCCAGTCTGACTCCGCTGCTTTGGGTGAATGACGTCACGTGCGACCTGGAGGTGTTAACCTTTTGTGTGCCAAATCTTTTTTGTTTTTTTAACATTCGCGAATTAAAAACATCCGGGCTTTAGCCCCGGGTTTTTTAGCCTAGGGACGCCACTGGTTAAGACCGAAATGACACTTGAGAGCCCTGAGAATGTTTAATATTAATTATTACACCATTAGACCACCATTACATTTTTTCTCGCACCCACCCCTCGCGCACCACCCAGGTGCGCGGGAATCCCTGATCTACCTGATAAGGGACGCCTCCTATCGAGATCTGTCACCGTATCCACCTATTGTGTCTCCCGTGTGAGCCGGCGAACGAATAAAGAATTTCAGATGCGGCGCCATCAGCGGTCTCTCACTCCAAAGGCCCTCATCGCCTCTGTTGAATCTCTAAACACAGGTGTGAATGCGCCCCCAAAACACACGAGGGTTCCGGCCTCCATGCGTAGACATGGTTTTGCCAAAACACACGACTATCCACACTCAGGCTAAATTCTGTTCTAAAAGGTAGTATACCGGCACTGGCCAGCAGGGGCCGAACCCTCTGGTGGCAAAAAAAAGTCGAATTGTACAGAAGTCTATGAGAAAATGACTTCTTTATTCTCTCAGGAAATATTTTGTCAATTATGGTTCCGTTTAGAGTCAAATAGAGCATAAAGCAGGGTAGGCTTTGGGGCGGGGCTACATTGTGATTGAGAAGTTGCTCCCTGAAAAATCTATATATTATTCCCATTTCGCTCTGCAAACACACAACATGCTAAGATTTCAAACTCAAATGATTGTGTCCAACATTAACAAAACAATACATGAAGAAAACAAAGCGGGACAGAAGACTGAAAAAACACGCGAGTAAGCGGTTGTCTCACTGGGCGGAGAGCAGGACAGGAGCAAGAAGAAGAAGAAGAGGAGGAGGAGGTCTGCAGGGCCGGGCTAGACGGCGTGGGAGATGGAGACGGTACCATCTTGGCCGAGGTCAAAGGGCACTGCCTGGTGGTCTGAGAGGTCACGGGAGACTGCAGGGAAGGGAGGGAGAGAAACAAGCAGAGTTTAGCGTGGAGTTTAGCGAACTGGTCGGTTTCGGATAATATTGCCCAACAGCATATACAAGATAATATAATTTGTGTTCAGGCTCGTGGAACATAACATAACATAGTGGAAATAAACACGAACATGTCTATAGACATGTTCTTGTTTAATTGAGTACTTTGTCTATTTGTGTCTGTAGATTTCCACCAAAAGTTACCATTGGATAATTCACCATTTGTATATTTAAACATAACAAAAATCATTGTCTTGATGTAAGTAATCAACTGTGTTGGTTGCATGCTGGTATTTATTTTGGACATTTTTGTTTACCTATGACAATACACGTCTTTCTTTCAGACTCTGCAGTAGCACGTGACAAACTTTCCAGTTTCATCCCCGTCTGTATTCTGACGGTTTTTACCGAGGGGTTTGTTTTCATTCATTATTCTCTTTCTAAAAAACATGGTGAAATGGGTTTTTCATTGCTGTTGATATAATTTTCTTATTTTCTTATTGACTAAAAGAGAGAATCCCCTCCGTAAAAGCCTTTACATTTTTAACCTGGGTTTCTCTTCTGGAAATAAATGCAAATTAGCATATATTTAATGAGCTAAACCGTCACTTGTATTTTTGAACATCAGTTTTCAGAAAACAGGGTAGTGCAAAGCAAAAAAAGAATTGTCTTCTACTGGGGAAGTTTCATGATGATATCTATGAGTTAAAATCGCTTATCAACTGTCGTGTCTCCACGTAAGCTTTTTACCATGAAATACAGTCGTGAGATATATGATGATCTGATAACTATGATGGTTTCGTAGGGATTGGCGTTTCTTGGAACGGACATTAAAACAGTTATAAATATCAGACATGTTTGAATCTTATCCCCCCTGTGATAAGGACATGATGACTACAGTAATGCAGTGAGAGACGTATGCAGGAGAGGCTTTAACGTTGAACACAAAAGGTTTGCACAAGCATGTCTTCGGGTTGGTGTGTTGTTGCATTTCATTGATAATTCATGCACAAAAAAAGCAAGACGTCTCGTGTTGATCTCTAGATGCAAAAAATGTTATCTGGAGTCTGACATTGTTCATCTCTTTCAATCAGCATAGATACATCTATATTATATGAAAGGTATACTATATGCAGTATATGGGATGGCAGACTATATTTCCCAGTATTGTAAACAATATACTCAATCATGAGATGTTTGGGGCGGGAAAGTTAAAATGATAATTATTATTATTATTATTAATAATGTATTAATGTGTACTCTTCAAGGTTGCAGTGGAGATGCTGTTGGTTGTGAAAAAGGTGGATGCTGAAATGTGTCACAACTGCACTTTGTTTATTATTAGCATAACAAAAGGTGCACGAGCAAATGGGATGGCCTGAGTGCCCACAAAACCACCGGCGATACCCGGTGGCTCACCGCGCACACACACACACACACACACACACTCAGAGAGAGAGAGGCACTCATACACACTTCCTGGCTGCTATCCTGTATGTGAGCCAAGACAACCCAACAGGGCCTCTGCCCCAACCTCTGGGACACAGCCTTCCATTCACATGGGGCCAAACCACACACACATACACACACATACCCACGCACACACACAGCCATGCCAAGGACAGGGGGAAAGAGGCGAGAAGAAGTAGGATAAGAGAGAGGAGGAAGAGGAGGGGGGGAAGTTTCACCCCCGTTAAAAAAGTTTTGTGTGCAAAAGAATGTTGCACTGAGGAGTCAGGGGGGGTGCGAGGGGAAACAGGGGCGACGGTGAGCGCCACGGGGTGCATCCCGCCGCCAGCGATGCCTCTCTCGCGCCCCCTCTCCCCCTCCTCGCGTGTCAAATGCGCTCTTGAGAAAACCAAAAGCCTTGTTAGCTTTTTAAAATAATCAGGCAGTTGGATGATGAATGATTTAAGAGGTATGGAAGGAAGCTCGGGATGCCTTCCGTTCCTCCCCTCAGGGGGTCACGGGAAGAGTGACAGGCCGACGGAGGGGCTGCGCTCTGGGAATAAACACCATTCCCTTTCATTTTCCCTGCCGCCGCTTTTCCTGTCGAGGCGGCGACGCCGCGGCCCGGCTAATTTGTCACAGGCGCGGCGGTGAGAGGCGATGACAGTCTGCGAGTCTCTTTATTAAATAGATTCTTTGGTGTGTTTTTTTCAGCATCAGGATGGATGCAGGTGCAATTGCAGGGGGCGGGTGATGGGAGAGGGGAATTGATGCGGACTTCAGTCTGTGGAGTCGTCAGCGTGGTGTTCTTTATGCTGCGGAAAAGTACAAGGGTGGAATTTCTTTCTATCATCTATTAGGAAGGATTAATCTCAGTTTTAAAAAGGTGTTACGTGGCCTCCTTCAGCCCAGGCTATCGCACAGTCACACTACCTGAGAAGTTAAATCCATCCACACACCAGTGCAGTATTACACACTGCTGCTGCTTATGAAGGGCTTTCGCTCTGTGGACTGTTTTTCCTGGACATCTCTGAACTAATACAACAATTCCTTTTTGCATGCAGAGATCAGAGATAATACTCTTAACAATAGTTTAGGTGTGCGGGAAGCAATTTAATTCAGAAGAAGAAGTAGAAGCAAAGAGGAAAAGTGTTGCTGGGTAGGGGACTCTGCGTGGAGCACATCATTCACAGGACTAGTGGGGTGGCTTACAATATACCGGGTCCCTTTAAGAGCTGGTATTGTAACCAGGGCAACGAGGTGGCGTTGAGAGGTTAAAGGTGACGAGTTGTCAGTGTCACGGGTGATTGGTTTGTGTGAGTGGAGTAAACAGCCACAGAGGTGTGCAGTCAAAGAGACCCACTTTGTCTGCTGCGTTCCCGCGCTCCGACCGCTGAATTCTTCTTCTTTTAAGATTGTGAAATGCTGCCCTCTAGCGTCCCTCTTTTGTCCTCGCAGTTAGAGATGCGATGAACCAGAGATCTCAGGCGAGTCAAACAAGTATGTAGGGGCATCATTCACTGCAGCCTTGAGGAGTCCGGATCAGAGAGAAAGACTGAAAAACAGGCTTCTCTCTGAAGCAGTTTTACTGTATTTTTCCAGATGACTAGAACTGTGCAATATCTCTAAAAACACTTGTTTTCCCACTTGTTATTGGGAAAAGCGTGTGCATTATTTTCCAGATTTACATTAAACTGTCACATTTATCCTTAGTGGTCTTCAGACTAAATGTTTTCACTTTAAAGCAAAAAATGAAGTTTATCCTATACTGTGTACCGGACAGAGTAGTACAGGACAGTATTTTAAAGTCCATAGAGGACACACGCTACCTGGTTTTGTGACAGCAAAAATTCAACGAGGGTCAAAGTTGAGGGCGCGTTTTGCTCCTTTTCTCTACATGATGACGTTGCCTGACCACAACAATTAGTCGATTAACCGATGAGTCGGATAATTTGAGTGGTTTCCAATATTTGTGATGCATAAATGCCAAAGATTCGATAGTTGTTTTTTATTTTTGGTGATAGCGAACTCACTTTCTGCATGACTCATGCCTCAGTATTCGGGTTTCGGGTCGGATAATACTTGTAGTTTGAATAAGTAAATTCCGTCTTTGGAAAATTAAAATGGGCATTTTTTTCTTCTGACTGTTTATAGGCCGAGAAAAAACAAGAATAAGAAAAAGTGATGAGAGAAATAATGACCCGTTACAGGTGGACATGATCTCAACTCTCCTATTGCAGTCAACTGAACAACAATACAGGAAATAGGATGTAATGAAACATGTCGCAAGGTATTTGAAGGGACTCAAATTCATCACAACAAAGACTTATTTTAAATGCCGGGCAAGGAACACATTTTTTCATTATTTGAAAAAAGAGGGGAACGAGAAAGAGAAGCCAGTTGAGACGCTCCCAATCATGAAATAAAAATGTCCCTTGTGCAGTTTCAGCTTTCTGCAGGAGACAAACTATCCTGCAGTCTCATCATTAAAGCCAATTTTTTTAAAACAGTGCACAGTTTTGCACATGAACGATCCACCCACAGGTAAGCAGATTCCAATGAATGATTCAATGGGCTCGTTAGTGTGTGATGAGAGGACCCCGTGGAGTCATTAGGGAGCCTTGAGACATTAACTGGCCTATTAATCACAGTTTAATCCATACGTAAAATAACCAAGGCTAAAACGTGTTAATCACAACCCAATTAGGCGGCGTGGAGCTGAGCCGCCCTGCTTAACAAGGTGTTAAGACTGAAACGTGCAGGAAGTGTGGGTGTGTGTTTGTGTGTGTGTGTGTGTGTGTGTGTGTGTGTACACAACAGGTCACTTTCAGTCACAGTCGCTCTCCTACATGGAGATCTGAGGGGCCTCGCCTCCCCTTTTGGGGTTGTGCAAGATCAAAATGTAAAGAACACAGAAACCGGTGCTTTCTGTGTTACGTGGCAAAGTATGAATGTGTTTTGTCAGAATACAATCTCCCCGTATTAAACTCACCCTGAGAATTTGAAGCGGTTCCGTCACGCCAACTTCGGGTCTGAGATTAGCACCTCGTGTGAAGGGCAACGGGAAGGAGTGAGCCTAAGAATTTGGTGGGGGGGCAGCGGATGGCTGCTTCGGGAGCGTTGGACTTTGGCCAGCGCCAAAGCTTTTATGGGGGAGTGGATACAAATGTCTGTGTGGTCGGAATTGGTTTGTTTTTGTTTGTTTTTATTTGTTTAAGATGAACGAACGCTACATTTCTATCATTCTGGTTGGTGTGAAACAACGACTGAAGTACTCCACAGACACACGTCTTCTCTGCATGACCTTGTCCACTTTATTGAATATTTACAGAATTATTTTAAGGCAAATAAAAAATATCTAATGTTTTCGAGTTAAACATTATATACTGCATGTGTGAGCACCGGTGCTTTTCCTTTATGCTGTACTTCCTTGTCACTCACTAGTATGTTTAGTATAGGATCGGCCACCAAACTGGATCAGAACAGACTCCAACGGACAGTCAGGTCTGCAGAGAAGATCATCGGTGCCAACCTGCCCACCATCCAAGACCTGTACACCTCCAGAGTCAAGAAACGGGCAGGAAAAATCACGGCAGACCCCTCCCACCCCGGACACAAACTATTTAAACTCCTCCCCTCTGGTAGACGCTACAGATCACTGTTCGCCAAAACCTCGAGACACAAAAACAGTTTCTTCCCCCTCGCCGTCTCACTACTAAACAATAACCCACTGTAGCATATATATTTATCCCTGCACTTCTCGCACTCTCCACTTCGTCTGGCACTACTGTTTCACAGCCACTGTATATAGCCATTCCTCTTGTATATACTTTAAGTCACTTTCTAAAACTTCTTTGACCGTTGCACTGTTTGTTCTGTACTGCACTGTTTGTTTTGTTTGTTCTGTATTGTATTGTGTTGTAATGTATATTTTGTGTAAGCACTGAGAGACACTTTACCCAGTCAAATTCCTTGTTTGTGCAAACTTACTTGGCCAATAAAACTGATTCTGATGTGTACGTATTTTATCTAAATATGTAAACATCTGACAGTCTTGGACAATCTGAGGAGTTGCAGTGCATTATGGGGCAGTCGAGTGTGTCCAGTAGGTTCGTGCCTAAATCGAAAACCAATGTTATTTTAATCCCCCCCTGAAAAAAAGCTTTTCTTTTGCCTCTGCTCGGATCCGTCTGTCAGACATATTTCAGCACCAGGAGCTGTCCAGAGCCGACAGCGTCTGTGTGATCACACTTTCTCTCTGCTGTCCTCGTTATCATCCAAGACAGATGGAAAGTTGATAATTTAGCGGGACGAGGAAGACAAGTACAGCAGTGTAAAATAAGGAAAGGGTTCAACACGATCCTTTAAAACATGGCCAGTAAACTTATCCTTAGGATCTGATCAGGAGCATAAGTAGGAACATCTCTACAGCCAAGAAACATTTAATCCTCGAGTTAACACTTAAAAATCTACACGTTTTTGAATCACGTGGTTTTGACATGCAGCAACAATATGCTCGCCCTGAGGCCATATTATGTAGAGCATTAAAACACACGTCTCTGTTATTCTAGTGCTGAACAGATCCCCGTCAACGGAAAAAAAACCTGAACCTGAGATGACCCGACCTTCCAGACGTAGGTGCACCACCGGAGTTTGCGCCGTGTGAAATTCACGTGTGAATGTTCTGTACACGATACCAAATGCACATATTTATGCAGTGCCAATATGAAGTCAATACAAAAGCATGCTTTTGATGCGTTCATTACAGTAAAGATTGCGTAGAAGACAACATGAGCTGGAAAAATTATGAATTTTGGATGATCGCCTTGAGGCCAATTAGCAATGATGTTATCAGGTTCTGCATTTTGGAAATTCTCGGATTTGTAAAAAAAAAATTCGCCCCACATTTAATGCGGGAAACAGTCACAGACGCCACATGGAAATCAGACCTGGTTGTGTGTACCTGATAGCAGTGAAGACGCCTGTGAAGAAACACGATGGTGCCGGCGGTCACACCCACTACAGACGGCAGCTACCATGGAGGATCTGGGGCGGAGTCTCACCTGAGGCGTTGTTACTTTGAAGGAAGTTCCTGTTGTCGGGGTGGCAGGCCTTGGAGAGATGTTGTTCTGGGCCTGGGCCTGAGCCTGGGCCTGGGCCTGGGCCAGAGCCTGCTGAGGAACCATCACTAGCTGGCCCAGCTCTGTGCGCACCAGCACCATCCCTGGAGAATCACGCAGAACATTTATCTGAGGGAACACTAGAACGTCATAGACAATGAATCGTATTTAAACCACCTAAGTGCATCTTTATATATATATATATGGAATAACTCTGCTTTCTCCCCGGAGTCTTTTTGACTTCACGTCTCATGGGGTCATCGGACCCTATGAGACGGCATAGATCCTATCTGCCTGATGGATCATCGAGGTCTGGGTCGTGGAATTCCTGCTCCTGACTACGCCACTGTCCTGTTGAGACTCCGCCCACTGTTGAGACTCCGCCCACTCCTCCTCCCCACCGCCATCTGCCTGATGGATCGTGGAGGTCTCCATCGTGGAATATGCCTACTATGAACTATTCATACACTCTGTCACATTCATTGAATGTATTTAAACTCTAAATCTGTCCTTCTGTACACATTACATCTATTGTTCTGTCCATCCTGGAGAGGGATCCTCCTCTGTTGCTCTCCTGAAGGTTTCTTCCCTTTTTTTCCCCCTGAAGGGTTATTTGGGAGTTTTTCCTGGTCCGATGTGAGGTTTTGGGGCAGGGATGTCTATGTGTACAGATTGTAAAGCACTCCGAGACAAATTTGTAATTTTTGAAACTGGGCTATACAAATAAACTGAATTGAAAAACTGAATTGAATATGGGTGGAAAAATGGCTGTTAAAGTTGTGCAACAGGACACCTTAAAGAAGTCCCATTCAAGCTTAAACCGTGGTTCTCAACCGGTCGGTTCGGAGATATTTAACTGCAGTTTGCCGTTGCAGCAGCCCCTTTTGCTTTGTGCCACATGGCCTGCACCAAGACAACCCTTACCGAGGTGAGAAAAGAGAGCAACCCCTCACCCTGTGGGTTAAACTGACCACAAACAAAATGATGAGCTCCCTCTGTTGCGAGTGGCCATCACGGTCTAAATGTGCGGTATCTGTTATCTGCGTATAGCCGTACGGTCCCAGTCGTGCATTACTGTGATTGTTGCCGTGCACTACCACACTGCTGACTGGCTTTAGGACTGCAGTTACTTGTGAAGGTGGCCCCATGTCGACAAGGATCACATGGTGTATTACACACCTGTTTAGCTTTGCAGAATATCCATGAAGTTAAACAACAACAAAAAGAAAAAGAAGACCTGAGGTCAATAAGATGGTTGATCACTATTCCTCAGGTGAGTTGACTGAGCAAAATAAAGAAACAACCTGCAACGTTCTTTTTGGGTGACCATAAAGGCTTAAAATGTAAGACCATTTGGTTATTACATAAGGTCTCTGAAACACGTTTTAATGTTTTTACACTAAGAACAAGTGTTGTTTTATTTCTCCTAGTTCGTTATTCGTAAGCACACACACACACACGCACACACTCATACCCCCACGCGCTAAAACTCACAGGAATACGCCATGTTTTGGTTTGTTACCTTCGCATTGAAAATGCCGGAAGGTTATGTTTTGATCGCCGTGTATTTATTTATTTATTTATTTATTTGTATGCGTGTTATTCGCAAAACTCAAAAAGTATTGAACCGAATCACATGAAATTTGGTGGGATGATTGTTTATTATCCGGGGACCAGTTGATTAGATTTTGGAATCGATCGGGTCAAAGGTCAAAGGTCATGAACAGGTCAAAATCTTTCGCAGAACTCAAAAAGCATTGAACCGAATCGCATGAAATTTGGTGGGATGATTGTTTATTATCCGGGGACCAGTTGATTAGATTTTGGGATCGATCGGGTCAAAGGTCAAAGGTCATGAACAGGTCAAAATCTTTCGCAGAACTCAAAAAGTATTGAACCGAATCGCATGAAATTTGGTGGGATGATTGTTTATTATCCGGGGACCAGTTGACTAGATTTTGGGATCGATCGGGTCAAAGGTCAAAGGTCATGAACAGGTCAAAATGTTCTTGAATCGCATGAAATTTGGTGGGATGATTGGTTATTATCCGGGGACCATTTGATTAGATTTTGGGATCAATCGGGTCAAAGGTCAAGGTCATGGAAAGGTCAAACTCTTTTTTACCATACGATACATTTTTGTCCAATTGGCATGTAACTAATGCCAAAATGTTCATAATTCAATGCCCAATCTTGTGATATGCGAAGGTATGCGCTCTACCGAGTGCCCATTCTAGTTTCTTTAGGAGCAGGCACCACCCCATCGCACATACATAGGACAACTATAAGAACGCCTCCCCAGCACGTTGATAAACATGGTAGAACAGTGTGTGTGTCTCTCTTTCACTCAATCGCTCGCTCTTACTCACTTACACACTCTCTCACACACACACACACACAACCTCCTCGGACCAATAAAGCCTCAGGTAAGGTTCCTCTAACACGGGTGCGCTGCTCTGCTCCCCCTTACCCGGTGGGATGGTGAACCCCGGGGGCAGCTGAATGGTCGTCTGCTGCTGAGGCGGTCTGACGATCAGTTGAGGGGCTACGATCCTCGGAGGCGCTGCGAGGCCGGGAAGGGGTTGAGTCTGCGCGGCGGTGGCCGCGGCGGGCGTTGGGGAGGGCAGCGTGGGCCTGACCATGCTGACAGCGGTCGTCACCGACGCGGTTGGACCGGTTCCGCACGCGGTACTCGCTGCCACCGCTGCGACACAAGCGGCGGCCGGAGCGGAGCTCGAAGGCTGGGTCACCGCTGTGGACGTTGTGGCTGCTGCGGTTGTGGTGGTTGTTGTCGTGACAACGGCGGAGACAGTGTTTATTACGGAGTTTACACTAGCAGACTGGCTTGACATTACAATGTTGGACTGACAGTCGTCTATTTTGGAGGACCGGGAGCTGTGGTTCCCCTGTGAGGCCGAGGGGCAGGTGGTGGTGGCGGTGGTGGCGGTGGTGGCGGTGGAAGTGGCTCCTGCGCCAGCGCCCTGCTGGACCAAGGCCGAAACACTGGTCCCGCTGCCGTTGTGGGCTATGCTCGCGACAATGTGGCTCGGGAGTCTGTGCAGCGCAATGGTGGGAGTCCCCCGGTCCAGAGCGACAGCCGACTGACCCGCGGCGTTCGAGAGGGTGAACGTCGAGCTGTTGATCGAGGACGTCGCGGGTCGAGCGGAGTTCGGCGTCGTCGCGCCGGCGTCCAGCGAGCTCGCGCTCTCAGCCACCGCGGTGTTGCTGATCCTCGTCGTCGTCGTCACCGTCGCACCGTTCAAACTCTTTATCCGAGCCGAGGCGCTCCTTCGCGGCGTGCTCATGCGTTTCCTCGGCGGGCTAGCTTCCTCCGCCGACGTCCCGCACGAGCCCGGGCTGACCTCAGACCCCCGGCCGGATGCGGTGCTGATGTTGTTCGGCGCGGACGCCGTCAAAGTTGTCGCGCCAGACCCAGTCAGTGTTGTGATGGATGCTCCATGTGATTGTGAGCTGCTGGTGCTCGTGGTTTTCGCGCGGGTTGCCGAGGCGGCGGGCGGCTCGTCGAAAAAAGCGGTGGAGTCCGAGGAAGGAGACGTGACAGTTTTAGTCGGGCTGGCGTCCTTTGAGTTGATCTCCTGGCGCATGTCGGGTTTATTACACCGTCCTTGTTGTTGTTGTTGTTCTAGTGTTGTTGTACCCACTGGAGCTGGTAGCGTTTTCCCTAAGTGATGGTTAGCGGGGGCCGGTGAGCCAGCGCCTCCGTTCTCGTCTGCTTTGCCTGCTAGGTTGCTTTGTCCGGCGAGCTGGGACTCCAGTGAACCCACTAGGTCGCTCACGGCTTTTTCGTCCACCTCTGAAAACAGCATATCTTCCAGGGGGTCGGAGGCGCCCGCCATCTCTGATCAGTTAGCTGTCTTATTTTTTTATTTTTTTACAGTGCGCCTGCGTGTTACTAGGCATTGTGGGATAGGATCTGACGTCATTAGACGAAGGGGGACATCCGAGTTGTATTTGTTCATGATATTTCTTCAAGTCTAATATAATTAACTATTTTGAACGGGCTACGATGTTGTTACACAAAGATCCCTAGTGAGGGTGTGGGGCACCCGTGGTACACTCTCTACGCGTCTCTCTAGTTTCAGGCTTTATGAAATACGGTGTGTTAAAAACAAATGATGCAGTGTATGTACATTTTACACTTCTAAAAGTGTGTTATCTGGCAATATGGGGGAGGGTGGCGAGCAGCGGTCCCGTCTAATATCGCGATATCACCGAATGGCTGAATCTCAAACCTTTTTTCAGGCACCTTATGGTTATTTTATTAATTTGTTTCGCTCAAAAATAGAATAGCAAAGGTGACTAAAACTGCCCTTGCAGTCTTAATAGTTCTGGTGTATCCCCCGTTTCTCGTCAAATTGCTCTTTAATGTGTATGGGAGAGGGTAGCAGTGGAAGGAAAAGGAAGTGACTTCACAGGAATGAGACGCAGCCTTTATCCCAGCATCCTTAGCGGCGGGCGAAAGAAGACGTAAACGGCCATGTCGTGGTAGAAGTCAGTCCTGAAGCGAGCGAGGCTTACTCACGGTGTCATTTACTAATCTCTGTAATGTAGTCTGAGAACTACGACTCCGAAAGTAACACGCCCGAGTTATCGTTTTTACAGTTTACCGATTTCGCTTAAATTCGTGCTTTATTCAAGGCAGAGGTCCAACATGAGTGGAGGAGGGACGCCGTACATCGGCAGCAAAATTAGCCTAATCTCCAAGGCCGAGATTCGCTATGAAGGAATTTTGTACACCATTGACACTGAAAACTCGACAGTAGCTCTTGCAAAAGGTAAGAAGGGTGGACTCGAGCACTCAACATGGCTTTATTAAAGCTTTCACGGCGGGAAACCGCAATTTACTTCAGCGCAGTTTGGTATGTTAGCTTAACGTTAGCTTGGTAGCCAACTAATAGCTAGTTTAAGTGGCGCTGCAGTTAACGCTCTGCGTCCTTTGTTTACCTTGTGTTTCAGAGTTACCCTTAAATACGTGTATTTTAGCTAGTAGCACACCGTAATAAAAAGGTGGCCTTATTACTGTCCATAATCTCACACTAAAGCTTTTTATCACTATTTAACAACGTTAGCGTAGTTCTATTTTAGGCTCAATCCGGAGTGTGTTGAACTGAACTCTCGTGACGTTACAGCGACCACACGTCTCCATGCACTTCAACCTGACGGCTTACCTGTCATTTTGATAAGGAAAGAAACAGGTTATTATTCAAATTGTGGAATATACATATTGGCCAGGGGAAATACATGCAAATTGACCTTCTAGCCTGCCTCTGGGTCATGTCCACTTTTGTCCTTGAAATGCATTAAATAGGCTATCATACATTTTATCAGTCTGCAACTCTATTCATAGTATTAAAAGATATATTGTATCACTCCTGTAAAATGTAGTTTTAATGCCCCCGTGATCTACACAGGATGCACTAATATGCCGAGCCTCAATAAACAAAGATAAATGGTAAATTCATTTTAATTACCTGTGTACGTTTTCCCCAACAGTTCGCTCTTTCGGCACTGAGGACCGGCCCACTGACCGGCCTGTTCCACCTCGGGAGGAAGTGTTTGAGTACATCATCTTCAGAGGGAGCGACATAAAGGACCTTACAGTATGTGAGCCACCCAAATCCACTAGCTCCCTGCCTCAGGACCCTGCTATAGTGCAAGTAAGTTGATTTATATACATTTTCTTTTCAACAAGGGAACAAGCTTTATGGGCATTTTGAATTGTTGTCATCTGCATGATTTTTTGTCACTGTTCTTAAATGGTTGTCAAGTTATAAAGATGGCACACCGTGAGGGCAACAAAAACAACCCCAGGTGTATCTAATAACATTATTTACTGGAACATCTCATTCAAGTGTCCCAGTAAAACAGGGCTGTGAAATTGGCTCGCCTTAATATAATTGAGCCATTATCGATGAATGTTATTGAAGTCTTAGTTCACTGCATGTATTTGACAATATTGGTTACTACTAAGTCTACTGCTTTTTTTTATACACAATAGAAATTCACTAATAAACTAATGCATATAAGTAGTTGTAATTAGAAGTAATCATGGGGAAACTTATCTCCCCATGTTCTAGTTTTTCAGCTGACCGCGTGTGTTTGCTTTTCTAGTCGTCACTTGGATTAAGCAATGCTGCAGCAGGACCATCATTCCAGTCGGTTGGGCCCTATGCGGCGCTCAGCAAGGGCCCCGTCCCGCCATACAGCCAGTATAGTGTTGCACCCCTTGCAGCGCAGCAGTTCGGTTCTGTTGGAGCCGGCGGTAAGGAATAGTTCTTGTTCCAAATGTGCTTCTGTTCGCTGCATGGATTTACAGGATGCACCATGAAGGAAAACTTTGGTATTGGTTTCTTTTTCCACTAATGGAACTTTATTCATGTGATATTAATGAAAAAAGCATTACTATAGATTGAGAATACTTTTAATTTGTATTGTCTTTGCCTCTCGAGTGGGGGGGGAAATGCTGAAATTAAAAGTAGCAAGACTTAGCTTGTGACACACATCAATAAAGGATTTAACATGTTAGTGCTTGTGTGACTCAATTGGTGCATACTTGTCATGTTTTTTAAATAATGTGATTTGAAATAAGCCTGTATTGCTCTAGCTCTGTTCCGAGCATTTTGAGAATCATGGACGTTTTTTAAATGAATGTAAAGGTGAGAGCTGTTGAACAGTTTTTCGTATGAAGATTCATCTCAACCCTTTTCTAATGATTACTCAAATGCCTTGTAAGCGAGCATCTTTTTTTCTCCGTAAATTTTGCGTCAACACCCGATTCCTGCTGATTTAAAATGTAACACGGCCGTATGTTGTCTTTTGAGCTTCCTGCTGAGCGCCTGAACCCCAATATGAGTTGAACTGGACTGAGCGTAGACTATCATGCATCACGTTTATAATTAACTGTTGCTGAGTTCAGGCTATTTCAAAGGGGGCGAAGTTTATGGCAGGGGTTTATTACCAAATGTATAAATTGCATTTCTCCCAAACTATTTCCTCGCTTTGGAAATGCCTTGAGTTTACCATTTACATTCGGTGTTGTGCCGTGCCAATATCATGGTAGAACTTTCCTGGTCCGCCTGCACATTAATCAGGTGCATCCTCAAACTGTCATTGCCCAATCAGCCGCTGCAAGATAAACTACTCTGCGTTTAAAAGACAATCCTATAGTTTGGATCTCACTCTGCTGTTTTCTACAGGGCGCATCAGTCCCCAGCTGGACTCTTTAATGAAACGTCCTACCCTGGAGCAGGCAGTGAAGGCCCCGCCGTCAGCTGCCCCGGCACCTCCTGCCCCCGTGGGTCAGAGGAGCCAGACAGAGGCGCCAACTCCCAGACCCAGCAGCCCCATCGTTGGCAGCCAGCGCCCCCCCGACCTCCTGGAGCAAAGAAGGGGTAAAAAAAAAACCTTCAAGGCTTCTCATGGTTAATTTCCACACGAATAAAAGTTCTCAGAATCTCTGGGAAAAGATTAGATGTTGTTGTCAAATGTATATTTTAATTGAGTTGCCTGCCTTGTTGGAGCCGAGCCACCGTACCTTGAGTTTCAAATTGTGTCTTTTGCTGTTCAGCTCCTGAGGTCCAGAAGCTGTCACAGCCAGATCATGAACACAACGCTCTTGAAAACCGAGATCCCAACAAGCGCCACGGCGGTAAGTAGTTTAGCACCACCAGTGTTTCCCCTAGGTTTACAGCTTCAGGGGGCGGGGGCGACCGACCGACACAAACGCCTATTTTTTTGGTGCTTTTGCCAACCTAAAAAAAAGTTCAAAAAGTAAACGTTTAAAGACGTTCGGCAATTAAATGCAGTATAATAATTCTTTAGCAGCTCTTTGGCTCGTTTCTGCTCTTGAACCCGGAGCAGGAGAACTACTCCGAGCACTACTTGGCCTATCTTCACCACCTCGCGAGCGTTTTTAAAAAATGCAGATGTATTGGTTTGCTTTTCACATGACGTCTTCGATGCGCTCAGCCGTCTGTGTGCGCGCACCAGTCAGTGCGCATCAGGGCGGAGCTCCACCGCACAGGATATCGTGAGCCGAGGATAAGTGTTAACGCGACCACGTAGAGATAGAAATTAAATGCTCGTGTGTAGATACGATCAATAACATACGACCGTTTAGTTTAATAAAAGAACAAAGTGGAGAACCCTAAATTACTTCTGTTGTAATCTGGCACTAAAGAGAAAATTACAGGGGGCGGACTGCGATTACAGGGGGGCGGACTGCCACCCTGGTACAAAGGTAGAGGAAACACTGACCACAACTTAATACCCGTTAACACGCTGACAGACACCAACAATTTTTTTTTTGTTAGCTCTACAAGTAAACAGTCCGTGATTAAGTCATTTGTTTTCCGCTGAAAAGGCGTCTTGATGGTTCACATGTTTGATGTTGGTGTCGTTGAGGGCCAATAGAAATGCTCCTAATCTCGTGTGTGGCACCTTTTTTAAATGCATGTTTCAATACATTGTACTTTCATACAAAGCTAGATCAACACTACCATGTCCCATGTTTCACTGTCTGACAAATGTTCTTAATGTATTTTGTCAGTTTTTCTGTCAGCTGGTGCTCAGCCCCCACGTCGTGGCCGCGGACGAGGAAACCGCAGCAGAGGCAAAGTCAACGTGCGCAGGGATGGTGCCGTGACCTTTGAGGAAGACTTTGACTTTGAGACGGCCAACGCGCAGTTCAACAAAGACGAGATTGACAAGGAGCTCCAGAACAAGCTCAAATTGAAAGGTACAGCTTCAGCACACGCGCACGCACGCACACACACACACACACACACACTTCAACTTCAACCCAGGTTGGCGTTTCCCCATGATCTGACACTAACACCAGCTACGAGTTAAAAAATGGACACTGCGTTTATTTTTCATCATTTCCATTGGCCTTATGATCTATAGCGGAGATGTACTGATTGAGAAGGCACGTATCATCCACACTGTGGGAGTGAATCATCACTTTAGAAAAGCCCAATATGACAGGTGCAGGTATTAGTATTTTTAAAGCACAAAATGCTTTTTACTATTTTTGCCAGTGGAAAACCTGTTTTTGCTGCCAAAAGTAAATCTCTAGTCTAAGTACATTGTTTGATACTGCAGAGAACTACCCACCTTGTTGCTGGGTTACTCAGTATAAAATTCTTCCATCCACAGATGACAAGATTGAAAAGCCACTGAATGGAGAAGAACCTGCTGAGTCCGAACGTCCAGCCAACGAGGCCACTAACGAGGAAGCTGAGGCTGCGATAAACACCTACTATGACAAGACCAAGTCCTTCTTTGATAACCTCTCTGCTGATGATTTAAGGTACCCCATATGTTAACATTGTGGCTCAGTTCTAGGACTGAGCCACAATTAATACATGCATGCATAGTGGCAGGTCTTTTCACAATTTGAAATGTTCTAAATGTGTCCCAGTTTATTTCTGATTGCAGTTTATGTGAATGACATCATCTTTTTTTTTTATAAACTGAAAATACATATGAACCTGAAAGTGCGCATGACCTTTGTTTAGTTTTTTTCCAAAAAACCAATGAACAACTTTTATGAACATGAAAAGGAACATACGCCTTGATGCATATTTAAATGTGGGAATCAAACTCTTAGTATACTAAAACTGTGTTGTGTCTTGTCTCTTTTAGTAAAGGAGGTGATAGAGGGTTTTCAAGGTAAGTCACTTGTTTCTCTTTGTTGCAGGGAGGCACCTTGGGTCAATGGGACCAAAAATATTTAAGTTCTACTAAAGATCCACGGCAATATAAAACTACAATCTATTCTGAGTGACGATGTATTTTTTCTTTTTCTATTACGGCTCCATTTGTTACAGATAGAAGGTGAAGTTATACAAACATGTATGTGCTCCTGCTTTAGTACTCTGAAAGACACCGAGCAGCGTTGTTAGTTAAGTGAGAGGCAGCGCCTCAGGGACGCTGTTCCTGAACTTTGTGAAGCAGCAACACACATGGACTCAGTTCTGCAGCCTTCGGCGGAAACAGATTTTTTTCTTATTCATGCACCAATTTGTAGTTTTATGTATTTTTAAATGTCTAAATAAATCTTTGCATAATATGCTCAAATCGAGACCCAAAATAATTGTTTAATCCCGTAGTGCCTCGACTTGGAGTTATGTTTGTTACCCCAAAAGAAAGATGCCTCCTGATCGGTCTTTGTGTTGTCAGGGAGCGAAGGACAACCTGGGCAGAAGAGAGACGAATGAATGCCGAGACATTTGGCATCCCCCTGAGGCATAATCGAGGAAGAGGAGGTTTCCGCGGCCGGGGCTTTATGGGGCCCCGCGGAGGCCGATCGCTGAGCAGAGGCTCCTTCGGGCCCCCCCGAGGCCCTCCACCTGGTTTCAGAGGCGGCAGAGGAGGCCGGGATTTCTCTGACTATGAATATAGGGTAAATCTAACGGCGTCATGACCTCGGAGATCATTAAAGTATCATCATAAATGTATTGCGTTCAATGTATTTAGAACCATAATTTAAGAAAACCATGAGCGCGTAACTTCAAGAATAGTTGTGTATAATATAATGCGTTAAATGATTTTGAGAATTTGGAAACTAAGCAAAAAGGTTGAAGGTCTTTGCATTTAGTTATAACTTAAATTAGAGACGGAGTTCTCGTCTTAAAACGTAGGATCCCGTCTAGTTCTACGTGACAAAGTGGACTTTGGTGAATACGCCCTCGAGAACCCAACACACACACAATCTGTTCTTATTTGTCGGCTCCTTTTAATGCCCGTCAAAATGCAGGACTTTAAGCTATCCAGTGACCCGAACCAAAGAGACACTTAAGTGTCTATCTTATTATTCCAGATACTTTTAATGTTGATTCAAGCAGCAAAACCACATTAGTTAAAATCTAACAAATGTCTCACTTTGGCCACTTTTTTCTTCAGAAGAAAACAGATTGACAAAAGCAATTCTATGGAACAGCTGAGAAAACAAAATCTTGTCATACAAAGACATTTAAAATAGTCTACTTAACTATGAAATAATCATAGGGTTACTTAAAGATATTATCCCTCCCATCTATTTCCCATTTTTATTGTAGCCCATTAATCTTTGTATCTCGCAAACATGCGTGACAGTTACTGTGATATTTGTTCATACTTCCTGTCAGATATAAGGGGGCATTTCCATGTTCCAGGTGGTAGTTTTAAAGTTCAAAGTCAGGCTGAAATGCAGCTCTTTCAGTTCTGAGTTTTGTCAATTAAACTTGAGTCAGGATTTGTCATCAAGAAATCTTTTTCATTTTTAATATAAAATGAACTATTTGAATTTTACATAACTTATCTCCCAATTTTCAACATGTCAGGAACTCCAGAGTACATTATATTCATAATGTATACACTACTAGGTGTTGCATTTATTATGTTATTCAACTTTTTCTTTTGTTTGTCATTTTCTCAAACTGTAAAAATATGCGCTCTGAGTTTTCTTACATTATTTGTTGATTATTACATCTCAATGCTTTTTACATATGTCAATATAACATGCAGTAAAAGGAAGATAAATGTATTTGTTAAGTTTTGCTGCTGTTTGTTTCCAGAAGGACAACAAGGTGGCTGCATAGTACGACGGCTCCTCAAAGAATTGAAGCCCCTCATCATGCAATGATTCCCGTTGAAGACATTCTTTGGTCTCGACATTTGACAGACTGAATGAAGACATCCCCTCCGTCACCAGCAGCAGGGCTGGCTGCTTTACATCGGGGGAGGGGGGGGGGGGGGGGTGAGAGTGCAGCTCCCTTTTCTCCACTTTTGAGAATTAGGCTTTTTTATTTGTTTTTGTTTCCTTTTTTGGGCCCAGACATGTTTGATACACAGCCACCAGATGGACAAGAACATGTGTAAATACCTTACTTGGGAGCGAGTCTGTATTTTTGCATTGATCCGGTTCATTTCTTACTGAAGTTGTCTTTGATATTGAAAACGCTGTATGCGGGGGCAAGCCCACCGATACCGAGTGGATCACAGGTCATGTGATCGATAGCTTTATTTTTTTAGTTACATTTTTTTGTTGTTGTGTGTGACGGCCCCAAAATTGTGTGCATTGCCAGTTGCACCCTAGTTTTCTCTGCTCAGACTTGGTGTGTTGCCACGTGTTCAGTATTTTTACCCATAATGCAGGAAAAGAGGTTTTCTGGACATTCATTTTCAATGAAGTAGTGAGATCGAAGCTAGCTGATGGAAAATAAATCTGAACTGAATATTGTAATGAATGAATGTATATCTAGCTTATCTTCTACTTACTGCCCCCCTAAGCAAAGCGTGGCTCACCAGACTTTTCACTTTTAGTTTTTAGAAAGGTTCATTCAGTATTTTGAATTGCGTAGATCATACCTAGACATCGTGCCACTTCTGAAGTATGTTTCCGCGTTTCTGTTTGTGGCCGGAGCTGCACGCCTGTTAATGGCGACAGCCTATTGCATGCGACCAATAGGAGCCGGCCATCTGATTTGATATTTGGAGTTTACAGCATTAGTTTTAAAAGGAGGTTTTTTTTTTGTCGACCTTTAGATTTCTTGACCTGATGTTTTTGTTTTTTTTCATAGTTGACTAAACAAAGAGCATTCCCTTGATTTGTGTCTGTTACTGTTAATGCCTTTAGAAGTTCTTAGGAAAGGAAAACCTTCAGTGTATTCAGTTTCATCCTGCAGTCAGAATGACTTTGACCAGTTAAATTTTGATTAAATAAAGAAGAAATGCGCCGTTACTTTGCCAAAAAAAATATGTACGCATTTGGTCGATAGAATAATTTTCAGCCCATACGTACCTGTTAGATCTGCCTTCCTGTGTCCAAAACATACTGAGCCACCTGGCATTTTCTTTTGGGGGTTATGGTCTTTAGGGTTGGGCGATTTGACAAAATTGTCATTATATTTTGATAATTAAATGGCCTGCAGAGAGACGGCCCGCACCCACGAGAGTTGGGCGTGAAAGTGGCCGCTTGGAGCGATTTCGGACGCATCGTCCAACCCTAATCCGCATCCTTTTTATTGTCTTACACTTGTGTCGTCTGCATTTTTTTGGGGGGGGGCATTTTCACTGCAAACCTGTGGTTGTAGTGTTTACTGAAAATGGGGGAAATCCTGTATATGACTAAATGTCTCAAAATGTACGTTTAATATTTCTGCCCTCTGGCTTGTTGCCAGCTCCTCTTGTTGCATTGTTGTCAATGGAATTGTTCTCTGGAGTGATTTCCTTTTTTTTTTATAAATACAGAGTTGTGAACAAAAGGACATGACCTGGATGTGCTGCCAGTGTGAAGACGTTTGCTCTGATTTGTGAGTACTTTTAGGGAGTGCCTTCAGAGTGATGATTTCTTACAGCTCTCCCTTTAACTTAAAAGTCGGCAAAAGTTCTCACCGCACTACGAGGCGAGGCTGGAGTCGTTTTCCCCCAGTAGCTGCGGCTGTTTTGAAAACCAAGCAGCTCGCGTGAAAAGATGTGCTGCGGCGCTGGATATTGCACAGGTTGCCGATCATTGCATGACAAGCCGTAGAAATCATCACTTCACACAGGCTTATTTTTCTTTCTTCTCGAAACTACCAGCGAGATAAAATTTGAGACAAAAACGAAGTATTGACTATTACAAACTGACATGTTTTGATATGTTTGTTACTCCTTCCAGTCAATGGAATTGTAAACCGGTAATTGTTTTCATGAGAATTGCAGCAAAATTGAGTTTTTACGTAAAATAAAGAGTTGTACAATATCTCTCTGTTGTTGTGTTTTGGTCATCTTTAAGTCTCCGCTCCTAATAATTCCCTTGGTATTGGTGTGTTTATTGCAATAGTTGTTAGATTTTCCCTTTTTTTCGATTTAGGTAGATATTGTAAATTGTGCGAACGCACAAAGTCGCTTTAAACGTAACAAATTGCACATCCTACAGCTCTACGTGCGTTTGAGACAACTTAATTCCAATAATTATGGAATCGGACCAAGTTAAAAGAAACACTTATACTGCATCTGACTAATTCCTTTTTTTTAAATATAAATAATAAGACGATTGTTTACATCCCACTTCTGTGTGTGTGTGTGCCTACACCCCCAACGATGGCAAGAACAATTGACAGGTGTTATAGCTACGCAGGTCATGAGACTTTCACTGAACTCGGTAAATGCATTAACCATTCATCTTATTTACAACAACTTCTTCCTGTAAACACCAACACTTATCACATAACAGGTTAACATTCCATGTCACTCAGTCCGTTACAGTACAGACACAAACAATGAGACAATACAGTTGAAAAAACAGTTATTTATTGAAGTTATTGTCGTGGATTCCTTGATGCGTCAGCAGCCGGTCAGGAAACCCCGCCCAGATCCAGACACAAAGCGAGGGCATAACAAGTAAAGGGGAGACGGTAGGACCCCAGCAATCGCTGTCAAAATCAGGAACATTTATCTACCAAATATGGCGTGCATTCAAGGGGAAAGATGTAAAACAATAAACATCGACACAATAGAACCCATTCCATTATCCAAACCCGCATATCCTATTTAGGGTCATGGGGGTCGCTGAAGCCGATCCCAGCTGACATTGGGCGAAGGCAGGGTTCACGCTGGACATGTTGCCAGTTTATCGCAGGGCACATAGATCCAGACAATCATTCACACTCACCTTCACACCTACGGCCATTTGACAGTCAAATGAACCTGAGCTGCATGTCTTTGGACTGGTGCAGGAACCTGGAGGGAACCCACATTGCCACAGGGAGAACATGCCAACCCCACACAGAAGGACCGCCGGGATCGGGGATTGAACCCAAAACCCTCTTGCTGTGAGGTGACAGTGCTCGCCACTACAACACGATGCAGCCCTCAGGAATGTGGAGAGAGGAGGATGGAGCGGTCGGTGGTGTCAAAGGCTGCACTGAGGTCCAGTAGGATGAGGATGTTGAGGGAGTGGTCATCAGAGGTAAGGAGAACGTCATTGGTGACTTTAATTAGGGCGGTTTCTGAGCTGTGGTGAGACCTGGATCCGGATTGAAATGGGTCATACAGGACTGTCTCAGAAAATTAGAATTTGTGATAAAGTTCTTTATTTTCTGTAATGCAATTCAAAAAACAAAAATGTCATGCATTCTGGATTCATTACAAATCAACTGAAATATTGCAAGCCTTTTATTCTTTTAATATTGCTGATTATGGCTTACAGCTTAAGAAAACTCTAAAATCCTATCTCATAAAATTTTAATATTTCCTCAGACCAAGTAAAAAAAAGATTTATAACAGCTGAGTGTTTGTCAAGGCTCAGGAAACCCTTGCAGGTGTTTCGAGTTAATTAGACAATTCAAGTGATTTGTTTAATACCCTACTAGTATACTTTTTCATGATATTCTAATATTTAGAGATAGGATATTTGAGTTTTCTTAAGCTGTAAGCCATAATCAGCAATATTAAAAGAATAAAAGGCTTGCAATATTTCAGTTGATTTGTAATGAATCCAGAATGCATGACATTTTTGTTTTTTGAATTGCATTACAGAAAATAAAGAACTTCATCACAATATTCTAATTTTCTGAGACAGTCCTGTATATGGTTGGAGTCCAGGTGGGTTTTGAGTTGGTTGGCAACGATGCGTTCCAGTATCTTAAACAGAAAAGGGAGATTGGAGATGGGTTGGTAGTTGTTGAGGATGTCAGGATCCAGGCCAGGCTTTCTGAGGATCGGTGGGACCTAGACGAATTTGAGAGCGAGGGGGACGGAGCCAATAGACAGGGAGGAGTTGATGACAGAGAGGAGGAGCGGGTGGAGGGCTGGGAGGCCATGACTGAGATGGAAGGGATGGGGTCCAGGTCGCAGGTTGCCAGATATTGATTTATTCAGATCTGAAAGGGAGATTAGTGAGAAGTAGGAGAGTGACCGCTCTGTAAGTGGGGGATTTGCAGATCCAGAGTCGGGAGTGGCCGGTTGATTGTCGATGCTCTCAATTTTTGTTTTGTCGAAAGATAGGAAGGAGTTGCATTTCCCAGCAGTGAAGGAGTGTGAGCGATTATCCACAGGTTTGAGAAGTTTATTTACCGTGGAGAAGAGGACCGTGGGCTTGGTGGAACCAGAGTGGATGATGCCAGAGTCCTAGGCGGAACGTGCAGTATGGCCCACTTGATATCGTCTGCTTGGGTTCTGAGATGGGATGTGAATGTCCATGACGATGGTGGTCAGATGGTCGGAGATGGTAAGTTCAGAGCCAGAGAGGTGATGTATGGTGCGTCCTGTGGAGCAGACCAGGTTCAGGGTGTGGCCGTGGTTGAGGGGTGGGGAAATTGGTGTGCTGAGTGTATACACTGCTATCTTTAAAAAACCCACAAGGTTTGTAATCCAATACTTCCTGAAGATGCCAAGTTTGTGATGAGTATCCAGGAGCCAAATATCCAAGAAGGCAGGAAGCAGGGCGCTGGGATGCAAAGACGTGAGGGTCACAGACAGGAGCTCTCACACACCATCCGACTGAGCGGAGCGTCAGTGGGATGATAAGTGGATGGATGGATGAAAAAATACTTTTTTCTTTTCAGGATTTCATGTAGATTTCATCTACTCAGGCGAGTAAACAAAAGACTCAGGAAGAGAGAGTAGAATTTTATAGAAATAAATGTAGACATTTGTACTTCATAAAAGATGAGACAGGGTGAACATTCGTATGATTCCTGGAGGGGCATAATTAAAGAGGTGTAAAAATAAAGCAGGCGATATGAGTATGAAGGAAGAACAGGGTTCTCATTCATGAGATGTGCGTGAGCTTGTTTCTACTCCAAGAATCACATTCGACCTTTTCTTCTGGTGCTTGGGAGTTTTGTGCTCGTCTTGAACCACTGCAGACCACGAAGACCGACAAGCGTGTGGTCATGTGTATACATCCCTCCAGGTGCAACACTGAAGGCACATGTGTCATCTTTCACTTCATTAATAATGAATCTGTTCCCAGTGTCTATTACAGAACCATAACTCTCTATGTGATGCCACGCTTGAGGCAGACTGCTACACACGGTCTCCACCAAAGAGGTGTAGAGGATGGGCCACGATATTATGAAAAGAGAAATGCAGAGCTTTTTAAAAAAGTGATTGATCCTAATCACCGTAATGTGTCTGTGAAACACCCGACACATCTGTATAATCAGGTTTCTTCATTATGATGTGTGGGAGGGCCGACATCCATCACAGGACAAAGCAGTCAGCGTAGGCTAATAAGCGTAGACGTTACAATAAATCCCCTCTGGCCAGATCCTCCTCAAATGGAATTAACATCCATAATCCTTGCACTGTTTTCACTGTATATACTTTATATACATTTTTCATTTGCTTTAATTTTCTGGAATGTAATATGTCCTGCTCTGCTATGTTAATGTATATATTGTGCATTTTTTCATTTTCATACTTAATATTAATATTTTACGTCTACTTCTATTGTTACCTCGCTTGCTGCTGCTACAACCTAATTCCCCTCTGGGGATGAATACACTGTATCTTTCTATTTGTTCCTCTTTCTTTTTTTTGCCAGACTTCCTGACATATCTGTTACATTAGTATCTTCTTTTCTTTGTCTCTAATATGCATCGCAGCTGAAGTGACCACACGAGAGAGGATGGCTACTGCCTCTCGCTGACATCACGTGGGAGACGCTTCCACCAAGTGGAGGCGAACTGTCATCAAACTGTGGGACGACCAAGTGAATGGAGTTCAATATAAACCGGAGTCACGTGGGTCCGATTCAGGAGCGACCAACGAAACAAGAGGTCATCAACATGTGTGTTGCGTCACCTTGTTGCTCATATTCTGGCAACTTTCATCAAATGCAACACCCTCGTGTGTTCGTGATATTTTTTTTGCAAGGTGAAATTGGAGGCAACGCTTGTGTCTCTTTTTTATTCTTGAATATATAATTAAAAAACACGTTACAGGTAACAGTTTTGAACGAACGCGAGTAAAATAAAAGACTAAAGTTATGAGTGTCGCTTTTATTTCGTTGACCGGAAGTGTGATCTGTCTTGTTGTGACGGGCTCCGCGTCACTCGCAGGTACCCTACTCCAACTTAGGCCATTCTCGGTGGCGCTTACACCTGAATTCGGTCGTAAGAGGATAGCCCTCTCCTGGCCACCGCTTTCCGCGTTTATTTTTTTAATTATTTATTCCCGCGTAAACTGCAGTCTTGATAAAAAAAGAAAAGAAAAACATTAATGGTGGATAATTTAGCAATGCGTTGAGGGCCCCGGGGAGAACGGCACAGGAATATAAAGTCACGTCAGACGATCGTATTTGAATTTTGTTTTAAATATCCGGCGACATGGCTCGACCACGGCCGCGGGAATACAAGGCAGGAGATTTGGTTTTCGCTAAGATGAAGGGATACCCGCACTGGCCAGCGAGGGTGAGTCGAGGATGCGGCCGGGCTAGGAGCAGAGGGAGGCGGGGTCGGTTCACACGAGACAGCCGCTGCTTCTTCGCGGGTGCTGGGGGAGAGGGACGCGATACACGGTGCACCCCCGGAGCTCCGCACGGGGCTCACCCCACAGCCGCGTTTGGTGTGCTTAGCTCGGGTACCTCCTCCGGTTCGAGACCTCTGTGGTTGTTATTTTAAACAGGACGACACATTCACATTTTTACTGGGCTCCACATTCTCAATACGTTTCCCGCTCCGTCCGGCTCTTGTTTGAGTTGAAACGCTGAAACGCATTGTGTGTGCCCCCCCCCCCCCCACACACACACACACACACACGCGCGCGCACACACACGTTATTTCCACCCATTAATTCAACATGTATGTTTTTGTGTTTTTTTCCATTTTTCCTTTGCATTTCGCCGTCACCCATGTCCACAGGTCCAATAGCCCGGCGTTGACCTCGGGTAAACCGCGCAGCCTCTGTCTCAGCAACACGCCTGCTGTAAGTGAAGCCGTGCATTATTATTATTATCATGCATAATAATTATGCATGATAATAATATTGTGCACTGTGGCCACCGACTAGCAGACGGAGGACGGCCTCTAATTCTATAACGGGTTCATGGTGGGTTCCCCCCACCGCAGCAGCCCGGCTCCATCTTTAGGCTCCTGGAGCATCTCTCCACCAGCATACAACAGGTCTGACATGATTCAGCAGTGTCATTCCACCACGCTGTATTGTATACATAAACACAATATCCCCTTCGTATATATCATTTAAGGCACCATGGTAGACATTAACAGATGACCTTGCATCTAAAAAAGGAGGAGTATAAAATGCATAAATAATATAGCAGTACTGGCTTCTCTCTCCCCGTCTTTCAGATTGATGAGCTTCCAGAAGGAGCTGTCAAACCGCCCGCCAACAAGTACCCCATCTTCTTCTTCGGGACCCATGAAACGTAGGCACCTTTTTTTTTCCATCTCGGGATGTGCAGCATTCCTCTTACATGTATGCTATTTTAAATCAGGAATCCTAATAGATTTCAACATCGCCGCCAAAGGAACTTTGTGGGGCTCGGTGCTTTTGGGGGGGTAGGAGAGGGGGGACATTCGGAGGTCCCCGCCAAGGCAATAACTATTCTTTTTCGAGTGAATTTATACATTTCGGGAACATCTGCGTGTTTTAAGTGTAACAGTTCATCCTTGACCTTGGAAATGAAAGTTGTGTCACCGTGACTGTTTAAGTAAACACACTTCTTTTTGTTATCGCTCACGGCCTGCCCTCATCCATTTGGCTTTGAACCCTAAATTGCTCCCTGTGTGTCGACAGTGAACTCATTAAGCGTCAGCTAAATTAAATTAAATATAATAAATGGGGTCAGCTGGGGTTTTATTGGTTTAATGCTCACAGTTTTGAGGTTTGATGTTGCTCAGCGGCTCATATTTTTTTTGCCAAAGCTGGATATACTTCAATACGTAAACTTTCACGCATGATGAAGAAGAATGTTTTCCAGAATGTTGTTGTTAAAGTAATAGCTGTCTCCCACCCCCTTCTTTAGTGCATTCCTTGGTCTGAAGGATCTTCTGCCTTACAAGGAGTATAAAGACAAATTTGGCAAGTCCAACAAGCGGAAAGGCTTCAACGAGGGCCTGTGGGAGATCGAGAACAACCCCGGAGTCAAGTTCACAGGCTATCAGGTCAGACAGCAGTCTATTGTGTCTGTGGTCTAGAATGAAGAGGGGAGAAAACAGGGAGGACGCCAGACGGGTTTGATCTTCGACAAAGCAACTAAGATATTAATGAAAAACGTCTGTTGACAGCAGATAGGGTTTGAATGAGAAAGGAACATCCATTTGTCTTAACTTGCAATTTCATATTTATACGTTTGAAGTGTCAGTTGCCGTTGAACTCGCCATTGTTGTACCGATCGGTGGGCATCTCTCACACACACAGGCCATCCAGCAACAGTGTTCATCGGAAACAGAGGAGGGGGGGAACGCCGAGGACGGCAGCAGCGAGGGCGAGGAGGGCGACTTTGTTGAGGAGGAAGACGACAAGGCGACGCTGAAAGGAGACAAGACCGGATCCAAGCGGAAAAAGACAGCCACCTCCAAGGTACCGCACTTCAGCCGGTGAACCGGCCAACAGGAGCAAATTATTTTGGCCGCATGAAAGCAATTATAAATCAGCTGTACAGGCGATGCATACTCATTGTATTATTCTAAACACATTCCTTCAATTTATAAATAAACCGTTCTTTAGAAAAAGAGAGCGCGGTTGAAATCCGTGTCAAAAAGTGTAAAGACCAACTCATTGAGATGCCAGCACTTTTTCTTTTCACTGCGACTTTTTTTATCTGATCATGCCGGGACGCAATAACTGTGTCCGAGACGGGATCTTGCTCGCGCTGGGATCCCATCGGTCAGACCACATGCCCGAGGTGGTCTGGCACCCATTGAGTTCGGTAATGAGTTCGGTGCGGACAGCATGCGGGCACAAGACGGACACATCTTTTAAAACGTAGGCTTCGCGTTATCTTCCCCCCACATGGGAGTTTTTTTCCCAATCAAGGGCTGTTTTTCTGAAGAATTTGCAGGAAAAGGAAAAGGTTTATCCACCGTTTTACAGCCGCTCCTTTGACCACAAAATATATCCGATCACGATCTGGTCCGTGTCACATACGCAGACAGAGCTGAGTTCAAATCTGGCATCCGATCACAAAAGTCTGAATAAAAAGGCAAGCGATGGAAACGAGTGTGTCGTTTGGCTAGGACTACAATATGTCCTGTGACCATCCCAGATTAATTTTTAAAATCTGCCGCGACCACACACACACACACACACACACTTATCTGCCACTCTATCTCGTCTCCAGCGAATGGATTATTTCCTCCTGTTTGAGTGATGTTGGTCTTTTCATGGGATTTGCTGGCAGTTTTTCTTCATGCACACTGTTCACTCTGTATCATTTCTCCAAATTGTACTCATCCAAACATTTCTTTTAACAACCTCTGTTCCTGATGTTCTCCCTGTGTTCATGTATTCATGACGCTGTTCTCTTTTGTTTGACCTTGCCTTTTATTTTGAAAAAAAGAAGAGGAGGTCTGAAGGGATGCAGTGCTGCAGAGCACTGCCCCAGTGTGTTACTGTATTAGTGCAGAAGCCATTGCTGCTGTAAATGGAAGCAGGTTGAAAAAGTCACATGCATCCTGCTCCTCACTTAGCAACCGCTGTTGCCTAGCAACTGGGCTCTATTACGCACGGCACATGTGGTGCATCAGAAGGAAATTTGGCACCCTTGTGGTGCGGTTTGCTATTGTGTGTGTCCTGTCAGATCACTGAAATACTATGGTGTGTGTGTGTGTTTGTAGTTACACAAAGGAACTGGAATCTCCTCAACTGAGATTAAATGTGATGCCTGTTTATGGTTTATGGGGTGGTGAGAGGCAGGAGCAATAATGTGCTTGTTGTCAAACCCATGCACATCAATAAAAGATGAAACTATTATGTTGCTCATAATAGTTGCTCATTCCGCCATGTTTTAATGCTACACCGGTTACAGGAAATGAGCTGAACAGCAGGCTGATGGCAAAAATAAAAATAAAGCATGTGCTCTGTCATAACCATCAAATAAAAGAAGAAAAAAAATTCAGTATCCTAAATTACCACGCAATGCCAATCTAGCAACACCTGGTCCGAGTGCTCCTCATGATTCCTATTGGCCTCTGTCCTAATTGATGCCGGCACTACATCCCCTAGTGGTAGTGGTGTGGGGGTCCAACCAAAACAAACAAAATGGCTCGCCCCAGAGAACAATCTACCGAGCTAATTAGCTGTGACAACCCTTTACACACTGACGTGTGTTCTCATCGTGACGACAAACAAAAGTCGCCTTTTTTGTTGTTGTTTCACTAGTCTAATGACCACAGGAAAGGTTCGATGTCCACGCTAATGCTGTTCCAATTCTATGAGGGTAACTTAACTCTGCGGTTTGCAGAAGTTTACACTCCAGCAACTTCAGTGCAACCAGTTCTGTTAAATAGCGCTCAGCAGTTAGTAGTCATCCTCACCTTTTTCTTTTGTAAAAGCAAAACATTCAGTTTGAAAAAGCAAACCATGAAGCAACATAGTTGGGATGGCTGGGTGGGTGGGAGACAGGGAGATGGATAGATGCATAGATGGATAGATAGGTGGATGGATAGATAGATGGATGGATAGGTTGATGGATAGATAGGTGGATGGATAGATAGATGGATGGATAGGTTGATGGATAGATAGAGGGATGGATGGGTATTTCAGCAAACATCCCAGTATGATTCAATGCAAAGGAGGCACCAAACACATATTTTTACTTTGTAGTTTAATATTTAACATTTATTTCAACACTGACACAATAAGGATATCTTATTCATACAATTCAGTATATTACAGTTTTTCTCCATTGCTTTGGCTCAATTCTTGAAACAGAAATTACATTCTCAAAGCTCTTAGTGCATTTGGTAAAATAGCATATATGGTTCAACACATATCTTCAAAAAAAGATCATATCTCACCCAAACAGTGAAACTCAAGTCAAAACCAAATCATTTTCTCATATAAATAGTCAGTAAAAAATGAAACTTCCTTCTCGATTGCTGTGGCTCATCTCTCTAGAAAAAAGGACATTCTCAAAGCTTTAAATACATTTGCCAAAATAACCTAGATGGTTTAAAAATACTATATGGCACCTGCAAAAGGTCATATCTCTCCCAAAACAGACAACTCATCAGTCAAAACTAATTCCTTTTCTCATACAAATAGTCAGCCCCAAAATGAAAAGTCCCTTCGTCATTGTTTAAACACTGCAGGTCAAAATGTTTAGATGTTTTGTCAGTATGGCAGTGGACCATAGAAATATCCCTCATGTGCACAATTCAATCTTGGCTTAGTCCTTTGACACTGAATGGTTACTGTAGTAGATGTTTTCTTTCCAGAATACTATGTGTATCAAACAGAAAAAAGATTAATTCAAGAGGAGCCAACAAGGTTTCACATCACATACTGTATTGCACTTATACTGCCATGGAAATTATTACAGTAATTGCAAAACAGAAACAAAATGTGTACAGCAAAAAATAGGGTCAAACAAAAAGCACATAACAAATGAAATGAAGTATAGCCTACACTACTGTAACAAAACAAGGAGCAAGCAAGGAGGGAGCAGCTCTGGTTCTCTCACTCTTCTCACTCTCATCTCTCGTGTCCGTCTGGCCAGAGATTTCTGCAACATATCAACATGATCTGATGTTCTCTTGCGAGGGAAGGAAGAAGGAGCGCGCATGCCGCAGAACTATCCCTGATCTCTGCTGCTGGCACACAAGCAGCAGCCGCATCTGGCCTGGAGAGGGACCTCTGGTTTTAGAGTCATGCTCCTACACCACCTCACCACACCCTTGCTCCTCTTCTCTTTTCTTCCTCCTCTTTCCTCAACAGGCAGTTGTTGCCTTTCGTTTTACCCTCCAGTGCTTACATGTTCATACTGTAAACTGTACTGAACTTTGTCAAGCCCTAGATATTTGATGGCATTTATACTCTCCTGAGCACCCTGTCAGCTAACTAAAATTACTGTGTGATTGGTGATCGGATGTGAGAAACTCCCCCTTGATGAGTAAAGTTCTAGTTGCACCTGAAAATGAAGCCGATGATCCAAGAGATCCATATTACAGTATATAGCATGATATTTTTCATGGTATTATGTGCCTGAACGATTTTGACAGTGGAGTGAACTATTGTGCAGGTGATGATGTACACAAGGAAAGTATGCCAAGATGTTTTTTAGAGAACAACCACTTGACTGAGAAGCAACAGTCAGTTTAGACCAGCAAGATGTATTCAATTGGTAAGTGGGCTAACTGAAGGAAATTGCACAGATGTGCTCAATCATTTGAAATGTGTGCAAGCTGTAGGCAATTGTACTTGTCATTTGCAAGGAGTTTCTAAAACAATTGCAATTTGATTAAAGGAATGGGAAATTCAAATCTGTTGTGAACAAGTGCCCAGTGGTTTGGAGGTTTGCACGAGTTGTTTTGAGAATGTCATTTCTATTTCAAGAATTGAGCCAAAGCAATGGAGAAAAACTGTAATAATATATATATATATAATTAATATCCTGAATTGTATGAATATATAGATATATATCATCTACTAATATTAAGTGTAATATGATATATAAATACCATATAATATAGAGTTATCCATGTGTGTCCTGGTGTTCTCATGTTTTCTTAATTTTTCCGACAAGTGCTTCATGTCCCTTACTCCCGTATCTGTCCATGCTGGATCTGTCCCCGTTGATTAATAAAGCAAAATACAGCATTAGCACGACAGCATCCAGCTAGCCAAACCTTCCTGTGCCGCTTCCCTTTCTGTTGTCTTGTTAAGTCCGGTTGATCTGGGCCCAGCTGTTTTACCTGTAGTTTCTCCACTAAAGTTCTTCTCTCAAACGGGCCTTGGAGGAAAGATTTTAGCGGGTCGGGTCTTGGAAGAGATATGCTCACGCTCGCCGTTGTCATGTCGTTAAAAGCGCGCCCGGCGAGAACGTGCAGCTTTTGGGACAGATAACTTTGACCCAAAGCTGAATCTATTTTAGGATGCTGATTGGCTAAGTTGTATATCACTCATTTATCTATTTAATCAGTAATAGTCTAAACTGCTTCATGGACCCGTCTCTTCTGGGCCAAAACCATTCTTCCCCAGCGCAGACAGGCGGAGAGGAAGTGCAGGAAAAGCATATATTTTGCACAGATATCCTATTTTACAAATATTACTGGGTATATTCCATATTTCCAAAACACAACAATTGACAATTTGTATAATTTATAAATATGAATATTATCATTGGAATTGTTGTAAACTACTTTTTGTGGTTCAAGGTGGGCGGGGCCAGGCCCCGTGGCCCTCTATTGGCCAGCCGCCACTGGTAAGGCAGGTAGATAGATCAGTGGATAAATGGATCGATGGATAGATGGATCGGTGGATAGATGGATCGGTGGATAGATGGATCGGTGAGCAACAATGATGCTTGTTACAGGGGCACCGTGTGCAGTAAGGTCATCCGGTCTGCTCTCCAGTTGGATGGTCGGTGTTCCCTTGTAGCTGAACTGTTGGTTTATCCCCTACGAAGCACAACGTGCAGCTACCTCGTGTTTATTTTTTGGTACGTAAAATGTTGACACTCTGCATGTCTTCCTGATCCGTGTGTCTGTGGCAGAAATCTTCCAAGCTGTCAAAGACGTCATCTGTAAAGGACGACCTGGAGAAAGATGGGAAAGATGACGACCAGAAGAGCGGCTCCAAGGGAGGAGACCCCGACAAAGACATCATCCAAAATACAACCGACAGTAAGGTGGGATTCAACGCCCGCATGTTGAGCATTCGCTCAATAATCAATTCACAAATGATGTGGCAAATTGAGTGGCTTTCTAATTTCTTTGACCTGAAGTTATTTAACGTTCTGTCCCAATATGTCAGAAAAACAACATAATGTTGAATAATAATATTCCTTTTTTCTAATTATTTCATCTAATTCTTTCATCCAGGTTTTTCTAGTTTGGAGTGTTTAGCCAAAGCCTCAACAGCACTTTGTACATCTGGGTGAAAGCCAATCAGAGGCATCCTCTTGCAGTGCAAGCCGTGCGACCCATGGGTTGAACCTGAAGCTTTGTCTGTGGCAGTGAGAGTAATTATAAAAACAATTGTGGCACGCTCACAGATTGGGATCACAGATTGAGCTCTGAAACCGAAGTAAGATGGGAAAGTGCTGCATATAGTTTGTCCACTAAAGTCAGGACACACCCACATTTGGAAGTTCAGGGTCATGTCTTTCTCAAATCCCCACAGAGCACCTGTAAGGAGTGGTTGCCGACCATATGACTGCTTCAGACGACGCGTGATTCACATATTTTTGGCATATTAAGTTATTGTGTGCGCAGACAACTGATCCCATTACCGTCGCCTATTTTATTAAAACCAGCGAGTCTGATTTGTCCCAAACATATTCTGAAAATGTGTCGTACTGAATGTAGCTACAGCCCATAATAATTGTATTAATAATATTATTGTAATTAGTTTTAACCGTGCATGGAGTCAGATAAATAAAATGAACCATCGAACGCATCGGATAGGATTCGCATCTTTTTTCAATTGTTCCCAACGAGTTCGCCGAGAGCCCGATTATTTTTATGTGCGGCCGCATTTAGAACGCCCCAAGTTTTTTTTCAGAAACGTGCCAATGACGTCAGTCATAAATGGAGGAGAAAACATGTCTCATAGCACTAGACACTCACATAGCAAAGAGCGAAAAAGCCCATTTGTGGAGCAGATCGTCCGGGTGGACACTGACTGTTGCCGGTTGGTGTTGCGCTTGTTTATTTCCGTGTAAGGTCTTGCTCTCGTGTTATGGCTGCCATGCCGCAATTGATGCTCATGGTGGGAAAACGATGTCAAACAATAAAATAGTAGCCCAAATAGATCATACAACGCTATAGGCTACCATACAACGGGGGCTAGAGTGGTGATAGTGTTTGTCAAGAGACTGATATAGAACCTTTTTATTTATTTTTATTTTGTGGAAATGCTGGGATGATGACAGAAACAAAGGCGCAATGCAGACACTTCCCCGAAATAAGCAAGTTCACTTACATTCAAAACGCAACAGTTTGTGTAAAAAGTGTATTGCTTATTTACAATTACAGTTCTTTACCTGCTGAATTTTTGTTTGAAATATATTCTCCTCTATGCAAATCCCTTTGGTCAACATGTGGTTACGACCTAATCCTGTTAACAACGTGTTTCTTTATCAATGTGTGTGTGTGTGTGTGTGTGTGTTCCCTTCCTCCTCCAGAATCAGCTGCTCATAGAAGAACATTAAGTGAAGAAAGCATGACATCATCCCTTGTAGCCGTGACGTTGGGAGGGGGAATCAACGACAGGATTTTCTCCTCAGCACCACCTGGCTGCCATCGTCACCTCCACCTGCACATCTCCATTGGACTTCCAGTATGTGTTTTGTATGAAAGACGCCCCGCGGTTGATGCTGGTGTCGTGGTGGGCATCGCGTTGGACGCCAGGGTAAAACCGCTAAACAAGAGCTGAAATGTCATGCCACGGGTCGCGTCGGAAGTTTTGTCGTCCTGAACTCTCTAAAGTAGACGGGTTAAGATTTGTATTTGGCTTTCATCAGTGACTCTGAAGGCTTGTATATTGTGAAATAAGTATGAAGTATAGGATAATCTAAAGGGGCTTTCAGTACTTGACTTGATTTTATCGTGGTCTATTGACAGCAACTATGCGTTGTGATAATGATTGCTGTGTTCATAAGCAACTTTTTCTCTTCTCTGCTCATACTCCAGAGCCCAATCGGAATAATATGTTAAAATTGAAGGTTAAGTGACACTTGCACAACTAAAAAAAACAATGCGATTGAAATAATTGAAAAAGGTTAGTTAGCTAACACAACTTGTTCAGATTTGGGTTAATGCATTCCACATTTAAATGAAAGCAGCATGACCACCAGAGTTTAAAGCCATTAGAGGCGAATGAGTCCGATTTTCTGAAAACCGGAATGTGTGGACGTATTCTCAAAAGGATCCCTTTCAATCGTCACTTAGGCCCTAGAAATATGCGGAGATGTCCGTATCTGCCTGTATTTTCTTATTTTGCTGTTTCTGGGCGCCAACGTATCTAAAAACGTCGCCTCCGGCTGCCAAATCGGAAGCACGCATATTCAGCAAAACCCGTTCCAGAAGGATCATCCTGATTGCAAGCCAGTGGGTGTGGCTTCTAGCCTTGGAGAGCCTGGGGAGGTGAGGCCGACGTTGAATGTTGTGTTTACGTACCTGCAACCGACAAATCCTACTCATTCTGCCTTTAAGGTTACGAGATAACAGTTTGAATTTCGACATAAATTAATTTGCCATTTACCTTTTATTAGGAAAAGCTCTGAAACAGGATGTGACATGGTTGGCTTTATCTAAAGTTCTCACCACTTTTTCAAGTGAAAGAGTCAGTCGTATATACATTGATTCAGATTTATTTGATTATTTTGATTTCAAAAATTAAAAATGTTCAAAATTCTGGTACAATCAATTAAAATTGAACAATGACTTATTTTTTTTTTTATTCTTTATTGTTGATTAGCTTTTTAAAATTTCAAAAATTACAATATCTCTCTCTAAATATATCAATATCATGAAAAAAATACTAGTTATTAAAAAAAAAAAAATCATGAATTGTAAATTCAAAAACAACACCAACAAGGGTGAGCCTTGACAACACCTCAGCTGTTATAAATCTTTTTTTTTTTTTACTGGTCTGAGGAAATATTAAAATTTAATTGAGATTTTTAGATTTTTTGTTTTAAAAGCCCATAATCATAAATATTAATAATAAAAAGGCTTGCAATATTTCAGTTGATTTGTAATGAATCCCAAACATGACATTTTTTTTTTTTTTGCATTTATTAGAAAATAAAGAACTTTATCACAATATTCTAATTTTCTGAGACAGTTCTGTATATCCACAGCCCCGTCACTCTCTCTAAAGTACATCACAGTAGATTACTTACTGCCTCTTTAATTGTTGTTGAGAAGGGACTTGTTATATTTGTTCAGTCAATATGAACAGTAGTTTGTGAATTATGTTACAATAGAAATACAGTATCCGTGCAGCTCCACTCTGCCTGTGACATGATGTCATACAATCGTGTCATTACGCGTCACCGTTAGGCCCGATGGAACAGTGGGTTGGAGTGGCTCCTGTTTAATGATCATAGAAAGTGTAGATAGCCATCGATCCATATTTATACTGGCCCATGCATACCTATCTGTATTGCATCACTCCCGATCACCTGTCACTTTGTACGAATGCATTTGATAAGACCATATATATATATATATATATATATATTCTGGTCTTATCACATCTGATATAAGTTGGGTATTGCATTGTACTGATCACTCTAGTTGTAGCTTGAAATTGCTTTTTCATGAGGATAATTATGGGAGTGACATAGGGAATATTTAGTAACTTTCAAGCATTATCCATCACCATATATGTTACTCTTTTATGTAACCAAAAAAAGACGAATGGAAATACATGGATACATGTATAAAGTGTTGTGCACAACTGGGTTACACATTGTGACTCGCAAATTACCTATAACTGTATATTTTACTCTTGTGGTAGAATATAGGACCAGAATTCTACTCGGACTGCTCTAGGTCTCCTCTTTTTATGGGAAAGTGATACATCTGTTCTTCTCTTTATCTGTGAAATACATCACTGTATATTTCAACACTTTTTTTATAGTGGCATGCTCTACTGTTGTGCTCCAGGTAATTCTTAGATAAATAAAAAAAGTGTCCATTGTTTCCTTAAACTAACTAAAGATGACACTAGGCCCCTCGGTCTTTTACCTCTCTGCCAGTTGCGTTTACTTTGCTTCCGCTATTGTTCTCATGATAGATGAATACCTTTTTTTAATATTGATGATAGCAGACACCCCCTTGCGTATGTTAACTCATGCTTCAAATTTTTTTATTTGAATTTTTGGGTAATTTATTAATATCCTTCATATCTTTGTTATGCTTGTATTTGAAACATGTTTTTTGCATATTCAAGGTTTGTAATTTACTGTAAACTGTTTTTTGCTGTTCATGGACAATACTTTTACAAAATAAACTCATTGGAATGCAGTCAGGCTGTAATACTCATTACACACAGCAAAATACAAATGTTTACATCGGTGAAGAATATAGCCCAATACGTCATATATTGTGCATTGCGTATGCGTTATAGCCTACTGCACATCAGTGATACCACATACTATATATTAGCCCATGCAGCGCCATTTATACATTACGATACAACTTAATATGTGTTTAATTTGCTACTTTAAATGTTCACATTAGCCCATGTTATTATATTTATCTAAAGCAGTGATGCACACAATTATGTTTCACGAGACAGCAACACTTAAATGTGTGTATAATATATATATATAATATTATCCTGTGTATATATATCTATATATGTATATATAGATATATATATATATGTAAAACATACATATAAATATATATGTATGTGTGGGTATATATGTATATATACACTACCGTTCAAAAGTTTGGGGTCATCCAGACAATTTCGTGTCTTCCATGAAAACTCACTTTTATTTATCAAATGAATTGAAAATTGAATAGAAAATATAGTCAAGACATTGACAAGGTTAGAAATAATGATTAATATTTGAAGTATTAATTTTGTTCTTCAAACTTCAAGCTCAAAGGAAGGCCAGTTGTATAGCTTATATCACCAGCATAACTGTTTTCAGCTGTGCTAACATAATTGCACAAGGGTTTTCTAATCAGATATTAGTCTTTTAAGGCGATTAGCAAACACAATGTACCATTAGAACACTGGAGTGATAGTTGATGGAAATGGGCCTCTATACACCTATGGAGATATTTCATTAGAAACCAGATGTTTCCACCTAGAATAGTCATTTACCACATTAACAATGTAGAGAGTGTATTTCTGATTAATGTTATCTTTATTGAAAAAAGTGCTTTTCTTTGAAAAATAAAGACATTTCTAAGTGACTCCAAACTTTTGAACGGTAGTGTATATATATAATGTATGTATGTTTTACAGGTGGTGGGATCTGATCAGGGCCTTGTTTGCGCAGTCACTAGTCCCTAATGCGCAGTCCGCGCGCAATGCTGAACCTCGGGTGTGCGAGGACTAACGCATGCGCAGTAGTTATCGAGTAATTCGGCGCTGAAAAGGAAGGAGTCTACTTTTGTAGTGGGACAACCAAAGCAGCGCTCGCGAGGGGAAGCGCGGTATTCATTAAAAACAGCGTCCAGCCTGTCCCTTTGCTTCCGAGCATTGTGACGAAGCGCAGAGTTAGGAACATGGCGGATAAAGAGGGTAGGTTTGTCACAAGTACCTGTCGAATAGCGGTGGCCCGCGTGTGCCGCTTTGTGCGCGCGCCACGGCCGTTTAACTCTAGAGATGGGTGCTAGCATGACATGCTAGCTTAGTAACGCTAAAGTCCTATCGGGAGGGGGTGGGCTCATTGGTTTTAGCTTTAGGTTCTGTGTGAGTTTCTTCGTTTTTCCCTCTTTTTTTTTTAACGCGTCATGTCAAACCTCTACTCTCTAAATCCAGTATAATTGCACCAATGCACAAAACAAGCATATAATTGAACTTACGGAAGTGTCTGCGTGTTGTGACGCGACCACAGCCCCCTAAACTGAAATACGCCGAAACGTTACGTTAGTTGATTTCAGGAAGCAATATACCACTTCTGTATCTCGGAAAGATGGTTAATAACAAAGAATACGCTCCCAGCTGAGAGTAAATAGTTTGTTATGACGTCTTGAACCCCTAGTAGCTCCAGCAGAACCAGACTGGTTAGACATAAAACACAACTGTGTGCCCCTGATCAACTTTCCCACAGTGAAGACGTAACTATTTCTACTGATAGGGAATGACCCCGTAGCTGCTGCTATGTATACATACATACATAGCAGCCTGCACACACATACACACCTGTGACTTATCCTGTGTTGTTCTGCTGAAGTGTACGACGATGCGGTGGAGGAACGAGTCATCAATGAGGAGTACAAGATCTGGAAGAAAAACACACCTTTCCTGTATGACCTGGTGATGACTCATGCTCTAGAGTGGCCGAGCCTCACTGTCCAGTGGCTTCCAGATGTCAACAGGTATGTGCATGGTCTCCATCCTACTGCTCATGTCGTGTGTCTGCCAAGCTACTTGTTATCTCCCAGAGATAAAATAAAAACACCGTCTGTTTTTTGCTGTTAATTTTCCTGCTCTATTTGTCTTGGTCCTCCTCTTGGGTTTGCAAAGGACAGAACTTTGCATCACAGTCAACATCTGGCCAGAAGTGGGCAATCTCCCACACGTCGTCTGTGATAACCTATGAAGTATTTTTACTCGGCAGTAATCGCAACATACCAAAAGCCCCACTCTGATGTTAAAGCCGAAAGTTAAAGCAATCTTGGCTTCACAATGCGGATTAAAAGCGTTTCCATGTCGTGGAACTCTGCAGGCCAGAGGGGAAGGACTACGCCGTTCACAGGCTGGTTTTGGGGACCCATACATCAGATGAGCAGAACCACCTTGTGATCGCCAGCGTCCAGGTACCGAATGATGACGCCCAGTTCGATGCCTCGCACTACGACAGCGAGAAAGGAGGTAAATAATCTGGGAGTTACCCTAGTAATGTAGGAGAATACTTCTCACACTCATCCGGATAGTAATCACGTGTTACCACTTTAAATGTCTTTTCTTACTTTGTAAGGTCAGTGAGTCGGTGTATATTTACACAAACAAGTTCACAATGTAATATTTCTATTATTATTTTTAACATTCATTGATTCTCACCAAAGAAAGCGGTGTGCCTCTGGAGAGCTTCATGACATGTTTGCACAGTTGCTCGTCGTGTGAGCGATGATAGACGATGGCCATGTCACAACCTGGTTTACACGACTTAGGTTCAGACATTTCATATTGTGAGGGGAATTATGAATGAGTCAAGACTAGAGTCATGTTTAATTCTGTCTTGATGCTTATACTGTTTTATTCTGTCTTCCAGCAGGTACGTTGCCCAGCTGTGAGTCAGTGTGCTGAAGGCTCAATGCTCCTTGGCTCTGTACCAGAGGTAGTATTAGTATGTTATTGTGGCCACGGGAAGAACAGTTGAGGTACAGACCACGTCTAGAAAACTTACGACACAACTTCACTGCGAAATGAAGGGGTGACCTACGAGTTCACTACGTATTGGTCTGTGAGTTCTCTCCTTTTGAATTCTTCCTGCTCCTACATTGTGCCGCAGTTCAGCTGCTGCAACCGCAACCGTCGCTCAGAAATGAACCGTCGGACTATTCGCCAGTTCTAGCACATTCACACGTAATGGCTTTCCTTGATTAGCCAAAACAAAGTTTGCTGTGGCAGATACCGATATGTTAACAGATTTTATATTTGTCTAACAAATGCCCGAAAAGTGAAGACAACATATATTTATTTTTAGATTAACAAGTTTATTTTTCTGAAACAAGTCTCAAAACTGAAAAATATATTTATTCTTTTCATTTTTTTTGCCCCTTGACTTCACAGTTTAGGTTTTTGCATTTTTGTCACTATGATGTTTATGTTCTGACCGCTCGCATCCCTTTCACACGGCACCCCGTTTCCTTGTGTGCTGCTCTTCTCCCGACTACACGCGTCCTGATTTCTGCTCCAATAAAACCCAACATGTGTCAGATGAGTGGCCTCACAGTCTCGCTAACCAGAGGATTTGGTGGCACTTCTGACTGGAACGAGCATCGTCGTCATCGAGTAAAATATAGACATGCCGCTAACAAGAGAACAACAGAGGAAAGGCAGAGGGACAAAACAAGATTGACGTCAAGACAAGGCGTCACATTATCGGGATGCGAGCACAATAATTAGTTACAGATATTCTGCATTCCTAGTGAAGTAAACTGACCAACCAAGATTCAACCTGCGCTTGTCAAGTGTCCATTTCCTACCAAGAATGTGCTTCATTCTGATTGTATTCTCTTGTCAGAGTTTGGCGGATTTGGTTCAGTAAGCGGGAAGATTGAGATTGAGATCAAGATCAATCACGAGGGAGAAGTCAACCGAGCCCGCTACATGCCCCAGAACCACTGCATCATCGCCACCAAGACCCCCACCTGTGACGTGCTGGTCTTCGACTACAACAAGCACCCATCAAAGCCAGGTTCGCTCACGATGTGCATCCGAGGTCGCACAACTCCAGCGACTCGCGCACCGTGGTGGTGAACGCAGTGTTGCTGTCCGCGTTTCAGATCCCAGTGGGGAGTGTAGTCCTGACCTCAGGCTGAAAGGCCACCAGAAAGAAGGGTATGGCCTCTCCTGGAATCCCAACCTCAGCGGCAACCTGCTCAGCGCCTCCGACGACCACGTAAGTGCCGAGGAGTAAAAGCCAACTGGGCTTTCGTTTGCTGGTGTTCCAGCGCAAATATGAGACTGTGGCAGAAAGACGGGTCCAGAGGGCTCTTCAGACACACAGTTACACACGGTCAGTGGTCAGACACGAGAGGCTGCGTTAATGCCGATTGCACGTTTTGGGCAAAGTTCTGTTCCTGGAGATCAAACTGTTTATGCCTGGTGGGGAAAAAAGATATTCTTATTCCAATACTGCGAGGTGACGTGGCGTACGTGTTACGTCTCTTTCTTTAGGCGTCACCAATTGCTACAGTGAGGCGAAGATTACATTTACTTAGAATCTTCTCTTATCTTTTACAAAAATACATATTAACATCTTACTTGTATTACTGAATGTAAGAGATGTAGTTTTAATGCATTTGAACTACTTTAGATTCCGTTGGGTACTGCAATCTACCACATCCATCGGTATTCTGTAATCTTATATGTTTTATCAAAATAACTTGTAGCTCCATGGTGAAAAAGGGTGTAAGTACCAGTATTTGAAGTACTATAAAATAAAAGTAGTTGGTGTGCCCAGTGATGCGGCGCCTTTTCACCTTTCTGTAACTGCAAGGGGACAGAGATCCTGACCGCTCCCCTCTCGTTGCTCTGCAGACCATCTGTCTTTGGGACATCGGCGCCGGCCCAAAGGAAAGGAAGATCGTGGACGCGAAGACCATCTTCACCGGCCACACGGCGGTGGTGGAGGACGTCTCCTGGCATCTGCTCCACGAGTCTCTGTTCGGCTCCGTCGCCGACGACCAGAAGCTCATGATGTAAGTGGCCGTCAACATTTTGTTAACGGGGTCAAGAGATTAGTCAAGTGAAAAAGAAAAGCTCCGTGTTATTGTTTTAGTTCTAAACTAATCAGTCGATGTCCCCTCCTCCATCCTCCACCAGATGGGACACCCGGTCCAACACCACGTCCAAAGCCAGCCACGCGGTCGATGCTCACACTGCCGAGGTCAACTGCCTGAGCTTCAACCCCTACAGCGAGTTCATCCTCGCCACGGGTTCTGCCGATAAGGTCGAGATGAGGAAATACACTTTTTACCACAATTGAACCCATCGGATTGATTTAGTATTTAATGTTAAAACGCTTGTTTTGTTTGCTCAGACCGTGGCGCTGTGGGATCTGAGGAACCTCAAACTGAAGCTCCACTCCTTTGAGTCCCACAAAGACGAAATCTTCCAGGTCAGAAAAACAAGTTCTGTTATTTGTTGATTAGTTCAACAAAGCATTGTATGAATGTCAGTCTGCAGTGAGAACACTTTTATTATAATACTAGTGTAATATAGAAGCGCACTCGGTTTATTAATAACGGTAATAATAGATTTGTTATGGGAACACAAGCTTCACTGATGAAGCTGTAACGCCCAACGGATCAGCTCGTTTTGTAAAGTCCAACAGGACGCAGGAAAGTTGCTGCCCACTCGTCTGGGGGCCGGGCCCCGCTCCTTCCCTGGTGATGCTGCGTTGTGGTCAGCAAATCTGTGTCAAAGTCAACATTAGAATCCTTGCGGCGGTCCCTGTGTGGTCTGAGCGTCCATCTCGGACAGACGAGATCCTGTGTTCTGTCTCGTCTCATCACCGGTGAGACTAACGAGACCACGGAGCTCCATTTCTACATCAAGGCTCCACACTTGGGTCTTGGTGAATAAACCCGCGTGGCCACAGAACCGCGCTGCCGATGAGGCCAGGGAGCAAACCGTTTGGGAAAGTATTTAGACCAGCAGGCGCCGGTTAGTTTTGAATACAATCTGAAATAACATTCCGCACAGTCTCAAAAAGTGAAAAGAAAAACGTCAAAGTGAAAAATATATGTGTATATATATATATATATATATAAATAAATTGTAAAAGGTGACGAGACTAGAAAAGGATGCAACCGAGTTAATCGCTCAACTCTAGTTTAGTGGTGTATGACTCAGACTTTAACTCTAAAGCTTTAAATTCAACCGTAATTATAACCATTTAACGATAAACACAAATTCAACACGCCAATTTATCAAAGAAAACCCTCCATTTTATCGGGAAACACTGGATTGCGGTGGGACCCACTCAAATGAGCCTACATTGGAAAACGATCAACATCATGTCAATTCTGTCAAAACAAAACTCATGTTAATCCCAAATGTGACTGCATGACTTTTTCAATAATTCCAGCAAGTGAAGAGAAGCGCGTTAACTCCGAGTTATCAGATAATTAATAGTATGTGTTGCATTTAAATTCAAGGTTCAGTGTTTGCTTACTTGTTGTGTACTAAACAGAAACATGTGGCAACAGAAGTGTTAGTTGTGCGTGGGTTTTGGGTTTGTTGATTAAATTACGAGTTCCTTGGTCACACATCAGCTCGCAGGCCGTCAACCCAGAAAGAAAAGTGGCCCACGTTGCTGTATGAGCGTTCCAGTGACCGCCTGTCCCGGTTCTTTAGGTCCAATGGTCTCCTCACAACGAGACCATTCTGGCGTCCAGCGGCACCGACCGGCGTCTCAACGTCTGGGATCTCAGGTACGAACTCCTTCAATAGCTCACAATCTGTCAGTGGAACCGCGACACCGTGAATATGTGATGTTTAAATATGAACTCACTGGCCTCAACAGTTCAGGCTGACCAATACTGGATTTTGAGACCAATATTGTTTTATTGGTTAAAATATAATATTATAACATACAAGCGATCTTTAAATATATATTTATGCCAGATTTTTCTTTGTTGTCCGTTTGGGGGGAACTCAACGTTGATAAGTCACCATGGTGATAAGGGGAACTTGTTGGCAAACCGTTTTTTATTTTTACAAATCCAGCCGTTACAGAGCAACAGTCTGGAGAAACCAGCTGTTTAAGTCCAGATGTTTTCTTGTCAGTTGGCCAACACTGCCCACACAATGTGATGAACACTTGCATCGAAGAGTAAACAATACTTTTTGTCTGCTTTATTTATTGAATTTTTTAGTAAAATTGGGGAGGAGCAGTCTGCAGAAGATGCTGAGGACGGCCCACCGGAGCTGCTGGTGAGTGATGCCCGACCACGGGGTCCAGTCTCCTTGAGAGGCCCATGAGTGCCAGCAGCCAGTGACCTCACGTATCGGTGACCGTTTCTCACGCTCGCCTCTTCTGGCAGTTCTTAAAATGCTTCTCGTCTAATTTGCGCCCGTCAGTTCATCCACGGCGGCCACACAGCCAAGATCTCCGACTTCTCCTGGAACCCCAACGAGCCCTGGGTCATCTGCTCGGTGTCCGAGGACAACATCATGCAAGTCTGGCAGATGGTGAGTCCAGCTGCCGTCCATCACCCATACCGTCTGTCCTCAGCGCCACTCGAGCCTCAGTCCAAACCCCCTGCATCTTAATTCTCTGGGGGGGGGGGGGGTCCTAGTCGACTCTTAACCCTCCTGTTACCTTTCGGGTCAATTTGACCCCAGGCTGTTTTTCACTGTGTCAAACATATAAGAAATATCAACTTTTTTATATATTTAAAGGGCTATTTAGGTAGTCAACAAACAAACATAAAGTACCTCACACTTAAACTTGGGAAACAATATTAATTCTAATAATTTTCTGGAGGTTTTAATTGCTGGGGTCAAATATGTTAGTAAATGTAAAGGTAACAGGAGGGTTAAGAGCTGTGTGTTAATGGGAGAACCTTATGCTGTCGCTCTGCAGCTCGGCCCCCCGTTAAGTGTTTTGTCCTCTTCCTCCCAGGCGGAGAACATCTACAACGACGAGGAGCCAGACAACACCCCTGCATCAGAGCTGGAGGCTCAGGGTTTATAACCCGGCTCTGCACGAGACCTCCGCCTATCACCCCCCCGCCCGTCATTATCCCTCCCCGGCTTCTCAAGTGCAAAAGTAAAAGTCTGCTCTCCACACAAACGAACATTAAGAGTCGGAGACGAGGCGGTTGGATTCCAGCTCATCTCGCTCACACGTCACCACGGCCCAGGTGCCCAGCGGCACGTGGGAGGGGCTTAAGAGTTGAACATGTCGTACCAGCTCAGGCGGTAGACCCATGGGGGTCTTTGAAGATTTTAAAGTACAGGAAACCTTCAGGTGCACAAGTCACGGAGCTGTTAAGGCCAGTCAAAGGGCTCATGCAGGGACGTGTCATTTCAGTTTGACTTTGTCGGCTTCAGAAACCAATAGGAAACCCCAAATGCCCATCTCCAGTCTTTTATACTTTATCTCCCATAATAATCGTACTCAACACATTAATGGCGCCCTTTGAAGAAAACGAATCCCTGCTGTCCGTGCCTCCTGTTCACAAGGTACATAAGCTCTTCAGTCTTTGGTTGAGTGAAGGTGTGGGTCTCAATTGGTGCACTTGAGGGAAGAAAAAACATGTTTCCTCCTCCTTTTGTTACATAATGTGAATTGTTTTCTGCACCACAAATTGCAATAAAATTTTTATAACTTTTCAAAGATAAGTTCATTTTTTTCAATAAACAAATGCTGCTGCAAATGTTAACTTCGCTCTGAGGAATGACACAAATCCAGCCCTGGCAAATTCTACAAAATGTTTATTGGAAAAGCAAAACAGGAATTTAAGAATGTTTTACAATCAGAGGGGTGTGGGCTTCATGTGGAGTAAAAACAGAGCTCTCGAAGCTATGGCGACCCGCGGCTTTCAGTTGGTCTCACCTGCAGAGGTAGATTCTGACATTACCTGAGTCACTCTGGGGCAACGCCAAAGGAAAAGTCTTCCCTCGGACGACGAGACCGCACCCACCCAAAGTAGAAATCACACACGCACCGCCCGACCCGGTACACGTTCACATCAAGTGTTTTGCAACTATTTAAAGTTGCCAAAAAGTGCCGATCGCAGGGGACCGCGGTCCACGATGCAGACGAAGCAAAAGATAAATAAGATACTCTTTGAAATTTATCTTTTTATTCAAAATGCATCAGAAAACGTAAAGTCCCATTCAATCTTTATCAAGTGTCCTAGATGTTGAGGCCCATTATTCTGATGTTTGTCGTTTTCCCCCCAACATAATTTACGGAGGCTCGTTTCCCAGAGGATGAAGGCGCTTCACAACTCCTGACTGGAGCCGACGATGGAAATCAAATGGTACATAAAAGTTCTTTACATTACTTTTCCCTCAAGTGGGCGCCAAGCCAGCAACAATAAGTGTCTTGACCTTTGTTCCCATCTTACTTATTACATTTTATTGGTGGGTCAGAAAACAAGGTGGAACTATCAAACCCACTTTTTAAATCTCAGATTCACTTCTGGTTGAATTGGTCCGTGTTTAATAAACATATGGAACACCCTGTGGGCCAATACGGGCGACAAACAGGCCCGAGTCGGACTTCGCTCTTGTTCACCACGACGTCCATCACACTCCAACAGGAAGTGAACAACGACAATATGCGTGTGATGAACCCAATTTGATTGAAATCAAACTGGAATGTTCAACGAGACGACGGAGAGACCACGCGAAGGGAGAGACAACTATTGGACTTTAGCCCAGTGCCAATGGAAATGGCCTCTGAAAAACACGTGATGGGAGAAAGCGGGGAGTACCAAGAACCCGGTCACTACATCCAAAGTCAACGAGGGCAACGTTTTTAGAACCGAATCCTTGATACAATCATTTTATTCCTCTTTGACTATTGCACAAATGAATGATATGGGCTTAGATTCAGTGCGGGAACCCGGAAAAGGCAAGTCTAGAATTTTAAACGGAAAAACAAAAATCTCTAGTCTTCCCCAATGAAGATGTTTTTTTCTTTTCTGGCTAGTTACAGGAACCAGGCTGGAGGTGTGAGGAGCCCTCCGATCGCACCAGTCTCACACACACACACACACACACACAGGCCGTGGAGGCTCCTTCAGTCCTGCTGTGAGGTTTCCGCAGGCTGGCTCGTGGTCTTATCAGTAGCAGCCGGTGTGGGGTTCTGTTCAGGTGGTCTGGGAGCTTGGTGGACCGCCGTCTCTGGCTCGTCGTCCTGTGCCGACCCCTCCACGGCCTTCTTCTCGTCGCCGTCGTCCTGCCCAGCGGAGGGCTCCTGAGGCTGGGCTTCAGGAGGCGCCGCGGTCCCCTTGTCCTCCGGCTCCTCCTGAGGCTGGGCTTCAGGAGGCGCCGCGGTCCCCTTGTCCTCCGCCTCCTGGAGGAGGCGGAGCTGGTTGTTGAGGTCGTTCCTCTCCTTCTGCAGGGCTCTGCACAGCCGCTCCAGCAGCTCCAGCTTCCCCTGCAGGGCCTTGAAGTGTCCGTCACGCAGCGTTTTCTACACCACAACAGACAAAGGTTCAGAGTAACTGGCCTGAAGAGAAGGCCACGGCGTCGGGCCACATGGGACTGAAAGCCCAGCAAAAAGCCAGCAAGGCCATCTTCAGTCAGGCTATTGAACATGGATGTGTGAAAGCAGAGGAACCAGAACAGAATTACATTTCCTTTGAGACCAAAAGGCAAAGTTGACAGACACCATACTAATTAAAATCGGTAAAATCAAACAGTCATCAACAATCACAAGGAATCTAAAGTCTTTTTAAATCCACAGCAGCCGAACGAACAAGAGCAACTGAGTTCAGACAGAAAAGCAAAGTTTAGAGGCTTGGTGCGAACCGGCAGAGAAACACGTCCGAATTAAGTTGAAAATGTTTGAACCCAAACGAAAGACTGGCGAGCAGCGCCGTCTTTTATTTATTTACCTCCATAAAATATGACGGCAGGAGGAAAGAGCTTACGGCCAACGCCAGCTGCTTAGGGTGAGCTAACAGCAGGGTTCACGTCGACCGATGGATTTACAGGACTTTAAACCACATGTCCATGATCAAACTGAAATCTCAGTGGATACATGAAAGTGAGAAAATGTAGTATTTAAAAAAATGACAATTCCAAAGCATACAATATACCTTAAATGGACAATAGTCAAATAGGTGGATTAAACAATAAACATTTATATACAGTTTATTATTATAAACATTTATATATATATGTTTATTATTGTCCTTTATGTGCAAATACATCTGTTGGACTGTAAATAGTGGTTCAGGCTTTGGTCAGTCAGAAAGACTTCGGGCCTTCAACACGTTGACCACGAGACTCTTAAAGTGAAGGAGTCCAACGAGCAGAGATGAGCGTTTGCTTTCAACACAAGCGTCAAATATCAGGCTGGCACCTTCTAATGTTTAACCCTTGTGTTGCCTTCGGGTCATTTTGACCCGAATCAATATTACACCCTCCCCCCGCCTTTGGGTCATTTTGACCCGATTCAATGTTTCACCCTCCTGTTACCTTTATATTTACTAACATATTTTACCCTTTGGGTTCAATTTGACGCCAGCAATTAAAACCTCCAGAAAATTATTAGAATTAATATTGTTTTCCAAGTTTAAGTGTGAGGCACTTTATATTTGTTTGTTGACTACCGAAAGAACACCGACATTAAACATTGAATGGGGTCAAATTAATCCGAAGGCGGGGGGAGGGTGTAATATTGATTCGGGTCAAAATGACCCTAAGGCAACACAAGGGTTAAAAGAACAATGTGAATTGTTACCCTTCAGTGGCCACATTACCTCCAGTCAGGGCTTCAGTGACTTCCTTTTCAAAAACATATGGATTATTTTAAACTCGACGTAAATGAACATGTGAATATAACAAATTTCCATGACTTTTCGCAAACTTTTATGATTTAAGTATTTTCCATGACTTTTCCAGGCCTGGAAATTACCATTTTAAATTTCCATGACTTTTCCAGGTTTTCCATGACCGTACGAACCCTGTAACAGGCGTCCAGCGTTGCCTTGTGGTCTGAGAGTCTCCAGCAGCTGCTCGGTTGGTCTGACGGCTACGAAGCAAAGAGAAGCGACTCACCTCCTCGGCCATCTGCAGCAGCGCCTGGTTGTTACTTTCCCATTTGGTCCTCCATTGCGTAGTTTCCTTCTCCAGCTTCTTGATCTTCTTGGTCATCTAGGAGGCAAAGCCAAACAGTTAGTGGCAGGAGAGAAAAAAATGGGGGGGGGGGGGGCAACAAAATAACTGAGACACGAAACACGAGCCGCCAATATGAAGCCCGTCAGTCACCTTCTCCATCTCCTGTCTGAAAGTGGTGAAGACCTCATTGCTTTTAGCCAGGGTGCTCTGAAACTCCTCGAACTTGTCCATGTACAGTGAGAGCTGAGAGGGGGGAGGACAAGAAGAGGGAGGAGTCACTCAAACCTTTCCGCTGGGCCGACGAGGCGTACACAGTATATCCCCGGCGGAAAAAAACCAACATGGGGCTTCCGCTCCCACAGAGGAGCTGCGCTCCGACGAGTCCGTACCTGTTGTTTGAGCTGCGTCTCTTGCTCCTTCATCAGCTCGCAATTGCGCCTGGACTCCGTGGCGTCCTTCAGCAGCTGCAGCAGCACAGGTCAGTCAGTGCATCGTCCCCAACACCGTGAACACCGTTTCATTTCATTTTGGAAATGTGTGCCCGTCTTTGAACCTGCGGGTACTCACAAAGTCTCTCTCCCTCTGCTGCTTCTCCTCCACCTCTCTCATCATCTCGGTGATCCTCTGCAGCTTGGCGTCCATCAGCTGCTGCTGGAGCTCCTTGTGCTTGAACACCTTGTCTATGTGCTGCAAGGGAGTGGGGTGGTGGGGGGGGGACACAAACCCTGTGTTTAGCAACATTAACGACGTGCTCAGTTTTTTCGAGCTGCCGAGCGACCTGAAACTATCTTTATATTCCAAACTGTTGTTTTATGCTTTACTAAAATATCGTATAGAAAACCTAAAAGAATATTATTGGGGGTGGGGGGGCTTTTTGCAGCGGTACCTCCTCTCGCAGCTCGTACTGCTCGATGAGCTTCTTGAGCTTCTCGGCCAGCTCCATGTTCTCCTGCCTCAGCTTGGTGTTGTGGGAGCTGTGCTGCTCCATCTGCACCTCAATGTCGCTCAGGGTCATCTGGAAGTGCAGCATGGCCTCCTTCCGCTGCTCCTCGTACTCCCTGGACCGTTGGCCGTTTTCCTCCTGAGGTGGGGGGGAGCGGGGGATGAGGGCGCGAGAGAGAGCACAAGTACTTTAACGGCAACACATGACATCACGTAAGCAGAGAAGCGCTGTGCATAGGACAAGTGTAACGCTTACTAAAGTGAATTAACGTGAGTTAACGTTCCAAGAAAGACTTTTCTCGGCGTACCTTCAGCGTCTTGTTGTGCCTCTGCAGCTCCCTGCAGAGGCTCTCCAGCTTGCTGCGGGCCAGGATGGCCTTGCTGTGCTCGCCCTGCAGGTGAATCTTCTCCTTCACGATCTGAGACTGTTTCTTCTGCAGAGCTTTCAGCCGCTTCTGCATGCAGCGGCTCTCCTCCAGCTGAACACACAGTCAGCACCAAAGGGGTCACATTATGGGGAACTGTTTTTCAAAAACATGTTGGAGATAAATAACATCACACTTATTCATTTGGCAAGGAGGGTCAATTAGTCTCCCATCTAATATACAGTAAAAATAATAATAAAACAGGGGGAACATGCGACATTCTAGAGAAAAGACAGAAGCCAAGTCTGATAAGTCTTCAAGTGCAGATATGAAGATACTCACCAGGTCTGCATATTTCTTGCATAAAGCTGCTAGCTTCTCCTCAGGAGTGGCGAGGGAGTTTAGAGCCTGCATCAACAGAACCACCTCCTTCCCTGGAACAGAAAACCACAACATGAGGACGAAAAGAAACACAACACATGGGGATGCTTTCCCCGTACGACACATTGTTATTCATGCACAAGGCTGCAGATCAACAAAATGTGAAAAAAAGGTGACGCAGCTTGAATAATTTTTTTGTCTGAACACCTTTGTAATAAGCAAATATGAATTTGTATTCATATTTGCTTGTATAATAAATATTAATAAGCAACAATATTCCACCAAAGGTTATTTTTATTTTCCTCTTGTCATTTTAATGACTAACAACTACTGTACTAGGAATAACACGATAATAGATTTCATCTGGAACTGGAAACGTTTTTGGAAATGGTCAAACTGAATATCAATTATTCCTGTGGTCTACACAATGACACCATTAAGTTTTCAATGTATGTATTGACAAAAAATTAGATGCGTAAAAAGATTATTTCCGAGAACCACCACCAATACATTTCTTAATTTCTATTGAACTGAATAAAGTTCCTGCATGACCCTTATACCGAATGTCTCCATGCACACCGGTTGCCGAGTTTATGGTCATTGAGATATGAATATGTAACATTTCAAATTGCATCATCTGTTCAGGTAACAGCGAGTATTAAAGTGATACATGTATTCAAGCTAATGTTACGGATCTGACTGATAAAAAAAACAATGTGATAAAAAAAAGAAATATGACTTAAACACGTGCGTCTCCGAGTGCTCCTAAGACATGGTGTAGCGCTCTTACCGAAGGCCTTTTCCTCTGCGGTCTTGAAGTCCCCCCCGGGGTCGAGCTCTGCCTCTCCCAGGTCGCTGAGGCTGTCCTCTCTGCCCGGGGTTTCCCCCCTCTGCTCCTCGGCACAGCACAACCCCAAGCCGAACTCCGCCACCTCTTCCTGAGAAGACGCCATAAAATAATATTGGTAGAGCAGTTTCCACTGAGCCACTGCACTGAAAAGGAGCTGCGCTAGAGTATGACAAACTGAAGTGTCTGGGCAGATTTTCTGATCAGACACTTCCCAATTTCAACCAAAAAAACAGCTGCCCGTTTTAGGCACTTTTATGGAGGTTTATCTAAAGAAAAGATGATATTTGTAAAAAAATATATTTTAAAAATGCACCCAAAAGGAACAGCTACTTTCAAGAGATACTCAGTGGATATTTTCAAAAACAGTGATGTCAATTGACACAAACATAAATGGCGTGACCATTGAGAGGGCGTCCAGATGTCGGTGGTGTTTGTGTACCTGACATGGGCTGTCCAGGTCAAGGGCAGAGTCGCTACCTCCAACTATTCTCCTGGTCGCCACGTCGATCTCACAAACTCCTGTCGTCTCCATCGCAAGCTAGAGGTTCATGGTGAAAGCAGAATCATTAGAACATAGAAATTAGATTTATAGCATTAACCAAATAGTATCTGTAGACAAAAGGAAATGGGGGGGGGGGGGGTCAATAGTTTGTGTGCTTCTTTGTGTATTGAGTGAGGCGATAACATGTGATCCAGATGTTCTGTTTGGAGTCATGCACCCACAAGGCTTATCGCACACCAAAACACGATGAGAGAATCCACGAGATTCACACCTTTGGAAAGTTATCCCCAGTCTATTCTTTCCTGTAAGGCTGATATTATGTATTAATGTGTCATTCCCTCCATCTCGATAGTCAAAGAGAAAAGAGACTGCGCACAACTGCCAACATACTGTGTTTGACATTTAAAAAAAGGAAGCGACAGCTTTTATTCTATAAATGATCAATTATCAAAATAGAATCAGAATTGAACCAATGATAAAAATCCATCAGAGTCATTTCTGTCCACCGACGGTGCAGAGCAGCTCGTCAGAGGGTGAGAAACACTCCTTTCTATCTTCAGTTTTCAGACAGTAGATGTCAACAATACAGTGTTCAAAAACAACAACAAATACAGCTCCTCAGAGCGCGTGCTGAGCCTTTACAGGAGGCGCTAGTTAATGCAGTCTAAGCGGCGCAATAAGACGTATTCGACGGCAGGTCACGTGTGTACAAAACAGCGGCAACGACAACAAAAAGTGTCAGCGCTGCGCACGGCGAAGTCCGACAGAACAGCCGCACCACCGGCTACGGCTCGGGCCTACGAAGCGGCGACTGGGTCGTCCTCGCGTTGACTCCCAGCCGGTCAAACGCGTCACATATCTGTCGGTGCCTTCTGATGAGACGGTTCACGTTGCCGTGGACGCGGACGGTTCTGTGAGACGTTAGGATTTCCTCAGGCGTAAGAGCAGAGGCAACTTCGCTGCAGTTCCCCGCAGAACTCGCCGACGAGCACGGCGAACATGTTGGGCCGAGCGGTAGCCACGCTGCTAGCTTAGCGAACTCGCAGTGCGAAGAACACTTTGGGGTTGATCTCCTGTTAGGAGAAAATAACTGCTTTCTTAAACCTCCATCTCCGAGGAGGAACAAAACACACCAACACACACTTGACATACCTGTAAGGGCGTAACGTAAGATCTTTAAACGTAGCATACTTGCCCAGGGCTTCTGTTGATCCCGGTAAGTTGCTAACGTTAACAAACATCAAAAAAGTTTAAATACTAACAGGGTAAGCACCTGTATCACAACAATACCGCCGAATAGCAAGACTCCTCATTCTAGGTATGATTACGGGTCGTGTTGGGCGTACTGTCAGGAAGGTGGTTCGTTAGCTCGACGAAGTGAGTTTAAATGTTGGACATCTCACAGGGAGCCCGGTGTGACGTTCCGTTGACACAGGACGGAACGGCGCATACGGTTCCTGGTCCCGTGCGCGAGCTAACTTTAGCTCCACGCGCAGCAGGTATCTCGCTAATTTACCTGGAGCGAAACGGCAGTTAACGTTTGATGTACACGCTCGAAGCACAGCTCGTTAAATTAACACACCGTTAACCGGGGGAGTATGAAGCTAACGTTAGCTAACACTTTGCTATCGCTAGCATAGCTAATGCTAATCTAGCCCCGCGGCTAACGCTGGAAGTGAACTTTACTTAGATAGCGGATGTGTCACCCCAAATGTAAACACGTGCCGTCTGATACTGACAGGTCACGTACTGCGCCGACAGTGTGTAAAATAAGCACGACACAACAGCAGAACAAAAACATACGTTGCTGGAATAGCTCGAGCGGTTACCTGTGTTTTCACACTGGATGGAAGCAGCACCCAGTTATCAAGCTAACGAGGCGACTGTCCCATAACAAGGACGACTTCCTGTTGAACGTGTTTCACAATAACGCTGCAGCGGCTATCAAGCGTGTCCTTGTGTCAGAAGCATATGTATAGTCCATAAAATGGTTAAACAACATGTGTTTAGCAGGCAGCAAAATATGCACTTTCCCAATGTTTACGCTTTGCCATTTAATTGTGCACCTGTTTTATGTACTTTAGGGTAGTAATGTCAATAATATTCCTCATAAACATTGTTTGGCCTTCTTTTTTTAGCTCCTGTGATATGTGACGTAAAATGAACTGCACCATACCTTATTGCGTGTCGTCGCAACCGTCTTTCCACACGCTAATGACATCTTTTGTGAGGCTTTTAATTTGAAGGTAGCATCCTAGTGATTCTGGTAATGACCACGCTAACTTGATGCTGCCAAAGTCAAAACCAAAACCAAAAGCTGGTCTTTTTCCAGCACGTCAGAGAGGGAGGAAACAAGCAGCTCGATCCCGACTCACATCAACAGTTACAAATACGACGTAGCCTATCTGCATCATCGAAAACGTTTAATAAACAATAAATAAAAACATCCTCTTGGCATCACTGCAACTTTTCATTTTTCAAACTGCAGTATTGGAAGACTACAACTCCCTATGTTTTTTTCTAATCTGAATGCATAAAACAGATGAAAATGAACATTTAAATAATGTGTAGAGTATGCAGTGAATTGATTACTCATATCAGAAAGATCCAAATAGATCCAGCAGATGAGAATATGAATCATTGAATAAATCGGAATTACAAGCACCAGAGAGGTCACTACAGATCAGTCGCGGGCCAAATGATGGATCCCACTTATAATGCGATGTGCACATATTTCCTGGCCTGCATGCGTGATATAGAAGGTCCAGCGCATTTTCTTAGGCCTCGGGTCTTGTCTTCACTTTTTGGCTGATGCTGTTTCAACATACATCATCATTACATTACATTACATGTCATTTAGCAGACGCTTTTATCCAAAGCGACTTACAATAAGTGCATCAACCTAGAGTACAAACTAAGGACAACAAGAATACAGAAAGTAACATTTCCTCAACATAGTCGAACTACAAAAGTACCATAATAAGAGCTATTTAAGTGCCACTGATGCATCTTTTCCTTTTCTTCTTCTTCTTTTTTAGAGAAATGTAAACTGTCCCCTAGTTTTTGTTAATTGATTAGAACGCTTACATTTGTGTTTTTATTTATTACGTCAACAAGTTTTGTATAAGTTTGGTTTACATTTGGAATGTGAAATGCCTCAGGGGCCTTCGATACTGGTTTAGTTAAAGCTGGATAATGCACATCACAGTAGCTACAGTTAGAAACAAACTATGATCAGTTTAAATAAAGATTGTTTCGAATATACTCAAAAGATACCCACAGCCTTTTCGGATTTTGTCTTCTGATTGCTGCCACCCTCATTAGGCTCTTTGTGTTTGTGTGTGTGTGTGTGTGTGTGTGTGTGTGTGTGTGTGTGTGTCTGGTAAGTAGTAACTGATATGGAACACAACTTATAAAAAGCTGACACATTCCATTTGAATCAGGGCCAAAAGAAATCAGATAAGATTCACAACAGTTGCTGCCCGTGCGTGCATCTGTGTGTTTGTGTATGTGTGAGAGGGGGAGGGGGGGGGGGGGGGGTAGATCAGTTTGCTGTTGGTAAGCACATTTACCAATTCCTCTATGATTTCGATGTCATTATCGTGCGACACAAATCAAGATGATATCCATGCGGATGTGTGCTGGACTCCTGCACGTGCCGACTCAGGCACGACAATAACACATTGTTGGGTTCATAATATGTATGCAGCATCAACGGACAACATCATCCGTAAGGTCTTCCTTCGTTTAGCTTACCTGATCACGAGGGCCTGTCTCCAAGAGACTGGTCCATTTATATCTCTAAATAAAGAATATAATATAATATATTATTAAATTGAAGAAATTGCATTTAACCCATTCTTTCATTTTTTATTATTAAGATGGGAGCAGTGGAGTGAAGCGCCCCCGAAGGGGGTTCAGTGCCCTGCTCAAGGACACTTAGACTTGCAACTAATGGGGTTGAGCGGGCGGGAAAACCCACACACCCCTGCGTGCAGGACGGCCCCTCCCACCCACTGAGCTAAAACCACCCCCAGACCTCGATCGCTTGAGTTTCGTGTCAAAATATCAGAAAATGACCGCAGCGTGTTAGAAAGAGGTCACCCGGCCATACCCACCGGGAGTGAAAACAACACAGAACAACTGTTACATACTCCAAGGAACGTACTGTTTATTTCTTTGCTTTGCCATCAGGGGGCGCCAGTGATAAATTTGTACTCAGACGTCTGTTAAACTCTGGTCATAGTTGATAGAATCTCAGGAGATTCAGCTGCTGTGCTATAGATTTGTTTTGTTGATCGAGACGAGTGTAACGATCCAAGAGACCTTGTGTATTTAGACGTTTTATGACGCATACACATATATATTTTCAGCCGAAGAGCTCTCTATTTATTGACTTATTATAATCATGGGCCCTGAGTGCAGATGTGTAAAATTGTCCCTAAGCACCAGATCTGCCCCCCACCCCCTTCAAAAAATACGTTAGGAGGCCGCACAAAAACACCCCAAGGTAAATCATCACATTAAACCAGGCTCTGTTTTTCTGAAAGCAGAGCCGCTCTCTGCTGTCAAATATATAGGCGGTTCAACCATGCACATGCGGTTTTATTTGGGAAAAATTACAAAACAAATATGGTAAGAATATCAGACTCAGTAGAGTAGATACGCAATGTTTAGGGATCCGTAATAATGGGACATCCCTTGTTTTTAGTCAATAGTCAATAGTCTGTGTCACTGTGTATATTTAAATTTAAATTAGTTAATAAAAAAAACATAACAGAAAGAGATGTTTGTTGTTTTTCAGATTATTTTAAATGACAAATATGCATTTGAGTATGATTTTGTTGTTGTAAAGTTGTATAATTGTTAAAAGATATTTGGCTATTTTTTTCAAACCTTAATTTAATCAGACTGTTTCATTGAGATTAAGACATAAATACCACAATCCGATAAACAGAAACAACAACAATGCACAATAAACAGGCATTAAAATCAATTACAAGAGTCATACAAAATATATATATTCAAGCTATGGCGCAAGACTCCAGTTCGAGGGCATTTGGCAGTTAATTCCATTTGTACTTTTCGGGATATCTCAGGTATCTGAGGTATCGCTGGTCTAACGGTCGTTGTCACTGTCCCGCAGCCTCAGGTGAAGAGGTCACATCCACCCACTCTTCTCCCGGTGCTGGAGTAACTTCAACTGGGAGGGCTTCACTCTGCCGACCAAGGAGCGCACGGCTGTGTGATGGAAACGGAGCCCGATTGGCTGACACCAGGACATCCTTGTCATATCGACATCTGATTGGTCGGACGGGTTTTCCCTGAGCGCTCGGGACCCGCCCGTTTTCTCTCCTCCGTGAGGACGACGTTTTTTTTCTTCACATCCAGAGCAGAGTGGAGAAAGAAGAAAAAAAAGCAGAAAGAGAGCAGCGAGCAGACTGAGGTTTGGCTGCTGGAAGAAGAAAAGAAAAGGGGGGAACCTTCTGCTGCATTGGCCGGGACACGTATTACAAGCGGATATAAGAAACGTCTCCACGGGGCTTCCTTTACGGTACGTTCTGCTCTGCCGTTTGTTGTCACCGCCGCGGATAGTTTGACTGAGTCCGCTGCTCCAGAGACCCGCTGGTGTCAAATGACACGAGAATCATCTCGTTCTTCCTATTTCCTCAACACAAGGAAGGGCATTTTGTGTTTCAACAATCAACGAATAGAGAGCTGCGCGTGTTAGGAGGAGATAGTCTTTCTCCATGACGTCTCCCGGTACGTCTGACATATTGTTGCTACGAAGAAAAAAGGCACTTTTGACTGTTTATGGGGTTTTTGGTTCTTCTTCTCTTCCATCGTAGCTTATTTACTTTTTAAACATGTTTAACTCGTTTGTTGTTGTTGTTGTTGTAAATGTATAACTACCTGCAATAAGGGAAACATGGCTGAGTTCAAGAAAAGAAGCCTGTAGCAAAGGGGTTCCCACAGTGGGGGAACCCCTTTGCTACCTGAGGTCAGATTTGCTCCTAAAGAATTCCTGAATATATGAATGTCCCAAATGCCTTAATCTACAAAAGAAGCAATACAACAACACAACAACACAACATATATAAAGTATATATACATTTCTGGAAGAGCAGTAACTTAAGTATTTGCATTAACTCTTATCCAGAACAACTGTCACCACAATGGCATCCTTCATGGGTGTGTGTACCCGTAGTTGCAGAGGTCAGAAGGTGTCCCGGAGGAAAACCCCAGTGAACCTACAGAGACGTGGTCTTCTTGTGCTGTGCCGTGGTCGTTTTGGGATCAGCCCCACATGGTTTGTGTCACAGAGGGACAAGAGTCATGTTTGCCTCAGCAAGGCGTCTCTTGTTGAAGTTCCAGTCGCAGGGCGAAGCATCTTGCGAGACTTTCAAGGATTCGATAAAAATACATTTTAAAAAGGGTTAAGAAACAGCTTTTGCCCTTGTTTTTGAAGGAAATACCACCATATTGTTCTCCCTGTGGATGTGATCTACTGTAATGCACAACATGTACATGTGTTTAACTTGTTCAAGGGCATTCTGGGTTTCCCAGAGGTCACGAGGATAGAAGCGCTGAAGCTTCTCTGTGACCGGAATGTAACGGTGATACACCGGAGGCACAGACCGGGTGTCGCGCCTCCACACTCTTTCAGGGAAGGGCCGTTGCAAAACACTGTGGCCGCGGCGTCTCATATTTCAGTTCACGCTCTCAGTGGCAGATTTTTATCTCGGCAGGTAATCAACGTTGATCCCCACGAAGCGGCTAAAGTAAACGTTGTGGCTGTTGCGTGGCCAAAGATTATTTGCGAGAAATATGAACTGTCACTCGGCAACAGGACTCGACAAGTGGTGTGAAATAGTTCAACAAGAACAGAGTGCAAGACTTCTCCGGAGAAGTGGGCCGAAGGAAGTCTCCCAGTCAAACTTCTATACATCATATCAGTATTATAAAGCGGTAGGAACACACTATGCATGGGGAGCATAGTGAAAATGAATGATTTTGTGAGTGGTCTTGGGTTCTCGGGGAGCAAACAGACCTTTTACATTTCTATTTATAACTTGATTCACTTGCAGATGTTGAAAACAATTGTTAGATTTGAGAAGTGGAATGGAAAAGGATGATTAAATGCCCCAACTCTACATTTTCATATCAGTGCTGAAAGTATTGAACATTTTGAAACGATACTCAGCCCTGTACGGAGGTATGTATGTATGCTACTGTCCCTCAATGATGTGAACTATCCGGGGAGAGAGATCCTCCTCTTGCTCTCCTGAAGGTTTCTTCCCTTTCTTCCCCGTGAAGGGTTGTTTGGGAGTTTTTCCTGATCTGATGTGAGGTTCTGGGACAGGGATGTCTATGTGCACAGATTGTAAAGCCCTCTGAGACAAATTTGATAATGGGCTATACAAATAAACTGAATTGAATTGAATGATACATAATTTAAAAAGCAATGTAGAAGTGATTCAAACGTGTTGTCAACATTCTTCCCAAATTAAAGCTGAATTGATTGGTCGATTAGTGAAGTGTCAAACGACAGAAAGCTTTTGATTATCAAGACAAAAGACCAAGCCAACATTGGATTGTTGGTTGGACTCAACAGTGCCTTACTTTGGGCTTAACGGGACAGAACACCCTAAACATTCACATGTTTCCTCTTAACTGTGGTGTGATTTATCAATCTGAACTGTTTTGGCGTGAGTTGTCTCGTTTTGCAAATATCGACCATTGTCTTCCACCCATTGTTCCTACATGAAAGGTCTGTGCATTCTTGAGTGACCCGGGTCATGATTTCTGGAAAGATACATCATATTTTCTTTTTTACTTTCAGCACCACATAGTCCCGTTAAATTTAATATTGAGAAGGTAGACATCTCTACGGCCCGTACTTCCAACACTTCCAACAAAACAGGATGGATACGATAATGTTCGGATTTTGAGTTTGGGCTGAACTGTGCATTTCCTTTAAGGGAGCTGTGTTGAGCATTTTACACTCATCTCTGATATTTCACAGACCAAATGACTAATCCATAGTGAAGATAATCAGTCGACGCAGCCCTACCTCAAGTTCGCATTCCAGAGAAGATCTTGAGGCCGTGTAACGTTTGGGCCGACTTATCCAATTAAACAAAAGAGAGAGGAAAAGGAAGAAACAATCACAGGAGGTCCCACACTTTTTCAGTCTGTCAGACCCCTAAATAAATCCAATATCAATCTCCCGCTTCAGAACATTTCACCCCAAAGACTCTCTGTGTGAACAGATGTGTCTGTTTGTGCCCTGCATTCCTGCAGCAGGACAACAAGCATTTGTTTGGGCTGTTGCAACATTGGGTGGTCTCGAGCCCTGGTGAGTGGGCACGGATTGTGATGGTCGCTCTTCTCGTGTAGTGGTCTCCCCCCCCCCCCTCCACCCCAACGCCCCGGCAGACCGTCCGGCTCTGGTGCAGATCTTATGTACATATTTGCAGCGACCACAGAGACGAGGCCGTCGCCTCAGCGTTCGTCAATCTGCTTCCCGGTGATCCGGTCGTGCGTCTGCAGAACTTTCCCGACCAATCTAAACCCACCTCGTTTCTGTGGTACAAATAGTGTGGACAAAGGAATTGAGAAGAGGCTCAGCATGCAGGAGAACCAAAACAAACATAACTGTTCCAGGAGGCAGGTGGAAGGGACCTTAAGGTAGTTTAAATGTGAACATCCGATTGGGATGTTGCAAGTGTCCTTTTATGGTTGCAGGCGGCACCATCTGTTTTGCTGCCCGCCCTGCTGTTGGTGTGACGGCACTGCCATCTCTCTCTCTCTCTCTCTCTCTCCTGTCCTCTATTTAACTCAACCGGACCGCTTTATTCGCCTTGAAGTGTTTTATCTGTTTCTCTCGTAAAACGTGCATCCGCGCGTTACACTGACGTGGATGGCACACGCACATGCATACTGCAAAGGTTGACGTCTGTGTATGGTTGTCATGGAAACACCGCCTCTCATAAAAGCCAAGAACATGATGTGCTCCTTGTTCAGACACCATGTCTGGTCTTTGTGTCGGGCGCCATATAATCCGTTTGTATAAATATGAGGTCTTGTTTTCTTCAGGATAGACTGTTTATGTGTAAATTATTCTCCACTGATTGATATTTTTGAGAGCTAATGAGCCGATACATCGACGAAGAAGGTAAGGATTGGTTATTGTGGTTTGAACGCCTCGAGGGAAATTCAAATAATAATTTTTTAACCAACGAGCACATGGACTTAAGGTTGGACTGATTTAGAAGTCGATGCTCAAAGCTATCTGTGAACCTCACGAAACACGTTTTAGTCGGCCATAACTACAAAATTCATATCCAAATCATGACAATTTCAAAATGTGAAATGTAATAAAAGAAAGAAAAAAATAAACCCGAAAATGATGACTGATCATTCCAGTCATTTTTCAACAACTGTACAAATCCGAACACATTTGTTCAAAAAAACAAAAACAAAAAAATTCCTCATTTTCGTTGTTGTATTTGTTTGATCAATCAAAAGACACAATGTTGAAGGATATCATCATATCATCAACTCTCATTCCATATTCCTTTCCAAAAAACGGCATCATAGGGGCGCTGGTGGTGTGCTGCGTGTTTGGACCGATCCTTTGTGAATATCAGAATCAGAATCAGAATCAGAATACAAATGGGAGAATTTTGTTAAGGTGCAACATTGACAAGAAAAAAAACACCCACGGTGATGACTTCCAGTCATTTGTTCCAACTGTACAAATCCCGAAGACATTCAGGTTTCATTCATACAAAACCAAAAAAAGCATTAAATTCCTCAATTTCGTTGTTGTATTTGGCAATTTTGATCAAAGACACAATGTGTTGAAGGATATCACCATATCAACTGCTCATTCCAACAATATTCCTTTCCAAAACCGGCATCGTATGGCTGCGACGGTAGTGCTGCGTGTTGGATACCGATCCTTTGTGAATATGGACCATGCTTGTTTTTTAAAGGGATTTTTCAGATTTTTTTCACATTTGGCAGACTACAGCTGGGGCGTGGGCTCTCTGTGTCAGTCTTCCTGTCTTCCTGTCTGGGATATCAACATCCTCTAATTTGTCGCCCCACTCGCTGCAACTCAGGCCCAACCGGAGGACCCGAGTCTTTGTGCCCCCTGCGCCTCAGTCTGCTCCAACCTGTCCCTCGAGTCCATCGCTCAAACCTCCCCCCCTCAAACTGTGTCTTCTTGTCCGCGGCAGAAGGAAGTGCATTTTCAATCATTGCGAGGCCACAGCTGACGAGTCGAGGGCCGCGGCGCCGTGGTAGGAATGCTGTCATATTTGCTCAGTTAGGATGAGCTGGTCAGTGGCGTGCCAGGCCGACAGTGTACCTTCAGTCCCCCCCGGGCTGCTTCCAGCACATTCCAATCCCCTCACACTGTTTGCTCTTTTCTCTGCATCTTCCCTTCCACCTAGCTCTCTTCCTCCTCGCTTCTTTTTATGAAGGGCTCCCTAGGTTCACACGCTCTGCCCTTTCTCCTCCCTTCCTCGGCTCTTTTTCTCTCTGCGTTTGTGTTCTCTCCATCTCAGTGACTCGTCAGGCCCCTCGGAGGTCGTGGGTGTCAAGTTGCTGTCCGCATGTGGTCTGCTGGAGCGGCAGAAGCACTTCAGACGAAGGTAACGCGAACGCCCCAGCTCAATGAGTCAGGAGGTAAGCATGAAGCTGAGTCTAAACTCGCCGTCGTGAAGCGAGACGCACGGGCCAAAAAATGACGTAATCGCAGTTGGCGCGTGGGTTGTTGTGATGCTCGATCAGATCATTTTACAGATAATTCCAATCCCTCCTCCTCATTGGGGAGGTTAGTTTATGGTATTCTGCCAGTTCAACCGTTCTTTTCATTCTTCACAGTTCATTTAGTTTGTACGCTCTCTGGCGTTTTGGAGAATAATTCAGCGCAGAGAGGATGTGTCTCTATACGCAGATTCATACGCAGGCTGGACGCATTGGCCGGAATGCCTTCGCCGAACCCCACCAGCTATCATCTGACGGTGGTTTGGTCTTTTACCGGTTTCAAAAGCTTGGAAACTGGCTACCAGGAAAACAATCTGGTTGTACGCGTTGTCTCTCTACTCCAGTCTGGTATCTCAAGTAGCCAATCAGACGTTGGCTCAGATATTTGCTGGCGACACGGCTCCCCAGAAGTGTAGGTCCTTGCCGATCCGTCGTCAGACTGATCGACCCACTCACTACCGGCTCACGGATCTGGAAATTCAATTTGTTTAGGTTGCATTCACAATCTTTGGTCGTTATTGGAAGACAGCATATGTGTTTCTATGCAGAAGCACAGCATGCTATAAAGGGATGGAAACATTGGGGTTGCATGGATGGAAGCTCAGATTGGAGGAAACCATATCTGTTTTTATTTATATTAATCTGCATTACAGAAAGCCTGGAGTTCTGTGAAATATCAGAGAATGTTGCCTCGACTGGAAAAGATTCGGTCCCGCATGTTTACATATTTATATTTGAGTTATGTTTTTAATTTCAGAAGAACTCAGAACTCAAATGAGATGTTCACAAATGGCCCTCCTCCTTTTATGATCTAATCCAATCCTTTTCTGTAATTTCCAAATGTACATTGCCAATGAATATCTCTCTCTTTCTTGACTGTACCAGTTGTCCTGTGGGCTGACGTCACACACCCAGCTGTAGCCACTGTTAGAGAACCGGGGTAAATGCATATAAAACTCCTGTGGCATGAAGGGTTTATCAAGCTTTAAAAAACCCACAGAGCTGCAGTGTGAGGGAAGGTGGTGTTTTATTCTTTGGTGGAGGGAGTGTGTGTCTATGTTTAGCTGTTTGTTTAGGATTGATAATTATGGCAGAGGTTGAGTTAGAGCAAGCAGAGGAATGCCTTTGGTGCGCTCCTGTCACTGGAACTTTTCCCCCCCCCAAATGCATTCAAATTGTTCATTCGTGCGTTTTCTCATGACGAGCACATTCTCTCGCTGCGACCGTGCGTTTTTAGTTGCGTGTTTGCATGTGTGACTTTTTTAAATATACGCTCTCCTTCCAGACTCCTGAACTAGGTAGTCGCCATAACTTGCCCTGAAACGCACGCGTAACAAACGCACATGTAAGGCGCACAGGCTTCCTGTTGCAGATGACATCATCATCGGCTACTTCTGGTGGCCTCGAAGTGATCCGTCTTCCAGATGTCGAGAATAGGAGCAGCAGATGGCCGACTGCTGGGGGTGACCCCCACAATCCATTTCATGCCTTGTTTTGGTTGGATGAACGGATTCATACCCTTACTATGTTTTGCTTTACCGATATTTGGAGTTGATATTCAATGAAATAAAAAAAATGTTGCTACATTTATTTTTCAAAAACAAAGACTCTCTTGCAAATGATCTACGCCACCGCATACACGGGCATCACGCGTTGTGCGAGGCCGCCAATTGCCGTTGGGAGGGCCGGCCCCCATGATGACAATCATCAATGCAATCGCATGAACGCGACCACGTGGAACGGTCCCAATTGGTCGCAGTCTGGATCCGTGTACGCTCTCTTTGGACTAACATTCCCAAAACTGCACAGTCAGTCAGAACTCTTCAGTAGCACGGCCAGGACCAAGGTGATGTCTCTTTATGGACCACAACCCGTTATAAGTCTACTGACTGAAGTATCGGTTGATAACGCATTTGTGCTATTTGGTTTATTGCAGCTGCTTATCTGTCACTTATTTTATTCTAAATCTGATTTGTTTCAAAGTTTAAAACAAAATAATTGGAGGGGGAAAATATTTGTACCAGTCTGAAAAACGTGGCATAAAGGTGCCTCATCAGCACCGTGTGTTGAAATGGGCCTTGAGAGCAAGTTTGTCTTGAATGCTTTGCATTTTTGTATTGTCAAGTGTTTTTGCCAAGTTCAACTTTCCTGTCTGCCTGGAGTTTGGTTGAGCCTCGGCAGGAACATAAACAGCCTCAGTCGTAGCATCTCTAATTAATTGATCAACAAACAAAGAAGAAGCCCTTCAGCAAGCCTCTGTTTTCCTCAATTCGACTACTGTTGAACCTTTGCCTGTGGTTAGTGGGGAAAGTCTTTACAGGTTATTTGTCTCACCATTGCAGTCCTGACTGCTGATCACAGAAACATGATGGATATATTTCTAGACCTTTTATTGCAGTCCGCACCCTCTCGGGAGCCGGACTTGGCTGTTGACCTCAACCATATAATGTAACTGAGCCAGCAGGGAGGATCCTGCTGTGGAGTCGCCTGTCAAACTGGCCTGCTTCCTTCCCCCCCTGGGCACTTAATGTGTTGATTCTGAGGATCGGACTCAGGGCCGATCAGTATTTTAATGGTTTCTATACAGAACTACCTTGCTTTGTCTGCGCTGCTCATCTCAATGACAAACATTATTACACCACACCAGTTCAGACCATCTTCGGCAATAATCATCACCAGCAAAAAGTAAAGGCGTCTCATTTTCAACTGCCGCTGGCTGCCGCTTTCCCGTTAAAATATTGTCACTAATTAATGTTAATGTCAAGTGGACTGACTGTTTATCTAGTTCCCGCAACTTCCAGGAAGGGACACGTCTCCTTTCTAGCTGATCCAATCAGTTTCAGGAGTACAACCTTTTAGGCGCCAACCTGTCTGAAAAGTGAAGCCAATGCCGAAGTGACTTGAACCTGCATTACTTTTAATAGCCAATCAGCGAGTCTCATTGTTTCAATGTCTTTAGTTATTTCCTCAGTAAACATTGTAAAAATTAGTTTATGGTCTCAATATCTGGGGCACACAAAAGAAAATCCCCACTTCATGACTTCATGTCCATGTTTGCCTGACAGTAAAGATGGAATAGTTTCTCGTTAAAGTGCATCTGCTGAGGAAGAACGTCAAAACCTCAAAAACAGCTACATTCATCAGGGGGAGACTGTTTGGTCAACTCTATTGACGAAGTTAAAGAAAGGCTCAGGAATTGTTTCCTTTTTGAGCAGTGAATAACGTGGGTCTGTCCCCAAACCCATGGTCTTTGCCTAATGAAGGTACACAGTGGTGTGTGTATGTGGACCCCCACTCCAGCCCCCCCACCTGGGCTCACAGACAGATTTACTCGGCTTTAACGCTCAGTTGCACCTGCTGTTGCTCCGACAACATCAGACCCACGTGCCTCTGTGGGGTATCACAGAAACAAAGGTCATATCAGGTTCTCTAATCCGTCTCTGCTGCAATAACAAGCCTTTAAAGAGCGCCGTTATCTCGGTCTTCATGGCTTTAACCAACGCCTGTCTACACTGCAACAGAACAAACAAACATGTTCCACTGCTAGCACTCGGTGGAGCACAACAGTTATCTTAACTAACTTGTATTTCAAGACCATACTTGCCCTGAAATATGTATTCTCTTTTCAAGATGTAGAATTACATTTGTATTGATCAGACAGATTAAATTTCGACTGCATCAGGATTCCATATCTGAGCCATTTTAAGGATGTGGTCTGGTTGAGTTCAGGGCGATCTGATTTGGGATCAGTTGCAGCTTCTCGATACGGAGTACAGAGCACCTGTCTCCTGTGACGTAGGACTCGGGCCTGACCTCTCCTCCTCACCTGCCACAACGCTTAATTAACCTCCAAGCACTGCGTAATAAACGGCCCCTTAGGGGGCCCTTCCGCCCTCGTCTGCACACTCAGTATGACAGCAGGTTTTATGTGTTTACAACCCACACAGTAAATCCCTCTCAAACTCCTCTGTCTGCAGCTTTCTGCGGTCTCTAAGCTAACCTACGGCTAGCTTAATGATGTATGAGAAGCTGCTTAGAGCTAGTGTTAGTGTTTAACGACTCATATTCATCTACAATATCATTTTACTTTGCTGTGAAAACATTACCCCTATGCTTCATAATACATTAATAACAATATCAATATTCTCCCTAATATTTCCTATTATAATATCTTTCTATATGTATTAATTTAAAGCATAATGTTATCAAAATAAACTATTACAACCTAACACTAGCGTTATAAATGTGTTATTAATCCACGTTTCAGTGGCAGTAAATGCAACACATGGCCATCTATATATGGGGCTGACAGTGCTAACAGCAGGGCTGTGGCTCTGGAGACGGTCACAGCTTCCGTCTCTCCGCTGGAAACACAAGCTGCATTCCACATCTCAGGCCTTATGCATCCTGCAGCTGTCCTGACAAAGTACAGTCTGCTGCGAGCACGATGCATTCAATTGGGATGTACTACTTCCTCATAGCATGGCACGTGGGACTTTGACCCTCTTGCTCATATATATATATATATATATGTACACTATATACCTGCTGTGCAAAGGATTGTGGGTCAGAATAACCAAAAATGGCATGCTGTCTAGCATACTGCAAAGCGAGAACGGATGTAGTAAATTATCATCATGGCATATTCCAACTAGCATTTGGTTCATATTTCTGGGACGCATTAAATGTTTTTTCTGGCTGTGTGAGTATCGGAAGGCGCAGAGACTCTGACAGGAGCCGCTCTTGGTTGCCATCCTGGCCACAGCGAGCCGTGGTCCAGACAGTGTCCCGAGTCGCCCCCGACTCCCTGAGTGCGTTAAGTTACGTGTCTCCTCGATTCCTTTCCTCCTTGAAACTTTAAGTCGGTGCATAAGCTCCCCTGTCTCTGTCTCTGTGTGTGTGTGTGTGTTGCAGTGTAAGCTTGTTTGACTGATTGGCTTGTATTTAAAAAGTGGTTTGATCCCCATTAGGTGCCGGTAACCCTCTATCGCCTGTTCCCCGGGTTGCACGCTGAGCTTTGTGTCACATGGGCTGTGAACTCTGCGTCCTTGTGGGAAACGATTAGCGCCAGACTAATTCCTGGTCATCTAAGGCCCCGTTTACACGATGGGAAAACGCATATATTTTCATGCGTTTTGGCCTTTCATTTACACAAAAACGGAGGTTTTATCACGGAAAACGATCATTTCTAAAAAACTCCGGCCAAAGTGGAGATTTCTGAAAACTCTGTTTTTGTGTTTGCGTGTGAACTAGGTCAAACGGAGTTTTATGTTGTCAAACGTCACAGTATGCGACTAAAAATGCTTCACGTCATGTGAGCGTCCTGTTTACAGTTAGTTTGCTTAGGTGCGCCCGAGTTATTTCCTCCTTGACATGAGGATACTCCTCGGAGGTCTCGGACGGGTACTGTTCTAAGAACAATGCCAACATATCCCTATATTTAGTTTGGCATGATTCCCAATCCACATTATCGAGTGCTTTATTTGCCTTATAATCTAAGGCGACTCGAAGCAGCAGCTCCACTTCGCTGTCTGTCCATACAAATGAACCTCGCGCCATATTTACTCTCTTTGGGGTAAGAGGGCCGTCCTTCAAGGAAAAGGAAGTTGATCGTGTTTTTCGTAGTTGTTGTTGGTTTTGAGAATTCTGATTGGTTTGCATGTGTTTATCCTTCTCGTTACACTGCCGACTACAGGTTTGGCATAGTTATGATGGCGCCCGGGCGATTTATGAGTTCATATAAACAGAAACTTTTTTGAAAACAACCTTGTGTGTACAACGTTATTTTTGAAAACGGAGGGGCAGAAATATTCGTTTCTGTAAATACCCGGCTATGTGTAAACGTGGCCTTAGGCTACTCAGACGGTATTAGACCAGAGCCTAAATGTTACAGTATCAGTCAATGCGAATTATGGCTGTTTGAAAAAATAAATCCAGGCTACAGTCACATGCTCAAAGTGTTTATCTGCAAGATCATCCTCCACCTTTTGGTGCTGTTTTTTAGAGCGTGGAATAGGTTTATTGAAAAAGCTAATGCCAAGAGGGCATTATTACTTAAAGGTGGTATTTAAAGATTGTATTATAGAGTAAGCTTTAATATATATATATATATATATATATATATATTTTGTGTTGGTTAAGTTTGACAATGCACAACACTCATCAAAAGATCAGTATATAACTAGATGATGAAGTTTAAAAGCCACAACTTAAGATTTTAGCCAAGAGTTTGTTCATTTAGCGCATTTAAAATGGTAAATACTTTCTCTTACTTATGAAAACAAGGCAGTAATGTAGATTTTTTAAACCATTAATGAAAATTCACTTAATGACCATTCACAATGACCAAAACCTAGCAAGCAGATCTTTTTGTTTAGTTTGTTGTTGTTGTTATGTAATAAAACAAAAAGCAAGGACTGAGTCCAGCCCAGACATGCCGGTATACCCATGGACGGATTAAGAAACCACGGGCCCCCGGGCCTGGACGTGTCAAGGCCCCCCCCTCGCAAAAAAACCCCCCAAAAAACCCCATCGCTAACAAAACAGTCCGTATGGAACAACGACACCGGTCCGGAGCTGAGCAGACAACATAACGCGAATTATATGATAGCAGGGACTTCGGTTATATGAATTAAATGAATAACCAGGAATAACATCCCTGAGTAGGACTATTGGGGCCCTGTTACTGACATGAATGACTTAAGCCTAGCATATACCGGCTACGGCGCATCGTGTCATATCATCATATTCATATCAATACAATGTTAATAACAGCGACGTCACGCGCGGAGGCTCAGGCCCAGGGGCCCCCTGAGCTCATGGGCCCCTGGGCCTGGGCCCGGTAGGCCCGTTCGTTAATCCATCCCTGGGTATACCTTCACCCTGTGAATGTGGTCGATGGAAAGTTTCATTGCGAAGGTCTTTCATCTCTCTTTATAACCCGATATCTCTTCCCATCTGGGTTCTGTCATCAACAGCAGATGAGCTGGGTCTGTTTACCAAATGTTACAAATTATGCAAACCTCTCTTTGCTTTTTATTGGAGCAGGAGAAGCTTTGAAGCGGCTGTGCCCCGCAGAAATGCACCTTTTCTTTTTTTCTTTTTGCCCTGCTTTCTCAACGTCTCAGGCATGTAGGAAATGCATCAGTAACCTCACGTCATAATGGCGACGCGTCCGGTGACAGTGATTAACGATGGTGCCTCACGGTAACTCATGTTTGCTTAGGAGTACAGTCGGTGCGGCTATTGTGTTAAGGGCTGCACACATAATCGGATATTAAGCGCTTCCCACAACTAAATGAGCATTATAGATCCACCGAAAAATTATTTATTGTGATAACAAATCGTGCTCTGAATATTGATCAGCAATTATCGTAATTAGCGGTGTCACGGATCACAGTTGATCCATGGTAGCTCCTAGAGATGGGGTCAAATTAATCTGTTGATTATGTGAATCATCTGAGATCATTTCCAGCGCTTTGCATTCGCATGGCCGGTTCCGCGACTTCGATTTGAGCAGAAATGTGTCGGCACGGCTTCCATTTCTCCTCGATGTCAACGATTTCTCCCGTCCTCTTCTCTTGTTTGGGACACTTCCAAGTATTTGCCTCCAATGTGCTGGTGGATTTGGGTGAAAATATGCCTGTTGACAGCATCCAATCCAAGGCGCCTCACATGCCCCAAGCTGTGAAAAAAGAGTTGTGGAAAGTGTCTCCCTGTCCTCCTCCTCCTCCTCCTCCATCATCATCATCAGCTGACATCACCTCCATTCAACCTCTCCTCACTCCTCTCTGTCTCTCTGCGTTCTGTTGAATAAGTGATGGAAATGTGATACTCATACTGCACCACCAGCCTGTGCTGAGCTGGACACTCTGACACACTCATACTACCCAGGCACAAGGACGACACACACACACACACACACACACACACACAAAACACAAAAAATGGCAGATTTTGTAGTCTGACCCACAAATTCACTCTTGAGTTTGCAGATTATCTTTGGCGCAGAGTGCAATCCATGTTTGAGTTTGTGTGCATTTCTATTGGCATGAATGGCCAATACGTGGCGATTGTGTGTGTGTGTGTGTGTGTGTGTGTGTGTGTGTGACACCGGTGTAGTAATGCTTCAGGAATGTTTTGTGAATGTCCTGGGACAGGGATGTTGTTTGTGTATCGAGTGTAAAGCCCTCTGGGCGATACAAAGTACACCAAAATGAATGGAATGTTCTGTATAACTTAAGTTCTCTTCTTTTTATATTTTTTTCCGCGTACGTGTGCAAAGACGCAGTGTGTGTTTCATCAAGCAAAGGATGCAAACATCATATGTTCCAAAGTTGGACCGAGCAGAGCATCTTTGTTCAATGCATTGTTCAATCTCAATCCTTTGAGGCCAGGATGAGTGTTTGGAGTCTTACATATAATTTAATACGGTTGTGAAGAGTTTTTTGTTTACTTGCTAAGTTGCTAACAAGCGGACCTTGCTGTTTGCCGTGTGCTGTTTGCTGTTTGCTGCGGTCCCTGGTATGCGGCGGGTAAATAACAGCTCACCTGATTAAAAGCTTTATGAGTACTTGGCAGTGTTTGCCCAGTGGTGCTACATAAAGACGCCAAATTGCTCCATGAATCACACATATAATGTTTTTCAATTTAAAAGATAACTTTGCACAGTTGCGTGTTTTCACAGTTTTACGATAACATTTATCTTTCTTGACATGCAAACTTATCTTTAAAACAGGATAAAAAAGAGGATTAGTCTCTAACCGTTGACTACTGTAAATATTTCTTTCCAAAATAAGGACCCATGGTGGGCCACTGAAAGGGGCGGGACTTCGCCTCTCTATACTTAGTTACCCCGAAATTCAAATCCCCACTGACAGCAGGTCCAAAACAAAAATACAATACTTCGGGATCATGACTAAATACCTGCGTGTCTAATGACATTCCCAGAAGCCTCAACTGCAATCTAATCTACAAAGAAACCATCATGCTTTAAAATGCTGTTCTTGGAAGAGAAACAGATAAATCCATGTCTGCATTTGCCTTTAAAATACAACTATATCCCTGATTCAGAGGGAATAGAAGCTGAGCCAACTTTATTAAAATATACAAGCACTTTGAAAACCACTTGAGTAAGTAAAAGTCTGAAGCAGTTACATACCTGAGCCAAATGACGTGAACATTTTTTGCTTTAAAAACGTGCACAGATCTCGGCCAAAAATGTAATGGCTGGATAAATAACATTACCCCATTAGCAGCCCAGAGTAGTCTGGATAATAGCACCGTTAGAGCGCCACAACACTAACTGTCCATGCTAATCGATTTATTGTGTCATTCGTTTTTCAAGCAAAGATGTCAAACATTTTCCGCCCTTCCTTGTTATAAATGTTAGTCAAAGAAATATATTTAGGCTTTTAACGGTTGTTGGGACAAAACAAGCAATTTCAAGGTACTACTATGGGTCCGGGAAGTTGTAATGGCAATTTTCACTTTTCTTCTTTTTAAAGACAAAAAAAATAATAGAATATACAAGGAAGTAATTGCTAGATAAAACCCTCAGCATCACACCACATGCTGCAAGTCCAAAATATGACTATTCATATTCTGTCATTTGACCAAAACACATAAGTTCAACATTGCACAGAAATGTGATCCAGTAAGTCTGTTTGAGAACCCCGTGTCATGTGTTTTAAGTAGGCTAATAATTGCGATTAAATTAAATTTAAATATTAATTAAAAAGTTAAGTTTAAATTAGTAAAAGTTCATTCTGTTCTTTCAAAAAAGACAAAAACTTCACACAAACTGTCACAGCTAAAGTTAATATAAATGGATGATAAATTGTATTGTTCATGAAATGATTAATGTCGTGAAAAATAAATATATATATTGAGAAAATATTGAGACCATATTGAGAAATTTGAACACAGCATTGTCCTGGCTTGGAATAACTAACTTGAACAGCATAATGTCATAACAATTTGACCTCTGCTCCATTCCCTCATTTTACCATTTCAAAACAAAACAAAATTCATTTACAAACCCCGTTGCATTCAACCTTTTGACCTGATTCAATTTTATCACCCTCCTGCCCTTTCCTTGACCACATCATTTGACCTCATTTAATAAATTGTTTATGTTTACTTCAAACAAACATCGGTAAAGTCAAAACTTTAAAAACAAAACAATATTAATTCTAATAATTTTCTGGAAATTTAAAATTGCATTAATAATTGAATTCCAGGTTAAAATATATGCCAATAAAATAAATATAAGGGTAAATAAAGGGTTAAATATAAGGAGGAAAAAAGGTAATTAAAAATTTAATCATTACAACCTTTTTCTAAACACAAAAACATAGAGCTGTGTTTTTAAACTTCTTAGAGCTGGAGCTGTGTTATCAAAGGTATTTAATAAATATAAGATGAATTATAATTTATTTAATGTAACATTGATTTAGTAAAGAAGAAGAAAATTGAAAGTAAAGATTGAAAAAAATTATTTAACCCCATTGGTCCGTCAGAACCACACTGACTGGCAACTGACTGACATTCAAACTTGTCACGTGAACTCTGAGCTTAACCCTCTTTAACCCTTTACATTTATAAATTAAATTAATTAAAAAAAGTTAATGCATTTGTTTACCCCTGTTTTTACATCAAACATTCCAGAACAATATAAACTGAAAGAACAATCATTGTCCTCCTGCCCAAATGTGTCCTCTCTGGCTCTCTGTGTCCTCTGGCTCTGACTGACAGGCTGCTAAATGAGCCTTTAAGGGTGGGGAGTGATTTTGTTCATTGGTTTTAGTTTCTTCAAATGTTGATTGATAATGTGATTGACCAATCACGGTGCCAATTTCGGGTGAAGTTTTTTGTTACCGCGTCTTTTCCGCCGCCGCCCCGACGCGTTCTCTGCCCTCCAGGGGAGACGGGAGGAAGGAGGAGGGGGCAGGGAGGAGGAGATGACGACTGATTCATCTGATTTTTAAACTGATTTTTTCAAGGAGAAATGATTGTTTTAAAAAAAAAAGCAACAGTGTCAAACGCTGTGCTGCTAAAAAAAAAATAAAAAAAAAATAATAAAATAAAAAAACATGCGTTAATTGCGTTAAAATATTTTAGTGCGTTAACGCGGCCAAATTAATCGCATAGATTAACGCGTTAACGCTGACAGCCCTAGTTTTAAGACAGCCAGACAGCAAAACAAGGATTTTTATCATCCAGCTTGACATTTAAAATGCATGCGCTGCGCATGTAGTCTATTTGTGTCATGTTGACTCAAACCAAAGGTTCAACTTGCCACGGCGTGACCAGGCGGCAACCTCCGATTCTGACAAGTGAAGCCGATGCAGAAGTGTCTTAACACTTGCATTCTCTCTACTGAGTATGAGAGGGCGACGCTTCTTGTTGCAAAAATAAGGCAGAATATAGAAGTCTATGAGAAAACGACTCTCTTGATGTATTCCCATGAGTTTATGGTCTCAGTCACTCGTTTCACAATGTTTAGTTAGAGCAGGCAGCACGGTGGCTCAGTGGTTAGCACTGTCGCCTCACAGCAAGAAGGCTCTGGGTTTGAATCCCGGTCGTCCCGGTGGTTCCAGGTCCTTTCTGTGTGGAGTTTGCATGTTCTCCTCGTGTCTGCGTGGGTTTCCTCCAGGTACTCCGGTTTCCCCCACCATCATAAAGACATGTACCGCAGCCTCACCCCGGTTCTTATGGATGTGAATGAATGTTGGTGGTGGGGGAGGGGCCGTAGGCGCTGATTGGCTGCCACGCTTCTGTCAGTCTGCCCCAGGGCAGCTGTGGCTACTGATGTAGCTTACCACCACCGGGATGACTGTGTGTGTGTATGACTACTAGACTCTGGACTGTAAAGCGACTTCGATTGTCTAGAGAAGCGCTATATAAAATAATTGATTATTATTATTATTAAATGATGGTCCATTTAGAGTTAACTAGACCATAAAGCAGGGTATGCTTTAGGGTGGGCTTTCTGTGATTGGCAGGTCGCCTCCGCTAGCAGAGCCGTATACGGTGTCTTTACGCCAATCTTCCGCATTCAAAACAGGGCAACTTCTGTTCAGTGGTTGCAAAAAGCCAAGACGGCGACGGCCTAATCGCCAAACACACCGAAGGGGGACGTCACAATAACCAAGTCCATCTCTTATATACAGTCTATGAGCGAGACTGGATAGTTAGCGCATCACAACTGGGATATTTCTTCAGGTGTTTGTCTGTAAACTGTGCAGTGTTGGAGTGAGCTATGATCGAGTCCCTGCCAGTTCCCTTTCATCACAGCCCAAATGTCTCTGATCTTTTCCATTGATCGTGTAATTAGGACAATCGTGCTTGACATCTCACATGGCAGGCTGATTACACGCTCGCATATATAGATTTCTTCCTGTTAAAAAGTTAGATATTTCGGTTGGGAGGAAGAAAAAAAAACTCTCAAGTTCTCCTTTGATGTTTGGAAATCTTCCACTGGCTCTGTTTCAAGAACTCTCCACGACTTGGAAAGGGAAGAGGTTTGATGGAGAAGTTTGGAGCCAGAGCTGAAATGATTAGGAGGTGGAGAATTGTACCGTCAGCCATTTTGGAACGGCTTATCGAGGCTTCGTCCTGTACATCAAAAGAAGCAGCAAATGATAGATACATCTTTGTATTTTTTAATTGATTTCGGGACGAGTGTTTTGCAGTGACTTCAGACTTCTTGTAACTTTCCAAGCCGGCATTGAGCCGGTCACCTCGCACTGCCACGGAAGAAATGGACCCAAGTGAGAGCCTGCCAGCAGGAAGCCGTACCTCAGTGAGACCTCCAGCAAAGAGTGGCCACCACTCGCCGTTTCACCGAGTTGAATCCCCCGAGGCATGCAGCTCTTTAGCCCCTCTGTTACGGCTCCCTGAGGCTTTCACAAAAAAAGAATATATATATATATATATATTAATGTTTTTCCCAGAAGACAATCATTCAGAGGGAACACCTCTTATCTTTGAGTTTGAGATATTACTGTGTCACTGAAAATAACTAAAATGTCAATGAATAAATAAAAAAAGAAGTTGTGAAAGATTATAGAGAGTTTAATTCTGCGTGGACGCATTCATTTGCCTTCACTGCCAACGCTGCTGGCTGACCTGTACGCTTTATAAGTGACAGGAATGATCAAATACGTAATGTTGAAAGACTCTTCCAGAACGAGCACAAAGAGTTTGTTGAACAGTCTCAAGCTGCAGACGAGCGAAGAAGAGCGATTTCTCAACAGCAAATTAATCTACTTTCACGAAGTCTCAATAACTCAACTACTGCTGCTGGGGTATTAAGGCGTCTGTTAGTGAAAACGTGTTTGTCCTTGGACAAATCATAGTTTTTGTATACATAAATTGACAATATATACAAAACCGTATAAGCTGTGATAGCTTTTCCGGGCACATTTTATTTGGTGGATGTGGCAGCTGTCTCCAGGCTGCTGACTGATTGACAATTAGTCAGCTGCTCTGACTGATTGGCAATCAGTCAGCAGCCGATGCCGCTCATATTAAAGGGCAGCAGAGCTGTAGGCTGAGAGCCAAGTGAGCAGAGGCGCAGTCTTGCGGTCTGCTGTGTGATACAAATAAAACATGTCGTCTAACAGAACCTTGTTGTTGTGGTCTGGTAATCCTTGGGGCTTTTGGGGGAAACCCACGGGTGGTGGCCCGAGAGTCGTCACAGTGGAAAATAGGGCAAAATGGCTCTTTGGATATGAAAGGTTGCTGACCCTTGCCCTAGGCAGACGTACTGCGCGGACCCCAAATGTTATTGTTCAGCTCGTAACCATATAACTGGTGGTATATGTAGACTGTAGCTATTTAATGGCAGAATGGAAAATGAGAAGCGCTCTCGTGCAACAAGTTTGGATCAATTCCCCAGGCTCGCGTGTCTTGAGATGTGACTATTGGATCGATACACATCGCAATGTTGATGCTAAAAACTGTTGTCAAAAAGGACGTTTGAATATTCATACTTAAAAACACAGTTACGAGCAAGTTAAATATTGACGCCCAACATTTTTGCTGCCTTTGAGAAAGATACAAAGTGTGATTCTGATTATTTTTCTTTCTTTCACTGCGCGGTTGCACCCTACAAGCCCCCACCGAGCAGGAGAGTTCTCATTCAGAGCCAAAGAGTGTACAGCTGACTCTTTCTGGCTACTTTCACCTAAATCAGCGCTGCTGCCCATATGGGTGTTTTTGTGTATCGGCCGTGACCCCTCTGCTCAGACCGTCGCTCATCTCGGCACGATAAGCAGACATTTGCATTGACGGGCAGTAAATAGCGGTGTGTGTGTGGTGGGGTGAGGAATGGGAGGGTCACAGGGTCAAGTGCGGTCTGACGACTTGTTTATAACGCTGAATATACGAGAGCAGAAGTTGTCAGAGTTTGGGGCTGTGCCGCATACGGCCGGGGAGGACAGATGTTCCGTCAAAGAGTTTATGGCCCCGTGGCTCGGACCGCTGGCCGGCTGGTGCATTTTATGGGCCCCTGTGGTGACGGAGGGCCAACAAAGGGGAAGAAAGAGACAATCTGTGAGGCGCAAGAGCAGTGACGGAGGAATAGGAACATTAGGAAGGAGCGAAAAAAAGGGGGATACGGAATAACTGAAGAAACAGGCGAGCGAGGGGCTCTTTGGTGTTCTTAGTCAGGACTCTCCGCCGAGAACTGTTGCCATGGGACACCCTACCAGGGCCTGATACCCCGGACAACATAGCTCTCCGGGTCCCTGAGCCAATCAAACTTCTCCGCCACATTAAGGTGGTGAAGGCGAAGGAGAACATTCATTAATTGGGTCCACCAAGCGAACAACTAAAAGCTTTTTTATGTATACACCGAGATTTCACAAAGTGTTTGGTCATGGAAATTTGGTTTAAAGTCATGGAAATCCATTGGTCCAAATGTGGATGAACCCTAAAAAAATATATATAAAGTACATGAAAAATACAACTCACCGTTACGCTGAATTATCGCCATATTATGCAGAGAGGACGCGTAAGAATCACCTCTAGCGGTTAACCAGAACTTTAAGTCCTGATATTGTCTTTTAATTGCAGCTTTCTTTTTCTTGTATGCCCTTTGCTCTTCTTCTGTCTCCTCGTTGGGCCGTTCCCCTTTCCAAAGAAGCTCTCGAAAGATGGTTTTATTAAAATAATTATTGGTACTCGCTTGCGGGCTAAATTTTTGGGGTAACGTATCACATGACCAAGACGAACGTCTTGACATGTGTTAAGAAGCACAGAGGCACAAAACGAATATATCCGATAATTTTTCAAAAATCTTTCAGACCGTAATAATAAATGCAATATTTCTTTCATTCATACTTTCTTTGCGACCCAGTACCAAAGGACCACTGCCCTGCAGCGTACCACTCGGCCCTCCCAGAGAGTCGCGGTACCGGGGCGGTAACACAGAGGGAGCTCCACTGCAAGTCAGTGCAGGCGAACAATTCGTGACACATTCCGACCTGGATGTATATGAACATGCTAAGAGGCCCTCTTCTCTCCCCTCTTCATCGGCTGCTGTAAATCAGCTGTGCTCATGAGCAAAGAGGGAACCCCGTCAACGGAGCCTCTCCATCACCAGCTGCTGTGTTTACTCCCTCTGATTTGTGTCAGCTTGTCCACGAGGTCCTATGAAATTAATATTCCTAAATGATTAATGTGAGCGGGGAGTTGGCCAGCTCTTTGGGTCCTTTTTATTGGATGCACCCGGTGAACAACTTAAAAGCAATATTTTATAGCCTTTAATGAACGGGGCACGGCCCCTCGTTGACAGACATCTCTGACATCCTGCTGTGGCTTTAGTTGCTTCTGATAAAGATGGGAAAGTCCAACCTTTTTATATTTGTTTTATGGGACTATACTAATATTGTGGCTTCCTAAAAAGTTCCAGGAGATTTTACTATTGTTTTAAGGCCTGAATCAACATTATGCCTCGGCTCTTGTAGCACAGCCAGATGTGGAGGCTGTCCTGTGTGTTTGTGTGTTTGTGTGTTTGTGCATGTGTGTACGTGTTGTGCGCTACTCTTTATAGATGTGATTAGTGTGGATGTAGCATCTGAAACCTGTGACCTGTTTCCTCTGAAATGAAAAATGCAGTTGATATAGCAAGAGGAGCTGTGTGTGTGTGTGTGTGTGTGTGTGTGTGTGTGTGTGTGTGTGTGTGTGTGTGTGTGTATGCGTGTGTGTGTATGTGTGTGCGCGCGCGATATGCTCCTACTTGACATGTGTCAGGAGGCACAGAAAGTGGGCAGCATTTGACCACATGAACACTTTTACAACCCAAATACTTTGTACTTTAAACATAGTAAAACCTGCTAAATAGGCAATAGACTCCTTTCCTTGTTGCCTGTCTTTCTGTTACAAAATCATGGACATGCTGGATTAAAGGATTGGTTTTTTACAATGAATCAGAGGCGTAAAATGACTTTCTGTCCATGGCGTTGAGGAGGTTTTGAACCAGTCACTAACCTCATTAGTGGAAGGTTTAGTCACTGGTTTTGGAACTTCTGTTTTGAAGCCTCCAGTTTGCCATCTTTGGCTGACGCCATCTTGGATTTTTGCAACCAGTGAACGGAAGTGACCGTATTTCTTCCACCGTGGAATGACGCCATACACCACTCTGGTAGCCACCTGCCAATCACAAGGTAGTCCCGCCCTAAGGCATAGTCTGCTTTATGGTCTATTCGACTATAAATGGAAAGTAATTTGCTTTTGGAAGGAATGCCGATGGTGACTTTCCCCACTCGAGACAAAAGCCAGATGTTAATGCGTCTTGGCGGGTCCTATAGTGTACATGTCAGTCCTATCAGGGCCTTTGCTTGCGTCCCCTCCCCACGATCACATGTGAGTGGAGAGCCAGATCGGGTGAACCGATCATCTTTTTGTCTCTCAGTGCAGCATCAGACGGGACAGAGGAGCCGATCGCAGCTGCTCACATTTCTGCTCCTGATGCCCCCCCACCTTTAAAAAAAATGAATGTCTCTTCCACAGTCTGCCTGCTGGTCTGTCCTATCCTGTCCACCACCACCGCTCCATCAGCATGCTGTGTCATGTTGACTTCTCGCTGAGACACTTAATGGCACACTTCTTCAGAGTAAAACTGAGCGATGGTGTGACATTTTCTTGAATATAAGAAGTCAACATGTAAAAATATAAATACAATTGTTTTCGTACTTCCTCCACTTAGCTACTCATGCTAAATCCGCTTAATTTCCTTCTTTCCCGCGAGTTGTTCCCACAGTTCCAGACCGCCTCTGGAGGCAGCAGGGGGAGGGGAAATGGGAAGGAGCGTAGCTTTTCTTGGCTCAGAGAGTTGGAGGCCAACCTCACCACAGCCAGAGACGGTATTTGTTCTCAAACCACAAATCATGGCACTGTCTGCATCGATAAGATCAGAGTTCGCCCGCGGACCCCAGGGGAGAGATCACACGCCGAATGTGGTTTTATCACGATACACCAAAGAACAATACAAGTTCGATTGGCACTGAGAGAATGCTAAAAGGTATTAATATGACGTGAGTGAAAAGTATTTTTATTATGAATCTACATAGGGTGAGAGAGCAGAGGGGCATGTGGTCTCAATGTCCGACCAGTCTCCAGTGTGGTTCATTCAAAGCCTCCAGATTGATGTGACGGCGTTCACTTTCTAAACATATTTTTCAGAGCGTCTTTTTGTCAAATCTGATATGTAATACTTAAAACTGCATTAATAGATCAATTTGACCCCTTGGCCGGCACAGCAACCTGTAGACACAACATGGACATATTAGGAGCTTATAAAGGCGTCATCGCTAAAGGTTTCCTTCTGACACCCAAAACCACTGTAAGATGCAACGCAATCCGTAGAGCTGAGAGGAACTACAGAGTAGCTGGAGAGGTGCTACCAAATAGTGAGATTAAATCAATGTATTACATCATGGGAATTGACAAAGCTAGTTTTATATCTAAATGTGTTCAAGAATCCACACAAATGAAACAAAATTTAGAAAATGCTTGATTCCTAATGATCAGTTCTAATCACGGCACATAAGCAGGTACCGACAAAAGGTGTTTTTTCCGTGGTTAGCTAACGTTCTGTCGGATGCAGCGACACAAGATGGGTCCGTGTTTGAAAAGAAATAGTGATGTGGGAGACAACCACAGACTGTTTAAAGGGAGTAGACGTATTCATTAGAATCACAGTCCACCAACCCATTGATTTTGCAGTCACCATGTTGTTGTTTTTTGCAGCCAATGAACAAAAGTGACGTAGAGTATACGTCTCTGGTAGCGACAGCGACCTGTCAATCACAGCATACCCTGCTTTATGGTCTATTTAACTCTAAACGGACCATAATTTACGAAATGAACATCATGCTGTATTGAAGAAGACTTGAAACTAGAGATTGAGACCATAAACTCATGTTTACTATGTTTACTGAAGGAATACGTAGCCCTCAAGTAGAGTCACTCTCCCATAGACTTCTATATAATCAGAAGAGTCGCCCCCTGGTGCTAAGTAGAGAAAATGCAGGTTTAAGACACTTTAAAGGGCTTTCTGACTGGAGACAACTCTGCGCCAGCAAAAACTTCATTCGGATTAGATTTATCACGGCAGGCATTGTTCTGAGATTTATTTAGAGTATCGACAACGTACGGCCAGCAAAGGCCGTATTGAAACTGTCATGTATTTATTATCTATTATTCTCCATAGTTTTTTTGTGGTAGTTTTCGGGTCCGTAAGAATGTAGAGGCAGGGATGAGACTGTGAAAGAGTGAGTCGGGTGTGCAGAAAGTGTCAACTTCTTTTTCTCCTAATTACCGGTCCCCGCGAGAGTCCTTGGACGCCAACACAGTGTGTAAGTGTCAGTGATCTGTTGTCATGGCCATTTCTTAAGCTCTGAGAGCAGACGAGGGCTTCTCCTCCCCAAAGGCAGGGCAATGTGTGTGCGTGTGCATTTTCTTTTCTTTCAAAGATTCTTTTACCGTCTGATCAACTTTGAATTGTTTTCGTCTTCGAATATGTGTCCCACGTTTCTTCTGCGAACCATTTACTTTACTTCCTTTCCCCGTGTCCCTGTCTCCAGGTTGATCTGGTGTTGAAGAGGATGATGCTCTCCTAAACCCCCCCTCCCCTCCTTCATCCTGGTCCACACCACCGCCCCTCCAGCATGAACCACACCCCCAGCCCCCACCTGTCTGACGGCGGCAAGTCGGCCGGCGGCGGCCTGCTGTGCAGCCTGGGTCTGGGCTCCGACAGGGGGATCCGCTCCCCGGACAGCCTCACGCACACCCCGAGCCCCACCGGAGGGACCCCCAGCTCCAGCCCCCCGCTGCTGCTGTCGCCTGGGCTGGGAGGCTTCGGGCTGGGGTCTCTGGGCTCCCTGGGGGCCTTGGGCGACGGAGCCGGGGCCGACTGGGAGAGCAGGGAGGAGCTGAGGCTCAGGGAGCTGGAGGAGGCTCGGGCCCGAGCGGCCCAGATGGAGAAGACCATGAGGTGGTGGTCGGACTGCACCGCCAACTGGAGAGAGAAGTGGAGCAAGGTGGGCTTGTGGGTGCTGAAGTCAGGAGGGGGGTGTCTACTGAAAAGCTGTGAATTTCTGTCGCCATGCAATACCTTCTATATTCATCATTATTGTATTTAATTAGAATGCATTTGACTTTAGATGTACTAACTCTGTTGGTGGACTCCACAGAGGGGTCTGCTGCTACAGATTATAAATCAGCGATAATTTAACTGGAATATATAATATATAACTCAATATTAAAATACAATATGATGTGCCTGATATTAATCACATACCAAAAAATACCCATTTGACAAAGATTAAAAAAAAGAAAAAAGAAGAAGATTAAAACAACAGTTATAAAAGCGCTGAAATATAACTATTTTGTCTTAAGTTACTTAAATAATATTAAATGAGTCGAGGATGAAAGTTATCCTTTTCTCAAGCTCCACCTTCAGCAGCTTTTAACCCATTTTACAACTCAACTGCTACTGCAGACCGTGAGGGTGTTGAAAGCTGTGGGTAAAAAAGCTACTAAGTGCATCTTAAGTAAGAAATATTTTAGTTATCACAGTTATTACTATATATAAGCTATGTCAGACTCAGCTAGGCCAGCTGCCTCCCTCAAATCTTATATTATTAATTTAATAAGGATGAGGGAATATTTATTTTTAGGGATCCCACTTGGATTTTTATTTCAAAAGCAACACAAGGAAAGGTTTTCTGAATGTTTTTATGAAAGGAAGACAAAAGGCACTTTGTTATGATTCGAGAGAAATGGTGGTCGGAGTTAAAGACAGAGACAGAACGACGGATCATATTTATTTTTTCAATAATTAACCGAAGATCCAAACCGAGAGTGAATTACTCTCCTTCCAAGTATTGTGTGTGTAATGAAGTCTGATCCTGAGCACCTAGAGGGTGTTAATCCGTCCCTCGAAAATATTCCCCAACCAATTAATTATTTCCTCCTGTTTGAATAACTGTTTCGATAAATTACTGAATAATGTTATTACTTGCAGTTTATTACTGCAACTTTTTTTTCAAAGATGGAAGACCTTCAGAGAAACCCCCAGGCTCCGGGGTTCATGTGTTCATCAGGTGTTATCAATGTTTTATTCCCAGGTGCGTTCGGAGCGCAACCGTGCGCGGGATGAGGTCCGCCAGCTGAGGCAGCGGCTGGACACCCTCATCAAGGAGCTGACCAGCGTCCGGCGGGAGCGGCAAGAGCTGGCCTCGGAGAGCGAGACCCTGCGGCAGGAGACGCTGCGCCTCCGCGGTGACCGCACTCCCGACGCTGCTCCTCCTCCTCCTCCGTCTGCCCCCTCTCCATCGTCCTCCCCGGCGCACCCTCGCGCCGCCTCCTCCTCTCCACCCATGCCGCCCTCCTCCCCTGCCTCCTCCCAGGTCCACGGCGACGGCAAGCTGGATAGGGTGGGGGAGGGACCGTCAGGGTCTCCGGAGGCAGAACCAGTGAGGGACGTGGTCTTGGGCTTGGACGAACAAAAGTCGCATCAACAGAAGGTGAGTCACAGTGGACATTGGGATTAGAGAACATGTTCTGTTCATCAAACTGGTGTCATTGGTGAAATATCTCAACCACCTTTTAGAACGATTGCCACGAAATATGAATCCTCGTCTGGAGAGCTCCCAATCTTGTTTCTGGTGCCACCAGGAGGTTGACCTTTTGTGGTGTTGAAGGTCAAGTGAGATCAAATGTAGCCGTCCTTTTGTTGTGTAAGCACGGTGCCTCTAATAGTTCTGTCTTATTAAAAGAAAGAAAGGCTCTTCAGGGACGTATCAGAAGTGCTTCTTTCTCCTCAGTTGGTTGGAGGAGCGTGTCCGTGTTTGATTGACAGCTGCTGCACCGCAGGGCACAAGAGACCTCCGCCCAATCTCCACACGGACAGACTCTCAGACTTTGAGGGTTTAGTTCTGTCCCACTGTCACATCCTCGAGTGCTTGAGGGCTCTCTCTCAGACATGTTAAGCCCTTTATGAACCCTTTCTGTAAGTCTGCATTTCTCCGGACTTTCCCCTGAGGAAATTACCCACAATTCATAGCAGTGTGGCATTAAACACAGTTTAAGCACATTTGACTGAGCGGAGAGAGACTGTCGGCTCTTAGGCTTCATTCCCACTGTGGGCAAGAGTGGCTTGAATCTGATTTTGCTTTGGTTGTGTTTGTTTGCATCAGATTGGTGTTTTTCCAGTGTGAAAACACAAATCACATGCAATCTGAACTTTGATATGTGGCGCTAGATCAGAGCGACCTCAGTCTGAACAGTCATGGACCCACATTGCAGTGTTTGGGTGTCTGTTAAACCCTCTCACTCACATATCTGTTCATCAGAGTCGTGTTTGATGTCTCTCGTGTTCTCCATCGAGCCCTTTTGGGAAGACGAAATGACGGGCGTGCCGTTTATCATCATCTCTATTCACAACTTATGGAGCCTGTTGATGTTCATCAATCAATAAGGATGTTGAAAAGCATCATATATGTATATGTATTTATATTTAATCAACTCGTTAATCAAGCGGGATTCAAATTCAAGTCTGAAGATGGCATCATCTTTTTGTCCGGCACCAGGTGACGGCATCTCCTCTTTCATTCCACGATGATGAATCAATGATGAAAAAGACGCAGGTTCAAGCTTTCATCCCGTAAAAAAAAAGCTGCTAATGTGATTTAGTATTCGGGCTCGTGTTAACGTCCCCCGCTGCTGCATGGACAAAGTGACCCGAGCACCGGCGAATGTAGGCCAGGGTCTCCAGCCCTGTTGGATCTCTCACCAAAAGTACACGTGTGTGTGTGTTGGGGAGGGGGTGTCCTATTTAAGGAACCCCCCCCCCCCCCCCACACACACATTCTCATCATGCCTTCTTCTCCCTAAGGGCTCTGTGATGCTGCAGTACTTCTTCTCTGTCAGCGTGTTTTTTTCCTCTCTGTGTGTTATTTGTTGGACCCCTTCCTGAACCTGAAACATCTCTGGTTCTGTACAGACCTGCTGCTTCGCTCGGCCTCGTTCATACCGACACGCGAGCCGCTCTAATGTCGGCCTTCAGCCACTGAAATGCTCTGTGGAAGCCATTTAATGCTGAGAATACAAAAACAGGAAGTGAAACAGGAACTCCTGGACCCCTAAAATACCTGAAACTCGAGCCCGACAAGATGACCTCACTCGTCAGTGTGTCGTGTGGTTCACTCTATTTGTTTAGTTCAGGGGTCGGCGACCTTTCCTATCCAAAGAACCATTTTGACCTATTTTCCACAAAATTACATTTGTCTACAGCCGCAAAAATTATTTGATATCACAACTTAAAAAGTTCGATATATACCGGTAGTCATATTATATATACAAAAACAATAGTTTGTTGTATTTGTCTGACTGAACGTCTGCCGCGGGCCTGGACCCGTCACATGGAGCTGTCTGACACCCTTCTTTGCTCTTGGCTATTTCCATCTTCTCGCTTTAATACCAGTATCTAGAAAGCTGTGTCCAGACACTGTAATTTTATTATTGGAAAAATTCGAAGAAATGCAACTAAAATATGTCCAATAATATACAGCATATCCTCAGATGTTCCAGTATTGTCCTCTCAACAGTTGGTGAGTGAAGTCATGTGGGATAACATTTTTATTTAAGCCTCAACGCCACCGGCAAGGGCCTGATTTCCACTGGGGGACAAAATGTGTTGTGTCCCCCTCACTTTCTTTTCTTTTTAGTGCAAAATCTGACTTTTGTCCGACCCACTTTTACAATTTATTCGGTGCCCTATGTCGGACAGAATCGCCATCAGGACCTCGGTAGAGCGGGCGAGTATCACAGCGATGAGACTTCACACGCTCCATAAAATCAAACTCCCGTTCACGTCCATTCCACAGAGGCGGAGCACCTCCCCTTTCCACTGCTCCATTTTTACTGCTCAGGCATTTTGAGTAATAGTAACAGATTTGAACATTGGAAGAGTTTGACCGGGCCAAAGTAAACAGTTCTCAATTTCTCAAGATCCGTTATCGTTTTGAGTTTTTTAGTTTCCCCTCCGAGGCTTACTTTCCAGCCTCAGTGTGTATTTCTGTGTCAGGAGCCGGCTGCTCAATGAGCTGCCGGCTCCGTGAAGCAGGTGTCCAATGCACACAGACTGCACCTGCAAACTCAATAAAAACCACAGTGCACATTTTTGGCAAATACGGCATCCTTTCACCTTCGTCACATTTTTATCGTCTATGGTCATACATGAAATATCCTCTAGTTGGGAACTTTTTCACGAATTTGGCCAAACAATTATCGTGATATCTAGTGGATTTCTTTTGCAGAGATGAGGAGAATGAATCTGTAACCACAACTGTAAAGAACTGTGATTTAGAAGGTGCTGTAATATTTACATGACATGATCATATTTATATATATATATATATATATATTATATATCAGTCTTAGCAAGGTATATTCCAGACGTCCCTCTCCTCAGCATCGTTTTCCAGCCCTTCCCCAATGTGTGTCTGCATCACTTGTGGGGCCCTCTGTTTCTTTGCATTTATATACTGCTTTAACACATACACACACACACACACACACACACACACACACAAACACAGACACACACACACACACACACACACATACACACACACACAAACACACACACACACGCACGTGAGCTGTAACCTCGTAACGAAGGATCCTGTGCATCAGTGAATAAAAATCACTGTCACTGCCTATCAGACTTGACATTCAGCTCGCTCAGGAGGGGGGTTTCCATGGTAACACACACACGCACGCACACGCACACACACACACACACACACACACTGGGACAGAGAAATAAACACCGAGGCTGCAGCATTCCAAACTAAGCCCTGATAATGTGGCTAACTGGTACCCACCCAAAGCACAGCCTCACTTCCTGTCTCCGTCCATTGTTCTGGTTCTCACACACACTGAGTACTTCCACATGTGGCACAGAATCGGGGTCTGGCTGCAGACATCCATTGTGTGCTGGGTCCCTCTGTTGGAGAGGGCCTGTAATGACAGCAGCGTCATCGCCGCTCTGTCTTCCTTTCGGCATGCAAACTTTAGCGGGGGAATATTTACAAAGATACTTATTGGATTTAGATGGTGACATTTAAATTCACCTCATTATTGACGTGTGTCATGTTTTAAGTCAACAGCCGGTGTCTCGAGTGTTAAAAGGTCATTTTTTGTTAGATGTGAATGACCTCGTTTGTTTCTGAATTGACTCCTGGTTGATGACCTTTGACCTCTCTTCCCAGTGGATGCTGTGAGTGCCTTTGGTCTGGATTAAATAGGCAGCTGCTGTGGCCTGTTTCTAGTCTTCAGTCAGCCTCCTTTCTGTTTCACTGATGAAGAGGTCTTCACAGGTCCACCTGACCGGGACCCAGAGTCAGATCGGGCACAAATTAAACTCAGTCTAATTGAGTCAGATAGGGTCTTAACACCGTATACTGCCACCTCAGTACCCCCCGGTGGGTCTGAGTGTGCTCAGAATGAGCTCTGATCTTGTGCTGTGCCACTGGATAAAACTCTCAAACACAGAATCAGGCCGTGTTTACGCTCGTCTTTTCAATAACACTCCTGTCCAGGAGGCATTAACTGTGAGCTCTGTATGGCCTAGGCTTTGGATCTCGCATCGGGAGCCGATCAGAACCAAACCACATGGCCGGAGTGGCCTGGCTCGATTGAGGTCGGATGTGACTGAGGTGTGGACACAATGTGAGAACAATGCAGACATTTATCCAACGTAGTTGTCACCAGAGTTCCTCTGGAGCAAAGAGAAGAGAGGAGGGGGCAAAGGAACAGGTCAGACCTGCTGTCTGAGTCCTGTTCAGGTACGCCTGATTTCTTTAGGAAGTGACCTCCGGGTCTGAAGAGTGACTGACACAGTGGGGATCAGGATCATCCTTCAATCAGAGGATTGACAGTTCGATCCCCGGCTCCACTAGCCCATGTCGATGTGTCCTTTGGGCGAGACACTTCACCCCAAGTTGCTCCCGTTGCCGTGCCTACGGTGTGTGAATTGTAAGTCGCTTTGGATAATAGCATCAGCAAAATGTAATGTAATGTAAAAAGTGAAGTCAGTGCTGAAGTGCCTTAAACTTCTCTAATGGCCATCGGGGGCGACTCCTCTGAGTTGGAATCTTATTGTATAGAAATATGTGAAAAATGACTCTACTTCTCTCTTGATTTATTCCCTCAGTAAAAATTGTAAACATGAGTTTATGGTCTGAATCTCTAGTTTCAAGTGTTCTCCAATACAGCATGATGTTCATGATGTAAATGGTGGTCCATTTAGAGTCAAACAGACCATAAAGCAGAGTCTGTTTTAGGACGGGGCTACCTTGAGATTGACAGGTCACAGCGTTGTCCCTTCTGGGAGTCGTTTAAAAAAAGTAAACTCTTTCAAAGAGTGTTTTCAGCTCATGAAAGTTAATTGTAACATTTTGACCTCTTAAGAATGGCTTATTCAGTGTTTGGTTGTACTTAGCTCCACTCTCAGAGAGTAGAATTGGCCCGGCGTCCGTGCTGCCGAGGTACTGCTAACCTGATGTGTTCTGCTCCTATGCTCTGACCAATAGGCTATCCTGACCCTAACTACACAAGGTTAATAATGCATTACCCTCACCAATTGGGTGGACCATGTCCACAGGGTCTCAGGCATTCTTAAAACATTATTTTAAATATTTATTCTTGTGTGGAAGATCTTCTCTCATTTAATGTTATTGCTGCTGAGTCAACACACAGATGCAGGCGGATCTCTACTCCTCCCTCTTCTTTTGCTTAGGGAAGCGACCTCTTCAAATGTGCGCGTGGCATCGAAAGTTGTAATGTAATGAGAACAAATTTAATATATTTACTGAAAAATTAATCTTACCTGTCCTATAGTCTGCTGTGCATGCATTATTTCTGATAATGCTGATATTGTAGCGTTCCAAATCAGACCGAGGCCATAACACTTCATCATGGCTGACGGATGCCTTTCGTTTTTTTTTTTATCCTATCGTTTCCTTGATTTGTGGATCCATAATATCCCTTGATATTGGTGGGGACATGTCCCTTCCTCTATCCGTCACATTAACACTCATCTTGTGGACTAGTATCTTGTACTCTGCACACATAATATATTTATACTTTCACACGGTGAACTTTTTGTAAATCTCCTCGACAATATTTTACATTTTTCTGCACAAAACTACAACTTCTGAAACTCTCTGTCATTTTTTTAACAGATATGTTGCACATATTTTGTATCGTATCTTCACATCTTCTTGGAGTTTTGTCTAATCTATGTTTAAGTTTCTTGATTTTTCTCTTTCCCAGTCATATCCATTTAAATGAAAGGATAACAGGTTTATTACATGTCGGGTCATTTTTCTTAATAAAGCTGAGTTCATCCAGAACTAGACTAGCTTGTGTTTCTTGCTGTTGGATTTAGTTTTGGTGACCTCCCCTTGATAGCTGAGTCTGAATGCTATACGATATATGAAGCCTACCCCTCATATCATTTTCTCTGTCAGGACTTCGAGGTGCTGGAGTCGGTCCTGCGCTCCAGGGACCCGGACGGTGACACTCAGGAGGCGTTGGAAAACCGCGGCGGCGCTGACCCGTCCCCCTCGCGCCTGAGCCGGCAGGAGCGCAGCAGGCAGCTGTGGGAGGACATCGGCACGGTTGAGGAAGACTCCAGCAAACTCAACGCCCTGCAGCTCCGCCTGGACGAGTCCCAGAAAGTCCTGCTGAAAGAGAGAGAGTAAGAGGGACAGAAAGCCCCAAACTGTAGCACAGATGTGAGGTGTGCAACCATCTCTAGTTACCAGTTGTTTGGCAGCTTCATATGCAACCCTACAAAACATCATTTCACTTTTTAAATGCATTGCATTCTTAAACTCCCCACTACGATATTTTCCCACCATAGGCCATAGACAAAAAGAAAGAGTCGAGAAAGACGGTTTGTGTAACACGGTAGAGATGTGGGTTGCATTATGGGAAGATGACCTGGTTGACCCTGATGACTAAACATCAGGATCATAGACTACGAAGGAGTGATGTAGGAGCGCCATATACAGCTCTGGTAGGGTAGCGAACTGTCAATCACAAGGTAGTTGTGAATATAAAGACCACAAAGCATACTCTGCTTTATGGTCTCGATGGAGCATCATTTACTCAATGAACATCATGTTGTATTGAAGAAGACTTGAAACTAGAGATTGAGACCATAAACTCCTTTTTACAATGTTTACTGAGGGAATATATCAAGTTGGAAGTTTTCATTTTCTCATAGACTTCTATACAGTCTGGCTTATATAGAGGAGTCGCCCCTGCTGGTCAAAGGAGAGAATGCTAGTTTCCCAGACTTTTGCATTGGCTTCACTCTTCAGAAGCGGTGGTTGCCGCCTGGTTGGGATATTGCAGCCTCTGCTGCTATAATTGAACCATTCCTCTCTTTTTTTGGTCTTTTGGGAGTCCGTTCAGTATAATGCTTAATAGCTGAAATAGCCCTTTAAAGAAGATTGCAAAAAAGGATCTGAATGCTACTTCCAACCATTTAAAAAAAAGAAAGAGCATTGGTAGTTCTGCCTTTCAGTTGCTCAGTAGAGGTTCCTCATACTGTATGGGTCTGCACTTAAAGTGGTGTCTCCTTTATTACTTTGTTGAGAGAGTTACTAATGTGTAAGGACCAGTGTAACCCCAGCACTGCTTATTCTACACTCGGTCAAAGTAATGGCCTTCTCTGCTGACAGGAAGTGCTCCCTACACTAAAACGTCAGGGTGTAAGATGCGGGACCTGACGGGTGCGCAGGGGCTGAAATAATAACCCGCTCAGACTCGAGAGCAGCATGATGGAGTGCGTCATGTCTTTGTGTGTCGTCCCCCCCTTCTCCCCGCAGAGACAAGCTGGCGCTGAGCAAGAGCATCGAGAGGCTGGAGGCCGAACTCACTCAGTGGAAATTGAAATACGAGGAGCTCAGCAAGACCAAACAGGAGACCCTCAAACAGGTGAGAGCGTACGCGTGAAGTGAAGTGAAGGTGGAAGTGTCTCACCAGGACAAGGAAACAACCCCACATGGTGATACACATCTGCTGCCTGGTCGTCTGTCAATGGGAAAGAGTCTTTCGCCGATCCGTAGCAGGTTTTACCGTGTTTTCAATACCTGCACATACACACTAATTCTGGTGAACCTCCTTGGCATTCTGACTCTGGATGGAGGTTCACTCCTTCAGCTCCTTGGTCTTGCCTCTGCTCAGCTGCAGATGGTTTCGATTCCGCCCGACAGCCTGCAGAATGCATTTAGCTGAAAAGCAGCGCAGTGCATCGGAGCCGAGCTGCTAGCTGGCACCGACCAGATACCGTTAATTCTTGACATTTGTTTTGTAAATCGAGGCCACAGAAACCTTTAATGTTGGAGAGAGGCGGTTTTCATCCGTCGGCAGCTGGGTGTTTTTTTTTGTTTCGGGTGTGATCGGACTTTTTTAGTTTCAGGGATTTGGAGCGCGTGTCTCAAACAAATCTGAAGCTGTAGCTGTAGCTCATTCAACACAAGGGCCTGCATGTCAGTGCCTCCTTACCTCCCTCCTCTGGCTGCCAGGAAGCATGCAGCACAGAAGGAAATGTTCCAGATGTGCACGGTTCTCTGAGGAAGTTTGGGTTTAAATTACACATTATCCCACTATACTCTGGAATAAGTCAAACACATTTCATATAGTCTACACATTTGACCAAGCAGGACGTAGATATGTAGGACATATTGGGCAGGATGCAGAGGATGTTATTGGGGCTTCAATAACACCATGTGGGATGCCAAATATCATTCGGTATTCTTGAGTTTCATTCCATATAACTAATTTATGATAACAGATCCCAACAGAATACAGTAGCACGTATAAGGATGCATATATGTTTATACAGTAGTGGTACATCTACATATCCACAGTAGTATTACAAAAATAAGGCTGTCACCTGCTGCATATGGAAACAATTGATTATCTTTCCATTCCTTCTTTTGGTGCCGTGAAGATCTTCATATATGCCCTCAGCTGTCAGAGGACCAAAAGTGGCCACCCACAGATCCGAGGCCTCAAAGCCCCCGGGCACAAACATGTCCCGGGGGTGGCCTGGCTGTGGTCCACCACTCGGGGGCAGTCCAGACCTGCAAAGGGGAGAGACGCAGGAGAAAGAAAAAGGGACCGCTTTGGCATGGAGGGCAAAAGATGTGAGAGATGTGTAGAGGAGGTGACGGCGGGTGCTTTGGAAGATAAGCGATGTTAGGGGAGATGGGAGATCAAAAGCGGGATAGTGCGAAGTGCCGGAAGGTGGAGAGGAGGCAGATGAGACACGGGCAGAGATAAGATAAGGACAAGAAGGGATGAAAATGGATGCCAAAGGAGTCCGGGTCACCCTTATCTACGTGCTTGTTGTTCTAGATACTTGAAGACCACAGGGGATGTTTGGCTCCAGAAATGGAATCCCTTTTTTAAAGACGGGAACAGGAGCGTGACAAACGTGGAGATAGAGCTAAATGTCAAGCTGTTGCAAAAGTTGCAAGGAGAGTTGTTGTTGACCGGCCCGAGCCCTCACTGCGTTTCTGGTTTCAGAATGAGCAATGTGAAAAGGTTAGCGTGATTGAATCTTAGCTTCTACGGGACCGGCTCTAAGCTTGTGTAGCCAAGCTGAACAAAAAAGATGGATTTATTCCAGAAGCAATAGATTACAAACTATAAAGAAAAAAAGCAACGGTTTGGGCTAAGGACCTTGGTTCTGTCTCCGCCTATCAGCCTTGTTTAAAGCTTGGATTGATGCAGTGGTTCTCAAAGTTATTCTGTCACGCCCCACTATACAGAATTTTTATTGAAATAACAACTTTGTGTGACTCCTCCTTCTGTGCGTTTTCAAAGAATAGAATCAAGAAAATTGCAATCACATTTAATTAAACCAGATTTCTCCATCAGACAAAAACAAATAAAAAGTAAAATCACTTTATTAGAACAATGCAAATAAAGTTGTGAAAAAAACACTTATATTTGGCAGATAGCTTATTGTGGCTGCATTAACATGTTTGGTATTGGATATATTTAAAAGATAATAACAAGAAGTGCAACCTGTGAAAAACTAAACAAAACAAGTTAAAATATTTGGCAATAAAGAGTTTAACACTAAATTTATGTTCAAAACAATACCGTGCAAAAAAGATATGTGCAGATATGTGTGAGTTATCAAGTTGTATCAGTATTAGTTAAAATTCAATCAGATTCTCAAAGGAATCAATATTCTTGATCAAGTCTTCTGACCAACATCTCAGCTTCTGAGTAAAACCGCTGATCTGGTCTGAAGCTGAGGAAGATGATGCTCTCTGCCTCAAGATGAAGATTTAATTCATTCAGCTTTCCAAATATGTCACTGAGATAGGCCAATTTCATCAGAAATTATTCATCACCAAACTTGTAAATGTAATTAATACATTTGAAAAAAACCATATTCAAGATAAAATAAATGATAAACTGAGTCCACCTGAGTATTATTTGCAGAGTAATATGTGTATGGATAATATGTGTACAATGTTAATTGTACTGTCCCGTATGACATGTCATCATATGACGGATTTCCTCTCTGAGCTCAAAGACTCGCGACAACCCCGTTTCCTCGTGAGAGCCACCGAGCTTCATGTGAAACAGCTGGAGGCTCCGTCTCCTCACAGAGTGAAAACAGTGGTGCTTTCAGGGACCTTGTTTTTATGAAATTGACCACGCTGATAGCTTCAAACCCTCGTGTACTTCTCTGCCATGGTCTGCCCACCATCTGTGCAGAAAGCCACACAACTCTCCCGTGTTCTAAAGAGCTCATCAGCTGATGCCACCTTTACAAAGTGATTTGCTCCTGTGCGGTATTCACCAAGTTTCCTCTGAAATAAGTGAGGTGTAATGTCTCCAAGTGTCTTTTTAATTTGTTTGGGTTCATACTGTCCGCTGACAGAGTTTTCAGACATAAATCACAAACAGGTCTCTCCACATCTGCATCGCCTGCGGTCAGGCACGTGCACAGACATTTTGGGGGGCAGGTACTCAAACCTAAAAAAAAGGGCACCCAAGATTCTCTCTCTTTCTCTCTCTCTCTCTCTCTCTCTCAAACATGACGTCAGTAAACAGCTGCAAGGCTTTGAAATCATGGATTTCTGAATTTTTGTTTGTTTATTTTTGTGTGGAAACGTCGACCAGTTATGACGTCATGTTTTCAGCAGCGCTAATGTTGTGGTTACAAAACAACGTCAGGGGACAAACACCGTCATGACCTGTGTGTCTGATGCTGCGGGTCAGAGGAGAAGGAGGTGCACCTGTTTGGTGGCGTGAGGAGCACTGCGCGGAGGAGGAAGTGGAGGAGGAGAAGGGAGGGGCGCGGTGGGGGGCACGAAAGAAAGAGCTGCTTTTCCACTTCACTGTTTTAATTGGTCAATTAATCTGATCGGTCGTGAATTGTACATCAAACAACTTGCAGTCTCTGCATTAAATGTGCAGCATCTAATGTACTTAGAGATTAATAATGTGGACCTTTACAGCTTTACTCCAGCTCTCTCTATCGTTATAGAGTCGCTGCTTTTAAAACGATGGTGGTCAAAAGGAAGGAGAATTTCAAGTTAGTTTATTTCTGCTGGTTTCTAACGGTCCCGCAGTGTCCTCTTACATTGAAGGGTCACCTTGGTCTTTTACAACCTGGAGCCTATTTGCCCAAGTTGTTATGTCCAAGTGCCAAATGGGGGCCAACATTTTCTTTTTTAACGGTCCAGTATTGAACTTACGTTCCACTAAAAGTACTCGTTCTTGTCGCTGACAGACTGAGACTGTTATTATTAATGAGTGTGTGAGGACATTATGGAAAGAACCCTCCAGAGAAACACCAGCTTCGTCTTTACCCTTTGCTTGATCAGGTCGTGTTCTTGTTGTGCGTCTCACTCTGAGATGTCGCATCACGTCCGCGTTGGTTAAATCGGTTCAATATTCAGCCACAACAATTCAAATCTATTGGATAACAATCGGCCTCGCTGTCTGTACTGCAACACAACACGCTCTCTCCACCTCTCACTCACGGTGGCAACAAGTCTCACAACACGATAACAAACAGACCGTGTTTTTTCTCTCTCCATAGTGTTGTTAGACACTTACAGTAACAGCCTGACCTGGCTGTGGCGAAAACGAGCACTTCTATTGGACGCTCGTTGACGTGAGGGGTTGCCCCGAGCGATTACATTGCAACCTTCCATCAGTGTTCAATAAAAAAAAAAGTCTGTCTCCATTAGTCACTTGGGGGAAGGTGTTGAAAAATACAGAAGTTACCCGTTGACAATAAAAGGCTAGATTAAAAAGCTAACCCCATGTTGTTCTGCCCCCCCCCCTCCCCCCCTTTCCTCTCCTCCTTCCACCATCTAGCTGAACCTGCTGAAGGAAATGCACCAGGACGAACTGGGCCGCCTATCTGAAGACTTGGAGGACGAACTGGGAGCCCGGACCAGTATGGACAAGAAGCTGGCTGAGCTGCGCGCCGAGGTGAGGGGACTTCAAACTTAAAGCATCTCAAATCGCTCGCCGTTGCGCCGCGGCGCCTCTTCCCCGCGCGGCAGCTCTGTGGAATCGCTGTGTGAAAATAGCTTGCGTGTCTCCCTCCGTCAGATGGAGAGGCTGCAGGCGGAGAACGCTGCGGAGTGGGGGCGCAGGGAGCGTTTGGAGACGGATAAACTCGCCCTGGAGAGGGACAACAAAAAGCTGAGATCTCAGGCCGAAGACCTGGAGGAGCAGCTGGCCAAGAAACGCCGGCAGGCCGCCTCCGTCCTCGACACCGACCTCAAGGCCATCCAGAGCGAGCTGTTCGAGAGAAACAAGGTGGGCAGCACCATCCTTCTTTTTATTGATGTCCCAGTGCTCGTTAGGTCTTGAAACTATTCAGTCGTAGGAGGAGAAATTCCACTTTATTACAACTCGGGTTTTATTTTATTTTTTCCCGTCTAGTGGCTGTGATGACAACATTAGAGTTATAATGAACCTACACCCATAGACACAAATGAGATCTCTGTGAATGTGAGGAGATAATGCCTTGACCTTGCCTTGCTTAAACTCTGTCAGCAGTGTGTGTGTGTGTGTGTGTGTGTGTTTGCTTGAGAAAAAAGAAAGAGAGATTGATTGTGTTTTGTGTATAGTGTTGAAACCATGGTATTGATCCGGACCGAGAAGGAGAAACAGGGCAAGCGATAAAGACACACACACACACACACACACACACACACACACACACACACACACACACACACACACACACACACACGTTGATTGATAGTAGAATCATCTTCAACCCCAGCCAGGGCTTTGGGCATCACTACCATCGCACCGATTGATGTTCACTGTCAAACTGCAAGCGCACTGTTGTGCATACACACACACACACACACACACACACACACACACACACACACACACACACACACACACACACACACACACACACACACACACACAGGGGGGGGGGAATATTTTGTGTGAACAGTGTCGATCATATAGGCTGGTGATGGATGAAACGTATCGGCTTGTGCGTGAGAGCTCTTCAGGAGTTGAAGAATCTTTTCAGGGGATGTCGTTGTTAGTTCTGTCATCTTTTAGATTTAGTCCACAGATTTAATCTTTGGACGAAAAATTGGTCGACTAGGGTGCAAGAGAATCGGAATCAACTAAGAATGGATTAAGAATGGACTGGGAAAGATAATCCACACTATATCATACTACAGAGAGTAATAAAATACCTGGAGATTCAATGAAATGTCAGCAGCTGTCATGTTATGATCCCTATGACCACCAGGTGGGGTCGTTTACCCAACATGCACCTCTCTGGCAGGATGAAGAGGGTCAGGGAGGCCACGTTCAGTCTTTCTGGGGTCCCCGGCTGCACCGGCAGATATGTGTGCTTAAGTGTCGGTCAATGTACTGGCCTCCATTACCGGGTCATTTATGAAGCTCTCAGGTTTATTTGATGCTGCAGTTAGCAACGCACACTCAATGCTGAGAGAGAGAGAGAGAGAGAAAAACACTCACTTTCTTAGAGGTCAGAGGGTGAGTACGGTGAAAGAGGAGAGAATGAAAAATATAGAAAGAACAAAGAAACAAAAAATGTGTGCGGCCGTCTGTCCCTACGCGGCGGCCCGTGTCACGGCCCCGGCGACCTCTCCCAGCTGCAACCAGCCTTCGCCCCGGAGTCAGCTGGGTTTTTGCTCCGCCTCACGGTTCCAGATGGATGGAGGGGTGTTCTGGCCTGGATGTTGTAGTAGATCAGATGCTCAGCAGATCAATCAAGGAAAGAGCAAACAGGTGTGCCTCATCAAGTTGTTGCCATGGATGAGGATATGCGAGGCAGTTCTGCAGTAAATCATGTTTTATTTTGGGGTGCTCATTGGTATGGAATGAGTGCCACCTGATATGGCCTTTTATATGAGGTTACATTGACATTAGTTTACAATCCAATACCTGTATATGCTTTCATGTCCAACATTTCTGTATTCATGTTTATTCACGTCGCTTTTATCGATCTGACCTCTAATATTTTGTGATCTTTCGTTCTGTTCTATCTACGTCTCCTGGCATTGGCTTCCTCGTCGTTTTTCGACCAATCGAGCGGGTGCGGTGCCCATAAGTCCCTCCCCCACTGTATTGCTCTGGGCCAGCCCTGATTATAAAACAAATTATGCTATTTTCCATGTGTGTGTGTCTGTGTTTGTATGTGTATCTGTGTGTGTGCATGCGTGTGTGTGTGTGTGTGTGTGTGTGAAGAGAGACTAAATACATGCAAAATTCCTAATGGCAAAGGGGGGAAGGGAGATTCCATGTGTGTCTATGCAGCAATATGCAAGCGTGTTCCTAATGAGATCCAGTTATGTACATCAGTTATTTCCACATCTGATTCTGTCTGTTTAATTTTTCTCACATCAAATACCTTTTGTGTGGAGTCAATGAGTGTGTACATCATATTTCCGGGCATACGTCTGTGGTTTTATTTGTGTGTCTTTTGTTTTTGTGGAACAGATGTAGCAGCAGACTTCAGGGTCTCTCCAGTCAAGGAGAAACATGTAATAGGCAGTGTGGCGTAACGCACACACACAAAGACACACACACACGTACAGTAACGCACACATAATTGTGCTTTTGTGTGTGAGCATACAGACACAGATTTGGCACAAATACAGAAACCCTTAATACAGTATAAACACACTTGGACAAGCACGCACGCGCGCACACACACACACACACACACACCTACACACACACACATGTATATGTACAGGGGCATGGATGCACATATTCACGCTCATAGATCATCCAGTAGTCCCTCGTGTTTTGAGTCAGGGACTCTCAGCCCCTTGTCCTCCTCCCATTCTTCCGTCACCCCCCCACCCCCTCCTCCTCCTCCTCCCGCCCTCCCAGACAATCATTATCTGGTCTTAAATTGACGTAACTGAGGGGAATATAGAGGTTACTGACCTGACAGTAGAGACCATTTTATTTCACTGTTGTCTGGCGGATCACAGACCAGGGCAGCACATCATATTTATACCGATTGGTGTTGTGGAATATATCTGTATGATAATTAATATTTACACAAATTGATAAAATACATTAAGTGGCAATGATAGGTTTTGTTTTCTCAACATTAACCCATTTCTCAGGAAAGTGGATAGGTAGGGGGGAGGGGAATAAATGAGTTAAAACTACGGATGTCGCGAGTCGAATTAGAAGACGCGCCGTAGTTGTTTTTCAACACTATCGTGCGTACGTATGTAAACTGAAGACTGAACAGGGCGCTGATGTTAAAATCCCCCACCCCCAGCATACTATTGCATTTTTGTAACTGTAAATGTAAGTTGATTGCTGCATATATTAAATTTGAATAATTAATTGAAAATATATTTTGTTGTAATCCAACATATTTAAATGTGTTTTAATGAAAAATATTTTTCATTATTAAGAGGGAATGAATGTAAAAATACTTTTTCAACATTTTCATAGTATTTATGGTCAAACATTATGCACGGAGAAATGGTGATTTTATTCAATGATTTTATTTTATCGTTGGCAGCCACATAGTGGACCCGGTGAATGGTTGCCTTTTCTACTTGATAGATGACTCGTGCGGCTCAGATTATCAGAAGATCGTAGATTATTTTCAGTCAACCAATAAGTAACCAAACAGCTGATGATTATTTCACTACTGGGATATATGAAAGAAAAATAAACGGGTGCACTCCCTAAAATTAGGAACTATTCTTGAAAAGGAAAAGGTGGGTGACCTTCTGAACACCCGTGACAGTCTTCCACCATCGATGAAAAGAGCTGAAAAGAGCCCCAATAGAAGCTCTCCTTGTCACGCCGACGTCACAGGTAGCGAGGTGCAGGAGCTCATGCGCAGAGAAACAAGCCGGATCGAAACTTCAATAACAAAAAGGCGCTCTTTAATGAGGCAAAAAACAGGTTACAACAAAAACAACAAGGTCCAAAAGGGGCAGGCAGAGGATCTTCAGTCAGGGCAGGCAGGCAGGGTCGGAAACAGGCAGGATCCACAATGGGAACATAAACACAGGACGACGGAAAAAAGACAACAATCCAGCAACAGACAAGGGAAAGAGTGGCACAATATGTAGGAGGGAAAACAGGTGTAACGAGACGGTAGGAGACGGTAACGAGATGAGAGTGGCTGAGGACAGGTGAAGGGGATGAAACGATCAAGGAAACAGAGAAGACACAGTAGACACCGAGGAGACAGAGTAGAAAGAGTAGACACAGAGTACACACAGAACAGACCCTTACACTCCTTCCTCCTGTTTGAGTAACGCTGGATAAGAAAGAGAGACGGAATAAATAAGAGAAATATGTAATAATGCCAGCCTTGTCCTTTTCATGCATATCTCATCTTTCTCTGGCCAAAGCAAAACATGTCATGTAATCTCCTTCCTTTTTTTTCATGTGCAGGCTGCTCTCGCTGTCTCTCGTCTTTGTTCTCATGCTCACCTTTTATTCTCCAATGAAATACCACCCCACCAATTACTACCTCCCCCCTACTTCTTCTCACTCTGTCTCCTCATCCCTGTCTCAATGCCCTCCTCCCCCTTCCCACCTTTAATTATTCCCCTCTGCATCACAGCGCTTCTCTCTTTGTTTGATCTGGCTCTGGGGTTACAGTATTCTTGTGGCATTTAGACATTCTGCCTCGATTATTAGCTGGATGTTCAGTGAGTGTGGGGGGTGGTTGGGGGTTTGGGTCTATGTCCCACCTTTAAGGAATTATTATATTATATTTTCTAATCGAATACAAAAGAAAACTCAAGATGTTAAAGCTAATGTTGTCTTGATGGCTAGAAGCATCACATATGTATCAGGTAATAAAGATAAAGGGCGGCTCAAACTCAGATATCGATGAATGAATAAATAAATAAATAAATAAGTGAAGGGCACTTCCCACTCCTTGAACTGGGCTCGGGTTTTTTTTAGTGTTCCTGTAGATTTGTAATTTATCTTCATCATATTGTTGCACGAACGGGGAAAGGCTTTCTTGGAAGTGTCCCCGTCTGGGGAGTCATTAAGGCCTCAGACAGCAGAGGGAGACGCCGAATCAACGCCAGCAGAGCACATGGGGGGGAGCGACAATGGTGCATTGTTGACGAAGTGCAGACTTTCCCCTAGCTCAATCCCAAAAAACGAAAAACCTTTTGTTGTTGTTGGCTCAAACACGACCGCAACCACGATGACCTGGAACTACAGCCCGATGAATAGTCAACCCGAGCAACAGTTAGCACGCAGACCTGTTCGACTAGAGGCCCTGCACACCCGCGCGTGGCTCTCATCGTGCATCTCGGATGCTGGTAAACTGGCGGCTGGGGATAGAGAGACGTTCCCATTTCCACTCCCCGTCCTGTACAACACCACAGCTCATTTTGCCAAAGTGCTTCCATCCTCACCGACTCCAGCCTCTTTCCTCTTGGATACGCGAAGCCCTCAGATGAAACTATGTTGTGTCTCTCGGCCCCGTACAAAGCCAGCGTACCAACTGCACCGTTGGCCGGCAGCAGACGCAATTATTGTCGGTGGAAGTCGGCCTTTTTTATTTATTTCAATGATATCAACACATTGATTGAATTCATATTGGACTAGAAGGTGTTTGGATATTTATTATAGCCTGACCAATACATTACAGTGGCCAATGTCATGGGCAGATTTGAGTTCCTTTTATTTATTTTCAAGCACATACATGCTACACTGAGTCTGAGGCAGTTGACCCAGTTCAGTAAGTTGTATACAGGGATTTAAAAAAAAAATGCTATAAATATATTATGGTCACATCTGAAGTGATAATTTCAACAGTTTGTTGCTTTCCTGAAAAGATTTTGTAATTTGTTCCTTTCGAGTAAAACAGGCGATAAGTCGATGACAATGCCTCAAACTACACGTTGAATATAAGTCCCAGATCAGAGCGTCAGATCAGTAAACGTTTGGTACTTTGACGAAAACAATTAACCGATTATAGAACCGATTGATATATTTAGAGCCGTTGGACGAGTCAGCTCTGCGTCTGAACCCGTCCCCTCCGCCTGTCTCCTCAGGAGCTCGGCGACCTTCGCCACGTTCACGCCAAGCTGAAGAAGCAGTTCCAGGAGAAGATGGTGGAGCTCGCCCACGCCAACCGGCGGGTGGAGAGCCACGAGGCCGAGGTCAAGAAGCTGCGACTGAGGGTGGAGGAGCTCAAGAAGGAGTTGGGACAGGCAGAGGACGAGGTAGGACCACGGCTGTGCATGGAGTCGTAGCTTCAGAAGAGGCCGTCATTCTGACTATGGCACCGATCCCAATCTCCGCCAATCATTCCAACCAACCGACAGCAAAAGACAAAAAACAGGTCTCTTCTAATTCCGACAGGAAGTAGCCCCTCTGGACCAGATGGCGTTTGCTAACTGTATCGGCCACCATAAACCAGTTGGCTGTTAGCAAACTTTATATTCATCTTCAGCCATAACAAACATGTATCCCTCATAGTCTCATATGTAGCGTGATTCTACTTCCTCTGAGAATACAGACACAATCAAATATACCAGGTGTGTGTGTGTGTTACCCTTCACACGACCCAGAAGCAATCAACCTCAATCATGGAAGTCATTTAAGTGCCCGATACAAATACGTGTGTTTGTGTGTATCCAGTTGGATGAGTCCCACAACCAGACCAGGAAGCTGCAGAGGTCTCTGGACGAGCAGGTGGAGCAGACTGAGAACCTGCAGGTACAATTGGAACACTTACAGTCAAGGTAAGACGCACACACACGAGCACACACACAGGGCAGAACAGACTGAGGGTCAATGTGCCAACGATCTCTTCCGACAGCATATTTTGCGATCGGCTTTTTGACGATCAATTTTGCGCACAAACACGCTGCTTCCTTGATGCAGAGTAACACTCGTCTCCCGTTCGATGTCACGTCCTGCATCGCACCCTGGCTGTAACCGAGGCTACGGTAAACACACGGTGCCTGGCAGCAGTGCGTCAGTGTGAGGCCACGCAGGGTCAGCCGGTTGAGAGATTTTCAATTGATCGAGAGAAGAAAAAACGTAATAAATCTGACGAGCAGCATCATCGCTCCCGCTTCTAATGGAAGCCGTATTGCTCCCGGTAAGTGCAAGAGACATCAGGCACCATCTGAGGGTTAATGTTCACTGTATGTTTACTCGTCTCATCAATGTGCCTGTAATGTCACGCGCGGTGCCTTTGATGTATCTTTTGCAAACTGCCGAGCAGCAGGCAATATTACAGTTGGTATTACATCATGGACCTATGATGGCTCGGGGTGGTTTCAACATGGTCTGGTTTGATGACAAGGAGCCGTGCGGCAACTGTAACTCTGAGACAGTTAGGGCCCGTTTACACCTGGTACGAACATGTGACGTGTGTCTGGATTACGACATCCGACCCAGAGGTCTTTATTCACACCTGGTATTAAAATGCATAATTAGATCAGCAGGACTGGATGACTTGTCAACAAAGTAAGACTTGCCTGCTAATGTTTCTGTCAGATGTAACTGGCGTACTTGAGTTGGGTTGAGTAGCCTTTCAACGTTTGTATTTCATTTAAATTTGTTCCACTTTTAATGCCGTAAAGAAAAAGCTGATCTTTTCTTTTTTTTAGGTTTCCAGCACCATAAAATATTCTACACTAGTATATTATGATCAAACTTCACAAAGACTTTGGGATATCTTAGGAAAAGGCTTATGCCTAAATGGAATCTTGTTCTCTCAGGATGAGTGGTGACACGTGTAGCGGTAGCGCTCACACACCTAAACTTGCCCAGACTACTCAAAACACGTCATGTTCAAGTTTGTGAGTGTGTGTGTGTGAGAGAGAGTGTGTGACAGCATGCTGATGGTCTACTTCTCTTACCATTCAGAGATTACTTTGTCAGATCTGTGTGTGTGTGTGTTCAGTTTAGCTCTCCCACTCAGTCCTCAGCTCTTTGCTCTCTGCCTCTCCCTCAGCATTCTCTTCATTTTCTCGACGCCGTTGCTACCGTCCCCTCGACAGCCAATCACAGAGTTCCCAGTCGCGGGTTACCCTAGTAACAGAGAGCTCTGTTGCGTTGCTTTGCTCTGTGGAGGATTGACGGACCTGTCGGCATGGTAACGGCTTCAGGAACGGACACAAATCTGTGTGTGTTCTTTTAGAGGGTGTAATTTAAGAGACTGCTTGATTAGGGTGTGATTGTGTGTGTGGGTGAGTGTTTGCTTCATATTGATGGATGGCTCTGTTCTGACTACGTCACCTTGTCCCGTCAGCGCGTTTTACACCATGTGCCACTGACACATGTTAGCATTTACCGGAAAGTGTGTGTGTGTGTGTGTGTGACAGCTTGTACTGTATGTGCGGTGTCATTTTGTGGAACTTTCTCCAGGGACTAGGACCTCAAGTACCGTAGAGACCAGGCTCTAAATTAAGTTCCAGGGACATTTGTCCCCCAAATAGGCCCTAGATTGGGTCTGGGGTAGTACGCTGTGAAAGTACAGGAACTTTTGGTGTGCGGTTTTGTAGGGTTGACTGTTTCTGATTGGTCGAACACATGCAGCAAGATTCAAGATTCAAGATTCAAGATGTTTTATTTGTCACATACACACAGGTCCATGTTGAAGTGTGTGTGTGTGTGTGTGTGTGTGTGTGTGTGTGTGAAGGTGACCTCTTGTAGCTGCTAGGCTCACTGTGAGCCGAAATGCATTGTGAAATGAAATTACGGAACTTTTTATTTCCTTCAAAGATCCTCACTTAACATTACCGGCAAGTCCTCGGTGGAGTCGCGTCTCTAGTCGCTGTGCCAGAAGAGAATGGAAGGCCCTTCGAGCAACGCTTGGGTATTGGGAAAAGCCGGAGTGGTGGCGAGCCCTTAGAAATAATGGGTTTCAGGGTCACCTCTCAGTTTTTATACAAAAGCCTGTCATGTGCCTGGAGTCTGAGAGCTGTGGCCCTTCAGCAGGCCGGAGGGTCTCATGACAGTCTGAGTCAGTGCAAAGATAAATTGAATGTAGCAACGTTCCACGGTTAGCGTGTTGGACTCGGACAGTAAGCGAGCCTCTTTTGTGGAGCACAAGCCAGAGGAGGTTTAATAAAAGTGGAGGGAGGAGCACAACAAAGCTAATACGCTACATTAGCTTTCTCCGCCATGGAACCGGGCCGTCGAATGCCCTAAAGCACCGGGCAGACAGTTGGCTGTTGGTCAACGTCGCCAATCCGCACAACTTGGCACCAACTCCAGCAGTTTGCCGCTGCTGTGGCTGACCACTACCGGAGAGACACAGCTGTCTGTTGGGGATCACTAAAACGGTTTGTCTGTGTGTTGTGGACTTTGTGGTTGCCAAACACACACACACACACACTCTGCGTCTCTATCCGCGGTTGCTCGAGTTTCCATCTGTGGGAAATGATCTGCTGCCTCGTGGCCACGCTGTCGCTCTTGCAGGTGTTTTGTCTTGTTCTGAGAAGGGCATCGATCCTCCTCATTGCTCGTTGACAGAGTGACCGCAACACAACGCAGCTTGAAACAAATGAGTGGCGAGCATCTCTGTCTCTATCTTCCCCCATCCTGACTCTCTATCTCTCTCCCTCGCTCGCTTTCCTCCTGTCTTTCTCTATAGATTGATAGTCATTTGTGTCTGTTGCTTCGCTAAGCGTTGGTAGGCTCAATAGAAAAGCTTTTAGTGGCCGAGCTGTTGTTGCGGTCCAAGTGTTTACGATGGTTTATCTACCAGTTGCTCTGACCCTGAACCCGGCCTGCCGACTGAAAAACACCAGACGGCAGTTGATGGAGAAAGAGAGAGAGAGAATACGGGATCTAAGCTTGTGCTGTGGGTATGGTTTCAGAGTTGTCATGGAGTCGGCCCAGTTGCCATCATGCGACCGTGGTGGAGAACTTTGGGCGGATGTGAATGTCCTCCCTAATTAGTCACCACTCGTCCACTGTCTCCTCGTCGATGGCCTTTGCTGGTTTGGGTTTTCATAGACAGCTGATAGAGTCTATTCAGTCTTCTGTAAAGGGTGTCTTAGTGTTTCACTGATGTAGTATTAACTCATAAATCCAATTCAAATTCACTTTACTACTCTAACACAGAGCATGGCATAAGTGCACACTTATAATAACATTATGTTGTGCGGAATAATCTGAAACAGGTATGTGTTTCCGTTCATGGCCTCTGGGCCCACTAAATAGGCTGCGATCAAAATGTGAGATGCAAATCTGTAAGTTTAATATTAAGACTAACAGAATGGGCAAAAAAGGGAAACTATTGTGTATATATATATATATATATATATATATATATATATATATCCATACATCTATATATTTCTGTGCCAAGAGGTCAAGACAGATCATTTCACAAATGTTAGACCAGTGAACTACTAGAGTTACTATTCGCATGTGCAATTTACATAAAGTGCAATATATCAGAAATATGCTCAAGTCATGTTCCAGTTTATTTTTGTAAATTTACCCCAAGAGGGCGCCCTGAAGAGCACTTTATATTTTTCATCGACTACTTTTGGCGGTTTCCCCACCCCTGAGTCCACCCCTGATTAAAGTTTTCCTCGGAGGCAGCAACAGCCAGAACACCTGGCCAACAATACATCTGGGTTGCCTCCTCTTGTCTCACCCTGTTCCCACTCCACTGTGTCTGTGTGCTCTATCTGTCGTAAAGGCAGGGTCACGTGAGGGACGCATGAATGGATTTAGTCAAGCCGAGGTTAAAAAGGAGGTGTGATATGTGATTAGCATCTTCAGAAGACGTTCAAACAGACTTGGATCAGGGAAGACGGCATCTGAAATGCATCGGAGGATTTGAAATGAGCGCTTTGCCTTTCCTCAAACCATCCCGACGATTCGTGTGTTCAAGGAAAATCGAGAGCAGTAAGATAAAAAGAAAGTGATGGGTAGAATCAAGTGTGGCCAAATCTATCTTCAGGGTCTGTTTCATAAAGGCCGAGCTAGCATCTTCGAAAAAAATCAATAGTCATTGCCTTTAAAAAAAAATCAATTGGAAATGCACACACAGCTCAGGGTGAGATGGAATTTGTGGCTCATTGAAATCAACTCTGGCATGTAGATCACATATTGCCTGGTATTTTCATTTACCCTCAGTGCCAACAAATCCAGAGATGTGGAAGATGTCAGTTACCTTAGCTTTAGTCAAGTGTATTCTCCATGTATTTATATGATGTGGACCTTAAAGCTGAGCTACATTCAGTGCTGATGTTCATACCCTTGTAACCTGTAAGCTATTAAAGTGGAAAGCCTGCCACACCCCTGGTATTACTTTGGGATATCCAGGGATGGCAGTGCACTGCAGGCTGGATATTTGTTTGGGTGATCATACCGGAAAAAAAATGTACAAACTGTTCTTGGTCCCCAGAGTCGGAATTCAAATTACTTTAAATCTGGTGCATCATCGGTCCAGAGTCTTTAGTCCATAATGACGTTGCAGAGAGCTGCTAACAAGGCGGTCACACTCGTTTATTTATTTGACTAATTTGCACTTCATTGAACAAGATACATTTTTCAGAGCTTTTCGCACCGCAAATAATAGGATAAACTAATCACGTTGTGAGGAGCGGACATACAGAGGCAGCGTTCATAAAGATCCACTCCGTCTATTCTTACCTTTCACAATAAAAGAGAATTTATTCGGAGCGTTTTGTTGAAAGGAAACTCTACAAAGTAGCTCCTAGCAGCTCAGGCTGTACAATAATTTACCTCGGAGAGGCACTGCTCTGGATCCAATCGGATCCTGGTAATTGGTCCTATGAATCTATTTACAGTAAATCTCTAATTGAGTGCTACAACTTTAAATTGTTGCCGGTATAAATCTGGTTGGTGTTTCACATTTTCCTGCTGTTAATTCCTCATGCCTCTGGTGTGTAAAGGCGGCGTTCCGACTGTAACAGAGTGGATGTGAGTGGTGAGCGGGTCGAGGTACAAGGGGTGACAAAAATGGTGAGTGGAATGAAATTGACATTTGACAAGTGACTGTTTTTGTTGTTGTTGTTTTTTTTCCTGAGGACAAGCCCCGTCCTCGTACTAAGGATCTATGAGCAATCAGAAAACCACTGGCACCAGTTTGTTTTGACGATGATGACGGATGACAAAAAGCACAAACGCTCTCACGCTGTAATCAGTGATTATCCATCGATACCAACAATTCGCCCACAACTTCACGAACAGAAGCTCCGGTTACAGAGCAACGAGAGCCTGCAGAGCTCTGGGGAAACGTCAGGCGCAAAGAAATAATAAGAGAATTACAAAGGAATATTTATACCTGTAGCTTTAATTATAGAGGTACGTTTTGGTAATTGAAGACTCTTGGTTGTTTATTTTTCTTACAATTTTGTGGGTGTTTTCTGAAGCAGCTTTTGAATGCAGTAAAAGTTAAAGACATATTGCTGGTATTAACAATAAACAGAACAAAATACAGAGCAAGCCGTGCACCTGATCTGTTGTCAACGTGTGGAGATCGGCCTCGGCTGACGTTAGATTCACGGCCTGAATTATGTTCCCAGTCCGGCCCCGACAGCTGCCAACGGCAGGCGTTTCTGCACCTGTCGCCGTGTGAATTTGGTGCTGCGGCATCTGGAAGTCCAGTTAACGGGGACGTCTCCACTCGAGGACGAATGGGGCGAAGTTACAGCTCTTCTGGAAGTTGATCTGCTTCAACACTGGGGAGAGAGAACAGTGGTGTATCCAGAACCGCCGACCTGCAACACTTCATTCGCATTTTTTAACACCACTCTCTCTCTCTCTCTCTCTCTCGCTCTCTCTTGCTATCAGACTGCGGCGGCAGCAGCAGAGTCCCGGTCTGTTTGGGAAGATGCGATCGGCTCGGTTCGGTCCGGAAAACCCGGACGTTCAGACCAGCGACATGGACGAGGAGGAGGAACTGCAGCTCCAGATACCATGACACACACACACACACACACACACACATGGAGTGATGTAGGATATACTTCTACACGGACATCAGAAGTCGCATAAAGAAGTTGAATACTGTTTTTAAAGGACTGCTCCAACAATATGGGAGATATTTTACCCAGCGTCGGATCAAAAGGACACTATCGCTTTGTATCTCTGCACGTTGGATTACATTGTGAGGCCATTGATTGTTGTCCATGTTAATGATCAATACTCCAGCTGTCTTCAAAAACAAAAGCAATGTTTGTCAATGAAAGAGACCGAGACCAAACACATCATTGTTCATCTGGCGTTCAAACATGAAAGAGGTGCCGTGAGGAAGTTTCTGTCCAGCAGCAATGTGAGAAGAACACATCGAATCCTCACGCACAACAGCCAGACATCCTCATAAACACACAGACACACACATGTTGGGACATACTTGCATATGCAGACACACAACAACAAGATCGAACCCGGCGGTCGTGTGACTGATCCGAAGGATCTTTCTTCAACTTCCACCAAACCACTCTAGCAGAGGCCGACACCCATTCTGACCCCTCTATGACACCTCTATGACACCTGTATTACACCTGAATGACACCTGAATGTCACCTCTATGACACCTGAATGACACCTACCCTTCTGAACTGTGCGACTGTATTCAATCAAACCTCAAGCCCACTCCACCAGTATTAATACATTCCTCATAGTTATCAGCTGGGAAGAAAATTTATTTTATGAGCTTGAAAGTGTTCTTTCATCACACAGGAATATCATGTTGAACATTGTTTTCGGAATTTCTCCCTAATATCAAAGATTCTATTTCCCATGTAGCTTAAGTCCACAACGAATGCTGGGAGCACACTCTGCCACTTTGCAGTGTAATCATCGGCCCAAGTTGGATTAGAGCAGCAGGACGTGTGGAGCAGGACCCTCCGAGCTCACCAGGTGTCCTGTGTGTCACCCCCCAACTGAGAGAACGCCTGGGAGACCTGAGCCCGGCTCTTACAGATTTGAGAAACGAAGCCGAGCCGGAGGCTGTATTTGTGTACAAAGTTATATTCTTGCTTTGGAAAGGCGTTCACACAAAAAAGAAGAGGAATTAAATCCTAGAATGACGAACACAGAATATGGCCAGCACGAGCAAGCCTTAGAGGCAGTTAGGGCTGAACCGAATATAATATAATTAACATTTAAGGGTTCCATCTCTCATCTTATTTGATGACGTCATCCCCCTAGAAAAGAAAGAAAACGGAGAAAAAATAGATTTATCTTTGTGATATTGGTTATATAAATGTAATTTATGCTGCTGTTAGATTGCTTTGCTATATGTGCTGCAGCCGGCAGAGACAAATGTTTTCAGACCGCAGTGTTTTTAAAATACTAAACTCCCCACAATTACAGACCGAAGAAGAATATTTAGTTGGATAAAAACGTGATGTGATTTGGGTTTTCTTTTTTTCAATACATTTAGTGTTTTGATCAAATGACTGTTTTTTATACCACCCGACCCGTAAAGAAAGACGATTTGCCCAACCCGCTAAAGTATGTGTTAGTCAGCCACCCGAACCCGACCCAACCTGCAAACCGACAACTTAACGCATTATTGTTGAATAATTGTCTGGACTGAGAGCTGCGACGCCCTCCTGGAGATGTTTTTATACTCGAGGGAAAGAGATGAACATTCTGCAGTGTTGGAGGGAAATGTAAACTAGATGGGGGGGGGGGGGGGGTCTGTAACTCTGTGCCACTTGTGTTCTGCTCTAAGTGCATTTGGCCTGATCATTTCACGAAGGAGGAGATCTGAGGATGTTTTGTGCTCCCAGCACGACTGGAGCTGCTCCTCGACGATAAAACTAATGGAATCAAGTTTCTTAGACGATATGTACATAAACATGAGCGACGCCAGAGCATGTACTACATCCTCGAGTGTTTCTGTGAAGGGAGGATGCACCATTAGGGGCCACGGCCACATCAGCATTTAGGCCACACAAAACACTTCTATACCAATGTAATCTGCACAATTAGTGGATTCTTCTGTGGAGGGCGAAACCGTTTTGATCAAATCTGATAAAAAACGTCTTGACAGTGCTGACCTTGAAGGAACCGACTGACAGAAATTGACCATCGATCTTTTCTCCTATGTCAGAGTATCACGTTGTTATATTGTATGTTGACAGCAGACTGGAATCAATGGCACAAATAAACTTGCTTTATGGGTATTATCCATTAGCAACCGGCCTAAGGACTAAGGAGCTTCACACTGACGGATAGGAACCGTGCTTTCTCTTTTTCAATAACTCTTCAATGAATGAAATGATGGACGTGAGGTGATTAATTCCAGGTTCAACCAGGAACATTGCCCATTTGGATGTGGATGTCCGAGTGCTGATGGTAAATCGAAGACATTCAAATGAGAACGTGTTCAGTCATTATAGCACAGACACATTCTTTTGCTTCCATGAACTACAATTACCACCAACACTGATTGGACATCATCATGAATATGGCGGATGCTCCCTCTCAGGCTTAGTATGGTCCTGGTTTGAATTCTTCCACATCCCATAAATCCCAAGTATTATTTTTGTGTTCTTCGCTCAGGACGATATTCGGCCAGGATGGAAACGCCCCCCAAAGCAGCATTTAGACTTCATTGGATGATGAAACACTCACTGAAACAATTGGCGGGACAATTATGGTGGGCTTGATGCTCCCGGGCTCCTTTAAAAGGGCCCACGTATTCAACAGTGGGAGGAGTTTCAGATACATCGAGTGTTGGACCGAAGAGTTAATTTATTTTTACAAAACTTGAATGATGAATCTGCCGCCTGTGAAATGGCTCCAGCCTAGCAGAGAATACATGCAGTTGTGAAAGCAATAAAATATTCATTTATCTTCCACCACCATCAGCAGTCACTCTGCCGCGGCCTCATCTCCGAGCTGGAAGGGGACCAAGATATTTTATACTGATCAGACTCTGAACTATTTATCTTGTCGTTGTTATGTTTTGGTTTTTATAAATGATCTGTACCACAGTGGTTTTATATTAGCTCTATAAATGTCAACTGTACATATAAAGACATTTGAGTCACTGTGTCTTCTTGTTGGTCTCCGTACTGTATGAGTTCATAATGTGTGTGTTCATACTGGATGTGTTCATAATATATGTGTTCATACTGTGTGTGTTCATAATGTGTGTTCATACAGTGTTCCTGTCTTTAGTCTGGAGAACTTTTTCAAACCAGCGGTGCCCCGTTTCCTGTAAATTAAAAGTTCTCAACGTTTCTTTAAAATGTAAATTTTTACTAACTAGGGCCGACAGTGTTTTCTCAGAGACCAGCAGGAATTTGGTAAAGTTGCCATGGTAACGGTGATCGTGTTCCTGCTCACGTTCATCACATTTTAATTGCGCTGACACACGTATTGGCGTCAGGATGTTTTCCAGCGTGTTCATTGGTTCTCATGACGTTGTTTGGACGGGAGGTCGAGCAATCAGCCCGTTCTGAACATGTTCAACAGGCGCTGGACGAGTCCACCAAGAGAATTTCAATACCGTAACGCCAGGGTTCTTATACCTTGAAGCTAACGTCAGGCTGTACACGTTTGCAACTGCACTTCACCACCATGAAGCCAGCGGTGGCCTGGTGACGCTTGGTTGTCTCATTCGTTGGCCACCGCTTTTTTTTAGGATGCTTAAAAGCGTGAGAACTAAATTAAAGTATGAGTATTTATTCTTGCATTTTCTATCCTTGTTGGATTCTCTTCAACTCTGTTAACCACAGACCTTTATTTCAGACATGCAACAAATATTTAAAAAAACATTGATGTCGAGATGAGGGAACCGGAAGCACAGCAGAACCAACTCATTTCTGGGTTTGAGAATCAGAATCCGTTTATTGCCAAGTTTGTTTGCACAGATATGGAATTTGACTGTGAAAATGTTTCTATGTTACAAGATGTCTTTTATTTTATGTTCAATGTCAAGTGTCTCTAAAGTGTAGCAGGAATTTAAAATAGGCATGTGGAAATGATTTTCCTGGGGATGTAAGATTTCGAGTCGTTGTGGGGTCCGTGGAGGACCCCAGCTGTAGTTGGGAGGAAGCAGTTTGTGACCAGGGTGAAAGAGGTCTAGAGACGGCAGATTGCTGCCAATCGCCCTCTCAGCAGATCCTCCCTCGTCGTTGGCTGCAGCGCACCAGAGGATGCTGGAGCAGGTTTTAGGACTCACTCCAGCAGCGCTGTAAGGTGCTTAACCCTATGGACAAAAAGTAATAACCCAGTCAAATATGAACACACAGACATGATACACGTACGCTTGACTTACATTTTTATTTCTATTGGATATCATAAAAAAAGATACCTCTGATTTTGCTTGAGAATATCGTTTTGAAGTCTCTTGTGTATCAGTCTTCCAGTGACAGCCTTCTGTACATCCGTGGGTGGAACACAAACAGGAGCTGCTAATGGCTGTTTCTGCATCATTGTAATGGTGCCAATTTGCAAATATAGGCTGAAAAGAACTGAGCTCTAGAGACATTGAAAAAAACCTTATCCTCAACTAAAACTGCCAGGGGCCTCAAGTCATACCTTATTTTTATCGTCAAGGACGTCCATGCCTTCAGTTGCCCATTAGGATACAACTTCATTATATAATATGCTTTAAAAATATATGGGAGGGCAACTTAGTATGGCACTTCCATGTACTTTATTTATTGGAATAAATGTGGAGGGGCTCAAAAGAGACAAAAGAAACGAAAATATTCAATATTTAGGAAATGGAGGCTCAGAACAACAAGGCTGAATCCTACATTTCCCACAATGCCAGTGCCACCAATACCATCTTGCCTCGTAAGTGCCAGCCTTAAAGCGCAACACCATATTATCTGTTACGCAAGATGTCTGTTGATAATTGTATCGTCTCGGGGCCCAAAGCAGTTCGGCCAGGGCTCCGGGCTGTGGTTGACCCGTCCTCTACCCCGGCACCCCCTCTTTGTACTGCGTGACGTCACTTCCACCTTCACCCCCGCCATAACTACGTCCGCAGTCATTGCGTAGCGTGGAGTGAGAACGGGCTGGTGCACACCATTACTCATTTGATTTAACGAGTGCAAACCTCCCACAGGTGTGTCGGTAACGACCACTGCCGTGCTGTGTGATTAAAGGGATTCAACGCATACTGGCTAACACCCGTCTAGACGCTATAATGGCCTGCGAGGCGTCGTGAGCACACTTTAAATTAAAAAACAAGCGGCGATGTGTTCAGGCGCTCCGGTCACAGTGTTATCAGACGTTTAATATAATGTTTCCAAAACCACAAATATGACGTCCAGGCGGTCTCTGCCCGCTGAGACGCGGCCAGCACGCAGCAGGATGTGCGTTGGTCACGTGAGCTGTCAGTCAAACGCGAGGCCCGCTATTGGGGGCGGGTGCTGCGCCCAGCTGCCAATCACTGGAGGCCCGGATGGCAGCCGGTGGCGGGTGAGAGTCGTGAGTGAGGAGTCAGCAGGCGGTCAATGGCTGCATTAAAGAAACAATACAAGGTAAGAGGGAGTGAGTCACTGCAATCATGCAGCCACAACTGGACCAGACACGAGGCAGTTCGCTGCAGCCGAATACAGCATGTGGACACACACACACACACACACACACCCACACACGCACACACACTGATTGCATGAGAACTGCGGTCATGTGGGCCGGCATTACAATAATAATGCAGGCTTAGTAACTGGGAGTGTGATGATACTTTTTAAATGAGAACACATAACCTCCGCGGTCTAATAATAGGCAGAATGATTGCTGCAGCGTGAGAGGAGAAGGAGATGTAGTGAGAACTAGCGCTACACGCACGCACGCGCGCACACACGCACACATACGCACACACAGTCGCTTGTGGCGCGTTTGGCGGCGCAGACTGTGGTGTGCTGCGCAGAGGAGACGCAGTAATGAGATTGAACCTCAGCCTGACTCCCCACACACACAGCATGGGGCGAACGGCTCGTATCTCCCTCAGATCACATTCATTACTGCGTACGTGTGTGTGTGTGTGTGTCTCAAAGAGAGAAGCCAAGACATACAATTAATGTTTTACCCTTGCGTCGGCTAGAGTCAGAATGACTGAAATCATGAGACACGACTTTGGCCCGTGCCCTTTATGCGTGTGTGTGTGTGTGTGTGCGCGCGCGTGTGTGTGAGTGTGCTTACTTTGCATAAAACCGATATGGACAGCTTAGACATACGAACTTGTACAAGTAGCCACTATGGTGCCCTTGGGGTAACAGCAAGCACACAGCGCGCCACACACAAGCTGTTAGCTGTGGATGATGGTATGTGTGTGCGTGCGCGTGTGTGTTAATGTTGAGCCCATGAGTGCAGTAGGGAAGTGAATTCCTAAAACTGTTGGCTAAGCATGACATGCGCTGTAATGCGCCGAGGAGTTGTGTGGTGTTCAATGTATGTGTTGACGGTGGCTGGTTGTGCTATTTAATTTCCACAGATGTGTGTGTGTGTGTGTGTGTGCGTGTGTGTGTGTGTGTGTGTGTGCGTGTGTGTGCAAAGCCTGGAGCCTAGTTCATTATGTTAATGATCGTGTCTTTATTAGGCCAGTAATGGCTGACAGCAGGACAGAAGAACATTACATTGATCCCCCTATAATTATTCCACAGCATCTCCTTTTATGTACTGTATGTATATGTGTTTGTGTATGTGTGTGTGTGTGTGACGTGTGTGCTCATGTGTCACGACAAAACAGAAACAATGCGAAAAATGATTCCACGTGTTTTGAAAAGTAATTGGATGGTGGCGCGTTTGATTCCTTCTATTTCTGTGATGAGCGGCTGCCGCTCCCTTTGTGATTCATGTGTGTTGCACTGAATCCGTGTCTGTTTGGTACAATCAACTAAACTAATGAAGCTCGACTGCGTGTGAACACGGACAATAAATGGTCCTGAAACACAAACGCGCTCAGCTCATTATCGCAGTGCAGAGACATTGGAGGACAATCCAGTCTCCTTCATCCTCTTCTCTTCATCACAACGGGTCTTTTTTCCATTTTCAATGTGAGAGCTCATTTTTGACATTGTAAAATAACCCATGTCTCCGAAGAATATATTGCTTTCTAAAATGTAAAATGATATAAAATGACTTGGGCATGGTTCAGGGAAACCAACGTCGTTTTGCTGCTATGATGTTCTGGTGCATCTAGATTCAAGAGATTCCTTTGCACCTCATAAAGAACAACGGAATTATTTGATCAACGCTCAATGAGTCCGTTTGAGAGGGAAACAAGAAAAAAAAGGACCAGAGATTATAAAAGGGCACGTTAAGATGAATTACAATAGCAGCATTCATAAGTAAGCATAATATAAGTATAAAGACATAAACCCTGCATAAACATGGGAAATATCAAGTGTAAAAAGTGAGCACACTGAAATTAACTGAGTCATTCAGTCAATAAGTCAAATGATTGTACCACAGGTTGGAATATTGCACAACAATATCAATGTCATGCTACTTTGGCCTGTGAGAATCATCTTTCCCACGATCACTGGAGTTTTGGGCCAGTTAAATGTAATTGTAGCTTGTAGGCATTTTAACAAAAGACTGACGCTGTTGTTTTTCCTGGAATGTCTTTTTAAATGTTTATCTGACAGCGGTATTGTATTACACAATTCAGCAAAACCATGGATTCTGCTTCTTAAATTTGTATGACTTTGTACAAAATGTGTTCATAGCCACCACGTTATGATTAAGTTAAAGTAAAAATGGTGGTTTTGCGGTTAAACAAAGATAAGCGAACATTATTTGCAACTTCGTGCACAAACGTAATATTTAGTTCAATATGCAAATGATTCCTGGGGATATGGAGATATGGGCTTCAGAGGACGGGCATGTCGAAACGTTGGTCAATTATTAAAAATACATCACATTTTTGCATCGGGGCTGCGAGTGCCGTTTGGCTTTCGCAATCACCGCAATATTGCAATCGTGCACTATTGAAGCCGACTGCGGTGGAGTGTTGGAGTTTGATTTGTCACAGGAAGTCAGCGCTATCAAGTATATTACATTTTGTATGCACACATCTATGAAATTAATATTTCACAACCAGTGTTAATATAGTGTTATTTAAGTGGTTTAACACATAACCTGTTTGATTTACGATAGAACTTGGAAAGAATGAAAGTAAAAAAATCAAAAAAATACGTTGGAAAGCCCTGGAATACGAGTGTCAGGAGCTCATGCTTGGACATGCCTGAGGGGGAAGTTTGGGACTTTCGATGTTACGTTCAGGAAAACAGGTGTCGGCTAGAAGAGTTCCGGCTTTCACTTCATGCAACATCTCTGAAATAATAAACTAACATTCATTCCCATGCGGCATACATCTCACACATAGAAACATTAACTCTTTCTGTGGTGTTGTTCAATGTTACGCATAACAGTTGATTGACATGTATGTTTATCCAATAGGAAGCCCTATGTTGGTAGGCTGTGGACCAATAGGATGAGGGGGTGAATGTGTGGGGCGAGGGTCAGATACGGAGTGAGCTGGGGAATAAACATGTCAACTTCAGCACACAGTTTGTCTCACGCGCATTACTAAGCGAACTCGACATGGTGTCAGAAGTGCTGTGTAGCTAAAGCAGGATATGTAACAGTTGTACTACTGTAGGGACGTCGGTCAAAGGTCGGAAGAAGAGTTCGGTGAAGTTTGATGAGTGATAACGAGCAGGACGGGGAGGCAGCTAACGTCAGCATGGCGGCTAACACACCCAGCGCTACGTTTAACATCCAGCCGCCGGAGCCCTTTGATTTTTCCAAGCCGAACGACTGGACAAAATGGATTCGGAGATTTGAGAGATTCCGTCAGGCAAGCAACCTGTCAGCAAGCTCCGAAGTCAACCAGGTGAACACCTTGATATACTGCATGGGAGATGACGCAGATGACGTCTTGAGTAGGGATGGGTATCGTTTGGGTTTTTTCCGATACCGGTGCTAAACCGGTACTTTTAAAACGATACCGGTGCCTAAACGGTGCCTGAACCGATACTTTTTTAAAACGCACAATGAGGACATTAAAAACCTCTTCGGCCATATTCCCTGTAGAAGCCGTTATCATGGAGCACCGACACACAACGGATATCAGACTGTTAACATACACAATATATGTTCTCCATTATATGTGATATGTATTGTCATGTGCAGACTTTATAGGGTTAATCCTGTCACTGTTTTGATGGGCAAAGAGAACAACCAATCAGAGGTACTGAAGATGACACGTGACAAATAAAGTTTTGCTTCTGACAGCGAGAGTTACACTGAAACAAAGTGACGCCCCACGGTCTTTATTCCTCCGTCATTATATTCCCGGTAACACCGGGTATACAGCCGGGACCGCTGGACACCAACACATCTGCTAGCAGACTATCACGCTCATAGCTCGTAGCTAGTGCGAGCTACGAGCTAGCTTAAGCATGGTTATAATGGCTAATTTATTATTTATTGGGCTACTTTTATGAATGCAAGACTTGCAATCAACGATACGGTACTAATCTGAGTTCAGGCTGCTCGTCATCATCGGTCTCCCCGTGTTCAGGGGGACCGGTGACGTCTCCCCGTCGCGTCCAGCTTGACGCTGGTGTGCTCCACACGGGTTCACGCAGTCACACACGGCGCAGCCTCCGCTGTCAGAGTTAAATATGAGAGGCTCGTAACCTGCTGACAGGGCGGAGTCACCAGAGAAGTTCACAACAATAGTTCTTTTCAATTTCAATCGGCTCAGGCACCGGAAAGAAGCACCGAAATGTGCGTTGCGTTTCGGTCCGGGTAATACCGGTTGTATTGGAACCGGTACCATATTGGCACCGGGTTTCGGTACCCAACCCTAGTCTTGAGAGGCTTAAAACTAAGCGCTCCAGACCAGCAAGTATACGCAAAAGTGAGAGACGGATTTGAGTCTTTCTTCATTGTTAGAAAGAACATTGTATATGAGCGTGCGTTTTAACATGCGCAAACAGGAGGCAAATGAAACAGTCGACGTTTTTGTAACTGCCTTAGCGGAACACTGCAATTATGGGACATTGCATGACGAGCTAATCAGAGATAGGATTGTAGTGGGACTGGCTGATGCAAGGCTCTCCGAACGCATGCAGATGGAGAAGGATTTAGACCTGGAAAAAGCCCTTAACATGGCAAGACAATCAGAGGAGATAAAAAAGCAACAAAACACACTGAGGAGTGATGCCAGTAGTGTTGTGCAGATGGATGCAGCCACTGTGGACAGAGTGTTTGAAGGCAGAAAGCAAAAAGAGAAGCCCAAGTTTAACACATACAAAAGTGATGGAGCAAAGACACACTTCAGCAGCCAGAGTAAATATACACATAGCTCCCAGTGCTACAAGTGTGGTGGCTCACCTCACCCTAGACATGAGTGCCCTGCCAACGATGCAAAGTGTCATTCATGTGGAAAGAAAGGACACTTTCAGCGTGTCTGTCGTGCAGGCGAAAACGTGGACGGTATTGAGACGGAGGGGGATGAAAGTTTCTTCCTGGGTTCTGTGACGTCCGACAAAGCTGCATGGACCGCTAACATAGGAATAAGGAACACCACAATCAGGTTCAAACTCGACACCGGAGCGGATGTCACTGCTGTGTCACAGACTGATATGAACCGCATATTTTCCGGTACACAGCAGCCTGCTCCAGAAAGCAGAGAGACATTTGCTTGGTCCGGGACGGATGCCGCTGGAGGTGTCAGGATTCGCCAGATTGCAGCTGAGGAGTGGAGTTAAAACGACCATGCAGAAGGTTTACGTGGTCAAAAATCTGAGCACGCCCTTGCTCGGATTTCCAGCCATTACAGCCCTTGGCCTGCTCAAACGTGTTGCCAGCATAGATTTGAACACTCAAGTCGACGTACCCTAGACTGTGCAGTGGGCTAGGTGAGGTGAAACGGGCATATCACATAAAACTTAAACCAAATGCTGTGCCTTTCTCACTGAAAACCCCTAGGAGAATTCCACTGCCGCTGGTGGGGAAAGTCAAGGAAGAGCTCCAGCGAATGGAAAAGCTGGGCGTCATCAGCCGCGTGGAGGAGCCAACAGACTGGTGTGCCGGTATGGTGGTTGTACCAAAGAAAAACAGGACACGTCTGAGACTGTGTGTGGATTATACTGGCCTGAATGAGTGTGTGCCGTGAAAAGTACATTCTGCCGTCTGTGGATCAGTCCCTCGGAATGCTTGCCGGAGCAAAAGTGTTCAGTAAATTGGATGCTAACATGGGGTTCTGGCAGATCCCCTTAGCCGAAGAGTCAGTCATGTACACCACATTCATAACACCCTTCGGGCGGTTCCACTTTAACCGCCTTCCCTTCGGCATCAACTCAGCACCCGAACACTTTCAGTGCATGATGGCGGAAGTCATAGAGGGGTTGGAGGGTGTGGTCTGCCACATCGATGACTTACTAGTGTGGGGACGGGACCAAGATGAGCACGACACTCGACTCCATGCTGTGCTACAAAGAGTGGAGAAAGCAGGCATCACCCTGAATGTGGAAAAGTGTGACATCTCCAAGAGCGAGATGGCCTTTTTGGGCCACATCATCTCAGTCACGGGCATCCGGCCCGATCCGAAGAAGACGGAGGCTATCAGGGAGATGAAGGAGCCCACAAATGTGAGTGAGATGAGGAGTTTTCTCGGCATGGTCAACCAGCTGGGAAAATTCATTCCTCAGCTGGCCGAAAAGGACAAAGCACTCCGCGACCTCCTCTCGAAAAAGAACTGCTGGGTGTGGGGCACGGACCAGGCAATGGCGTTTAAGGAGCTGAAGGAGGCACTTGCTTCTCCTCCAGTGCTGGCCATGTATGACCCAAACAGGGACACTAAAGTATCAGCCGATGCATCTTCGTATGGCTTGGGAGGCGTTATTCTCCAGAAGGTGAATGGTGTCCTGTGGCTTATGCATCGCGGTCACTCTCTCCAACTGAACAACGCTATGCACAAGTTGAAAAGGAGGCTCTAGGCCTCACATGGGCCTGTGAACGGTTCCGGGATTTCCTCCTGGGAAAGCATTTCATCCTGGAGACCGACCATAAGCCTCTTCTCAGCCTACTTGGAGCCCAAGCACTTGATCTTCTGCCGCCAAGAATTCAGCGCTTCAGAATGAGGCTCATGTGCTACTCGTATTCAATCATACATGTGCCAGGGAAGTCACTCTGGACAGCAGACACACCGTCACGCTCGCCTGTGAAAGCGAGCGTGTCCCCAGATGAAAACGAACTGATGGAGAGCACAAACATATATGTGGACTGTATCATGGAAAATCTGCCTGCCAGCCCCTCATACATAGGGAATCTGAAAGAGCAGCTCAAAGCTGACAGTGTCTGCTCACAGGTCATGATTCTGTGCAGAGAAGGATCGCCAGCGCATGTCAAACAGGAATCAGTGCTGAAAAACTACTGGCTAGAGCGAGCCACACTCACAGTGGAAGACGGTTTGCTCCTCAAAGACTCACGGCTGGTAATACCTGCAACACTGCGGAACGACGTGCTAGCCAAGCTGCATGAAGGACACCAAGGTGTCGTGAAATGTAAAGCGCGCGCACGCCAGGCTGTATGGTGGCCGGGACTTGGTCAGCAGATAAACGACATGGTCCTCAAATGCAGAACATGCATACAAGAGAGACACAATCACAATGAGCCGCTCATGCCCTCAGAGCTCCCTGACCGACCATGGCAGAAGTTGGGGGCGGACCTCTTTGAACTGTTTGGAAAGACGTACTTACTTGTCGTCGACTACTTCTCGAGATATATTGAGATTGCACTCTTATCTCACACCAGGTCCACCGACATCGTCACGCATCTAAAGTCAATCTTCGCTCGCCATGGCATCCCGGAGGTAATGATGTCAGATAACGGACCTCAGCTTTCTGGGCAGGCCTTCGCCTTGTTTGCAGCTGCATACGGATTCAGACATGTCACCAGCAGCCCGAGGTTCCCGCAAAGTAACAGCGAAGCAGAACGGGCGGTTCAGACGGTGAAAAACCTTCTAAAGAAGGCAGATGACCCCGACCTGGCTCTACTCGCTTATAGAGCCACTCCTCTTCAGAACGGATACAGCCCGGCTCAGCTTCTCATGGGCCGACGTTTACGCACCACGGTGCCAACCGTTCCCTCTCATCTGGACCCTACACTGCCTGACAGCCATGCACTGGCTCAGAAGGAAAAGGAGAAGAGGATGTCAGATGCTGCACACTATAACAGGAGTCACCGTGCAAAAATGCACAGCGTCTTGTCACCAGGAGAACATGTATGGGTCACCGACGCCAAGACGTCTGGAACTGTGATCCAGAACCACTCTACTCCAAGATCTTATATGGTGGATTTACCTCAGGGGGTGGTGAGACGCAACCGCCTGCATCTGATACCTCCACAGGCGCCGACACAAGAGAGGACTTCACCACAGCAGCACATGTCAGAGCAGGCTCCCATGTCACCTGCTGTGACACCTCCAGTGTTACCTGCAGAGACTCCCAATCTCAGAACTAGGTCTGGGAGAGCCATCATTGAGCCCACTAGGCTTAACTTGTGAATTGAAATGAAATGAAAGAAATCTCTGAAATATATGTTGAGTTATTGTTGTGTTAGGGTGTCATGGTTATGTGAAAGCTTAGTTGAAGCTAATACGTTTAGTGAAAGCACTTTATGTTACAATGTGAGAATTCAGGGAACTGCAGTTGTTTAATTAATGCACTCGTTTCATACAAGTTCCAATGCTCACCAAAGTGCCTAACATTGTTCTCCTTACAGGGTTCGAATGGTCTGATGGAAACAATAGTTTATTCTCTGTTCTTAAAAGGGAAGATGTGCTGTTGTTCAATGTTACGCATAACAGTTGATTGACATGTATGTTTATCCAATAGGAAGCCCTATGTTGGTAGGCTGTGGACCAATAGGATGAGGGGGTGAATGTGTGGGTCGAGGGTCAGATACGGAGTGAGCTGGGGAATAAACATGTCAACTTCAGTACACAGTTTGTCTCACGCGCATTACTAAGCGAACTCGACACTTTCCATTTCTATTTTATCATTACATAGTCAATACAGAAACCAGTGTCTTTTCCTTATTCTTCATAATGCATTCATAAGTCATAATAATATTTAATAATATTTCCTATTTATAATATCTTTCTATGTATTAATGTAAAGCATAAGACTTCCTCTCTGTACATGTGCAGAATTAAAATAAACTATTACAACCTAACACGGCTATGAGCGACAACAACAACAACGAGGAGAAATGACTAACCCACAGGCCGGCGGCTCCGTCCTCTCTCCTCACGAGATTCAACCTTCCGTAATGTTTTGCTCCAACGGGACGCTTCGTTGGCCTTGAGTGTTCTGCATTAAACAACAAACAAGTTAGTTAGTTTCAACACTTGTTTATCTTTGTCATTTAAGAAGCAGCCATATTCCTCGTATTAGCCTGACAATAAAGCATAAAGTATTTATGTTTCAGGATAAACCACATATCCCATTAAGGATCACCACGGGGAGTTTTCTTTGCAGCCCGACCAGTGTGCCGGGATTTTTATTTCCTCCTGAAATTATCCTGTCCAAAAATATATATGTATATAAAATTTGTGTTTACACCTTAAGCTGTTCAAACTAAAGTACATATTTTTCGTTATGTTGCTTCGAGAGAAACATCGAGAGAGCATCACGGACGATTGCCGAGTGAAACTTCATCGTGATGCACAGGAATGTGAATATACATATACATGGCGGGGCCAAATGTTACAGTTCCGGTCAAGGAGCGGAAGTTCCTTCAGAATAAGAAAAAATCAGATCCTGCCTTCAAAATAAGAGTAACGTCTCAGGTTTCAAATAGCATCCATTTCATGCAACATTTCCAAACAATATGTAATTCATTCTCATGCATGGTACAAATTATCACATTTGTCATTACATCAGTTACAATAATAAAACAATGTATTTATCTTATGCTTCACAATACATCCATAATACAATCATCTGAATTTAATATTCCCTATTTATAATATGTTTCCGTCTGTATTATTTTAAGAAATAAGAGTTCCTTATTTACATGTGCAAGTGGACATAAAATCCACTCCAACTCAACAGAACTATGGAACTATAATCGGGTTAGAGAAGCACAAAACGCAGCACTTAAAGTGCTTGTGACTTGTTTACGACGTCGCCAGCGGTGAGCAGGTCAGGATGACGAATTGTTCCGTTTCCCTAAGATCATGATGCAGAAACGAGCCATGTCTCTCCAGGCCTGTAGAGGTGCATTATGGGTAGAAAGGCCCCGCCAACGCTGTGAACCGCTGATGCCCGAGGGCCTCCGGCGTGGCTGCCAGAGGCTGAGTTATGTCACCTTCTTATAAAGGAAACCACTTTACGAGAGATAAAGTGTCAAAAAAAGAAGCAAGAACTCAAACTTAACACAACACAAAGGTCTGTTACATAAGAGTGTGCACGGGGGCCACTCAGGCTTCACGCGGCACGGAGTGTGAACGTGAATCCTCTTTCAAACCGCGGCTGCGGGTGAATTACGAGTCGAGACAACACGAGGAGGTTTGACTATCCCATTTTTCTGAGGCGGTTATTTCCTGACAGCGGGAGGAGACGGTCTGCTGGGACTTCCTCACTTACTCCGGGAAAGAAATGAGAAAGAGGGAGTGCGGGAAACATAATTGTCCCTTTTAGTGCCGTCGAGAGCAGCGAGGACGGAGTCGGCCGACGAGACAACAAATACAAATGCTCTTCTGACAGCTTCGCTCTGTTTTCATCATCCTGAAATGCATCTGAGACACACACACACACACACACCACACACAATCTTTAATTGCACTGGTGACCTTTTAACCTAAGAGGTCTTGGGCTTGTGGGAAATGGTGTTCGACGCGCTTTGGGTGAATACATTGTTTTTTATGCACTGATCAATTTTGAGAGTTTGAACAATTTTTGCTTCCGTAAGACAAAGTAGACATTTAGTTTATTTTACGACTTTGTCTGTTCGTGTCTTTAAATTTCTCCTGAACCCTACAAAAGTTTGGATTATAATTTGCATATTTAAACATAACAAAAACTAGGGTCTTAACGGGGACATATGAGATCAGATAATCCTGTATTTGTCCCGCAGTGGGGACATTTACAGGATTACAGCAGCAAAGGGGTAAAGTGCACACAAGACATAGTAGGATCAAATATAACAATAGACAGTAAAAGGTAAATAAAAATAGTAAACAATCTACGGTAACTGAATAATGTATACAATAATATATACACAGGCAGAATAAATATGGCTATTTCCACAGTGTATTGATATTAATATTGCAAAGTGAATGTTTTTAGTTGTTTTGTGACATTTGTCAGATTAATCCTGTATCCTGGTTTTAATACTAGAACTCGTTGAAAATTATCACATTTTTGATCAGACAATGTCTCATTGGCTTATTGAAACGTAACCTTTGAGAAAACTTGTAATATAAAAAAAGAATTGTCATAATGTTGGGAAACTATCTAATGGATGTATACGAGTTACACTCTGGTTCAACACAACTACTATTGATTAATCATCTAAATCCAGCAGTTAAAACGTATCATACAAAATTAATTTAAAAAAAAAACATCATATTTAATAATGATGACAATTATGTTTCTATTGACCTGTGATTAAATCTACTGTCATTCCATGACAGCAGCACTGCATGGATTGGACCTCAGAAGAGTTGCTTCAGACTGAGAACGGTGTTTTTGGCTACCAGCTAATGACCGACCGCAGACAGCTGGGAGACTCTAACTTCGTCTTTTGACATTGACTGTCGGACTGACTCAAAGATGACTCGGAGCCATTGCCTGCACCCTTCACTGCTGGTTTGAAGTTTGAATGAAGCCTTGTGAGAGGTTAGCGAATCGCGGGTTGAATTCAATCACCCAATGCAGCGGTGGTTGTTGCAGACACTGCTGGTGGAGATCTCTCTGGATTCATAATGTTGTTCCTTTATGAATATTTAAATGCATCTCGTGATTACCGGCCCGCGCTGTCCTCCACGTTCAACCATGTGAAGGCCATGACAACAATCAGAAACCTTCCATTAATTGATTTGAGTGTTTTAATTGACTTAACACAGGCGCACAAACACATCCATGTGGCCAGTGGGGGCGTGGCCTCCGTCTCCTCTCTTCTCTCCTCTGTCTCCGTCTCTTTCAGGGAGAAGACAGGCTGTCTGGTCTCGCTGGCTGTAATTACAGGCCCTGTCACCTGGCTGTGCTAACCCTCTATTACCACACAGACACACACACACGCACACACACACACACAATTTGCTTGATACCTGAATGATTTCATGCAATATGTGGCGTTTTATGATGTCAATTGTTTACACAATGACATTTCCCTCTGGTTGTATGACCTCATAGGTGAAGGTTTGTTGTGTTGTTGCAGTATTGCTGTCGAATCATTGCAGCCACAAATACTAAAGTAACTGAATAAAGATGGCAAAACCGAATGAGAAGGCAAACGTTTGATCAAGTGGAAATGATCAAAACAAACTTTACTATTCAAAAGAAGGAGAGAAAAAAGTTATTTGCGGAAATATCAGACTTGCTCCAATTGTACCAAACAATTTATGTCATATTTAACTCTGTACCTGTCGGTAATTGTCCACGTCTCACTCACTGAAGTGTAACGAAACCAAGTCAGCTCTGTCAGTACGTAATACAGCATAGTTTGTGCTTTGGGCACCGTTAGCTGCGAGCCGGCGTCTCAGCGGTCACCAGGTTGAGTCGTGTGGAGGCATTCCCTCAATCAAAACCATGTGTTGAGTTTAGAATTCGGCATTGTTCAACATAATAAAATCATCAAAGTAAACAGTATGTTTTAGAAGCATGCTTCAGATCATTTAAAGCACAGGTGCCAAACACAAGGCCCATGGGCCAGATCAGGCCCGCCACGTCATTTTATATGACCCGTGACTGCTTGAAAGACATACAATCACGTTTTTGAAAAAAATTTAACAACGATATTCTGTGCTTTTATTTTGAAGGTATTTTTTTCTGCAGCGGAGTGCCACCTGTTCACACGCCTTCATGCTCCATAAAGTGAGGCCTGTGTTTTTAAATCATAGACTGCATATAAAAAGTGGGCGTCGTCATTGTGATGTCAGCCGTTTGTGGAGCGCCATGATGAAGCCTCGTTCAGTGATTTCGCTGTCGTCATCCTGGAATACGACCGTCGCCATCTTGGCTTTTTTGCAAGCGATGAACAGAAGTGACCATATTTGGACGGTGGAGGAGTGACGTAGGTTTCTCAGTTAGCCCGCCCGAAAGCGTACTCTGCTTTATGGTCTATTTGGCTCAAAGTGGACCATAATTTACTAATTGAGCATCATGCTGTATTGAAGAAGACTTGAAACTAGATATTGAAAGCTATAAACTCATGTTTACGATGTTTACTGAGGTAAACCTCAGAACAATCAGACTTCTTTTAGCAGCGAGAGGAGTCGCCGCCCTTCTGCATTAGCTGCGCTCGGCAGAACCGGCGGTTCAAATCCTGAGATGAAATGTGTGAATGAAGTAACAGAACAACACTCTCAGCAGCCCTCGACCCGACCTTCTGAATGGCCACCAGTAGAGGAGGTGTTCACACTGGGCAGCTTCGTCTGGATGTTTGTGTGAGGCGGGAGGTTGATAGAAAAGAGCGTAAAGCACATTCAACTTTGCCAGAAAGAATAGAGATAAGTATTACAAGGCGCAGATAGCAGGACCTCGGATGCCATCCGCTGCTTTTTAGGGTCCTTCTTGCTTCCCAGGCTGCATTTGCTCGTCCTTCTGTTCACCGAGTATGGGATGGAATACGACTCCCAGCACTGCCTCTGTGTTTACTGCTTGAGAGCATTTAATGGCAGCCTTAACGCCACTCTATTATGCCTGCTAATGTTCCTGTGAGTGTGTGTGTGTTTGTCTGAGTGTGTGAGTCTGCGCGCACGTTTCATTCTCTCCATTAAAGCCGCATGCGTCTCAGCACTTAAAGTCTACGAGAGACTTTATGATTAGAGGTTCATGTTTGTATGAATTCAACATTATGATACTAATTGCCTCGTTTACCGGCTCTCCCCGAGCTGTGAGGCTTTTGGAGCGAGCTGCATGAGATCCGCTCTGGAAAAAGAAAAAAGAGAATGCCCACGTTAACAAGCCCTTTAGTTCTCAAATCCAATATTAAAATTGGATTTAAAGCAAGTTAAAAACTCAGCATGGGAGGGATAATTTAACTAAAGTACAACACTGTTTTCTTACTTAGTGGAAGAGTATTTCCAGGAGGGAGAATGATGCAAATCAGTGCTTGATGCTATAGAAAAGCAAATTCGCACAACAAACACAAAAACATGACAGACTGCTAATGCTCAACATGAAACACGTATTACAGAGAATGGTACTGCATGCTGAGGCGTTATGCTCACACTTATGGGAAACATGAATCCACATTACATACATCAACAAAGTGGCTGCAATAACAACTAATCTAGATATGTTTATAGATTTGTTCTACACTTGGGTTTTTACTCCCAATTCTCACGAGATATTCTTTGCATGACAGTTTGTAAGCAAATGATTTGTGATTTGTTTACTTTGCATGAAGAGGTTCTAGAGAGCACTAACCCACCAATGTGGACCAAGCTGATTCTAATCGGCACATGTAGGAGATCGGTGGAAGCTGGGTTAGTGCGCTTCTCACTGTGTTCAATCATTTTGTTTACTGTGTAATTCCACTTTATTGCACAGGGATTTTTTTATGGATTACAATTTCTTGCCGTTTTATTGAGTCGGCACCAAATTTGATGTGAGAAGCTACATTGGAAATAGTTTTTTAATGAACAACAATGGAAACAATGGTGGGATTGAGCACTTCTTTCACCCACTGCTTTGGGAAAACTACTTCCGCACTGAGCGTTGGCATTGGATTTAAAGTTTATGAATTATCCAATATGAATCCTGTGGATCCCGGGCTGCATGGGAGGCGCTGCTCGGCCCGGGAACACAGTTGAATAATGTACACCGTGGCTCTGGAGCTTTGTCAAGTCGGAGAGAAGTTGGTTAAGCCTGACGATACCGTCAGGATAATCTTGACTTTGACTTGGGAAGTTCTCACTTCCGCCCTCCGAGTCAGCCGGCTACCTGGTCGACAACGTTAGCCTCTCTATTACGGTTTTGCGACTACATAAGTAGAAGAGCCTTAAAATATACTCGTCAAGCTACTTCCACAATTACGAAGGGAAGGCATGTAATGACAGCCCTGAACATGTTTGTTTACTCCATTTGGCCGCTAGTTATGACCAAAATGACGATTTGGCTAACATTTGTGCTTTGACACATAATTTAGTGGATAGAAATGGTAGAAATTTGGTTCACATTTGTCTTGTTTTTTGTTCAGACTATCTAACGCTCTGACAGTCATGTAAAATCCTTCACAACAAAACGTCACACATTTATGGTTTGAAATAAGATTGTTTGATGTTTAACTGCCCAGTACGGCTCGTAGCAGCTCTGTGTGATTCCCATCCTGTGCCTGTGTGCTTTGTGTAGCGACTGAGCAGAGTGGTATAACACTGACAACCAAGGTCGTCTTTACATGAAACCTCATCCTATTCATGGAGGGTTTCATGTTTATTAACACATATTTTCTATCATGGCCCTCACCCGTCTCCCCCATCTCCTGCTAGTATAGAACCCCCCGGGGACCTACCTATCAAAATGTATGAACTGTTGTGAAGCATAATTAAGAGTATTTTGATGTGGCAATAACACTGACTGAAATGATATCACTGAATAAATCAACTCTTGAAAAATGTGCTTTACTCATTTTCATTTGTTTAAAGAAAAACTCCATTTGAATCATAAAGCTTGTGTTTGTAGTTGTAGGCATGAATCTAACTGCTCTGTGTGAAGTAGTAATAATTATTAGCTGTGGAATTTTTCAAGTGATTGATATGAACAAAGGAAATGAACAAAACATGTATGTGGCGAAATTAAGGCGTTTTTAATGAATCAACTCAACATTATGATATATTTTTGAAGATTAGTGGCGCAGCAGGTAAATAAAATTTCCTTCACCAGAACCAGCTGCAAAATTTATTTAAAGTGGCTCATTCTGCATAATGAGAAATTCTATCTTATTTTCATTCTAATACTTTTGTACTTTTACAAGTAAGATATTGAATGCAAGGCTTTTATTTGTAACAGAGTATTTTGACACTTTGGTATTATTATTTTATACTTATGGAAAAGTTCTGAGTACTTCTGTTGTGTGCAGGATGAACTTATCCAGGGTTTTTGAACAATGCTGATGTCAGCATATTAGCTAATATACCACCTTTTTAGCCGGTTTTACATAATTAAATTAACTATAAACATTGCATGATTGTTTCATATTAAAACAATGTTAGTCAGAATGTGTCCCACAGTGAACAGTCACATTAAAAGAGGAAGTGGTTATTAGGCTGGCTCAGATTGTATCGTCTGCATCTAGTTCATTTACATCAGAAATTAGCAGGAAAGCCATGGGCATGAAGGGTCTAAATATATAAACATAATAATCACTTAACATTCAGGGGTACTGTTTGGTTTGCAGCCAGTGAATGCAGCATGCTGGGTAGCAGAGCAGCACCCTGTATGATTCTGTCACGGTGCTGTTAGCGTGGACCCAAAAGCACGACTCAGACAGGAGTACAGGCTGGGTCAAAACCGGGAGATCAGTCAAGGAAGCAAACAAGTCCAAAAAGGGGCAGGGCAGAGAATCAGAGGTCAGGACAGGCAGGCAGGGTCAGAACAGGCAGGTCAGGAATATATACTAATAACGCTGGAGAACTTGGCACTAAAACACAAGACAATCTGGCAGAGGACAAGTGGAAGTGAGGGAGCTAAATAGTGAGGGACTAATGAGGGCATGGGCTGCAGGTGAGACGGGCGTGAGGACCAGGTGAAGGGAATGAGGGATTAACGAGGGAGAGATCAGAGGCAGGTGAGGGGAGTTGGACTGACGAGATGGTGTGACAGGATGAAAACAACTATGACAAAAAGGAAGGCGTGGAGCTAAACTGTTACAGATTCAGACGCTCATGTAATAACAGTGATCATTTCTTGAAAGGCAGTTTTCTGAGGTGTTGTGTTTCCTCCCTTTCTGAGGCGTAGCCTTGAATTGCCTCATCTGACATTTGAATGGAAACATGTTTTTTTATAATCAAAGTAATGAAAGAAAATCCACAGTTCATCTCACCAGACATCTCCTTCTCTGGGTGGTTTGTCTCAGCGCTCAGCAGAGAGAGAGAGAAAGGAAGAAAGAGGTAACGGATGAAGAGAGACACCTGAGAGAAAAGGGTTCAGGGATTGAAGTGGTGTGGAGGGAAATGAGAAATAATTTAATCACACCGCCTGAATATTTGGCCAGTTAGTTTTAAAAATATGGAGATTATAACAAAAGGCTTCTTCTTCTCACTTCTAGTATTTTTGTTACGCCCTCTTCAGGGACCTCTGAAAGGAATGACCTCATGGGGAAACCTACTGGGATGAACCATGCATTACAGAAGGCAGTTATCCTGAGATAATGACACACTGATGCATAACCATGTGACAACTGTTTATCTCGGGACAGCATTATACAGTAAATGGCCCTTTGCTAAACCCACCTTGAGCTAACATGGAGCCCACACTGTCACCAACAGCTCTCGCTGCATAAATAGTATCACAGTTTTTGGACGAAAGCAGACAGAAGGATTTACAATCAGCCTTTCAGACATTCAGCAGAGAAAACATCTTATAAAGATAGAGGTATGAGTGAATGCCGACGGATGAGAACCAGCACATCACCACGATCAAGACGGAAGACAATGGAATTAAGGATTAACTGTTTTTGTAAAGTTCTTTATTCACTGTCAGTCATTAAGAAACAGAAGCAGCAAGATTCAAGATTCAAGATGTTTTATTTGTCACATACACACACAGGGTGTGCAGTGAAATGAAAGTGGCAATGCTCAGCAGGAATGTGCAAGGGCAACAAGTACACACTATTTACAATAAAAAACAACACAATATTTACAGTAAGTGTGTGTGTGTGTGTGTGTGTGTGTGTGTGCCTAAGAGGGGCAGTTGTGTGGGTCTATGTGGGGGTCCTGGTGAGGTCGGAGTTCACAGTCCTGATGGCCTGAGGAAAGAAACTCCGTCTCAGTCTCTCTGTTCTTGCAGCGTGACTACGGAGGCGCCTGCCTGACCGCAGCAGCTGAAACAGTCTGTTGTTGGGGTGGTGAGGATCCTTCATGATCCTGCCGGCTCTGGTTCTGCACCTCCTGGTGTACAAGTCCTGCAGGGTGGGAGTGTAGTTCAATAGTGCGCTCAGCCGACGCACTACTCTCTGCAGAGCCTTCCTGTCCTGAGCGGAGCAGTTGCCAAACCAGGCTGTGATGCTTCCTGTCAGGACGCTCTCTACAGCTCCAGAGTAGAAGGACTGAAGGATCCTCTGGGAAACTTTAAATTTCCTCAGCTGCCTGAGGTGGTAGAGGCGCTGCCTTGCCTTTCTCACCAGAGTGTCTGTGTTTGTTGACCATGTCAGATCCTCGGTGATGTGGACTCCCAGGTATTTATACCCGCTCACCCTCTCCACAGTAGTCCCGTTAATCCCCAGTGGTGAGTACGTCCTTTGTTGTTGTACCCTCCTAAAGTCCACAATCAGCTCCTTAGTTTTGGTGACATTCATGATGAGGCTGTTGTCCTGGCACCAGAGTGACAGATCAGCAACTTCCTCCAGGTAGGCCTTCTCGTCGTTGTCGGAGATCAGGCCCACCACCACTGTGTCATCCGCAAACTTGATGATGGTGTTGAGCTGAACCTGGCCACACAGTCATGTGTGTACAGGGAGTACAGTAGGGGCTGAGGACGCAACCCTGGGGGATCCTGTGTTCAGGGTGAGGGATTTGGAGGTGTGTCTGCCCACCCTGACCACCTGTGGCCTGGCGGTCAGGAAGTCCAGGATCCAAGCACACAGGGTCGTGTTCAGTCCCAGCTCAATCAGCTTGCCGGCCTGTCTGGCGGGACTATGGTGTTGAAAGCTGAACTATAATCAATGAACAGCAGTCTCACATAGCCCCACCTCTGGCTGTCCAGATGAGAGAGTGTGGTGTGCAGTACCTGGGAGACAGCATCATCTGTGGATCTGTTTGGGCGATAAGCAAACTGCAGCGGGTCCATGGAGGAAGGGAGGAAGGCGCAGATGTAGTCCTTTATCAGCCTCTCAAAGCATTTCATGACCACCGAGGTGAGGGCCACCGGTCGGTAGTCATTCATACATGCTGGAGAAGCATTCTTGGGCACAGGGACAATAGTGGATCTCTTGAAGCAGGCGGGGACCACGGACTCAGCCAGGGAGAGGTTGAATATTGTGGTGAACACTGGAGCTAGCTGGTTAGCACAGGTCTTCAGTACTCGCCCAGATATGCCATCTGGACCTGCAGCTTTCCTGGTGTTCACCCTCAACAGAGCCCTCCTCACACTGTGCTCGGTCACAGAGAGTGTGTGTTCATCCCAGCGGTAGAACTCACCTCGGCCACGCTAACGGTGTTGTTGTTAGCCGGCGAGCTAGCGCTGTTGTTGCTAGCCTCAAACCGTGCATAAAATGAGTTCAGGTCGTCCGCTAGGGATGCGTCGGCACTCACCATAGCGGGGTCTGCTCTGGTAGTCTGTGATAGTCCGTAGCCCCTGCCATAGGCGCCTGGTGTCGCGCTGCTCCATCTGTGATTCCACTCTGTCTCGGTACCTCCTTTTGCGCCCTTCACCGCCTCCTCAGTCCATAGACCGCTGCCTTGTACTCGTCCATGTTGCCGGATACAAGACCGGAGTTATAGGCAGCACGGGCGTTCACAGCTTCACGGATGGATCTATCAACCCACGGCTTTTGGTTAGGAAAGACCCTAACTTTTACCGTGGGGACGATGGTGTCCGTTAAGCGTTGCTATGAGGCTCATTGCTACTTCAAGAAACTCGCTGACGCCACTGGAACTGGATTGGATCATGTCCCAGTCGACGACACGCAGAGCGCCCTGTAGCTCAGCCTCTGATTGGTCAGACCACCGCTTCGTTCCTCGTCACTACCGCTTCCCGCGATCTTTTGCGGTATCCCGAAGCAGGAAAATGGCGGCATGGTCTGATTTTCCGAACGGAGGGAGAGAGACAGCCTTGTAGCCTCTCTTGAATGGCGATAGCAGTGGTCCAACGTTCTTTCCCTCTGGTAGCACACGTAATGTGCTGGTGAAAGTTCGGCATGACTTTTTCGGTTAGCCCTATTAAAGTCCCCAGCCACCACCACAGCCGTCGGGATACTTGTTCTGATGCCGACATAACACATCATGTAGGTCCGATAGTGCTACGCCGGTGTCCGCTTGTGGTGGTATGTGAGCGGCTGTGGTGATGACCGTGCTGAACTCCTGGGGAAGGTAGAATGGACGGCATGAGATCGTCAGATGTTCCAGGTTCGGCGAGCAGGAACGAGAAAGAGTCTTAATGTTCTTGGGGTCACACCACATGTTGTTCGTCATGAAGCAAACCCCTCCACCCTTAGATTTACCAGACTCTTCCGTTCTGTCTGCACGGAAAACAGAGAAGGACTCGGTTGGGCATATGACTCGATCCGGCACCAGCGGGTTCAGCCATGTTTCCGTCAGACAAAAGATATTACAATCCCTCATGTCCCGTTGGAATCTGATCCTTGCCCTTACATCATCCATCTTATTTTCCAGAGACTGGACGTTAGCAAGAAGGATGCTGGGCAGAGGTGGACGGTGGGCTTGAACTCTCAGTCTGTTCAATTCGCTCCGTTTCCCTCGAAGTTTTCCTCGTCCCCCCGTAGTAGCGGCTCCACTGTTGTTGATGTGGTTCGCTCGTACGATCTCTGCCGGCCACGCTGGATCGATGGAAAAAGTGGACAAAAACCCTTGTTTTGCGCAAAAGTTTATGTCCAAAAGTGTGCTGTGGTCGTATGCTGTTAGTGCCGATGTGTTTGTGGCAAAGAAAACATTAAAAATAAACACAAAAACTAAAAGAGCGCACAATCTCCGCAGAGCTACCTCGACGGCGTCTGGACACAGCCGCGCCATCTGTGTGTACACCATGTGTGTATGTTCAGTGTTTGACTGACCTCCAGGGTTTGACCCAGCCTGAAACTAGTCAAAGAGTTCCCTTGTCCATCTGCCTTTGAGCCGTGCTTGAGAGTTGCAGTACCTGTAACCCTTACACCTTCAATACAGGTGCTTGCGCTCGTTAATGCGATGCTAACATATTCTGCAGATGCCAGGTACACATATTTTTAAATAGAAACTTAACGATTTATAAAAGTATACATTCTTCCACCCTCTCCTGGTGACGAGCATCACTATGACGTTAACGTTTAACCACGACTCGCTTGAACCGTGAAATCTACTCAACCGACCTGAAAATAAAGAAAATGAGACTCAGTGAGGCAAAGACTGATGGTTGTCGGACCCTGGTTGGCACTGTCCCAGGCTACGCCACGATTGGCCAGTACGGGTTCTGGGGCGGACTTCATCTATGGCAATGCTTGCAGTATGTGAGACTGACCTAATGCTACTATGTATGTGTATATATATATACATATAGTTAAGTTACCAGTTTTTTCCCATGTTCACCACTTTAACACCAAGCAGTCTCCAGCAGTAGCTGCCTACTTGTGTAATTCTTCTGAACTAGTAAAGTGATTGATATGAACAAAGGAAATGAACAAAACATGTATGTGGCGAAATTAAGGCGTTTTTAATGAATCAACTCAACATTATGATATATTTTTGAAGATTAGTGGCGCAGCAGGTAAATAAAATTTCCTTCACCAGAACCAGCTGCAAAATTTATTTAAAGTGGCTCATTCTGCATAATGAGAAATTCTATCTTATTTTCATTCTAATACTTTTGTACTTTTACAAGTAAGATATTGAATGCAAGGCTTTTATTTGTAACAGAGTATTTTGACACTTTGGTATTATTATTTTATACTTATGGAAAAGTTCTGAGTACTTCTGTTGTGTGCAGGATGAACTTATCCAGGGTTTTTGAACAATGCTGATGTCAGCATATTAGCTAATATACCACCTTTTTAGCCGGTTTTACATAATTAAATTAACTATAAACATTGCATGATTGTTTCATATTAAAACAATGTTAGTCAGAATGTGTCCCACAGTGAACAGTCACATTAAAAGAGGAAGTGGTTATTAGGCTGGCTCAGATTGTATCGTCTGCATCTAGTTCATTTACATCAGAAATTAGCAGGAAAGCCATGGGCATGAAGGGTCTAAATACATAAACATAATAATCACTTAACATTCAGGGGTACTGTTTGGTTTGCAGCCAGTGAATGCAGCATGCTGGGTAGCAGAGCAGCACCCTGTATGATTCTGTCACGGTGCTGTTAGCGTGGACCCAAAAGCACGACTCAGACAGGAGTACAGGCTGGGTCAAAACCGGGAGATCAGTCAAGGAAGCAAACAAGTCCAAAAAGGGGCAGGGCAGAGAATCAGAGGTCAGGACAGGCAGGCAGGGTCAGAACAGGCAGGTCAGGAATATATACTAATAACGCTGGAGAACTTGGCACTAAAACACAAGACAATCTGGCAGAGGACAAGTGGAAGTGAGGGAGCTAAATAGTGAGGGACTAATGAGGGCATGGGCTGCAGGTGAGACGGGCGTGAGGACCAGGTGAAGGAATGAGGGATTAACGAGGGAGAGATCAGAGGCAGGTGAGGGGAGTTGGACTGACGAGATGGTGTGACAGGATGAAAACAACTATGACAAAAAGGAAGGCGTGGAGCTAAACTGTTACAGATTCAGACGCTCATGTAATAACAGTGATCATTTCTTGAAAGGCAGTTTTCTGAGGTGTTGTGTTTCCTCCCTTTCTGAGGCGTAGCCTTGAATTGCCTCATCTGACATTTGAATGGAAACATGTTTTTTTATAATCAAAGTAATGAAAGAAAATCCACAGTTCATCTCACCAGACATCTCCTTCTCTGGGTGGTTTGTCTCAGCGCTCAGCAGAGAGAGAGAAAGGAAGAAAGAGGTAACGGATGAAGAGAGACACCTGAGAGAAAAGGGTTCAGGGATTGAAGTGGTGTGGAGGGAAATGAGAAATAATTTAATCACACCGCCTGAATATTTGGCCAGTTAGTTTTAAAAATATGGAGATTATAACAAAAGGCTTCTTCTTCTCACTTCTAGTATTTTTGTTACGCCCTCTTCAGGGACCTCTGAAAGGAATGACCTCATGGGGAAACCTACTGGGATGAACCATGCATTACAGAAGGCAGTTATCCTGAGATAATGACACACTGATGCATAACCATGTGACAACTGTTTATCTCGGGACAGCATTATACAGTAAATGGCCCTTTGCTAAACCCACCTTGAGCTAACATGGAGCCCACACTGTCACCAACAGCTCTCGCTGCATAAATAGTATCACAGTTTTTGGACGAAAGCAGACAGAAGGATTTACAATCAGCCTTTCAGACATTCAGCAGAGAAAACATCTTATAAAGATAGAGGTATGAGTGAATGCCGACGGATGAGAACCAGCACATCACCACGATCAAGACGGAAGACAATGGAATTAAGGATTAACTGTTTTTGTAAAGTTCTTTATTCACTGTCAGTCATTAAGAAACAGAAGCAGCATGTGTGTATGTTCAGTGTTTGACTGACCTCCAGGGTTTGACCCAGCCTGAAACTAGTCAAAGAGTTCCCTTGTCCATCTGCCTTTGAGCCGTGCTTGAGAGTTGCAGTACCTGTAACCCTTACACCTTCAATACAGGTGCTTGCGCTCGTTAATGCGATGCTAACATATTCTGCAGATGCCAGGTACACATATTTTTAAATAGAAACTTAACGATTTATAAAAGTATACATTCTTCCACCCTCTCCTGGTGACGAGCATCACTATGACGCAACGTTTAACCACGACTCGCTTGAACCGTGAAATCTACTCAACCGACCTGAAAATAAAGAAAATGAGACTCAGTGAGGCAAAGACTGATGGTTGTCGGACCCTGGTTGGCACTGTCCCAGGCTACGCTACGATTGGCCAGTACGGGTTCTGGGGCGGGACTTCATCTATGGCAATGCTTGCAGTATGTGAGACTGGACCTAATGCTACTATGTATGTGTATATATATATACACATATATAGTTAAGTTACCAGTTTTTTCCCCATGTTCACCACTTTAACACCAAGCAGTCTCCAGCAGTAGCTGCCTACTTGTGTAATTCTTCTGAACTAGTAAAAACACAAACTTTCCACCTCCCTTCCCTCAGCCAGGCTAGATGATGCGTGCCCGTGTGTAATGAAGGCGTACGGCCACAACCGCTGCAACCTGGACAGCTGCTGCAACAGCTGTGACACCGCCACCTCCATTTAGGAAAAACCTAGAGGTGTCCTCTAGGTTTTCAGTTTGTTGTTTCATTCAATCTCATTCATTACTAACTTAACACAGTGTAATAACCTGTTTGGATCATGAACAATATATAGTATTCAGTGTCACTCTCAACATTTGATTCATAGCATTTCTCACTGTCATGGTTTTCAGTGTCAGACATAGTCCGTGCCAATTCCAGCAGTAAATCTTCAGGATATGTATCAGTTGTGTGTGAGCAATACTATACTGTAGTATACTATAATAAACTGCTATACTGTACTGTAGCATACTATACTAAACTATACTATGTCATACTGTACTATATCATACTATACTGTAGCTTACTATAATATACTATAGCAAACAATACTAAAGTAAACTATCCGATAGTATACTATACTTTGCTGTAAAATAGCATAGTATGCTATTTTACAGCATACTATACAATACTCTAGCATGCAATAGCATATTATACTATACTATGCCCTGCTGTTATTTCATCAAAGCCCCTGCACATCATGATGTTAATATTGTAACATTGAGCAAATTCCTAGATTGCGTTAAGTGACCAAATCTTTTTTTGCCCGATTTATTTCTACAATAAAATATCTACACATGGCAAGTCCAGTGGTACGAGGATATGGTTAAACCAAGACTTGTAATACTGGATAGATAATGTTCATAGGTAAACAAGCCAGAACGAATCTAAAGTAAAGGACCTACCTACCATGGTGTCAATTATTCTGCAAAATAATTTAAACTTAAATAAAGATGTAGTTTAATACTGTATATATCATTCCTTCGTCTAATAATATAGTACTCGATTGAACTCTAATATATTCCAAGTATTACATCCCCAACATGCAGTAAAGGCAGTTTTGTCTGGATGTAAGTGCACAGCACAGAAGAAAGCCTGAGGCAGCAGCTCCACAAGCTGTTCCATCAGCTGGAGAGAAATGAAAGTCACAGTTGGAGCTCAAACCAGAGCTGATGTTTACTGTCATCATGGAAAGACAGGGCCAGCCACAGCATTTAGAGGGGAGCCAGGTCAGAGCAAGAGGGAGATTTACAAATGCAGGTTCGAGAGGAAATTTCCATTTGATACGCCGGATTTTAAGTGTCATCACAGCAGAGACCAACTCTGCAAATACACGGTCCTGATCCTGTGCGAGATGCTTTGCTCGTTTTCCTGGGGGGGAGATCCCATTTAAGAGCTACATTTCAAGTCAATACATCGAAGATGATTTCACATGTATCACATTTTTTTTGTTGAGAAAAATATGTTCTGTGAAAAGTCCTCTATCCGATATTCTCAATAGTTAATATAGCAGCAACTGACTGTGGTGCTCAGAAACACGACCGGTTTGGTCCACATGGGCCGTGGAAAATCGAGATTTAGAGCATTTTTGATTTCGGCTCAACAGCCCTCAACAAGGCGACGCTGGGCCTGCAGCTCTGTGCTAACAGTGCTAACAGCACTAACAGCACTAACTAAAGCAAACAGTGTTCACCTGATGGGGAACCCAAGCGTTGGCGTCACACTTGGAGGGTTGTTTGCTTATGTATTAAAGCTCTGAATGTTGCATATTGCACCTTTGAGGTTGATGGTGTTCACATGGACGTTATTGAGTCTGGGCTCCTGTGCTGTAGGCTCCTGCTTTTAAAGCCCCCGGTTTTGAATCAGCATGGTGACCTTTGCTGTAGCCAACGCTTCCTAAATGTTCTTCTTCAAATTAATTGTGACATGCTAGTCACGCAACATTATCTCCTACCTCAATAGGCACATTTCCTTTGCATCCACATGCTGCAGGTATCTTGCCAGACATTCATCTATTTGCATACACAAGGCTTGCTCGGATTTTGCAAACAGATTAGAAGTTCATGTGAACTTGCAATAATTTAAGAAACTGGACACTTAATTTCTCTATCGTATAATCACATTCAATATTTTCAACTTAAATACATTGGTCTAAATATTCAGCAGCAGGGCATCTGGCCTACACTTTCAATATACCCTCAACAACTGCCTATAGCTCATGCAACCTGTTTATCAATTCAATTCAATTCAGTTTATTTGTATAGCCCAATTTCACAAATTACAAATTTGTCTCGGAGTGCTTTACAATCTGTACACATAGACATCCCTGCCCCAAAACCTCACATCGGACCAGGAAAAACTCCCAAATAACCCTTCACGGGGAAAAAAGGGAAGAAACCTTCAGGAGAGCAACAGAGGAGGATCCCTCTCCAGGATGGACAGGTGCAATAGATGTAATGTGTACAGAAGGACAGATTTAGAGTTAAAATACATTCAATGAATGTGACGGAGTGTATGAATAGTTCACAGTAGGCATATTCCACGATGGAGACCTCCACGATCCATCAGGCAGATGGCGGTGGGGAGGAGGAGTGGGCGGAGTCTCAACAGTGGGCGGAGTCTCAACAGGACAGTGGCGTAGTCAGGAGCAGGAATTCCACGACCCAGACCTCGATGATCCATCAGGCAGATAGGATCTATGTCGTCTCATATGGTCCGATGACCCCATGACCTCAGAATTCCGTATTTTCGTCCCGTACACCGATCCTCTTAACTTGCAATCCATGCAGATTAGTTTTATTACTAGTCTGGGTATTTCTCTGCTTATCTGCTCCCTTTTAGGAGTGCAGGTTTGGGTGTTTGTGAGCTTGGGGAACGTCTTTGTCAAGCTTCCTCTGATTTGTTCCAGGACATCACATAAGCAGAGCCACAGCTCCAATCTTAAAATGCATATTGCCGCAATAAATGGTTAAAAATGTGCAAGTCTCATAAAAATTATAGCAAACTTTCGTCTCGAGTTACAAGGCTAACCGCTATTTAGACACCAACAACGTTTCATCAGCCATCGCTGACAAAACCCCTACAGCTGCTTTGTACGTGTTTTTAAAGTCCAAGATATAAATAACATCAACAGGATGCCGAAATAACAACAGTGATGACAATTTGTAAAAAGTCTGAATTCCTGTTTGTCTGCAAGAAGACAAGAAAACAACCTCTAAAATCCTTTTGTTCAGATTGGAGTTCAGATCGATCGGTGCTATGCTATGCTAACATTGTAGTTGCTCCATCAGCATCTAATTAGATAGAGCACAGAGCCAGGCTAGCTGCTAAACTAGGCTAACCTGAATACAGCTATGTACTTAATGGTCACGCATGAGATTGAGATAAATCTACTCGTACAAGAAAACAAAATGAATACATTTTCCAAAAAATGTTTACATTCCTCCGACAACAACATCAGTCGTTTGGCGGATTAGAAAAGAAACTTGCATTATAATGTTTACTCTTACTTCTATTCCGAACACCATCACATTATAGTGACTCTGCCTTGACACTACTTAATCTCATGTGAATTTATTAGGGCTGTCAGCGTTAACGTGTTAATCTATGCGATTAATTTGGCCGCGATTAACGCACTAAAATATTTTAACGCAATTAACGCAACATTGTTTACTTCCGGTGTCGTTGAAGTTTTTGCACTCCTGAGTGTCAAGCCGCGGCAGTCCGCCTCCTTCCTCCCGTCTGCTCCTCGATATTCACAGAGAAGCAGAGGGCGACGTGTCGGTGACGCGGGGCGGAAGGTGCAGGTGACTTTTTTTTGTTGCTCCGCCCCGATGCGCGCGCAGACACGGCGACATGGAGCTCTGCGGCGCGCGGGACGGAGAGCCGAGAAGAGTGAACGACACGTCGAGACAGAATGACATGCTGCTGGAGAGACGACCAACAACAGACGTTTAGTTTAATACAAGAACAAAGACGTCTTTAAGAAAAGAACCTTACGTTACTTCTGCTGTAATCTGGCGCTATAGAGAAAATGACAGGGGGGCGGGGCCTCACCCTGATAGAATGATGGGGGAAACACTGGGATGTGTCACATGCAAAAGACTTTAACCCTTGTGTTGCCTTAGGGTCATTTTGACCCGAATCAATATTACACCCTCCCCCCGCCTTTGGGTCATTTTGACCCGATTCAATGTTTCACCCTCCTGTTACCTTTATATTTACTAACATATTTTACCCTTTGGGTTCAATTTGACGCCAGCAATTAAAACCTCCAGAAAATTATTAGAATTAATATTGTTTTCCAAGTTTAAGTGTGAGGCACTTTATGTTTGTTTGTTGACTACCGAAAGAACACCGACATTAAACATTGAATGGGGTCAAATTAATCCTAAATCGGGGGGAGGGTGTAATATTGATTCGGGTCAAAATGACCCTAAGGCAACACAAGGGTTAAAAGGTGAATTTACATTTTTTTTGTAAAATCGAGAAAATGCCCCCAGCCTCCAGAGGGTTAACGTGACATATTTGAATGTCAGTCAGTTACCAAGGCCACTGGTTCTGCTGCTGTTCAGTGTTAAAGATGACAGGACCAATGGGGTCTCAAACGCACTTTTTTTTTTACTAATCTGGATGTTTCACTGAAGAAACAATTTATCATCCACGATATTAAATATCTCACTGGCACTTTATAGGTAGGAGCCTCTTTGAAAACACAGCTCTGTGTGAAGTTTTGTCTTTAAAAAAGAATACAATTAAACAAGTATCTAAAATACACGCTGTCTGAAGGGATTACTCGTTCATTTAGAAGATTTAGTCTTTCGAAGAAAACAAACTTTTAATCGCGATTAATGAATTTCAAAATGTGCGATTAATTAGTTAATTTTTTAAAATCGATTGACAGCCCTAGAATTTACCCATAAATGGCCGTCGCTGTGAAACAAAGGACTGTAAATACAGTAGAGCGGGGCCCCTGGCGCTGCACTGATTCAGGGTTTGTTTACCAGTGAATTACAGGCCAACCGCTTCTTTTCTCTCCCTTCCACCCTTCCCACTCAGCTTTCCTGCTGTAACTCCAGCATGGAAATGCATTTCTGTTTTGAGAAAATTGATTTGGGAATACTCCAGCCGAGAGAAAGTCATTTCTACCATCTATCATCCACGCAGCTAAGCACGAGAGGGCAATGAGGGAAACAAATCAGGCAATGAAGGTGGAGCTAAGGTCTTAGATTACTGCAAATAAAAAAAGGTGGGAGCACATTTTTGATTGGCGTCCTTATTGCGGAAATTGAAATAAAATGTGTTTTTTCTCAATGTTCCCAGGAAGAAGGAAACAAATGAAATGACACTGCTGGGATCGGCTCCTCTCTCTCTTTACTGCAGCCTACTCACTGCTTCACACTGCCCACCTCTTCACCCTTCAGCTGTGCTGGTGCTGCTGAGTGGATTAGGAACCTGAACCGGGCTTTTCATTTCCCCTCCTCTGCAGGTCATTTCAGGAGCTTTGCTACCTCAGCAGAGAAACAATCAAGGTATAACTTAGCATTTAAATAAACAAAGATCACATTCAGGATGAAAGAAAAAAATCAACTTTAAAATAAGATCTGATGTATGGATTGAGAGACGCCACCTTAAATTAAAGAAAAGGACTTTGAAAGTTTGCCTCCTTCTGGTCGATATAATCTTTAAAAAATCATAAAGGCCAAATAAAACAACTAAATAATAGATAATGATTCAATTAAATTCAGTTTATTTTGTATAGCCAATATCACAAATTACAAATTTGCCTCAGAGGGCTTTACAATCCGTACACATACGACATCCCAGGAACAACTCATTTCACAGGGAGAAAAGTGAAGCAACCTCCAGGAGAGCAACAGAGGAGGATCCCTCTCCAGGATGGACAGAAGCAATAGATGTCATGTGACCAGGAGGAATCATTACAGAGTTACAACACATTCAATGAGTATGACAGAGTGTATGAATAGTTGGTAGTAGGCATAGACCATGATCCAGACCTGCATGATCCATCAGGCAGATGGAGGTAGAGAGGAGGAGTGGGCGGGGCATCAGCAGCGCCATGGCATCAGACCCAGCCAGGTCCAATGATGTGCTCTCAGGCAATTGAGTCGACTTTGCACATTTAAGTCTGTGTCCAGGAGTTTCTTTAAATGTGAAATAGTTGTATTTCATGAGTTGGGTGTCTCTGACCTTAGCTTTGTTGTTGTCATCTCCTCATAGCTTCAGGTTTTATTTTTTGAAATACTCACCTCTCTCTCATTTCAGACAATTTAGCTTCCTGCCCTCATGTCTCATGCGTTTCACCCATCCCTCTCTTGCCCTGCTGTTGCCATCCCATGTGATCTCCCTCTTTCCTGGTGCATTTAGTCCCTGTTCTCCTCTTGTCTTTTGTCAGCTTGTCATCGTTGGACCTCTTGCTATATTTGGAATCTGCAAGCATTTCTCAAAAATAAATCATTCAATTGATCCTGCTGTTTGCATTCGGGTCCAATCCCTTTTCCAGCAGTCACTGCACTTTGACATCTGGGAGTGTCGAGTTAGAAATAAACGAGCTTCCCAGACCTCTGTAGCCCACGACAAATCTCTTCTTGAGGCTCCAAACAAGTGTGCAAAATGCAAGCGGTTCCGGACCCCTGCGAAGCCCCTTTATTTTTTTATTTGATTGGCACTTCAAATATCTTGAGGGGAAAATTATTTGTCAGAAGCAATTGTCACAAACAAGTCTTAAATGTGTATTATGTCCAACAGTAAGTTTATAGTGGAACAACAATTCATCAAAAAAGTACTTTTCCTTTGTGTTTGTTTCCATCTTCAAGATGGAAAAAACATAATGACAACCATACAGTATTGTTAGTTTGACCAGAGGGAGCCCGTACTACCCTCGAAACGAACAAGAGACGCATATGTGAGATTTCTGCTCGGTTGGAAGATCTGTTGTGAGGTGGAATATGTTTCAGCTTTACAATAGAACAGATTAAAACAATTAAGATGAAATGCAAATGCAGGTTTGTTTCAGTTACCCACCTCCATTGAAGTGCAGACACCTTTTCCTCATATTGACAGTCCCACACGGGGTTAGGTGTGGAGCCATGATGTCGTTCTGATGCCCCATTATTCCAATTATTCCATGAGCAGAATAGTATCGGGAAAAAACGAATTGCTCTTTCTTTAAATCAATCACAATTGTCTTGTGTGGCTCGAAGGACAGGATGCATTTTCATTTTGGGCTACACAAAAAAAAATTAGGGCTGTGAAACGATTACAATTTTTAATCAGGTTAATCACAGGTTTCTGTGGATTAATCATGATTAATCACATGTATACATTTACAGGGCTCTCAAGACAGGCAAGAGCTCCGAGAAGAGTTGTTGACGGGGGGGGGGGGTGCAAGTGACTTTTTTTCGTCCCGATGTGCGCGCACACGCCGGCATCCGAGCTCTGCGGCGCGCGAGACGGAGATCGGAGTCATGTTAACGCGACAAGTAGAGACAGAATGACATGCTGCTGGAGAGACGACCAACAACAGACGGATTGGAAGCTCATTCTGCGCATGCGTTAAATGCGTAAAAAAAACAAAACTAATTAATCCTGTAATTTAATTAACTGAGTTAACGCGTTATTTTTCACAGCACTAAAAAAAAAGAATTGAAATATCATTCTGCATAATAATTAACTTCTATAGCGCCTTTCTAGTCTTCCGACAACTCAAAGCGCTTTGACGCTACTTGTCATCATTCATACGCTGATACCATGCAAGGTGGCACCTGCCCATCAGGACGAACTAACATTCCAACATCATTCACAAGCCGCAGGCACAGCGTAGGTGAGCAATCTGGGGTTCAGTGTCTTGCCCAACGAGACATCGACATGGACTGGAGGAGCCGAGCATCGAATGGTTGGTGACATGTCGGGAAATACCCACCGGTCTTCAGATAATCAACAGTTCTATTGCTTATGAACACCTTCAATTGTCTGTGTGTTTGCCTCATTAACTCCATTGATTTGAGATGCACAGCAGCTCACACTGAAATGGGTGCATGCTGATCTCTCTTTATGTATGTGTGTGTGTGTGTGTTTGCAATTAGGGCAACTAAAGCAAACCTGCTACAGTTAAGTTACATCAGGAGTGTGTGTGTGTGTGTGTCAGCAGAGTGGACCTTAGTCCCAGCCCATTAGAGCAGCTATCAACAGTAACAGATGGCGCTGACTGCTGCTTTTAGCACATTTCTTACTGAAAGAAATAAACAGATACATTTAAAAAAGCATCACTACCCTGACGCCTGGGAGACTCAAACAATGTTTAAAGGTGATGATGGAGCAAATAGTGAACTGAGCAGCAGAGAAGCTGTAATGGAGGCAGTCTTAAAGAAACGTATCTCCTTCTTTGTACACCCTTTTCCTCATTGTTTGTGTCAGCATGTGGGAAACATGGTGTACAACTCTCTGCTGCGACTGCCTACAAGCCTGTTGTGACTCTCAACAGCAGTTTCCTTTAGTGTTTTGGATCAGCAGCACCTCCCATCGTATTATTGTTCCATGCACTGTGTTGCAGTAACATTTATACGTGTCCAGCAGTCATTCCACCAGTCAGAGACTCCTCACCAGTTATCTTCACGTTGTCATTGAACATGTTGAAACAGTTCTATTTACAAAGTGTCCGCCCCGCCAGCATGTATGATGTTCTTTAAACAGAACCATAGGCATCACCCATTGGGTCGTTGTCTGCTGTTTCGAAGCCTTGAGTCATTTTGGCTGTGGCCATCTTGGTTAAGGGGTTGAGCTAAAACCAACCAAATGCTGAATGAGACATTTTCAGATGACTGAAACGTTACAATTAATTTTCATGCACTGGAGAAAAAAACTGTGAAAGGATTGAAGTTAAAGTAAGAGGAAAACACAGGGAGCTCTCAGACCGGCTAGGTATAGCCCCGCCCTAAAGCCTACTCCTCTTCATGGTCTATTTGACTCTAAATGGACCATCATTTACGAAATTAACATCATGCTGTATTGAAGATGATTGAGATCATAAACTCAGGTTTACAATGTTTACTGAGGGAGAACATCAAGTGACTTCTATACAACCAGACTTCCTTTTGCAACCGGAGGAGTCGCCCCCTGCTGCCCATGAGAGAGAATGCATGTTTATGGTACTTTTGCATTGGCTTCACTGTTCAGCCTCGGGGATTGCCGCCCGGACAGAACATCGTTATACATCGATGGATATTTGCCTTCACATACACATTTCCTGAGGCTGCACAACCAGACGCAAATATGCTTGAGCAAATCATGATGGTGTCCTGGGTCGTAAATAATCCACTTCACAAAGACTACAGTAAAAAGTGGCACCAGCTTGTCTTATGGCCACTGTGCAAAGAGCAAACATGCATGAATACCTATTGAAAAGCACGCCAACAATAACAAAAGCAGATGACATGTTTGAGACGGATCCATCTGGGCAGTTGTGTGTAAAGATAAATACATCATTACATTGTGGACTTCCAAATAAGGAAACCAATAAAACCTTTCCCTTGAACTCTGACACGGACTGGTTCTGTTAGGTGAGGAACACAGTGCGCTGTCGACAACGTTCAACAAACCTGTAATGTGACACAAAGTCGGGTTGTTTATTCTGGAGCGATGCTGCCTCTGGAGGTTAATTACAACTCTAATCTTTCCACCTTCCTCTTCCCCCTCCCCTTATTTCTACCTCATCTTCCTCCCCCGCACTCTTCATTTCAACTTGCTGACTTTGAAGCCACAGGAACAGAGGCCGTCCAACCTGAAAGGACAAGCGGGGCTCTACTCCATCTTCCTTGTTTCCATCTTGCTCTGATATTAAACTTCACCACCACTTTATCTCCTCCTCCTCTTCTGCTTCCTCCAGTCCACTCATTTGCAATCCCTCCATCCCTTTTGTCGTTCATTAGCTTCACCTCCTCCTCCTTTCTCTCCTGGCCGGACTGACTCATTCTCCCAGAGAGCAATAACGTCTGTGTGCATCTGTGTGTTCGAACCGCAAATTAGACAAAACGCTCTTTATTACTCCATCTCAGTGCAGCTCTAAAGTGCTGCAATTACTGCACTGTTCAGAAGGAATCTCCGCCTCACCTTCCTCCTATTGTTCTTTGTAACAGATAATAAAGGCAGCATTGCGTGAAACTTTGTAATTTTTTTTATCGGGGCATGAAGACCAACTAGGTTTAAAATGAAAACTCCGGAGTTACCTCGAAGTGTGTACGACGGAAACTTAAGGTTAGAAAACAATTACTTGATTTGTTTCCACAAGGATGATGAATTACAAGCGTTTGCGACCTTGTTGCTTATATAAGTGGCTGTTGAGCAGTTACATTTTGCATTTTCTAAGTCTACTACTGCCCACATGATGAGGAAGCAGCTGTTCTTGGAGCGATTAGCGAGCGGCGTCTCCTGCAGCGTTATCAGCCCTACGGTTTGTGGCTTTGAGGAGGCCGATGGAGATGACACAGTGGACTTTCCTTTTCTTATTAATGCTTATTTTGTTCACAAAGAAACTGGAAAGGAAAAATAATACAAATGCTCTCCAGTATGACGGGGATGCAGCCACCAGCTGAGCTACAAGTGACCCATTATCTAGTAAATTCGTAAGTGTTCATTTTAAAGTACATTTGATGTATGAGAGAGAAAAGGGGAAAGCCTAGAGCCTTGTGAATACATTTGTTTCCACCAAATCTGCCGGTTTGAGTATAGTATAGTGATTATAGAGGAAGACCTCAAGTATCAAGCCCGACCTTTGTTTCTGAAAGTTCTGTAATGTTTTGTCTTTTCTTCTGTAACTGAGCAACAGATTTATTTCCCATTTCACAAAAGATCACATCGGTTAAAAATGAGTTGAGTGTCAGCAATGGATGGGAACCCGTGAGAAAAAATAGATGAAATGTTTGTTATCTTCACTGAGCTAATGTAATGTTATATACTGTATATATATCTATACAGGCAAGAACATATCCCTTCTACTTCATGATCCAGATCTTATGTCTCAGGTGTGATAATCGGGGACTGCACATAAGGCAAAGAGAAGCGGTCATGGTGGATGATGAGCACTTTTACATGAATGAAAACGTGTGCCCCTCGGCCTTCAAATCGGATGGGGGGATGGTTGGCTGTAGTTCGCGGCAATTTGATCGCCTATTTTCTAAGTAGTTTAGACATCATTCGCTCGTTGGCTGAAAACAAACCGACTCGACAAAAAATATTCACAGATTTACGGGGACTTGACTAACCGCTAGTTATTCATTACTTTGACTTTACGATGTTCACGTCCGATTGTAAACTTTTAAAAAACATTCTTGAACAAATATGAATGAATGAAACATCATTTAAACGTTTTCTTCTTTGATATACTGTACATAATAGGAGACATCTTCAGAATAATTGAGGCTACTAAAACACTTCAACCTTAACTTGGCCTCATGTGAGACACCGTTAAGTAAATCTTGGTTGTAAAAAGGTCGGGCACTCCGCTCCGAGTGAACGAGCAAACTAACAATGAATTTGATGACAACCAGATCGTTGATTCTGACATCCAGCTGCCCGCTCTCTCCGTCTTCTCCAATCCCCGATCTGTTTTTGCAATCCACCCCCCCCCCCCCCCCCAGTGCATAATGGTGTGACTGCTGCAGAATTAAGTGTATGAAATATGCAGCAAGTCTTTTTCTCCCTGAGACGAGCGAAAGTCCAATCCCTTCTTCTAAATGCACATAGCTCCTTGTCCTCCGGCTGTCAGGAAGCCTGTGTGCAAACGTTAGAAAGGCGTCATTAAGTATTCTGTAGGCGACATTTTGTTTGACGTTTGGCGCTGTGCTGTTTTCACTTTGAAGGGAAAATGAGACGTTCTGGCATGCAGACTAAGTGGCTTTATTTTCACTTCTGCCAGATTTGTGGCACCTTTAAAATGTGCCATGCTGTGGATAAAATAGCAGATTTTCTTAACACTAAATATTCATTGTCAACCTTTTATTATATGACTCAAATCCAATGACAACATGAATTATTTAAAAAAATACGGACACCTAAAATTCAGTTCAACTATAATTGACCGTCAAATATCATACTTTAATATGTTGTCATTTGTTATCTAAAGTAGGATCGGTGCGTACGTGTGCAAGCATATTCCATTAATCCAGTGGTCAACGTTTTAATGGCTGTAGACCACACCGGTATTTCGGTTTAACGAGTGACTGTGTTTAATGGAGACTCTGTAGAACTTGAGTTCGATGTTGGAATTTTGACTTCTGACAACCAAACATGCAGCAACCAGACATTTGTAATGTTGGTCCCACTTTTAATTCGATGTTGAGAGCTTGCTAACTCGTTTGGGCGGCCGGAGCAAAACGCTCAAGCGTTGTGTTAAGTTGTAATAGTTTATTTTGATAACATCTGCAGAGGTCTTATGTTTTAAATTAATACATATAGAAAGATATTATAATAGACAATATTGATATTGTTATTAATGTATTATGAAGCATAGGGGTAATGTTTACACTATGCAAATGTAAATGGCAAGAATTAATGTATATTGCATGAGAGTGACTGTATGTTAGTATTATAGATTGACGAAGCCGGTTGAAATCCGTGAAGTGACTCACAATAACAAGAGACTTTTATTGTGAAGGTGACTTTTAATCCAGTCAAAAACAAGACGGGAATTTTATTGTGAAAGCGACTGGACCGGAAGTGACGTTTCGACCGGTGAGAGAAAACTCCGTCTCTCAGAGAGATCGTTCTCTTTTCTCAGGTAAGGCGGCGGAGGAGGCTGTGCTCCCGGAAGGAGCCGGGAGCCGGCAGCCTGGACACGAGGGAGAGCGCGTTGACTGCTTGTTTTACAATTCCTGCCATTAAATGTTGATAACTTAACCCAAGCGCGTCCGGAAGCCTGTTTTTCCACCATCTGCGTAGTGCACCAGTTTCGAGAATACCTTACAGTTGCCAACATATGCACAAGCATAGATCTGATGTCGGCTGTGAAAGGGTCCACAGTCTCCTGAAAGCTATGCACATACATTCTCTCTCCTCTGCTGATCTCCACGTCACCCGAAAGGACCGCCACTGGTAATCTGCTTATTTTGTACATGGCCATTACGCTTGACAGAGGCATCCAGCTGCATATGAATGTCCTCTGTGCACTCTGAAATATGATGTGGCCTCAAAACGCCGATCGGTGCATTCATGCATCTCACACCATTAGTCATGCTCACGGTCAATAAAAAGTCAAAACAAGGTCAGGCATATTAAGGTTTACAGTTTTTTAGTAAATACCTGTACCCATGATCCTCCGCTATACTTTGTGTTCAACGCTAATTCGCAAACGTTAGTGTTTGTTAACATTAGCATGCCAACGTGCTAAAGTGAGATGAGTGCTGCCGTCATGGCTGTAAACTTTAAAGGCGTTTAACACACTTTTTTTCTTTGAGTGATTAATTCGCACATCAATATATTTTTTTTAAAGTTTTGTATTTGTCAGGAATACTTCAATAGAGATAAACTTATCGCGTAGCAAAAACCCAGAGCATGGAGAAATCCTCCCATTTCCATTTGAGTTGGCGCTCAAGCCGAGGAAGCTCTGCTTCTGTTCTCTGGCCTCTGGAGACACACTGACCTCCACGCCGCTTTGCATCTGTCACTGAATGTCTTGAGCTTCATATTCATTCTAATGGATTCACGTGTCTGCTTCCTTATCTACAACAGCACGATATCTGTTGCTCTGCCTCTGTCATGTGATAGTTCCTTTAATGAGCCCTGGTTATGTCAGCCTGCAGTTATCCCTACGTGTGTGTGTGTGTGTGTGTATGTTTGAGTCTTGGTAGTTTCTCTCTCGGCCCAGTGGGACCAGTTAGCAGCTGACTAGATCTGATAGTAGACTGTCTAGACTCTAGACTCTCCTGCCACTGAGGAACATTGGAGTCATTGACACAGTGAGGCGTGGGGGTGCAGTCTGGTATCCGGGGCTTGGTGCAGCCCCCAGCAGGCACGGCATGCTATAATGTTCTTAAATTGACCGTGAACAGCACACAAACAGCAGAAGACCCGGCCTGGAGGGGAGAACACTGGCTGCAAGTCGGGATCTGCGTGACGCTTAATTTGCTTTCAGGGTTTTATGCGTGAACACTTGTGTGTTGATGAGTATTCTACAGTATATATGTGTATATGTGTGAGTGTGTTTTAACCTTATGCTCATAGCATGCACATCTATAAAGAAATACACAATGACACGTAGCTTTTGTTTCATACATAATAATACTCCTGGCTTATTATAATTTAAATTGGGTCATGCAACGGTTTGTATCATATCCTGCGAAAAAGTTACTCCTCGTTTTTCGCCTGTTCTTCCCAAGAGAGCCAGCAACACGCCTCAATTTCCGTTCGTGACATACATATGGCCATTTGAAAATAAACCTCTTTACAGGAAACTAGCTCTACTCGGCTTCGTTTGAGCAACAAAACAACTTGTAAAAGATTGTTTAATACTAAAGATCTTGGTTGGGTTCAAATAACCACCGAAGTGCATTAACTACATTAATCAGGTCTGTTTTTCGTGTAGCTGCGAATAATGGATGACAGACGCTTGATTCTTTGTTCGGGTCTTTCCACTTCATAAGCATGTTGAAGACCCACGGTGGCCTTTAGGTAACGTAGATCATGAAGGCTCTCTCTCCATTCTGGGCTAGTGGTGAAACATGGCGGACACGTGGAGTCGCTCCCTCTGTAGTTATGAAAGGCAGGTTTGTCTGATCAGCCATCATATACTTTATATACCCGTTTCGGTATTTTTGTCTTTGTTCCGTCATTCTGGTCAGATCATTTCTATTCACCGCGCGTCAGTTTATTTTAAGTTAGCTCTGGATTTTGCATGTCCTCCTCGTACCAGCGTCGGTTCTCTTCAGCACGCCCCCGTCTTCCTCCCACCATACAAAGGCCAAGTTAATTGTATCTAGCTGTCGGCCGTAGTTGTGAATGAGAATGGTCCGTTTCCGTGTGTCAGCCCTGTGATTGACTGGCGACCTCTCCAAGGTGAACCCCGCCTCCCCCGCAATGTCAGCTGTGATCGCCCCCCTAGCGACCCTATGAAGGATAAGCTGTGACACATGGATTGATTTTTGGGTCAATAAAATCTTCTTTTTGATGCCGGCCACTTCAGACCCTTAAACTGGGCCTTCGATCAATGCCAGCAATGTGTTTTGTGAGCCAGTTCTCAGCAGATAGCCATCACAGGTAACCACCATACCTGGAATAATGGATGTTGCATTGATAGAAGGTGCTGTAAGCAACAGTAATGAGAATTTGATTCAGTGCTTGCCTTAGGCCTGGTAGATGGGACAAGCTACAAACAAATCCACCACCCCGCCTTTTGTTGGTGTTGCCCAGCGTGTCTCCAGCACTGTGTGAACAGTCATTAGCTGCTTAGCCCCGGGGCTGCCTCTGGATGAGGATAATAAAACATGAGAATCGTTGGAGGTAAGGGATTCAACAAAACAAACCTTGTCTCCCGAGGCAGGCCTACTTTTGTTGGCCTACTTTCTACCCGTCATTGATATGCGTAGGCTTGATTGTGTCAGATGGGATGGATATCATTTGCCCCTGAAGACAAACTCCCATTCATATTTTAAATCAACGAGTTCCTGGTGGATGTGGTACTTTAAACCCATCCGAACCACCTCCAGTGTGGCTGCAGAAAGTATCATTAATTGTTGAGAGTGCCACTTATCCAAAATTAAGGAATGAATACAATTGGGGTCAAACCGGCACAGGTTAATAAGGATCTCCTAAAACGTCAGTGAAGTAAATGAAAAGTGATTTTCCCTCCCGGAACTTGAGCAAATATAAAAAAAAGTGGACCATCGCTGTTGAACTCTAATAGCATGTAATTAGACCTCACTGTCGGGGCGCTATTCCACGCCTCGGGCTGCTGATTGATCCACACTCCTTTCAGAAAATAAGCATTTTAAAAGTTGGTTGCTTGCAAGTAGTTATTTAGGCATCCTTTTTTATGCATTTATTGCAATTCAATCACTACAACATTGATTATTTTGGGTTCAGACAGTTGTAGTAAACCAGCCCACGTGTGGCTCGCTTGCCACAGCACAATGACGTGATGAACCCACGTTTGGTTTCAAGCTGGGACCACAGCATTTATAAAGCAGCAATAGTGGTTAGTTCGACCACGATTGATGAAACTTTGTTGCCGTCTACTTGAAGGTGAGCCCTGCCCGAGTAAGCACAAAGGAAGCTGCGGTCAAACTCACATGGTGAAAATGTATAAAATTCAGCATAACATGTTACGGGATGATATGTAAATATTGTGTTTACTCCTCTGTTACATCACAAAAAAAAGACAAAGCAATGAGATTGAGAGAGATCTGAGTGTAAAGCAGTCGGTGCCACTAAGGGAATATTGTTCTGCAGCCGAGAACCTCTTTAATACATAATGCTGCGGAAGTACTTCTCCTCTCTCGTCATCTGCACACACACACTTCCTGAATTACCCACCGCAGACACCCTTATGATCTCAAGACAGACTGTCACAGAGACTAGAATTACTGACGAAAACACAGCGAGGAGAATGAAACCGAAAAAAGAAAAAGAAAAGTCTGGGCCTGGCTAGCAGAGTGGACATTTATATGGCTGATGAGCTGTGGTGAAAGCTGCTCTATGAGGGCTGGCAGCAGGACAAGACTGAACATTAACACCTGCACTGTCAGCACAAACGATGCAGCCATATATTCACACAAACATGCCCAGAGACCCAAAGGTCTATTTAATGCAGCTCAACCCTGCAGATACAAAGCCCATGAAGCTCGGATACCTGTGAATATTTTCTAAGATTCTTTATTGGAACAATTGACACTCTACGATCTCGGATCTCACCGCCCTACTGTGGTCCTTCAGAGTTAAGCTTATGCATATTATCTCATATGACGCTCACGCCTACTTCAGGAAGTGCTGGCCACTATTGGGCTTAGTGTTTTATCAATAATTAACAGTACTCTGGTTAATAATGGTTATGTCTCTTCTTATGTCAAACATGCTGTCATACGCTTTGATCAAAGCAAATCAATTCAGCAGACAACTCATCCACAATCATAGCCCATCGTATGTAAAGTTATCTTTGATTCAGTTAGTTTTTCATAAACATTTCAACTTAGCTGCAACATTTGAAATCATTCCTGCCAGTTAAAGATTTAGAGACTTCAGCTCAAGCTTTTTCGTCCTCTTGCCTCGGCGCCTGCATTTCATTCGATGTAGGAATCAGTCAGTCAGCCATAACTCGCCTGCAGCTAGTTCAAAATGTAGCAGCAAGAATCTTCACTGGTACCAGGAAAAGAGACCACATTTCCGGTGCATCTCTTTCCAGTGAAATATAGAATCGATCGGCATCCTCTATCTCACCTCCTGACCCCTCAGCTCTGGAGACCAATCACTGTACTCTGTTCAAAACAAAAGGTGACCAAGCACTTTCAGTTGTTGTCCCTCAACTGTATCAAACTGTAACAGTTTGTCAATAGAGGCCATTATCCCCCTCCACTGGTACCTTTTAAAAAACAGTCTAAAGATACTTCTGAAAACATTTCTTTAGTCTCTGGATTGCAATTGTAAGGTATTCTCAAAACTGGGCACTACGCAGATGGTGGAGAAACAGGCTTCCGGACACGCATGGATTAAGTTATCAACATTTAATGGCAGGAAATGTGAATCAAACATTCAACGCACTCTATCCTCGTGTCCAGGCTGCAGGCTCCCGGCACCTTCCGGATGCACAACCTTCCCTTCGGGGCTTACCTGAGAAAAGAGAAAGATCCCTCTACAAACACGCAGTCATATACTCTTCCTGTTTCCGGTCTAACGTCACTTCCGGTTCCAGTCGCTTTCACAATAAGATTCCCGTCTTGTAAAGTCACCTTCACAATAAAAGTCTTGTAATTGTGAGTCACTTCACGGATTTCAACCGGCTTCGTCAATGTATAATACTAACATACAGTCACTCATGCAATATACATTAATTCTTGCCATTTACATTTGCATAGAGTAAACATTACCCCTATGCTTCATAATACATTAATAACAATATTCTCCTTAACATTGTCTATTATAATATCTTTCTATATGTATTAATTTAAACCATAAGACCTCTGCAGATGTTATCAAAATAAACTATTACAACTTAACACTATCATGAAGATATACCAGACCTCATTATGTTATTTATTTGTATTCCATTTTGTTTTTTCAATGGTGTTGTGCCATGATTTTAGAGATAGTTTTGAAGATAGTATATCCTTTAATGAATTTTACGTCTTAATAAATGTGGTTTAGGTGTTTATATGCCGTTTCCTCTTTCTTCCAATGTTTAATCACAGCGAGTCACAGCTCTGTGGAGCCGTGTATTCTTATAGACCTCAGTAGTAATGACTTCATGAACTTCTTTAATGAAAAGATTCTAACTATTAGAGGCAAGATTAATAATATCTTGCCCTCAACCAGTGCCGATCTGTCCTCAAGTGGAATGGCCTTGGAAACCGCTGTATGCCCTGGTGTATATTTAGATGGCTTTTCTCCCATCAACCTAGACCAGTGGTCCCCAAACTACGGCCCGCGGGCCGGATCCGGCCCGCCTCCACATTTGGACCGGCCCCCTGAACAATACCAGAGACGCGTTCCGATTTATTATTTTTTTCACCTGGCCCGCTGCCGTTGAGATTACAGTGAGACGCGGAGAAAATGCAATAAAACATCTTTGATGGACGTGTCGCGTCTCGGCCAATCAGCGTTCAGATGTCCACAGCGTTTGGGAAGTTAGGTTAGCTTGAATGTTAGTCCACTACATCTGCTGCTGTCACGCTGCACGGTGTATCGATACTAACAAAGTACCCGTACGTGAAAAACGATGTGATTTAGCATAGTTTTAGTATCGATACTTCATTAAAAGAGCGATCAGAGCGCACGCAATACTCCGCTCCGTTAAATGCTGTCTGCACGCGCAGCGCTCACAGCGAGTGGCGCGCGCATCGCTCAGCCGTGATGCGCACTCACAGGTGAGCACACTCTCACCTCTCACTAGCACACACCACCCCCCCCCCCCCCCCCCCGCTGGCCCTCCAGCAGACAAGGGAAACGTTATGTGGCCCTCTCAGGAAAAGGTTTGGGGACCGCTGACCTAGACCAACTGTCTTCAATGGTTTCTACTTCTAAACCGTCTACCTGTCTCTTGGACCCCATCCCGACGAGGCTGCTTAAAGACGTTTTGCCTTTAATTGGCGGCTCTCTATTAGATATTATCAATGTGTCTCTGCTAACAGGCCACGTACCACACTCCTTCAAAGTGGCTGTTATTAAACCTCTCCTGAAGAAGCCCACTCTGGATCCAGAGGTGTTTGCTAACTACAGACCGATCTCTAACCTCCCCTTCCTCTCCAAGATCCTTGAGAAAGTGGTCGCAAATCAGTTGTGTGACTTTCTTTTTTTATTTATTATTTATATTTTATTAGTGTTCAGAATCTCACATACACATATTGACATTTTTCAGATTCTTTGTATAAAGAGATGTAAAAAACAAAAAAAATAAACACATGCAAATAAAGAAACAAAAACAATACCATAGTAACAAAACTATAAAATAAAGCAGGGAGAAATCATTTTCTATAGAGTAAAGAAAAGTTGTGTGACTTTCTACATCATAATAGTTTATTTGAGGAGTTCCAGTCAGGATTTAGAAAACACCACAGCACCGAGACAGCACTGGTGAAAATGACAAAAGACCTCCTAATTGCATCAGATAAAGGACTCATCTCTGTCCTGGTCTTGTTTGACCTTAGTGCTGCATTCGACACCATTGACCATGACATCCTATTACAGAGACTGGAGCAGTCGATTGGCATTTCAGGCACGGCACTAAGTTGGTTTAAATCCTATTCATCAGATCGATCTTAGTTTGTATTTGTAAATGATGAAGCCTCGATAACCACCAACGTTAGTCACAAAGTTCCACAAGGTTCTGTTCTTGGACCAATTTTATTTACCTTATACATGCTTCCTTTGGGCAATATTATCAGGAAAAACTCCGTACATTTTCATTGTTATGCAGATGATACTCAATTATATCTATCAATCAAACCAGAGGAGTCCAACCAGCTCACTAAAATTCAAGCATGTCTTAAGACATAAAAACATAAATGACCTGCAACTTCTTGATGTTAAACTCAGACAAAACTGAAGTAATTTTACTCGGCCCTGAGCACCTCAGAGATCAATTATCTGGTGATGTGGTTTCTGTAGACGTCATTGCCCTAGCATCCAACACCACTGTAAAGAATCTTGGCGTTATCTTTGATCGGGACTTGTCCTTTACTTCCTACGTGAGGCAAAAAAGATTTGTTCATCTGTTCGTTACTTCTAGACTGGATTACTTCAACTCCTTATTATCAGGCTGCTCTAATAAGTCTCTTAGGTCCATCCAGTTGATCCAGAATGCTGCAGCTCGTGTTCTCACTAAAACTAAGAAAAGAGATCACATCACTCCTGCACTAGCTGCTCTGCACTTGCTCCCAGTAAAATCAAGAATCACATTTGAAATTCTTCTCCTCACCTACAAAACCTTGATTGGTGATGCACCATCATATCTTAAGGAGCTTGTAGTACATGACACAACAAAGAAGATGGTTGCTTAGGACTTTTGCTCTCGTTCGCTCCCGCTATTTAACCTACTAACTCACACTTCATCTGCATGTTTTGTGCCTTAAATAGACAATAGTGGATCTAGGCTAAATGGCCGATGGTCTAAGAAGTAAGATGCCCCAAGAACTATCGAAGGACGCTAACAGCAACGAAGTTAGCCCCCATGATTGACGCTGCGCTACCCCAACAACGTAATTTCATTGAGGAGCAATTTTCTAAATTCGAAATCCACCTGGACAAGATCCACAAAGAAGTTTCGGCTAACTCCCAAAGAATCTTGTCATTCAAAAAAGACCACAAAGACCTCTCAAAACGGGTGAGTCTGGCAGAAGAATCCATACAGGATAAGCACATTAGTATGGAAGTTATGCTGGTCCAACACGAAGACCAGTCGCGCCGTGACAACATACGGCTAATGAACCTGCTGGAGAAAATCGAGGGGAATGATCCTGTCGGATTTATCACAGCATCACTTCCGAATTGGTTTCCAACACTGACAGATGTAAAGTTTGAGGCGACGAGAGCACATCGCCTCGGTCCAGAATGTAACTCAGGACCCCCACGAACCTTCATCTGCAAGATGCTTCGCTCCACGGACCGAGGCAAACTCCTCAAGGCATCCAGGAGCTCTCCTGTCACTGTTGCGGGCAAAGAATTACACTTTGCTGCGGACTATAACAACTATACTGCCAGACGACGAAGGGAATATGGACCGTTTATAGAAAAAGCCAAGAAGCAAGGCTTCAGCACCTTTTTGCTTTATCCTGCGAAACTCAAATTAACCCGCGGCGTAGAGACTCACCTGTTCCACCTGTTATGCAGGTTGTTGCATGTATATCCTTATTTATATATATATATATATTCTTTTTTTTTTTTTACATTTTACTTGTTATTTTTATGTTTTTGTCTGAGTACCATTGTGTATGTACACTATGTACATATTTTCCTTTGCATATCTCGAAAATCAATAAAAGATTTGATTACAAAAAAAGGAGCTTGTAGTACCATATTGCCCCACTTGAGAGCTGCGCTCACTAAATGCAGTGCTACTTGTGGTTTTTAGAGTCTTAAACAGTAGGAAGTGAGCCAGAGCCTTCAGTTATCAAGCTCCTCTTTTATGGAACCAGCTTCCACCTTCAGTCCGGGAGGCAGACACAGTCACCTCAGTTAAGAGTAGACTTTAGACTTTCCTCTTTGATAGTCTTATAGTGAGGGCTGAATCAGGTTCACCTGGGAGAGGGATCCTCCTCTGTTGCTCTCCTGAAGGGTTCTTCCCTTTTTTCCCTGTGAAAGGTTTTTTCTATTTTTTGGGAGTTTTTCCTGATCCAATGTGAGGTCCTGGGACAGGGATATAGTATGTGTATAGATTGTAAATCCCTCCGAGGCAAATTTGTAATTTGTGATATTGGGCTATACAAAATAAACTGAATTGAAATTGAATTAATATAAGCTAATCGGCTTCCCGGCTGGAGTTCCAAGACACGGACAAGAGAGTGGTATCAATCTTCTCAATCAATCAATCTCATCTCCCCTTGACTAAGAACTATTTCCTAACATGTTGAATCATTGCTTTTAAATGACTGTGAGGAACTTTGAACTTGTTATGAAACAGTCTTAATTTACAACGGATGCCTCGACTAGCCTCATACAGTAAGTCAGCGAGAAGATTGTCTATTTCGATGTAGTCATTGTTAAGGTTTGTCATTAATGCCACCGGATCAGATTCCATATCAAATCGGACAAAATTAGGTTCACCAGAAACTCCTTCAGCTCGGACTCGAGGACGGCCTCCAGCAGCAACCAGCCCACCGCCGACCGAACCCAGGTCTGTCTTCTCTCGTACTCAGTAACACTACCGCATTTGTCCACAGGGGACGCCAAAATTAACACAACATTTAAATTAATCATAAAGTTCAATAAACAAAAATGCCATCCATCCATCTTCTCAACTATGACACCCACAAGCTTCTCAGACTTAAATTAATATGTCTTTACTTTGTTCATTCGCATTGAAAAACAGAGAAACCAACAAGGGGCCATGTCACTAGCATGGCTAAAAATGGACAGTTTGATTAATATCTGACTTTCATCCTCAAATGCTACCTTTTGCTTTTAGGTCCAGCCTTGGATGGAAGACAATAGAAAGGTAAAAAGAAACAAGAGAAGATCACCAACTGATCTTTGTTCTTGTTGTTTGCAATTAGCTGCTGCGATGACCCAGTTTCTTTCAATGGCCTATTGCATCATCTGTTAAACATTAAAGAGATAAAGAAGAAAATAGTGGACTAAAGATATAACACAGGACCCAATAAAGACAGAATTAGTTTGTCTGTACTTTTGACAGACCATGGAGATTAGCAATTTGACAAATAAATTGAGAAATATGGGGAAAACTCAATTTTGGTTTATACAGCTAAAGTAAAGTATGTTGCTTGGAAGACATGAAGAGTAACATTGGTCCGATATGTAGCGGCGGACCCAAACGCAGACCTGGGAGTAGAAGGGGCAAATTGTTTATCGTCTCGGAAACAGCTACAGAGGAGCAGTTAGAGAATGGCAGGGAAGTCCAGTTAGGGAACAGCAGGCAGAATGGGAACCGGGAGGACGGCTGACTGAGAACAAGAACGACACGGTCACAGGCAAGACAAACACAACGGCGTTGACTCTTCGCAGCAAGAGTAGCCACTACCAGGTCAGCTGGGACAACGATCTGGCAATGAGTGGATGAGGAACCATATAACCAGCAGGGGGATTAGTTAATTGAAGGCAGCTTGGTTGCTTGAGCAGTTGAGGTTGGTCTAATCAAGGAGCCAGGAGGAGAAAATTCCGACCAAGATGAATCAAACTGTTAAAACATAAATTCCTCAATGATAACGTTTCTCTGACTTCTGAGAACTGGGACAAAAAAAGCCAAGAGGTCGGTCAACAAGTGTTCTCTACAAACGATACAAATCCACCACGTCGGAGCCCAAAACATTTTCCAAATCCCGCAGGATTTGCATGGACTTGGTCTTCTTTTCTCTGCCGTCTCATCCCGGGACGATGTTTCAAACTCACGCACAGGCATTACACAGATAACGGGACCGCGGCGGCGCGAGGGCAGCGGCTGCGGGAGCAGGACCAGCGTCAAGCTTGTCAGAATAAAGCTCACAACTTCCGGCAACAGTTTCCACAATAAAATAAAATGTTGTTGCCACAGAAGCAGAAAGTCACAAACTGAATTCTTCTTCTAGTCCTGCTGATATAAAGTTTACATTTCACTGCTTCTTTAATCGTCCCTGTAAAATATGTTTATTTAAGAGGGCAACCTAACATTTGAACGTGGACCCTCCTCAAGGAGGTTCATAAATCGAAAATGCCAACGTGCAAACAAGTATGACAATTAGTCTTCCTTGACAAACATTTACAATGTATGACATTATAGGATACTATTTTTGAACATGAAATTGGAACAGCTTTGCCGCATTGCTCTTGAAGATCTCAGTTGGAAATATGTTGTAACATATGTTACTTTCCAGCCACCAAAAAGGCGTGGTTGTGCTGACCTTTGTGGGGTAATGTTCCATTTTTAAGATTGTTGCATGTCTACTAGTGTGATCCCTGCACTTGTCCACTCAGCAGATCAACATTTCAGTGGCTTAGTGGTCATGAAAACAATAGTTCACCCAGTGATCAGGCCTTGTTCATGTAAGACATGTTTGTCATGTCACATTATGAAAAGCACAATCTTAAATATTAACATTATTGGTCGCTGAATTCCATTGAGCTGCTTCAGTTACAGGGCCCTGGTTTTGCCTTACTGTCACCCTGTCACAGTGCAGTTCGAGAGATAAAGTCCATGCGTGCACATCTCTGCATTTCATTCAATGATTCAGACTTTCAATGGATTTATGAATAAAAGACTATTTTTTTGTCATAAGACAACTGCAAACAATCTAAAAAGTGGAAATTATATCAAATAATTTGCCTGAAAATATATATGTTAGAATTGGTACATGGTAACAATCAAAATTGAAAACGCAATGTCCCTCTTAATACCCTGATTAAAATCAGTCTTGTCGATGTAATGTCTGAATTCAGCTCCTCATTGATCTTTTAAAGCATGTCTTCTTATTGCTGCAGATAGTTTTGATTGCCCAGGCAAGTAAAACTAGAACTATAAGTGTGGCTATTTGCCAACAGGGGAAGTGAAATCTTCTTGGAATTCTGGTGATTCTGGAATGGAATCCAGAATGTGACATCATCAAACTCTCTCTGGCACTGAAGGCTTCACAATTCACTTGTTGACTTCACTGTTGGACATACTTTTGGTCACTCTTGGACACACTTTTGTACACACTGTTGGACATACATTTGGACACACTGTTGACTTCACTGTTTACACACTGTTGGACACACTGCTGGCATTGATAGAGGACACGTGTTCCCGTTATTCTTGGAATACAAAAAGCCAGGTTTTAACCCAGCTACACTGAAGCCATTATCAGTAAGGTGCAGCCATTTCTTCAAGAAAATGAACAACCTGAGAGCAGGAGGACTTTTATCTCTGCAGGACCAGGGCTCTTCATGGCTCCCCAGGACTCGTCCCTCTAAGGACATTTCTGTTAAAGAGGAGATTGAGGAATAAATAATGGAGGACTTTGAGTAGATGTCTGAGGAGGTAGAGGAAGATATTGACTACTTTCAGGACGATGCACAGGAGGCTGGAGAAAGTATCATAGAGGAGGTTCAGGAGCAGCCCTCCGTCTCCGACAGCAGAGAAAACTACAGCTACACTTCCATCAGTGAGGTAAGAAATACAATTAGAAAGTCAAATAATGCAGCTGATACTCCAGTCAGATTTTGTTCATACATCTTCTCACCTTCATCTTCTTAAAGGGACAGTTTGTTGTATTTAGTGGGATTAATTTTCAGGAACGGGATATAAAACTGATAATTATGTTTTCATTCGTGAAACTGAGAATCGTACGCTATGTTGCACCGCCAAGTTTCTTTGGTAGAAATGGACAAACGAAACGCTCACTCTGTTTTACCCAAAGCTTAACCGATAGTTTAAACTGCGGTATCATGAGCTGAGGAGTGCAAAACATTGAAGTGTAGTGCTATTATGATAAGGTTGGCTTCTGTATTTGTGTTATTTGTCTACAGCTGTACAAAAGTACAGCTCATTGGTCAAGAGTGAACCCACACTCTTGTGTAATTATAAAATACTGGACACTGACCACTAACTATTATTGTTTTATGTCTCACAGGATGATGAATCTGAGAAATCAGATGGTCTTCAGGAAGCCCTGGAGGTGGAGAGAAAAACCACAGCTGCTCTTGAAGTGGCTTTGAAGAACGAAAAAGCAGCTAAAGCTCAATACAAAGCTTCCCTGAAGCAGGAGCGGAAAGTCAACGAGGCTTTAGCAACGACTCTGAGGAAGAAGCAAGCTGAAAAACACAGCCTTCGTGTTGAGGCGGAGTACTTGAAGGTCCAAGTGGATGATCTCAAGAAGTCACAGAAAGATCAGCAGAGGAGCAAGGCAAAGCTGAAAGGCGCAACCGCCGGAATGATCGCAGAGATCAAACAGGACAAGAAGTTGATTGAGAAACTCCAGAAGGGTCTGGAAGCGTCCTCTTATCAGCACAGAAAAGATTCAGCTGAGCGTCATCTGGTGAATTGTGCCGAAGTCAAGACACTGAAGAACAGCCTCGTCGAGCAGCAGGGGGAAAGTCTGGAAAAAGACAATGCAATTCAATCCCTGCATTTCAACAAACAGAAACTTCAAAGCGACATTGAAGCCAAGGATACCATTGTGTCCACACTGCAGGAGAAGGTGAACCAGTGGGCCTCAGACCTCAGCGAGGAACGCACAAAAAAGTGTTCACTCCAGAGGGACTATGAGGCTGCCATCTCCCAGCAGCTGAAGGAAGCGAAAGAACTGGACCATGTGACTCGTGAGAACCAACTACTCACCTCTGAGAACAAAAGGCTGCAAAGTGAACTTGCGGCTGTGCTAAATGAGAGCCAGCTTCATGGAAAGCAGCTTCAGGACGACCGAGAAGCTTGCAGCAGACATGGCGAGGCCATTGAGAAGGAGAAGGATCGGTCCTTGAGAGCGTTCAAAGAGATCCAGATCCAAGAGAAGGAGCTCTCTCAGAGGACTCTGGCTTTGGAAAAGAGCCTAATCAGCGGGAAATTCTTAAGGTCTTCCCTCAGAAGTGAGAAGAAGCGCTTTGATCTGATGATCTCGGAAAAGCAGGGTTTAGTGGAACGTCTAAGTAACCAGCTGAGAGACGCATCTGCAGGCTCAGAGAGTCTTATGTACAACATGCAGACTTTGAAGGTGGAGAATGCAGACATCAGGGCTAAATTCCACATCATGGAGAGCGAATATGATATCATCAGATCTAAACACTTCTCTCTCTCTGAGCGCCATGAAGAGATGATGTCAAAGAAAAATGATACCATCTCTGAGAACCACATCACCATCACTAAGCTCCAGTGCGCTGTAGACGGGCTCAAAGAACAGCAGTCAGAGAGCAAGACAAGGCAGGCAGAACTTGAAGATGCCTTAAAACAGGAGCAGACAAAACGGGCAGAACGTGAAGAGGCCTTAAAACCCAAGAAGACAACATTCACAGAGTTGAAGCATGGAGCCGACCTGATCACATCTGCTCTTGACACAGAAAAGGCCAGGTGTGAGAAGCAGCGCATCGAGCTCAAGGAAGCTTTGATCCGTCAGATTGAAACCCTGGAGGTGAAGCAGTCACTGGCCGTGGCTCTACAGAAAGCCCAGGACGACATCTCCAGGCTGCAGGGACAACACCTGGGAGAGTCAAGCATGCAGCTCAGACACATCAGTGACACTCAGCTCCAGCTCAACCAGCAGAGAAATGCCCTGGATGAGAGAACAAAGGCTCTGCACCACCTGCAACGGGAATACACAGATCTAGGGAGTAGACACAGAGACATTCATTCTGACTATTGTGAGCTGCTTAAAACTCACAGCTCCCTCCAAAAGAAATATGAGAGGCTTTGCTATGCGCAAGGAAAACCCCGACCGGACTTCAGCCCACCTCAGTTCACAGTCAAACTGTAATTTTTCTCCCCCAAAGGGGATATTTTTCGGGTGTTTCTTTCCTCATCCGAGACGAGGGACAGAATGTGTGTTGTGATTGTATGATTGTAAATAGTTGATTTGTTATACTTGATATATAAAAACTGCCTAATAATAAACTTCACTTTGTACAGCCACTTATGTTTTACCTTTGTCATTTTGTGATCCAAAAATTGGGTTCAAAGGCCTATGGAAAATAATGTTGGAATACATTTGTAATTTCAAACATATACTCTCATGTGGGGCCAATATTATCAATCAGTTCTAGTCCTTGGTTTTGGAATACAAGTACAGTAAAATGTCAAGAGCTGGCTTTCTATTTATCTGCATTTGTTGCTGATGATGCTGTTTTGGTAATCCTGCAGTCTAACTTGAAGCGGCCTTAAGAACAACTCATTAATACCAACAACAACATTTCTTATAAAAAGATGATAGTCAGTGAAAACATTTTGTACATGGATGGAAGCCCATTCTGTCTTCTATCCAAGAAACCTGTCAAAGCGGGCTAGACAACTAGCCCCCAGCAACCCCTTGTTCACTGCTGGTCAATTGTTTTTCTTTAGATCCTCACTATTGAGGAGCAATATCAGTTAAGGGAGGTTGTGCATCATTACCTAGTCCTGTCATGGGGCACACATTCTAGGGGTCTCAGAGGGCCACAAATTAACAGCATGTTGAGACGCCTCCTGGTCTTTGGATTTCAATCGTTGACATTTTCTTTCCCATACAGTCTGAAAGCACATCTCAAGAGATGGTGACGTACCACCATCCAGCATTGCACCAGCATCATTGCACCACCATCCAGCATACCACAAACGTGGATTATGTTGTATTCTTTTCTCATTAGTCTGTGTTTGTCATCATGGCAAAATTTAGTCTCGAGCCATCAGTGGACAGATATTGTCGCGAGGATAGCTTTAAAACCGTGCAAGAAGCAGTCAGTTGAGATATAAATGAAGTCTGAGCTAGGGAACAGGATCTAGTGGGGTATATTGGCCCTCCTACTTTCCGCCTTTATCCTGATTTGGTGTTGCGGCTGGTGTGATCCCGTCACAAACTTGATAGAGGTGTGGTCTGTTCATAAGGTCTGATAAAAGCCCTAAAGTGTGAGCTACAACTGACCGTCTCCATCTTGCATTTGCCAGTCTGGGCCCCTCCTCTTGCTCCCCATCCCACAGGCTCCTTCATTGCCATTTCCATCCATTCATGCACTCAGACTTTCCCTCCTTTGCCAATCAATCACTTGACGGTGCCGTCCATACACATGGCTGTTCCCACTTCCTTCATCTGCTCAAGGAGGCTTGAAAGAGATCATTGGGGTGCAACATATGTGCAGTATAATCTGGACTGCACTTGCTGAAAGGCTCACTAGGTAGGACACGATCATAGAACATGATGATCTATTGATTTCACTGAGGCGTCAGGTGGGAGGAATTCTACTCTTCTACTCTTACTTTACTTTATCGGTACAATTTACAATTCTGCAATTATTGAAAAGATCTATATTAAAACACAAACAAATGCTTTCCATTTAATAATGTCTGGTTGCCATCCATTCAAGCACACCCAAAAAGTTCTCATGCCGAGTGCACCCACAGAATTATTGATCGGTCACCATACCAGCATCGCATATCCAGTTATTCTGCTCGTGTTGATTTGTTTATCAATTTAGTTTGTTTTGTATTTCAGTCAAATGAAAAATCATAGTTGCAATATAGAACATTGAAGTAATAGATGTGTTGTGATAATTCAGTTTATTTATAATTACCTAATGATTTCTATCCATACATTGTAAAAGTGTCTAACTTGTTGTGTTGGATCTGTGTTGGTAGTTTACCAATTAAGTTTGGTTGCTCAATACATTCTCGAAGAAATCAATCTGCAGGGGAAAGGAGTAGTTTCTATACCATGGGAGATGGTTTAGACCTCAGACTTCCTTCTCAGCTGAACCAAGTTAGTTGACTTAGTTTTAAGATTTTTCTTAAACGCTGGTCGCTGATGGTCAACATCTGTCCCCAGTGACTTCAGTTTTATTTGGTGATTTATTAGCAGCACCGATATCTCCATAGTGTTTACAATTATGGCTATAATATTTCAGGGTTGTTACGATTTCGTTTCCAGTTGGTTTCCAGCTTTCCAAAAGAATTTTGCACTGATTTAATTTGATATTCATCCCATTATGATGATTACATCTGAAAGCACCTATCCGATACCGGGAGAGAGAAATGTGAGGATTAGAATATGCTGAATCAGTTTTCTGCTCCTGCGGTGTTGGAGACTTGGAATGACGTCTGTAAGGCTGATATTATATCAGACACTTCTGCTTACGCTGCAGAAAATGTCAATTTTTAAAAGTACAGTACACCTCAAAATAAAAATGCAGTCATTATCTTCTCCCCGTACATCCAATACGGTTCCCTTGAAGTAGGTAGGACCATTAAAAACAGTGACATTATTATCATGATTTCATCTTTCCTCTCAAACTGTTGAAGGGTCATCTTCCCGCAGCCACAAACAGAAAAAGCATCAAATATCCATCAAATTAGTGCAAACAGCTTGTGACGCATGACATTAAGAGTTGTGTCCAAACTATTCCAAAAGTCGAACTCCTTATTTCCCTCAGGACAATTTCCTCACTATCAGTCTTCTGATGTGGAAGAGCTACGAGACAAGTTTTAAGTCCTTAAGTTCTAATTAACATACCAGAAAAAGAAATCTTCATTTTAAAAGTTCAAAGCTGCATTAATAGATTTATTGCAACTTGGAGATGTAATTATTTGACTGCTGCATTCATTTCCACTGCATATGTTGAAGGTAGAGTACATCTCCACGCCTTGATATTAATTTAGGACAATGAGGGAAAATTATTATCGCTCAACAAAAAGTCAATGGGATTTTGTATTATAGAAAATAAGCTCTGTGGCAAACACATGTTTATGATACTCTGCAAGATAATATTCACTAATAAACATTATTTTTATGATTTTATGATTTATGAACAAAACAATTCAAGGAAGTGGGAGAGGTTGGGACAGTTGTGGTTGTGACAAACAACTAGAAGATAACAAAACTAGGCCTGACTAACTACCTCGATAAAAGGAACGAACTAAAAGGCTTCTCTAAACAATGTTCTACCAAAACAAATACAGAGGGAGCACCGACCGATAACCTGTTGTTCCACACAAAGTTCCTACGTGAGTGCATAAATGTACCCCAAACTTACTGATGTCCTCAACCTCTCACCACAAACCTCACGCCTAGCAGTGTCCATGTGTGCATGGCATCAAAATAAAACCGGCCCCAAACTTCTTCTTTTGCTTTCCATGGCGGTTGGCAACAGCTTTCAGGTGCACTATCGCCACACCACTAATCTGGAGTGTTGACTTAAGGAAAGTAAATCTCTTATACTAAAACCAAAAGGAATACTTAGACTAATTTTACAACATTCATCACTAAAGCTTTTTAGTACTTTATTTATATTTCCCTCTCCCAACTCTTTTAGCCCCTTTAAAAAAAATGAATCTCGCTGACTTGTTCCTGACAGAACAATAACACATGATCCACCGCTTCTACTTTTCATTATTATGTTTTCTAATAACAGAAGGAACTATTAAGACCAGTCTGGCCATTCCTTAGCCTTGTCATAACCCCCCCCAGAATCAGAATCAGAAACAGTTTTATTGCCAGGAATGTTTACACAAACGAGGAATTTTTTTTGGTGGAAGGTGCAACATTTGGACATGACAAACAAACAACAATCAACACGACAGAAAGACAACAAGTAATGTGAAAGTGTTTGGGTGTGTGCTTCAAGTGGTGTGTTTTAGTTAAAAGTGTATGTTACGCGTGGCGTGTGTTTAAGTTAAAGTGCATGCAAATAAAGTGGCATGTGTGTGGAGGAGGCCTCAAGTTAAAGTGCATGTTAAAGTGACGTGTGTGGAGGAGGGAAGAAGAAGGAGGAGGGAGGAGGAGGAAGAGGAAGGAGCGGGAAGAAGGAGGAGAGAGGAAGGTGGAAGAAGAGGTGGTAGTCCTGGCGGTGACAGTCAGTCAGTCCGGGTTCCATTGATGAGCCCGACTGCCGACGGAAAAACTTTGGTGTGGCGGGTGGTCTTTGTCCTGATGGACGCAGCCTCCTCCCGAGGAGGGACTCGAACAGGAGTGTCCAGGGTGGGAGGGTCAGCGACAATCTTTCTGGCCCGCTTCAGTGACCTGGAAGTGAACAGGACCTGGAGGGAAGGCAGATTGCAGCCGATAACCCTCTCGGCCGAGCGGATGATGCTCTGCAGCCTACGCTTGTCTTTGGCTGTGGCTGCAGGGTGCCAGACGGTGATGGAGGAGCAGATGATGGACTCAACGATGGCCGTGTAGAACTGTACCATCATTCTCCTGGCAGGTTGAATTTCCTCAGCTGCCTCAGGAAGAACATCCTCTGCTGGGCCTTCTTGGTGATGGAGCCGATGTTCAGCTCCCACTTGAGGTCCTGGGTGATGATGGAGCCCAGGAAGCGGACGGACTCCACAGCGCGACGGGGGAGTCACACAGGATGAGAGGGGGGGTGGGGCTGCATTCCTCCTGAAATCCACAACCATCTCCACTGTCTTCAGAGCGTTGAGCTCCAGGTTGTTCTGGCTGCACCAGGTCACCAGGTGGTCAGTCTCCCACCTGTAGGCGGTCTCGTCCCCACCAGAGATGAGCCCAATGAGGGTGGTGTCATCCGCGAACTTTAGGAGCTTGACGGACTGGTGACTGGAGGTGCAGCTGTTGGTGTACAGGGAGAACAGCAGAGGGGAAAGAACACAGCCTTGCGGGAACCTGTGCTGGTGGTCCGGGAGCCTGAGACGTGTTTCCCCAGCCTCACGTGCTGCTTCCTGTCGGTCAGGAAGTCTGTGATCCACCTGCAGGTGGAGTCGGGCACGTGCAGCTGGGAGAGCTTGTCCTGCAGCAGGGACGGGATGATTGTATTGAAAGCAGAGCTGAAGTCCACAAACAGGATCCTGGCGAGGTTCCTGGGGAGTCCAGATGCTGGAGGATGTAGTGAAGGGCCATGTTGACTGCATCGTCTACAGACCTGTTGGCTCTGTAGGCGAACTGCAGGGGGTCCAGGAGTGGGTCGGTGATGGTCTTGAGGTGTGACAGGACCAAGCATTCAAAGGACTTCATGACCACAGAGGTCAGGGCGACGGGCCTGTAGTCATTGAGTCCTGTGATCTTGGGTTTTGGGGACGGGATGATGGTGGAGGCCTTGAAGCAGGCTGGAACGTGGCATGTCTCCAGGGAGGTGTTGAAGATGTCGGTGAACACCGGAGACAGCTGGTCAGCACAGTGCTTCAGGGTGGAGGGGGAGACGGAGTCCGGGCCCGCTGCTTTGCGGGGGTCTGCTTTTTAAACAGCCTGTTGACGTCTCTCTCCAGGATGACGAGGGTCGTCGCTGAGGAGATGGAGGGTGCTCCAGAGGTGTGAGCCCCTGATGGGCTGGGGGAGGGTGGGCTGATGGTCTGTGGCTTGTTGATGGGGCTGTGGGGATTGTCTCAGGACTGCTCCATTGTCTTTCAAAGCGGCAGTAGAACTCATTGAGCTCGTCTGCCAGAAGCACATTGTTCATGGAGTGGGGTGATTTGGGCTTGTAGTTGGTGATCTGCCTGAGCCCTCTCCAGACAGAAGCAGAGTCGTTTGCTGAGAGCTGCTGTTGCAGTTTCTCAGAGTACAGTCGTTTAGCATCTCTCACCGCCTTGCTAAACCTGTATTTTGACTCTGTGTACAGGTCCTTGACCCCACTCCTGAATGCCTGGTCCTTCTGCAGTCTTAGCTTCCTGAGCTCCGCTGTGAACCAGGGTTTGTCGTTGTTATAACTCACCCTGGAGCTGGATGGAATACAGCTGTCCTCACAGAAGCTGATGTAGGAAGTTACAGCCTCTGTGTACTCATCCAGGCTGTTGGTAGCAGTCCTGAAGACATCCCAGTCAGTACAGTCCAAGCACGCCCGTAGATCCTCCAGAGCCTCACTGGTCCACTTCTTGAACTTCCTCACCACAGGTTTGCAGAGCTTTAGTCTCTGCCTGTATGAGGGAATCAGATGAACCATGACGTGGTCAGAGTTTCCCAGTGCAGCTCGAGGGACGGCGTGATAGGCCCTGCTGATTGTTGTGTAGCAGTGGTCCAGAATGCTCTTCTCTCTGGTAGGGCATTTAATTAACTGTCTATATTTACGGAGTTCGTGGCTGAGGTTTCCTTTGTTAAAATCCCCGAGTACAATAACTAAAGAGTCCGGGAAGGTCCGCTCCACACACCGTATCTGTTCAGCGAGGGTCTGTTGTGCCTCGTGCACGTTTCCCTGCGGCGGCATGTAAACTCCGGCCAGGATGAATGAAGCGAACTCACGTGGGGAGTAGAAGGGTTTGCAGTGAATGATAAAAGATTCCAGGTCCGGCGAACAGTGCTGTAGAATCACCGTTACGTCGTTGCACCAGCCGTTGTTGAGGTAAAAGCAGATTCCTCCACCCTTTGCTTTTCCGGAGAGCTCCGTGACCCGGTCCGCTCGGAACAGCTGGAAGCCAGCGAGCTGGAGCGCAGAATCTGGTATCGATCCACTTAGCCATGATTCCGTAAAGCACAGGACAGAGGATGAGGAGAAGTCTCTGTCTCTCCCCACCAGCAGCTGGAGTTCGTCCAGTTTGTTGCACAGTGAGCGGACGTTGGAGAGAAATATGCCCGGCAGCGCTGTACGAGATCCCCGTTTCCGTAGCCGTACAAGCGCCCCTGAGCGTTTCCCTCTCCGGCGGCGTCTCACCGCGTGGGCGAAGGTGAGCACACCTTTTACAAAAATGTCCAGTAACTCCACAGAAGTTAAAAACGTTGGAAATAAATCCGCTGGAGTTGTTCCCCTGATGTTCATGAGCTCTTCTCTGGTGAAAGAGCTCCGGGAATCACAGCAGAAAACAGTATTTAAGACGAAAACAACAAAAAACATCGCGCACCAACGCACCGAGGCGGCCCTCTCCTTTTTTATTTTGCCCACTAGATCCTGCTCTCCCAACCAATGATCTATTATTGAACAGATATCTTTCTTGGCTCCCCTTCTTTCCATTCATTCTGCCATATCTTTTTGATTTGTCTCTTAAATCACCACTTCAGCATCTGACTAAAAATATTTCTCCCAATCTTCAAAGTTATTTTTTCTGCTTTATCCGCATTCTCATTGCCATTGACTCTAACATGGCCGTGACCCACACATTAACACGCTCTCTGACTGACGTCCTCTACCCACTGTAATGCCATAACGATGGCCATCATGCCACATGTAAACACAGACAGGTCATCACCGAGTCTGTTCCCACACTCATACTGGAATTCTGGGATTGCTGCTGCTGCTGTTCTACCAAAGTTATGGTCTTTAGATCCGTCTGTAAATATTTGTATATAGTTGTGGTAATTCCCCCTGATGTATGACTTGACGATCTTACCGTTCCCCCAGATTCATCTCTCATCAGTTCAAGAAGGCCAAGATCAACTTGAGACCGTAGCAGTAACCATGGAGGCATAGCTGGAAGTTCCATCGTCCACAAAATGACTGGCCGACAGACACCTTCCCACTCTTACTTTACTTTTATAGCGCGCCCTAAGAAATATTTTTTAACCTATCTAAACATTTTACCCGATATTCTTGATCTTATAATTTTTTTAAATAGTCCCTCTTTTCACAGTAAATCATGTGCTTTTTCCACAACAAAAATATTGGTCTATAGTTTGATGGATTAGTGGGATCTTTTCCTGGTCTCCTGATGGGTACTATAACTGTCATGGTCTGGGCTGGGCTCTTCCCACCAATTGACCGGTGCAGCTGGAAGCCATTCTCCAATCAAGCTCCAGGCTTGATAGTTCACAACCAGGAACTAACGCTCCCGCTCGAACACTGTAACCTCTCTTGTCGACCTCAGCCTGCCTACCCTTCCTCCAGCCTGCTTGCCAGATCTCAGCCCCTGGTTATTTCATAATAAACATCATAGAACCATTTCTGCTGTCAGTGTTCTGCTCTTGGGTACAGCTCTACAAACAACATGACAATAACTTCTTATTTCCAAAGTTCTGGCAATTTTCTTTCCTGACAAATGTTATTATACAAATGCAAAATCACCTCGAATGCTAAATCTGACAGATGGTTCAACATGATGTAGCAAATCTGGTCTTTCCCTGGAGCAGTTAAACCTGGTTAACTTATGGCTCTTTATTTATTCCACCCCTTAACTTCAGAAATTTTATTTGCGATTGGCAAAAAACTGTTTTGGGCATTACCGCCACAAACTGGTATGCAGTGTGAATCAGGATGTTTTAAACCTGCATTACTAATAAATACAAATAAAATTTAAAAAACAAAACAAACCCACCAAAATTAAATAACTAAATAAACACATCGCTCATATTTTCCCAATAGTATTTGTAATTCTCAGATACTGTAATAGTATTTGAATGCACTAACTCAAGTTATTTGCAGAATACCTTCTATATCTAATTGCATATTTATTCCCAGTCTTGGCTCTCCACACACTGTTACAATTATCGTAACTGGTCGTCATATATGTTGTCTCTCACATTTTCAACATACACATAGTTTAATGTTTGCAAGTGTTTACTTTCATAGTGTAGATCTCAGGATATGTTGGTGAGTACAATGTTGGCAGAATAAATGGAAATGATGGTTAGAGCTACGAAAATAACAAACATAAAGGTTAATAAAAACATTGGTGAACCTGTGGATTAGATTAAAATGGAAATGTAAAATAAGAACACTGTTGATGTTTGCCCTGTAGGCTCATCACTCCCAACAGGAAACCATCAAGCTCTCCAGGTGGATGTTGGAGTGGAGAGCGTGTGTCGCTGTATGAATAGAGCTGCTATGTGCAGCAGGTGACAGCCTAGCTTTCATGTGACATTGTGTTGCAGGTATGGCAGTAACAGAGGGAACACAGCACCGATGACTTCAATGCTTCCTGTGAGGGACGGAAATAGCAAGCAGGGATTTTCAACAAAAGATGCTCATATTTACCCAAAGATATGAAGGAATTCACAGAATCGGCAACACAATGTTTGGGCAGATAACATTTTGTACTTGATTGGATATTTCTGACCTAAATTAACATTTGGATTTCTCTGTTCACCATCTTTGTGCTGACGATTCAACCAGGAGAGTTTCGTCATGGAAGTGCTCCACCTGCCTATAACAGTTTAGCTGTTTTGTAATAGTTGTTTTCATCCTGTCACACCATCTCGTCAATCCAACTCCCCTCACCTGCCTCTGATCACTCCCTCGTTAGTCCCTCATTCCCTTCACCTGGTCCTCACGCCCTTCTCACCTGCAGCCCATGCCCTCATTAGTCCCTCACTATTTAGCTCCCTCACTTCCACTTGTCTTCTGCCAGATTGTCTTGTGTTTTCGTGTCAAGTTCTCCAGCGTTATTAGAGTATATTCCTGACCTGCCTGTTCTGACCTCTGATTCTCTGCCCCGCCCCTTTTTGGACTTGTTTGCTTCTTCGACTGATCTCCCGGTTTTGACCCAGCCTGTTTCCAACCAAAGACAGTATTCTTTGTTACTCCTGTCTGAGTCGTGCTTATGGGTCCACTCTAATAGCGCCGTGACACTGCCAGTCACCTGAAATTATCAATGCAGAAAATAAACAAGACTTTTACCTCCCATGGATGCCAACATAACTTTTCCCCACTGGGCTGGGCCAGGCGGGCTTTCAATCATGACGAATGATGAAGACAATGAAGATGTAACCTTTTTAACCTCCATTTGTTCCAAGTCAAAAGATAACCAATTCCTTCAGCAGTACACCCACAGCCTTGTACTGTGGATGGAGGAAGCAGACCAGTGCACGTGTGAAAAAGAATTGACTATACAAACAAATATTGCATACACAACTAATCTCTTGGTGGATTGAATTGGCACGGCTTCTGATATAAATGGGATTGATATCCAACAGTGCTCCAGGAATCTATCTCTCTCTGCTTTCCATTTACAAAAGCCCATGCTTGGCAATATTGCCATAAATGAGGCGATGTGGAGACAGCATATGAAGCAGATAGAATGTGCACAAGGCATTTTATTTGCCTCTCTCTAGTATTGTTGGCCGGCCATATGTTTTGTGAGCTGATGTGTTTGCAGCCCAATGCTTCCCTGAAGGTCGATGAAAGATGGCTGTGGTGGAGTGAAGGCTCTGGGACTCATAAACTATCAAAAATATAAGGTATATCTTTGTCTGAATACTTCTATATTTTAAGGCGAGATCAATGTTATTCGTCTCATAGGCCGATACGGATGTGCCTGTGTTTGTATCACTGGCTAATGTTACCATTTAAGCAATTGTTATTGTGACTGTTGTAAAATGATATGTAATGTGAGTCTTAAATAATAGCAATGCGGACGTCTATAGACAGAAACCTGCATATGACAGCAAGATCTGTGGCAACAGGGCGAGGTTTTGGTATTAGAAGCTTGCTGCTTTCCATTTGTCGTCAGAATAATATTGACTAATCACGTCGAAGCAATCTGTGGTTGCGTGGAAGTAAACAGTTGGCGTAGAGGACAAAATGCAACCTTGGTATTGCCTGACGATGATTTAGCTTTCTCTATAAAAAGATATCTACGTATAAATGTAGATATGCACTACGGTTGTAGACATCGTCTCGCAACTCTAACTTCATTCTGGCAACATTGACCGGCATCCAGATGAGAAAGTCTTGGACTGATATCCCATACCTGGATGTCCTGTGGCTAACCGGAAACTCAAGATATATTTTCTTTTGCGCCCGTCGGCTAAATCACCAGATCAGCAGTAGTGGTCGGTTATTTTTTAAACAGTTTTTTATTCTTAAGTTACTTGCCATATTTATTCTATTCAGCAAAGTAACAGTATTTAGTTAGATTTAGAAAAAGACCATGGTTTGGGTAAAAATAAGTGTGTTTGTTATGGAAAACAAAAATGCTTTTTACCACCAGGTAAGTAACAACGACGTGACAGGAGAAGGATGTAATACCATGTGCGAGACTGGATGTTCTTGTTTAAGCAATCCACTGAACTCTGGCACACGGAACAGCCTGCTTCCACACATCTTCACTATTTATGGCTTGTTTCTTCTCTGGTAGGTGCAACAAAAGATTCGGTCCGTGTTGAAAATGCAAACGCTCTCATCGACTATACAGGGATACAATAAATCTTAAATCTCAGCTGGAAGAGATCTGCATGGAGCTGCAGAAAGTTCAGAAGCAGAGGATTTCTACCCTAAAGGATCAACACATCAAGTTGCTGCAGATGAAGCGGTAAAAACATTGGAGCTTCGTATTGAAGGGCAGTTGTCTAGTGGCTACATCCAAAGTGGAGTCAGAGAGCAATACATTGAGTGGGCTCAGACTTAGAAGCTCCAGAATTCTCCGAAATCAGAAAGCCAAGAAGTCACTCGAATCATCGAGTCCAGCTGGAGGAACAGAGAGCGGAGGCCCGGAATGTCACATCAACCGCCCTGAAACAGATCACCAAAAGGCACCAGAACTCGATGCTCAGGGGAAGAACATGCACTCACACACAGAGATACACATTTGTTCTTGTATATTTATGAGTACTTATCAGGAGTTACCCTTAAAAGCACGTAGGAAAGAGCTGTTTGAGGGTTAACACTTGATTTGACACTTGGAGAGTGACTTCACTCTTCTGGTCTAAAACTGAAAAGGTTCCTCATAAATATATTCTACTAATGCACACACACTTAACCTGGGTTTTTTCCCATGTCCATGACGTTGTTCTGAGGTCCGTTGGGAGCTCTTCCTCGTCTCCCTGGAGAGCTTGGGCTGGGTCCTTGTTGCTGATCTAGGTCTGTGAAGCCCATTGAAACGACACCTCCAGCAACAGACATCATCTCCTCTTAAAAATAATTACATTAAAGTGCTGCATGTTTGTTTGCCCAGAATAGTAAGTTGCATTCGTGTCACGTGTACAATTAAATACTTTCTAATTAAACTTTCTAACTGGCAATTCTTGGAATTGCATTAGAACACTTGAAAACACAATGAAGAGACTTAAAATAAATTAAAACAATCAAAATGATATCTTGACCTTTCGGTCATCCATGCATGCCTGAATGACAGAATAATAAACCGGGATACATTTTCTAATTGTGCTGTGCAGCCTGTACTTGTTTCTTTGTGTCAGATAATGGTGGTCAAAAAAGAGACAAAAGGAGTAGCACAGGGGATATGACTGCAGAAGAAATATTGTGAGTAAAAGTGGAGAAAACATGAGAGGAACCGGGACATTGTTGAGGGATTTGGCTGTATCTATCTCTAAATGAGGCTGAAGGGCATGACACACTGTTATTGTATTGTTGTCAAGAATGCACAAAAATATCTTTTGAATAAATGGCTTAGTCACGTCAGCTTTAAACTTGAATTGTTTAATAAAGTATATAAATATATATATATTAAGCCCATTTTATTCATCTTTATATATACTGTATGTGTACATATATATATATATATATATATATAGAATTTATTATGCTAAATAAAATTAAGTATTTTCATCTATATATCAAGATTTCTTAATTAATCAATGTTATACATTATATAAAGCCACTGCATCTGCAGATACTCAGGATTGGCTCCATCATTATAACTTGAACATGGCACTTTAAATGCAACCTAATGTATTGTCTTGGATGAAGAAGAAAGAGCACGGGTAAAGATGTGGAAGACGAGTAGACAAGGTGAAGACGGTGGGACGGTTTTCCGTCCATCCATCGCTCTCTGCCTTAAGGGTTGAATTTGCTCCAGGGCACCGAGTCTCCAGGAGCATCTCCACCAGCAGGGAAAAATAACTTTATTCTCACTTGGCGCAAGAGTGCAGATTTCCGAGTGCCAAGCCGACGCATACATATATATATATATATGTGTGTGTGTGTATATATATATATATATATATATACTAGTGGTGAGAGACTACTTGGAGCTGTATCATAATATACTGTACTGGGCATTTCCCAGGCGTACAACAGTTGTTTTACTGCTGTGGGTGCGTATAACAAGATACGAGTGAAATATTGCTGTGTGTGTGTCCTATTTAGATTACAATCCATTAGCTGTAGGCTGGAGGACGGCCTGTGCTGAATGGAGGCTTTTGTTCGGCAGACGTTTAAGTAAAGAAAGCTAACTATGAAATAACCTCGTTAATGAGATGCTGCATTTTGATAGAAGCTCAAATGGGCATCCATTCTACTCTATTGTGTGTGTGTGTGTGTGTTCGTGTTTGTGCCATTTATTTCCCTAGAGAAATAGAATCCAGAGTTGTTGTAATGTTCAAGGTTAGATTATTTCCAGCCTTTGTGACTGAAGGTGCCCTAAGTGTAGAAGCGGAGTCGACCCATTCTCTCCTCCCCACGTGACCTATGACATCCACGTGCTTTGGCCTCTCCGGTTACAGTGACAGTGTAACATCGGAGTGAACCAATTAGCGAGCTTCATTTATTCACGTTCACAAACACCATTTAGTGTGTGAAGTGGCTGCCGATTCCTCGATATGTGAACAGAATCTTCCTGTCAGGGTGGGAAGCCTGTTTAATTATCATGTTTGACCAATGGGTACATGGGGCCTGGAGCGTAAGGAAGCACATGTTGTAATTATACAATATCATTTGGCTCTAAGAAGCGCCTAAATAATTAACTGTGAAATTGAACCACTGAATTCTTAATGCTGAAATATATATCATTTATTGTCATTATAATTACAATAACTCTTATTAATTAAATGCAGATGTAACCCGCATGCTCCACTAATAGTCCATTTAAAAAAAGCGTTCAGGTGAAATTCAAACCGCTGCAACAAAACAATTCTCTATGCATAATAAAAACAATAAAAATGGGGGAAACACCATCAACTTTGACGATTTACTTACTTTTTGTTCTAAAGTCAATGGTGCCAGCTGTTCCTGCTATTTAAATGGAATTATTCAGAGAGGGAGATGCGCCTCCATAAGTATCCATAATGCAAAAGTGTTATATACTTTTACAGTATTTATTGTAAAATTATTACTGGTACATTAATATGAAAGTAGCATTTTGCAGTTGTAAAGCTGGCTGTAGTGGAGCTAAGTTTAACTACTTTACTGATTAGTAAAATGCAGGTGATGATATGTTTTTTTTATACGTAAGAAACAAAAAAGTAAATGTAGCTAAAGCTGTCAGAAAAATGAAGTGCACTACAAGGTCAATTACCTCCCTCTGAAATACAGTGAAGTATAAAACAGCGTGAAATGTAAATACTCATGTATTTGTACTGAAGTACAGTACTCCCAGTTTCTCTTTGTTTCCTTGTTGCGTGAGCGATAATTCTGTGTTTTTCCTTCTAATCATTTCCATTTGACAACACGCTGCACTAACGCGCAAACACCGTCTGGAGAAGCAGCGTCTTCATCCCAACAGGAAGTCGTGTGCGTGCGTTCAGCTCGGCCGTGTGTGAAAGGATGAGACAGGGGTGATATTTCTCCCAGGCACACTCTGCTCAGCTCTCTGACTTCAGCCATATGGAGCTCATTATGCCCATTTATGAACGGTCTACATCGCCTACACACACACACAAACACACACACACACACGTTTGATAGCACTGCAGGGATGGCATGGAAGGAACATATGTCATGTAATAAATTAAAGCGGGTCGACATTTACCCCTGCAGTCTTGCTCACCTTGTGTGTGTGTGTATGTGTGTGTATGTGTGTGTGTGTGTGTGTGCGTGTGAGTGTATGTGTAGAAGCCTGTCAGTCTGTCTTCGTATCTGTGTTTTGTCCCATGAACCTCACTGTGTCAGTGCTATCACACCCTTATCAGCTCACTGGCACCAAACTTATGTCTCTCACACACACACACACACACACACACACACGTTCCTATTTGCTTCTCTTTATGTAATACACTCGGTAGGATGGTCAAGCCGGCATTAGCTGATCTGAATTTGTTTGTGGGTATTTGGTTCACGCTTGAAACTTTGTGTTTGTGTAGTGTGTGTATGTGTGTGTGTATTTTGGGGTTGTTTTGTTGGTATATCCTCTGTATACTTGTTGGACTTGGCTGCTCTTTTGCGCTTCACTTCCTACATCTTAGGTGCCAAGCAGTTTCAATGCCAAGCTCTGTGTGTGTGTCTGTGTGGTTGTGTGTGAAAGAGAGAGGGGTGGGTGAGAGAGACAGAAAGTGATAAAACGTTGGGTTGGTGTGTGTGTGTGAAGTTTCCACTGTGTCATCAGTATATAGTTCAACAGTCACCTGGGGACACGCATCAAAACAAGCTCCTGAGTGTACATGTACACAAACTCACACCCATCATATATATACACGCACACACACACACACACACACACACACACACACACACACACACACACACACACACACACACACACACACACACACACACACGCGCGCACACAGTAGAGATGATGGTTTGTGATTGACCTTACCGTAACTCTTGTAATACAACACCCCTCACATTTTGAGCATGGCTGTTACCCTTAATTTTTATTTTCCTGTTAAAAAGTATAGGGATTTCATCTTTCCTCTTTTGATTCAACATTTAAAGTTAAAAGTTTTTAAATGTTTAAAAGGTTGATTCAGCATTTAAAAATACGCCCCATTTAATGACATGTCACATGTGTATAGAAAGAGTGCATTGTTTGCCGTCATCACTCCTCCTCTCGGTGAATGTGGACTTGAATCCCATGACTTGACTGAACCTCGATTTTGACATGAAAACACTGGGATAATCCTCAAATAGTTTATCAAAAACACATTTGTGACACACGTTACATAGTATTTGTGTGTCATGTAAAAAGTGTGTTATTGTTTCTTAAATCTTCCTAGTTTCTCTTGACACAGCAATCTAATACAATTTATTTCCCTCCCTATAATGCAGGAAATGGTTTGGTCTGACCTCTGGCATCACCGTGGGCACGCGTCCTAGTTTCCCCCACATACACTCAAAGAAATGACTCATTGGATGAACTCAATTAAATTGTTGGCAGGTTTTCCATCCAATAATTATATGCAACTCCAACTCAAATTTAGCACATCAGTGCAATAAAATGTAATTAAGTTAGTCCAACTCATTTGTATCAAATACATCTAAAATAAAATAACGATATTCATTAAATTAAATTAAATTAATTTGTGTTTGTCCAACTCAAAATATAAACGAACTAACTAACAAAATATGCAAACTCCACACAGAAGGAAAGCCCCGACTGGGAATTGAACCCACGGCCCTCTGGCTTTGAGGCGACAGTGCTAGCCACTACACCACCGTACAGCCCTGAAAGTGTCTTCACCTCATGCAAACAACTGATTTTCAGCTGGCGCATGCGCAAAGGGTAGTCCTCAATGAAACACATTTATTTTGAGTTGATATGCGCACCATCTAACCTAAATAAATCTAATAAATGAAAGTATTCATACATTTTGTGTTACACCCATTAAATATAAATATCTATTTTTGTAATTGATTTATTTAAATGTATCAAACAATATTTAAATGTGTCACCTCTAAGAAGGGCTTGAATCGTTTTTTTTAGTGTACTTTGACCTCAGCAGATGTACAGTAAGTAAGTAGTGATTCCACCCTATAGCCATTTTTGGTGAGGCAGTGATCCAGAGTGTTTATTCCCCTTGTGGGAGCAGGTGGTGTCACAACCCGGCTCCTAGGCCGTGACAAATGCAGCAGTTGATGGTAAAGTAGTGTTTATTTAACTGAATAAAGATATAGTTAACGTTATGGAGGGTGGTAGTCAGTAACTTCAGTCATGTCAATGTGTGTGTAATGGAGTGTATGTGTTGTCACCGAAACCCAAACGGAACCAAAACCAAAGTAACCGGCAGCAAGGTTCTGCGATCACTCCACCGATGATGAGAGAATAACCTGCGCACCGCAACGTGAGAGCTCAAGGCTTTTATGCCCCGCCCTGTTCTCGGACCAGGTGCTCTGCATCAGGCCATCCCTATAGGACAAGAGCATAATCAGTGGTTACGGCCAGGGCCCATCGCAGGATGTATGTTGATGGATTCAGGTTTTAAAGGATCATCTCGTCCCAGGTGCGAGCCAGACACACGAGGTGAGATTGCTTGGACTAACTTTTTTTGGACTTGGAATAACTTGACTTTCTCCTAAAAGCTACCAAAGAATGAGCAGTGAATCAACTCTTTTGTTTTCCTGACAACAGATGTAGACTTTTAATCATTCTGGCAGCTACCGGTCACATAAAATAGTGCGAAAGAGGAGGTTGTCGGTGCGGACCAACAGACGTTCAACAAATTGGACTGATTGATAGACAGTCAGTATTACTAGTTACAGTAACACACACCTAGTTTCATTTTACACATGGAACATGAGTTGAGTTGAAAAATACAAACATCCTTTAATTGGCGTTATCGTGAGTGTTCTGTTCTATTTATTTTTTAAGAAGCCACACAGAACAATTAAAATATAACCGCAGTACATGTCTAACTATTGTCTGGTGGACTTGACGATATTGAATAATTTTAGAATGAACATGTTTCAGATACTTCTTAAATCTATCAGTACATTGTTCTTAAAACCTTTATATTTTAAGTCACATTTTGTTGTTGTTTCGTATCCACTGCTGCTTATATTTTTATATTTTACTTTATTTTATTTCTTATTATGGAGCCTCCCAGCAAAAGACTTTTAACGCATTTGTGCTTGTAAATAACCGGAGTGACAAGAAACATCTTCAATCTTGCGTTTAGTTGTTTTGATGGCAGCCATCCCTTTGATGAAAGCATATTGACATTGTATCGTTCAATGGTCTAACTGCTTCCCACTGTGGCATGGCCTCCGTTAGGTGACACGAGATACAAGAGGAAGGGTCGGTCGCGGGGCAGTTAGCTACATTTATCAGCTATAAAGAGGTCCACCTGGAACAAGAAATCGATGTATATGTTTTCACGAAGGCAACCATCCCGACCCCACAGAGGCCGCAGCATCGGCGGCTGAACTTCATCAGTCGACAAAACCATAAAACTGTCACGGCAAACAGTCAAATCCCCATTCGGGAGACGTTCACATTATTTTGTCCACACCTCCCTTCGGACCACAGCAGGTGAAAGCTCGCCCCACTGTCCCGTTGCAAAGGATGACACATTGACAGTGACAGCCCTGGGCTATTTCAGTGCACAGCAGGTGTGCGCACGTTCAGTGCCGCCAAGCATCACGCCATTTTTCACTTGTGCTCTCACCTGATTGGCCTGCTGATTGATTGGCTGTCAGGGTGAATGATGGCGTCTGCACTCGCACCCAACGCGTCCAAGGTAACGCAGCGATGCGACAACCCCAAAGCTCCCCAATCAGCATTTTCTCAACGAGCAGAGCGGGGAGGAGAGCGCTGCGTCCATCTATCATTCTCATAGTAGCTGGTACAGCTCCTCCGATTCTCAGTTGACCCCATCAAAGCGTCTATTAGTGAAACTGTACTGTCACCACACACGATTGATGTGTGGGCTTCTCTGACCTCCTCATGCAGGCTAAAGGAACGCTGTAATAGCCCACCCGGCTGCTATGTGGTTGGTTCACGATGGTTGAAATTACATAAATTGTAATTCTACCGGACGCTACCCCGATTGGGTCAGCCGCCATGCGTTATGCATGTTGTTATTTTAGGAAAAAGGAAAACAGACACCCATTTCCACGGGTTTCCAGTTCATATCAGCTGGAAATCTGTGGTTCTGCTGGGTAAAGCCAAAGCAGAAGTGTTTCTACTGACCAGCAGGGGGCGATTCCTACGAGCCCACGAGTTTATGGTCTCAATCACTAGTTTCAAGACTTTTACAGCATGATGTAAATTATGGTCCCTTTTATAGTAGATATATAGGCTAACTGAGATCAACAGGTCGCCGCCGCTACTAGAGTCTTGTGCCTCTACGTTATCCCAAGGTATCCTCCGTCCATTGGTTGCAAAAAACCCAGGCAATGTCCATAATTCGAGTTGGCCACGCCAAAATCGCCGATAATCTAATGTTACGATGACTACGCCCACTTCTTACATTCAGTCTAAGGGCCTCATTTATAATTACCGTCAATCCTAACAGTAAAAAAGCAAATTAGAATTTCCCCCAAAACAATCTTTTTTTAAAAGAGAAGCCATTATTATCTTTGCACACTTTAGGCATCACTGTCCTTCAAATGAAGTGCTTCCCAAATGACGACTTGAGCTTTGCTGGAAACTGCACTGAGTGATTGGCCAGGTGTGTAAAGGTGAGAGGGTTAAGTAGGTTTGGAGCACTCCTCTATGTTGTTGGTCGTCATATACCTGCTCCTGCCACCGCCTCCCGTCTAGTATTGTAGCATGCCGGCTCCTATTTGCCTTGTGGCTACTTGTTGCCACAAGAAGTTGTTGAGTTGCTTTAGTCTACGCGCTACACTGAGTATTACGGTAGGAGGCGGGTCCTGCTGGAGCGTGGCTGGCCGGCTGGGCGTGTCTTGCCTTTTTGGATGTGCAGCCCTGTCGGGCTCCTGTCGGCACAGCACAGCACGGCAAGGCTCAGCGTCGCAGGCGCATCCTCACAGAGAGGAGAGGGAGAGCAGCGGCGAGCCGCATCCACGCTGCCGCTGCGTACGAAATAAACCACCCGTGTGTGCGTGTGTGCGCGTGTGCGTGTGCATGTGTGTGTGTCAACAGACAGCCCGCGGCCACCGCTGGTTTAGCCCTCACGGTCCGGTTTGGATTTACTGTGGCGTCTGCTGCGGCTGAGAGGAGAGCCGGCGGAGCCACTGCAGCAGCAGGGAGGTACGGAGCGGTGGGGTGAGTCAGCGGAGCACCACAGCATCACCTGTCCGACCACCGGGGGACCCCGCCCGCCCACCCGCAGCCTCCACCCGCCGCGCTGGAGCTCAGCGGCGGTCACAGCTGTCATCCAGGTAACGGCGCGCTCACGGGCTGGAGGTCGAGTTCACGGTGACGCGATGCCCGGCAGTGTAATAATAATAGTAATAGTATTACAACAGAGAGAAAAAACTTTAGTTTTGTTATTATATTGTAAACGAAAAGTGGCACTCCATTGCTGCGATATTCATGAAAGTGTTCTGGCATAGACACTAAAAGACCACACCACACCAGTAACAATCACCCGATAAGTTTCTAAAATATCTTAATACAAAATAAACTCAATATTAAATCGAGACAATTCATATTTTATATTATTATATTATTATAAAATCGTATTACGAATCCGTGATTGGTTCAAATGTGTTTCAGGTCAAAAGGGACAGATTTAGAGCAAACAAATAAGTCGAATTATTTATTATTTAATGAAGAGAAATTAATAAGCAACACTTTTGATAATTAGTTTTTTGGCAAGAATACCACTGGCTCCAGCTTCCCAGCCTCTGGTTTTTATGAATATTTCTACATTTCTAAATAATTCTTAAACAGCATATCTTTAGGTTTATAACTGAAATCTAACTCTTTATTGACCAAAACCATTTATTGATTATTGGAGATAATTACTTACAGATAAAACAACAATATAAAAGTAATCGTACAGTTATAGCCCTAAGACATGTCTTTTATTCCCTCAACAGTAAGCTCCAAGGCAGTATTTTCTTCCTTGTGCTTCCAACCGTGACACAAACTCATTTTAGAGATGCGGTGGGTGTCTGTCGAGTTGACAGTATCTAAAGTAATATTGTTTGTGATTCCATCACAGAACGGCTGATCGTGTCACACTGATATTCCTAATGACTATGGATCAAGTTCAGGTAGCCACCCCACATCATCTTAATTGTTCAGGGAGGAAGGGGAAGGGGTGGGTGATGCTGTAGCAACAACCCCTGTGGGTTCTCATCCCCTCCCACATATAGACAATTCACCAAAAGCACGCGGAGTCCATTGGTTTGGTTGTCACTCAACAAAATCCCAGTGTTAGTTGGTTCGGCTTGCCTCCAGTCGTTGCACTTATATGCTGTTTCATGTCACTTTGTGGTCCGATGGTTTAATCCTTTTACCACCTGAGAAGTAAGGCTGGCAATGGAGACCCTGTTATTTAGTTTTCTTTCGTGCTGCTAACCTGCTTGTGAGTGAGTTTGATCATTCTGGGGAGTCGATGGCACCCAGGGTGAAGGCTTAGTCGTCTGTTGATGGTGCATATACCAGCGTGGTTATATGTGGAGAGGAAGTAGCGTTACAGTGTGTCAACCGTGTGGATGAAATATAACGGAAACCTCTGTTGCCTGTGTCCCATGTGGATAGAAACACACACACACACACACACACCTTCCTGCCGCGGAGCATACATCCTCTGCTCACGGATCAGTTGTCATGTGTGTGCAATCTATAGCGCACACACTCATGGTGAAGCTGTCCAGTGTCTATGCACAAATTCACCCGTGTCTCCTGAGTAATGCTCATGCATGCACTTTCATTATTTGTATTCTGGAGTGTGTGTGTGTGTGTGTGTGTGTGTGGCTCAGTCTCCGGGTGAATGAGGAGAGAAGGGAATACAGTTGGGAAGATATGGGGGGTGGGGGAGGTAGAGGATGAAGGTGGAAGGACAGAGAGGAGGAGCAGAAGAAGGAGGTTGAGGAGAGAAAGAGAAAAAGGTGTAGAGGGAGGATAGAGGAGGAGGGGGAGGGATGCTTCTGTACCATGTTTTTCCTGCTCTAATTTGCTTTGACAGCTGCTTCATTGGCTCAGGCTCTGAACCAGCCTTTATGTTGTATTGGAGGGAGAATAAAGGATGGGCTGCACCAACAGGGAAAGACTTGATCAAGGATTAGTTCTCATCAGTTTCACAAAACTAGGTTCAAAATGAGCAAATCCAGATTTGAGGAGAGCTTAACTGCACAGTTCAAATGTAATTTCCGTGCATTAAATCCCAGTTTAAACCCCAAAGAAATATGGTTTAAACAATATGGAGATGCTTGTTTACCCCACTTATATTAATGCATTCCTGTGCTGTCGGGACCTGGTACGTTTGCTGAGAAGTCCGTTAGCTAGGCTAGCGTTCCTCATGGTCGCTCTAATTGCTTCTCCTTTGAGAAAAAAGCTTGCTTGCTGAATAATGGAGCAATATGACCAAATAATAGAAGATGAAAAATACGAAAATGGCACAGTGAGAAGAAAACCTTTTTCACGGTAAGAAAAAAAGAAACCAATTTTTGGTGCAACAGAATTGAGTTCCACCTCGGGTTCAGACTAAAACTAAACTGACATTTAAAGTGAGGTTTAAATGTTGTCTTTCCCCATTCAACACTGCATTTATTTATTCTTTACATTTAAACTAATAATCTAACTCTTATTTATTTGTACTATTCATGCATTTTTACTCACTGAACATTTTTTCTGTATTTTTGATTTGCACATATTTTGTGGTATTAACTATGTAGTAATGTCACATTTTATCTTTTTTCTTGAAAAACAAGAAAACATGCCATCTCCTGATGTATATCGTTATCAGGATAGAAAAGTACCTATATCGGGAAAAAAGATGTTGTCCATATTTCCCAACCCGAAATGAAAGTATAGAATTTGTGTCTAAATATGTCATCAGTATCAACGAACCAATGAGGTTTGGGCTAAAAAAACGTAGACATGGTGAGGCAGTTTGACTGTATTGAGAGACGGAATAGGACAAAGTCTTGGTTTTGTTCACAAAAATATGACTAACTGATAAATTGTATTTATATATCGCTTTTAAAAAGAACTCAAAGGCATATTACATGGTAAAAACAAAAACAATAGCAATATAAACAGGGCAGAGAGATTACATTATAACAGTAAGAAACAGATATAAAATGAAACCAAGGTTACGGATATGTTTGAATGCAGGAACAGTGGTGCCACCGATGCACTGGAAGAAGTTTGATGGGATTTGTTTCGTGTTTTGGGGCCAAATTCAGATTTGTCGTTGTTGAGTTGGAGAAAGTTGGCTTGCATCCTGGTCTTTATATCTGTGAGTCAGTTGGTGGAGTGGGTGGTGGCCTTGATGGATCAAGAGATGTAGAGCTGGGTGTCATCAGCGTAGCAGCGGACATGGAGACCATGGGTTTGTATGTTGTTACCAAGGTGAAGCATGTAGATTAGGGCCGTTTAATTAATATTCAAAGATGTCCAGTTCGGGAGAATGTCCTCAAGTAAAGGTCAGGAACATCACATTCTGTCGGTTTTAGGTCAATGTCTGGATACTGTGATGTCTGGGTCCGGACCTGGACTGTGGTCCGCCTATTAGTGACCCCTGATGTAGAGAATGAAGGGGACCGAGTACCGAACTGTGGGTGACACATTAAGAGACTGGGGGTGGGTCCAAGTCGAATCTATTGGTACTAATGAACTGCTGAAAGTCAGTAGGGTAAGACTGGAACCAGGAAAGGGGCGTGTCAGTGATGTGGAGGGAGGACTCAAGACGGGAGAGGAGGGTGGAGTGGTTGATGGTGTCAAAGGCTGCACTGCGGTCCAGTTGGATGATGTTTTCTGAAGGGGTTGTCATCAGAGGAGAGGAGGAGGTCGTTGAGGACTAAGTTCTCTGCTGAATCCGGATTGAAATAATTTGTACAGTTTCTTGGCGTCCAGGTGAGTTTTGAGTCGGTAGGCAACAGGCGGGGGCCAGTAGGGAGAGGAGTGGCGGGACACTGTTAACATCCGACTTATCTATTGTTGCACGGAAATGAAGTCCTCCAACTGACAGGGTCCAAAGAGACGGGCCCGCCTCCTTTGATGGCTGAGGTAACTGCATGAGCGGAGCATTGACACCAAAATAACCCCTGTGTCCAAAATCCAAAGAATGTGGCTGGTGTGCTCAGTCACCTGCCCGTGATGACAGGCTACATTACCAGTGTGGGTGTTAGTCTCGTCCTCCACACTGTCATTTCGGCCGATTACAGCTCGCAGCCTGTTTTTACATGCGGACAAAGTGACAATTAGGCTTTTTGACAGGAGCCCTGGTCTATGATGTTTTCCAGCCTTGTGTTGACATGTGCTCAAGCCCACGTTTAGCGTGGGCCCTCGTCTTAACTAGAGCTGTGGGCTTCTGCAACGATTTGTTTGCTTCCTCTCCCATCAGCATCTACTTTGCTTCTCCAGGTTCTGTATCTGGCCGTGTACATTTTGCGCATATGCAGGACGGAGGAGAGCGCAGCAGACGAGGGAACGCCAGTGATTGATTGCCGAGTGACAGAGGATAGTATGTCATCTCGCAGTAGCCCTAAGGGCGTCATACGTCAGCTGTCACAGCAGGACGTACACTTTCCGATCTTCCGTTTCAAACTGGATGCTGAAAAGCAAACTCCAAATTCTTAACCTCAACTGATATCAGATGACCCCTTGACTGCCTCGTATAGATGATAGATGATTCCTCGCCTAAATCACGATGACTTGGCACAAATTAGTTGGAGAAGTTGTGGTTATGTATCACTGATTGCTGTTATTGTTTATTTATGTGAGATTCAGATATTTCAAAATGTATTATGAAATGAGTAAACTGGAATCGGTAGATGGTTCATGATGTCGGTAATTAGATAAATTCACTTCACCACCAAGCTCTGAAATGGTGACGTATATTAACTATTATAGGTAGAGATGCACCGATCAGGTTTTTTGTGCCGATCACTGAAATCAGTATCTGACGATCCGATAATACCGATCACCGATCAGTTAAAGGACAAGTCCTGATCAAAGACTAATTACTATTGATTTAATTCATCCCCATAAGTGTCCTATGTTTTGCTCATTTTAACTTTTTCATACCTTTATGGTTTCCAACAAAACATCACCTACTCTACTGTGGCCGCTGTGGTTTTCTAACTCATTTTATGGACAATGCACAAGGCTGAGCGCCTTTTCCTTTTGAACGCCTCAAATAATCAGGTCAACGTATGTTCTACTCTCAGACAAAACAGCCAAAGCCAAACACATTTCAGTTCATTACAACCCAATTCACTTTTTACAACCACAGCTCTTTGATAACCGACTGGTCAAAAACATGCTTCTCTGCAAATGAGTGAACATTTTAACGTTTCCTTTGATATAATTTTATGACTTATTTTTCAACCACAAGTTTGACTTTAAACTAAACTACTACAAGCCCTCCTACTGGGTTACTTTAGTCTCGGATCTGGCAGCACTTCCCAGTGTTTATGCTTCGCCCTTTCATTTCCAATATTTGGTACTAACGACTGCTGACTAATTTGAATGTGTTTTGCAAGCACATTGAAAACATGATCAAAGGGGTAAAATGGGATAGGTTATGATAGTTTCAGAATACCCACATACCAGTGCTTTGATGTCTATGGCTAGCTGCTTTGGAGGAGTGGCAACGTCCTCCTCGCCACACAAGCAACCCTCCTCCGCCTAACAACAAAAGACAGCCTTGTGCAACAAGGTCATTCTCCTAACGCTGGACAGTTTCTCAGTGGTTGCGCAATAAATGGCAGCATACCTAAGAATTAATAGTTAAATCAATTTATCGCCAGCCTGTGATGAAAAATAATATATACGACCTGCTATTGCAATTTCCAATCCATAGCAACCAGCGTTCTATAGCAACCTGCCCGTAATGTGCAGGCAGACAGCCCAGAAGGGCCTATTTCATTGTGAACGTTATTATTTATTCATAAAGAAAATATTGGAATTGGAATATGTCTCTAACTTTCATATCGCCATACTAATGAGTGTTTTGTTAAGCAATAGATCACTTCACGGTGGCGCGGTTATAAGCAGAGCTGAGGGGCGTTATTCGTTAAATGGCTAATTGCCTGCATTCATATACGTAAAGCTTCTCTACCTTACCTTAGCGTCTCCTGCTCTAAAGGCATTTATATGTATTCACAACTAGATTTTAAATAAAGATAGCCCATCACAGTAAAAGCTGTGACTGATAGTTTCTGGTGGACAAAAAAGGATTTTTCCCCCTTTTGCCGACAGAGGACAAATATTCAAATGATATGGTTTGCGATATTCTTTATTTTTGTAAGTGACGACAATTCCCGGGACAAGCTAAAAAATGGACAGGTTGACAGATCGATCTCCGACACATCGGTCTGTGGTTCTCAGCGTCAACCGACTGGTTTCTCTAAAGGCGTGAATTATTATTTTTTTAACGTCTCACACACATGTGGTTACATTTTTTATCAGAAAAGACTCAGTAATTCCCTAAAACAACCGGACACTTTTGTTTTTAGCGAATGTATATCCAAAAGGAAGAAAAAGTGCATTGGTTGGGGACTATTTTCAGGTGCGGATGGTTTCACATTTAGTGCTGTTGGGAGTATTTGTGGCAGCAGGACGGTGTATTTGGGAGTCAAAAATAAATTGAAATATCGAGGCAGAATATAATCCGCCAATTGAGAGAGCACAAACCTCAGTTTGGGTGTGTGACCTATTCAGGCAGTATCACTGAACAATTAGAAGTCTCAGAAAAAAATATTTCATGCGTATCTCTTCTTAGTAAAGTCTTGCCAGCAGTTTGGGAATAGAAAGCGATAGTGTGTTAGTGTGTGTGTGTGTGTGTGTGTTCATTGAACAGATAGCCGAACATGCGTGGCAGCCTCACACCGATGAACTAGCTCTTGGCATACTAAAATGTTTACAGACGTTGTTCGACCAGTCTTTGCCTCTTCAGCTGCTGCCGGTTGAAATGGGAATCCACCAGATCTTATATACGATGAGAAGCTGCTGGACTCTGCTGTACTTTGGCTTTAAGAAGTGGCATCGATCCGAATTATTAGTACGGAAGTCGTATGCAGTTTCTATTAAATGCACTTTGCATCGAAGGTGAGCAGGCATAGGCGGCTATTTCATTTCACTGTTTGGGAGCGAGTCAATAAACACCATTCTCAAGAGCATTTTCTGAAGGGGACACCAACGGTGCTGCCAAAAGTGCTGTTGTTACAGTTATTAATATAATAAATGTAGATGGATGAAACCCTATATGTATATACTGGATAATTGATAGGCAAATAACTTATACTTAACTTAATAGGGGTGTAGCACAAAAGCAAGACTATTTCCTTTACAAGTCTAAATAATAGAGGGTGATCTGTTGTCTTTTCCAAAAGATACCATTATGAAACATATCAGTTATTATGATTACAAGTAATTGATTAAAACACATTTTTAAACTTAAGTAATAACCCCTATCTTTCTGGGATACACGCTATAAGTGTAGTACACAACTATTTGCGGTGGGGAAAAACAATGTCCTTGGTTTTGTATCAGTTTTATTATTTATTATCATATTAGTCTATTATAAGATTCCTAATTAGAGAGAGAAAGTGTAGGATCCTCTACTTAAAGACTACAAGTCAAACAGAATGCTTTTGAAACAAGTTAAATGTAATCCAGATAAATCTAATAAAACACTCAAACTACATTTTGCCACGTTTGGATGTCCTTTGACCTCCAGATGACCAAATTAATTCTTACTGCCATTTATCCTTTACGAATGTGTTGCACGATTATTGTTGGGGATTCATTTAAAAAGTTTTTTTGCATAGCCCATTTCTAAACTATATTAAAAGTTAATTACAACCACTTCAAATCCAGCAGGACTCGACGGTTCATGAGCCACATAGAGCACAACTACTGAATGAGTCAGCCACTAGCTGTGTTTACACTCACCTCATTTCTTTCCCGCATTAGAAAAGCTGAATGGAAAAGACAAAATCCAATAAGACTTACTCCAGAAGTTTATACACTTGCTTACGGTCGTTTTTTTTTCTTTGTCGAAAAAGGTTCATGCACTAAAAAAAATTAATTATGGTAACGCTTTTGCCAAATAAATTCTGACGCAGCTAACATGTAACTCACATGACTGATCAGCTGTTCCCGCTGTCGGCATCTTCTCAGATAGTCCCTCAAGGTGTGATGCTCGCCTTAGTCTCAAGACAACATGAAACATGGCCGAACAATAAAGAACTTTCCCAATTGAAACACAATTTGAGCTCATGGAAGACCTCTCCTCATTTTTCTATCGTTGGATGGGTTGGATTGAATGTATCGGACCAGGAAAAACTCCCAAATAACCCTTCAGGGGGAAAAAAAGGGAAGAAACCTTCAGGAGAGCAACAGAGGAGGATCCCTCTCCAGGATGGACAGATGCATAAGATGTAATGTGTACAGAAGGACAGATTTAGAGTTTAAATACATTCAATGAATGTGACAGAGTGAATGAATAGTTCATAGTAGGCATATTCCACGATGGAGACCTCCACGATCCATCAGGCAGATGGCGGTGGGGAGGAGGAGTGGGCGGAGTCTCAACAGTAGGCGGAGTCTCAACAGGACAGTGGCGTAGTCAGGAGCAGGAATTCCACGACCCAAACCTCGATGATCCATCAGCAGATAGGATCTATGTCGTCTCATAGGGTCCGATGACCCCATGAGACGTGAAGTCAAAAGGACTCCGGGGAGAAAGCAGAGTTAGTAACGTGTGATTGAGAGATGAAAATTCATCCTTAAGGAGAGAAAAAAGAGGAGATAGGTGCTCAGTGCATCCTAAACGTCCCCCGGCAGCTATAAGCCTATAGCAGCATATCAAGGGGCTGGACCAGGTGAACCTGATTCAGCCCTAACTATAAGCTCTGTCAAAGAGGAAAGTCTTCAGTCTACTCTTAAACGAGGTGACTGTGTCTGCCTCCCGGACTGAAGGTGGAAGCTGGTCCCATAAAAGAGGAGCTTGATAACTAAAGGCTCTGGCTCCCATTCTACTTTTTAAGACTCTAGGAACTATAAGTAGCCCCGCATTTAGTGAGTGTAGTTCTCTAGTGGGGTAATATGGTACTACAAGCTCCTTAAGATATGATGGTGCATCACCAATCAAGGCTTTGTAGGTTAAGAGAAGAATTTTAAAAGTGATTCTTGATTTTATGGGTAGCCAGTGCAGAGCAGCTAGTGCAGGAGTGATGTGATCTCTTTTCTTAGTTTTAGTGAGAATACAAGTTGCAGCATTCTGGATCAACTGGAGGGACCTAAGAGATTTATTAGAGCAGCCTGATAATAAGGAGTTGCAGTAATCCAGTCTCGAAGTAACGAACGCGTGAACCAATTTTTCTGCAGATTTTTGAGACAAGATGTGCCTGATTTTTGAAATATTACGTAGATGAAAGAATGCAGTCCTTGAGATTTGCTTTACGTGGGAGTTAAAGGACAAGTCCCGATCAAAGATAACGCCAAGATTCTTTACAGTGGTGTTGGATGCTAGGGCAATGCCGTCTACAGAAACCACATCACCAGATAATTGATCTCTGAGGTGCTCAGGGCCGATTAAAATTACTTCGGTTTTGTCTGAGTTTAACATCAAGAAGTTGCAGGTCATCCATGTTTTTATGTCTTTAAGACATGCTTGAATTTTACCGAGTTGGTTGCTCTCCTCTGGTTTTATCGATAGATATAGTTGAGTATCATCTGCATAACAATGAAAGTTTATGGAATGTTTCCTGATAATATTGCCCAAAGGAAGCATGTATAAGGTAAATGAAATTGGTCCAAGCACAGAACCTTGTGGAACTCCGTGATTAACGTTGGTGGTTATCGAGGCGTCATCGTTTACAATTACAAACTGAGATCGATCTGATAAATAGGATTTAAACCAAATTAGTGCCGTGCCTGAAATGCCAATCGACTGCTCCAGTCTCTGTAATAGGATGTCATGGTCAATAGTGTCGAACGCAGCACTAAGGTCTAACAAGACCAGGACAGAGAGGAGTCCTTTATCTGCTGCCATTAAGAGGCCATTTGTAATTTTCACCGGTGCTGTGGTGTTTTCTAAATCCTGATTGAAATTTCTCAAATAAACTATTATGATGTAGAAAGTCGCACAACTGATTTGCGACCACTTTCTCAAGGATCTTGGAGAGGAAAGGGAGGTTAGAGATAGGTCTGTAGTTAGCCAACACCTCTGGATCCAGAGTGGGCTTCTTCAGGAGAGGTTTAATAACAGCCACTTTGAAGGAGTGTGGTACGTGGCCTGTTAGCAGAGACACATTGATAATATCTAATAGAGAGCCGCCAATTAAAGGCAAAACGTCTTTAAGCAGCCTCGTCGGGATGGGGTCCAAGAGACAGGTAGACGTGTTCGAAGTAGAAACCGTTGAAGATAATTGGTCACGGTTGATGGGAGAAAAGCCCTCCAAATATACACCAGGGCATACAGCGGTTTCCAAGGCCATTCCACTTGAGGACAGATTGGCACTGGTTAAGGGTAAGAGAATATTAATTCTACCCTGCATGCTTACTGGCAGATTACTGGCCATTTAAAGTGTACAGACCCGTCTTCTGGCCAAATAACACCTGAGTGTATTTGCTCTAAACCAGTTTGCTCGCTACGTTGTTTTTTAGGGGGAGTGTTGTGACATTTCAGATGTTTGCCTTGAATTCCTTTGGGCAATTAAATGGAAACACGGCAAAGGATTGATGCTAAACCATGAAGATGTGGTGCAGCAGTCAGATTAGTTGTCATGGCATGCTATTATTTATTAAACGGATATCATAATGCAGTGTGAACAGTATAAAAAGTTTTCAGCGACTTTCAATCGGTCTCACTAAACAAAGTGTGATAGGAAGGAGAAGTGCCGAGGCGACGTGGGACCTTTGGCTTCTGTTTGCCAAAAGCACTGCGGCTCTGTACCGGCAGGAGCCAGGTCATCAGAACAAGAATGCTCAGTCGTGATAATGTAAAAGATGATATAAAGGCTTCATATAAAACTGACGTATGATTTTATGTTGACGATGCTCCAGGATGATCCAGCTGCTGAAACGCAACCCACTGATTAGATAACAGCGTACGTGCATCTCATGAGCAGGGCTCGTAGTTATCAACATTATTCGTATTACGGTTATTTGACAAACACTAAGATTAAAAAAGCCACTAACTGATCGTTGGAGTCAAGTGAGAGAACACAGATCAGGGGCTGAATGGGAAGTGTCTAAAGCACAACAGTGTGTTGTAGAGAGCAGTGATCGTATTAGAAGACAACGCAAAACAGCATCCTTCCTTATTAGGCCGCTTCCTTCTGTGTTTCTCTGTGTGTGTGGAGACAAACGCATGTGTGTTGGAGCCATGCACGGCAGTATTTAGTTTGCTACATCTTGCCTTTTGTTTTGCCCCAAAACATCAGTGTGATTACTGTCAGTGCTGCTGAGTCATGACCCGTCACTCTTGTGACAGTCAGGATGAGTGGGAGGGCGGTGGGCCGGGTGTTTGTCTGCATGTGGTCACAGAGTCCTTCAGCTCCTGCGTGTTTTGTGGTCTTTTGCTGAAAAAACTCTCATGAATAAGTATCCTGATTTAAATCAGCTTTTGTGCATTTTAGATTTTAAAGCAATTTTTAAAAAAAGGAGCAATGTGTACACTCTAGCAGTGAGGTCGCAGATTGCCACCGATGGTGGCCTTCAGGTAACGTAAAATAAATTAAATAGTCTTTTCAAATTACACAGCAACCGTGATGATACATTGCTTCACACGGGAGTTGAACAACGGTCTCCTGGGTAAAAGTCTTTGTTTGTTTGACCCAACCTCCCAGGGCCTCCCAGCCAACAAGGACTTTCTCACTCTTAACACCACATCAGCTGAGCTGTCTAATGATGCTGCTGGGTTTAAGAACCCGGTGCTTCTCATGTGCTAACGGGTGCCTCTGTGCTTCTGTATCAGAATCTGCACTGCTCTGCGATGGTTTAGGCCCTTCCTAAAAGACAGGTGTTTCTGCCTTGGCATTACGGCTGCCAGGTCAGCTGCAACAGGCGTTCGCTGTGGGGTGCCCGAAGGTACTGGGTCCAGTTCCCCCTTTGATTTTAAGATATTGTCACACCTGACGTCACGGGTAGTGAGGTGCAGGAGCTCAGGCGCAGAGAAACAGGCAGGACTCAACGTGAATAACAAAAGGCGCTCTTTAATGAGGCAAAAGTTGACCAAAAAAACAAGGTCCAAAAAAGGGGCAGGCAGAGAATCAGGGTTCAGGGTATGTAAGCAGGCAGGGTCGAAACAGGCAGGCTCAGGAATACGTACGAAAGACAGGACGATGGAAAAAAAGTAGGGCTGTCAGCGTTAACGCGTTAATCTATGCGATTAATTTGGCCGCGTTAACGCACTAAAATATTTTAACGCAATTAACGCATTTTTTTTTTTTTTTAAACCGCGGCAGTACGGTTTGACACTGTTTCCGTTTTTAAAACAATCATTTCTCCGCGAAAATAAGGAGCAGAAATCAGTTTAACTCGTGGATGAATCAGTCGGGTTTCCTCCTGCTCCTCCTTCCTCCCGTCTCCCCCTCTGATACACAGAGGAACGGAGGGGCGACGTGTCGGGTGACACGGCGCGGAAAGAACGCGACACACGAAACCTTCAACGTGATTGGTCAAACCAATGAACACCAAGTAAATCACAAAGGACCTCCCACCTCACAGGTTAGGCTCATTTAGCAGCCTGTCAGTCAGAGAACCAGAGGACACGGCGCGAGGACAATGAGGCTCATTTCAGAGCTGAGATTGTTCTGGAATGTTTGATGTATAACACGTGGGGGTGTGTCACATGCAAAAGACTTTAAACGGTGAATTTAATTTATTTTGTAAAATGTATAAAATGAGCCCAGCCTCCAGAGGGTTAACGTGACATATGTGAATGTCAGTCAGTTACCAAGGCCACTGGTTCTGCTGTTCAGTGTTAAAGATGACAGGACCAATGGGGTCTCAATATATTTCTTTTTTTTTACTAATCTGATGTTTCACTGAAGAAACAATTTATCATCCACGATATTAAATACCTCGCTGGCACTGTATATGTAGGAGCCTCTTTGAAAACACAGCTCTGTGTGAAGTTTTGTCTTTAAAAAGAAGGGAAACACTTTTAACCCTTGTGTTGCCTTCGGGTCATTTTGACCCGATTAAATATTTAACCCTCCCCCGCCTTTGGGTCATTTTGACCCGATTCAATGTTTCACCCTCCTGTTACCTTTATATTTACTAACATATTTTACCCTTTGGGTTCAATTTGACGCCAGCAATTAAAACCTCCAGAAAATTATTAGAATTAATATTGTTTTCCAAGTTTAAGTGTGAGGCACTTTATGTTTGTTTGTTGACTACCGAAAGAACACCGACATTAAACATTGAATGGGGTCAAATTAACCCGAAGGCGGCAGGAGGGTGTAATATTGATTCGGGTCAAAATGACCCGAAGGCAACACAAGGGTTAAACGGTGAATTTAATTTTTTTTGTAAAATGTATAAAATGTCCTCAGCCTCCAGAGGGTTAACGTGACATATTTGAATGTCAGTCAGTTACCAAGGCCACTGGTTCTGCTGTGTTCAATGTTAAAGATGACAGGACCAATGGGGTCTCAATATATTTTTTTTTACTAATCTGATGTTTCACTGAAGAAACAATTTATCATCCACGATATTAAATACCTTGCTGGCACTTTATAGGTAGGAGCCTCTTTGAAAACACAGCTCTGTGTGAAGTTTTGTCTTTAAAAAGAATGAACTTTTAACTTTTAACTTTTAATTGCGATTAATCGCGATTAATTAATCGCAATTTCAAAATGTGCAATTAATTAGTTAATTTTTTTTAATCGATTGACAGCCCTAAAAAAAAGACAACAATCCAGCAACAGACAAGGGAAAGAGTGGCACAATATATAGGGGGGGAAACAGGTGTACGACATGGAAACAGGTGTATGACATGAGACATTAACGAGACTAGAGTGGCTGAGAGCAGGTGCAGGGAATGAAACAATCAAGGAGACAGGAGACAGAGTAGACATCCGGCGTTTCTCAATTCAAAGTACACTGAGTACAGACTTGTGTTCTTTTGGAGTCTGGACTTGGGAGTCTGGTCTTGGGAGTCCAGACTCTGGAGGACGGGAGGACGGTCTTTCTGCGATTGGAACAGCAGCTGACTTGATGATGTCACCACATCAGCTGTTCTTGCTCCTGAGTTTACTCTAATTATTCTCTCTAAATTATTTTTTATAGTCAAAAAAAAGATGACAACCCTGCTTTTTTCATTATTCTTTAAATATAATTATTATATTTTGAATTATGTATGTGGATATATATATGTGTGTATATATATATATTTATATACACACAATTAAAAATAAAATAATCATACACATATAATTGTATTCATATTGTGTACAAAATAAAAACATTTATTTATATTGTTTATACATATTTAGATTATATATATAAATATGTATAATAAATATGTTATATACAAACATATATATTTATTTATATATATATATATATATATATATTTGTATGTATATATAGTTATATTTCACATGTAATTGCAAACAATTCGGTCAAAAGTAAAACGACACCATGAGTTCAACGTTAAAATGTAATTAAAATATTAAGTTATGAATCTTAACCATCAGTCAAACTGACATAACGTTATCTGTGAATAAATAATAAACTCTTTGTGCTCGTTGGATCCTCAAAACCGAATTGTATCTCATGTTAAACCGCTACGGAGACATCAGAGCCAGCGGAGCATTTAAAAAAGTCCTGCCGAGATCAGGCTGCTCTCGGTGGCCACACAGCGCGCTGACCGCCCGGCGCTCCGGAGCTCACTGGTCCCGCGAGCAGAACCTCAAATCTACGGCGCAGATCTTTATTAGGCTGAATCATAACAAACCGACCACAGATTTGATTTTTAAACTACTAACTTCGTGCCTGAAAACATCGTAAAATTACATTCTGTGACTCAACAACAGTAGTATTTATAAAAAGCAGTGGTGGGCCGTCAGGGCCAGCAAGGCCTTCTCTGCTGGCCTAAACATCATCAGAATATATATTTTCCCACAAGTATTCAATTATTTCCCAGAGTAAGAGTTATTCTCTTAATTTCATAGCGTTCCTCTTGGTTGCACTGCTTCCAGCCCCAGGTTGAGATTTGGAGGGCTGGTCTTTATGTTAGATCTTTTATCCAATCATATTCAGCCATCATGTGTTGCCAGGGGGCTTAAATCTGCCCTTAGGCCTGCAGAATCAACATTGCGGGCGCTGGTAGCTTAAAGTGAATGGGAATGAAAATTTCGTGTCAACCAATCAGCTTTAGAGTTGGCTCCTGAAGGCCAGCTAGCAGGCCCCGGAACCGGCACAGGAGCGGAGTGCGTGCACGTCTTTTGATTGGATTACCAATATTGAGAGGCGGGACCTATTGGCAGGTAAATGCAGAACCTAAGAAATAGGAAACTGAATTTGATAAACGAATTAATTCGCGTACTACTAAGCTGATTTTTCAATCCACAATGGCGGAAGGAGGAGAAGATATCGATTTGGTCGAGGATATAATTATAACGCCATTCTCAAGAGTCAAGACGAACTTTAAGACCGACGCCGACGCTAAAAGCCCGTCACAGGCGGGGAAGGGGTTCGTTCGCCACTTTCAAAGTTCCAACTACGAGCGCTACCAATGACTCACAGGCTCCGAGAAGCTCTGCACACCGGACTGCTGGGAATGCCTATTATTTGCAAGTGATCGATTTGGTGTTGGGAGCCACACTGGCTTTGCAAACTTGAGTTGTCTAACCGAGGCAGCAACGAGACACCAAAGTACGGCTCGGCACTTACAAGCATCGGTGCTTTGAAAACTTTTGGGGACACCCGAGCGGATCTACAGATCAACGAACAAGCGCGCAGGGCAACCGATCTGCACAATGAAAAGGTGAAGAACAAGAGGGAAATATTGAAAAGACTCATTAATTGTGTCATGTGTTTGGGTAAACAGGAACTTTCATCTTCATCATCACGGTGAAACTGCTGTGGGTGACAATGCGCTGTTTAGTGAACACACTGTAAAAAAAAGTCTGACTTAAAGCTTAAAGTTTGTGGACCAGAAATGGATAGAAGAAGAATATTAATATAACTCTGTTGCACTCGATTATGTTCTTGCCTATTAGTTGAACTGTACTGTATTGCACTCTTCCCCTGCAATTCTCTGAATAAAAATGTCAATTTCAAGGTGACGCAACGCCTGGTTATACTGAGTCTCTGTCTAACTGTATCGTGTCTAGAGCCATGGCATCATAATGATGGTAATAAGAGGTGGATTAATTCGGGTGGGACTGTGTAGGACCTCACTGAAGGCCCAGGCCCCAGGCCCACGGCACGCCACTGATAAAAAGTCAATTGTCAGTAGTTTATTTTCTCCTCCGCTACTGTTTCCAGTTGCTGGTGAAATGCATTCTGGGATATCGGCTGGCCAGAGTACGCACAAATCTCCTCTGATGCATCCTCCGGAAAGTGGGAGGATCAAGTCACATCCGGGCATTTTGACCGTGCTTTGCGAGAAGCGAACTTTGAATTGGAACATGTACTCGGGCTGCGACTGATGACGTTTCACGAGTCACGAGGACACAAGTAGAGGAAAGTACAAGAACGCATATTGAGAAACGCCGATAGAGTAGACATAGAGTAGACACAGAGTAGACACAGAGTAGACTCAGAATACACGGAACAGAGTCTTAGAGATATTCATGATTCCGTACAAAGCCAAGAGGTCTGATAGATAACCTGGGGCCCCGAGAGGCCTCCTCCCAGGTTATCTATCAGACCTCTTGTTGCCCTATTTTACCTCCCGCACCGTGAGGTCTTCCAATGTTTTGTCCAGAATCTTCCAAAAAAAGTGATTCCACCCTTGGCAGTCAGGGCTCTGAGACTCTGGAATGACAAGGACATGAAGACTCGTCCTTTAAATCACTTTGAAAAACAATCTTTTTTTCTAATTGTACTTAAGTATGTTATTTTGCTAGAAGTCCATTACATTACATTTCATGTCATTTAGCTGACGCTTTCATCCAAAGCGACTTACAGTCCTGTTACAATCATACACCGTAGACACAGCTACAGGGAGCAATTCAGGGTTAAGTGTCTTGCTCAAGGACACATCGACTAGGGCCTCCAACCCCCTAATTGAAAGACGGACCTGCTACCCACTGACCCATAGTCGCCCGTCCACTATCCTTTGTCTTAATATGTGTATTAGTTATTAACTTTTAGTTAAATATGTTCTGCTTTGGTTTCAAGGCCCTTCGTACGAGTGTGAGTAAAGCTAAGCTAAGGAAAGTCTTAGTTTCAGGGGAATACACCCTAATGAAGACGCACTGTAGTTGTGAAAACTATATTGCATGTCTGCTAACAGATCCCCCTAAATCCTTCACACAGCTTCTTTAATTGTTACATTGCCATGAGGAGAAATCACATGCTGAGTGGTCATATCCGAATAGGCCTGTTCTATCCCTACAGCGTGGTGCTGATGAGCTGGGTGATAAAGCAGCTGCTGCCTGTGTGTCTGACTCGGTTGCAACGTGACCACAGATAAGAAGTGGAATTGAAAGGAACGTTCAGACATTTTGGGAAATATGCTTGTTTGTCTTTTGCGATTCAGATGAGAAGATAAGGAACCGTTTCATCTCCAGAATGTGTTTGGCTTAGCTACGCTGAGCAGAGACGGTGGAATTAAAGGGAGCATTGTGTCAACAGGGAAAAGGAGACCTCCGGTTGGGCAATATAACAATATTCTGTAAGTCATGAAACACGAGCGGTTTGTCGATCACCACCACCTTTCTCCATGTCAGGAGGAACAGTACGTTGATTTGTGAGGTATTCAATTCCCCACGTAAAAAATTACCTTTGGAAAGATTCTGTAAGTCAATTTCATGTTGAAATCGATTTGAAATACTAATATTTTCAAATTCCAATTTAATTTTCTCTCATGGGATACAGTGAAAACCACTGATTTGTGATGTTTGGTCCAACTGTATCTTATTTCAGGGTGTTCAGTTGCAATATTTGTTGCAACAGTTTAAAAAAGAAGTCTCATTGTATAGAAGTCCATGAGAACATAACTCTACTTCTCTCTGCATTTATTCCCTCAGTAAACATTGTAAACATGAGTTTATGGTCCAAAATCTCTAGTTTTCAAGTTATTAAATGATGGTCCATTAAGATTCAAATAGACCATAAAGCAGGGTCTACTTTACGGCTCTGCGTCTCTATGTCACTCTTCTGGGGGATTGGGATAAAATAATATAATCGTGTGGCTCTTTCAGACTTTTTGAATGTTATCGGGCCAAATTGGTAAAGTTCTGATTGTGAACCATGTTACAGCTGCAACAGAAGCAACGTTGACTTCAATCTATCAGCTGACCGTCTAGTGTTTGTGTAAGTACAGCAAAACGAAACATTGTGGAACATTTTCACCCAGCCCCACGTATATATTTAAGATGGTCAACCCCTTTTATTTAACTGTAACGGACTGTAATTCACTGTGTCCCCGTCTCATGCCAATATAAATGATATAATGCTAATTGAAACAGAGAGATGGAGAGCGCGACAACTGGCTTGATGTCAAAATCAATGCAGACCTCTTTAATAATAAAATAAATGTAGTACGCGGCCTGAAGACTGGGAGAGGGCCTGACGGCATTGTGAGGCGGTCAACTTTGTCTGCAATTACAACCGATGGCCTTTGAGTTTTACTGTTGGTCCGAATTGTCAATCCGTGTCCCTGAGAACACAAAGTCACAACTGTTGCCCAAACGCCTGCAGTTTAATAATCCTGAGCACGGGAGTCACGCTGCTCGTATCGTTGAGATTACAGATGAATGTGTATGTGGGTGAGCGAGATAGAGACGGACGGATGTAGATAGAAAGAGACAGAGGGAGAGGCTGCGTGCTTCTCTTTGATCTCTACCAGTATAGAGTGTGTGTGTGTGCGTGTGTGTTCGCAGTTTGGATTTAAAACAAATTATATTTATCTACATATGAGGTGGTTGCCTTTTTCAATTCTACTCTAAGTCTGTGTGAATTCAACTTTCGTTGAGGCTGTTATGTCATTGTATCAACATGTTTGTGTGAGTGTGTGTGGTTTTGTAATTTTGGATTTAGAAAATACATTTAAAAAATTTTTTTAAAGGCTGCCATGTCATTGTAGCTGCTTGTTTGTGTGTGTGTGTGTGTGTGTGTGTGTGTGTGTTTGTCTCCGTCTTTGACAAAATCACACACTTGACAGGCGCCAGTCTCTGTAATTTCTGTTGACAGCTCAGTTGTCCGTTCTAGCGCTGGCAGATGGTGTTCAATGACCAGTGCCCTTTACTTCCTTCTCTCCTTCCTTCCTTCCCAGTATACCCTTATTTCCTTCCTCTCTTCTTAAGTCCCTTCTTATTGCTGTTATGTTATTGTATCAACATCTTTGTGTGCGTATGTATTGCTCATCCTGAGTTTTCTTCCCTTTTTTGTCTCCCCGTTAAAAGGGGATTTTTGGGGGAGCTTTTCCTGATCCGATAGAAGATGTCGGATCAGGAAAAGCTTCCCCAAAAATCCCCTTCTAATGGATTGTAAAGTCCTCCGCAAATTTGTGATTTTGGGCTATAAAAAATGAATTGAATTAAATTGAATACGGGCATGTGCCTGTCTTGCATGAGCCCCAAGGGACAAACATTGGAATTGGACTCTGGAACTTCCTGGTCTGTCATTTGACGCCAGTTGACTACAAAAATGACTCTCCGCTTATTTATAGACGGTATTGGGAAAAGGAACGTCTGTAAATAAGCCAAAGTTTTTATTTACTTTTGAGCTAAATCAACTTCCCAGTAAAAAAACACGAATAGCCCTTATTTAAATGATTTGCGTGTGTGAGTGCGTGCAGAGATAAATAGTCAATAGCATCTGTGAAGTCTGTCCGTGTCCACGTCCAGCTACACTGCTGAGGGAAGAAAACGGTTGGGGTACATTTTATAGAGAAGTAATCCTCAACAATTAGGTGTTGTACTGCGGGAATGGTTCTATTTTATGGTTCTATTTAATTTCCCTTGGATACTTTTTAATGTCTTTTTCCCATTAGGGTTTCTCTTCTATGAAGCTATATTTGTTCTTTATGCCTGTTTTGCACCTTTAGATGAGGCTGCATTAACGACGCTCTCTGTGGTTTTGGCTTTGACGGTGCACTTTACGGGTTTAATGCAGCTCTCTTTCAAACGGGTGTTTCTCTGTCTCCCTCTTTGACGACAGAAGCAATACAAAAGCAACACAGATACATTTACCGTTGTAAAATATACGATAAACTGAAATAAAACAAAGTTTTTTCATTTACAAAATAAAAAATATCTTTGATTATGTGTAGAGGTCTGTGGTGGTTAACTCTTAAGTATTCAGTGCCATCCATTTCACATCATTCCTTCTTTTTCTTTTTTCTAATCAAAGCTTTACACTGATATTCCTCCAAACACATACGGTGGAAGTCTGTACACCACAAAGTAAAGAACTTGAGACAAGATTGTGAGATCATACCGCTGTAATACAGGAAGTGTTCAGTGAACGTGAGTTTATGGTCTCAGTCGCTAGTTTAAATTCTTCTTCAATACAACATTAAGTTAAATTATTTAGTTATGGTTCATTTAAAGTAACTTAGACCATAAAGCAGAGAATGCTCCGGGGCGGGCTTACTGTGATTGGCAGGTTGCTGCCGCCACCAGAGCCGCATACGGCGTCTTTCCATCAGTCCTGCAAGGTCCAGATATAGTCACTTCTGTTGTTGCAAAAAGTCGACATGGCGCCGGGTCAATCGCCTCACTTGAGGCTTCACAACGGCGGTCCACAAACCATTGGGCTTGTTCCTTATCGACACTCTCTGTGCGCCACCAACTGCTGGCTGCGCAGTCCGGTACGACTACTTGCCTGGGAGGAGAGCGGTTTGCAGCTTCGGGAGTCCGACTTTCAGTTGGCGGCTGTGTAGCAACTCAAATTCAGCCAGAGTAAACTCCGGTGGGGCTTGTAACCTGTGCAACAGCTAGCAGCAGAACGTTGCTGATCCGACAGTCCCCCGTGATCAGGTTTCCATTGGCTGAATTTGAGTTGCTACAGAGCCGCACTCTCTCCTCCCAGCATACTGGTCTCCTGGAGGCAGGGAGGGCAGATCGAGAGCCGTTTCGAGACACCGAGATCCTACGGACTGTTTCGATGCAATTAAGCAAGGTTCTGTGGTTGTGTATTGCTGAAGTAGAAGTTTTGGACAAACAAAAATGTTGACCTGATGATGGCACGAGATGAACAGTGAGGTTCATCCCAAGGGGAACACAAAAGTGAAAGCCAAATTTGATCGTGCAATCCAACAATTCTGAGAAAAGTATTGCGGTCAGCTCAAATAAACATCCACATTATTAAGTCAGTTTCCTGTGTCTGTGTCACTGTGGGTGTCACCAATGAGATTTTTATAATTCACAAAATGTACGATGTTCGAGACCTTTCTTTGTCTCAGGAACACGTCTGGCAACTATCGTTCGCAAATTCAATACAGTTTATTTGTATAGCCCAATTTCACAAATTACAAATTTGTCTCAGTGCTTTACAATCTGTACACATAGACATCCCTGCCCCAAAACCTCACATCGGACCAGGAAAAACTCCCAAATAACCCTTCAGGGGGAAAAAAGGGAAGAAACCTTCAGGAGAGAACAGAGGAGGATCCCTCTCCAGGATGGACAGAACAATAGATGTAATGTGTACAGAAGGACAGATTTAGAGTTAAAATACATTCAATGAATATGACAGAGTGTATGAATAGTTCATAGTAGGCATATTCCACGATGGAGACCTCCACGATCCATCAGGCAGATGGCGGTGGGGAGGAGGAGTGGGCGGAGTCTCAACAGTGGGCGGAGTCTCAACAGGACAGTGGCGTAGTCGGTAGCAGGAATTCCACGACCCAGACCTCGATGATCCATCAGGCAGATATGATCTATGTCGTCTCATAGGGTCCGATGACCCCATGAGACGTGAAGTCAAAAGGACTCCGGGGAGAAAGCAGAATTAGTCACGTGTGATTGAGAGATGAAAATTCATCCCTAAGGAGAGAAAAGAGGAGATAGGTACTCAGTGCATCCTAAAACGTCCCCCAGCAGCTCTAAGCCTATAGCAGCATATCAAGGGGCTGGACCAGGTGAACCTGATTCAGCCCTAACTATAAGCTCTGTCAAATGCCCTGGACAACACATGTTCTGGAACGCTAAATATGGCTGTTGACTGAAATAAATATCAACAGAAAATATAGATAAATTATGCAACTTTAACCCAATCGGCTTTCATTCCCCCATACCATGTTCAGAGCCTTTCCAATCAACTTCTGTGTGGGGGAGGGGAAAACACCATGGACACGCCCACTTAGGACCCAGGAAGTGCATATGTCGTAGCTTGCAATGCATCTCATAAAATATAGAAATCAATTGTTTCATGTGAATCTCAATTTATTCGCTGTGTCAACACCTGAGCCCAAACTTTATATAAAATATATTTAGACTTTTCTTTCTTTTCAGTTGCATGGTTTGCATATTGGAGGCCAACACACCTGAGACAGGTATATAACACATACTGCCGAGCAACGGGTTTATGGTTTACATCTGAGTGTGTGTGTGTGTGCGTGCGTGTGCGTGTGCGTGTGTGTTTGCCAGGAGAACATCAGTACATCAGCTTCATGTGAGGCTTCTTTCCGTGCAGGTTGGAGGCCCGAGCCCAATGTTTTACATCCGCATTACAGAGCAGCACCCAATTTGTATCGACACGTCCCCCTCTGGTCGGCCGCCCCGCCTCGACATGAACATAATTGGCACTTTGCTGTCATAGTCACTTTTCTCTGTTGCTGCATGAATATAGGCTTTTATGGAGTCCTACTTAATGATATAAATACACACGTCATCTCCACCCAATCACATGTCGTCTATTGAGGCGGCCATTGCTTTGTCGCTGTGATGAAGAACCTTTTTTGGGGTCAAAACCCTCCGTTCACCGCTTTTTTATTTGAACATGAATGTATCAAAACATATTACAGAAAGATCTAAAGAAAGCTGTTTATCATGACGTGCAAGATAAGCGCGAGTGGTTTTGGCTGCGAGCGTGTGTGTTTGCAGTGTATGCATACGCTCATCTGATACGGGGCTGGAGACAGAGTGTCTTGTCTGTCTGTGGCCCAGCTATCCAGGGACGGGTTGGTGGGTGAGCCTTGGAGAGAGAGAGAGAGAGAGAGTGCGTGTGGTGTGTGTGTGTGTGTGTCTGTGTGTGTTTATCCCCACCGTTATCTGTGACAGATAGTTATGAGCAGACAGACTGACGCTTTCCCAAGTGTTAGCCTTGGGGCAGACCGGGGAGAGGCATGAGGGTGTGTGTGTGCGTGTGTGCATGTGTGTGTGTGTGTGTGAGAGAGGGAGAGAGAGAGAGAGAGAGAAAAAGGAAAAGATGAGCGTCTGAAATGCTGTTTTATCCTAAACTAAAACATTTTTCTTCCCTTGTTCTCCACATCATTGCTTCCTTTCTTTTTCTTTTTAGTTTCTCTGATTGTTTTGTCTTTCTATCTCTGTTAAATATATATATATATATATATAAATCTTCACAAGTTATTCAGCTTCACCTCCAGAATAAAATTAGTTTTTCTTTCTGAGCGGACCAATCCGATTCACTGCAAATGATGCCAACACAACACAACAAAATATAGTTTAGAGAAATCGGCTTATTTACTTGGTAGCGCAGGGTTAGACTGAAAGGTCGATAGCGCTCTCTTATCTGTAAATACAAAGCTGTCTGGCTTGGCTTAGCATAGAGACTGCAGACGGGGGAGCAGCGAGCCTGGCTCTGTCCAAAAGCAACAACATCCACCCACCAACACCTCGAGAGCTCACTCGTCAACAATTTGTTACGCTGTGCAGAAACTAAAGTGGTGGGGTTTATGATTCAAAATACTTTTTTGTTTTTGTTTTTGCCTCAAATAGATTTGATTATTGTTGGACAAAGCCAAGCTGTCCATTGACCCCGTTTCCAGTATTTATAGTCTAATAATAATGATAACATGGAGCCTAATCTTTATACAAAATACCAGGTTAAAACATAATTATATTTATACATGAAAAAAATGAAACTTGCACAGCATTTAAATGTTGATTTAGAACCTGGAATATCATCGTCATAGATGTGTAATAACCACAATGATTCGATCAAGTTAGACCAGAGTCGTCTTCATAACTCGTGAAGGGAAAGGCAGCGATGGTGAGATGTGGGAGCTGCTATCAGCTGAGTCTCCAGGTTTACAGCCCTGAGCACTCTCAGCAGCCTCAGTCAGCAGCCAACCGTTTACAACAGGTTAAAAAAAGTATATATACAGTATATATGCATATATGTCCCACAGCGCTGAAAGAGTTTGTGTTTTTGTGCCTCCAAGCCGGCGACAGCTGTGGTCGGAGGCACAATGTTAGCAGGTAGGCCGCACTCTCAGGAGGGAATCTGGCAGCCGGGAGGGAATTTCTACAAATTTGGCACAAACGTTCAAGGATGAACTGATGAGGATTTTCAAGGATGAACTGATTTATGTTGCCTTTAATAAGGCCTGCTACTTATCTAAAGGAAATGGTCTGTGCCTCGCTAATCTTTCAGGGCCCCATGTATATATATATATATATATATATATACTTGTTTGTGTTGAACCTCCAAATCTCTATAGAAATGTCATGATTTTGTTCACAAATATTCATGGTCCCCACTTCCACGCAAGGATGGAGGATAACCACGTGTATATTGAGCGCCTACACACACACACACACACACACACGCACACGCACACGCACAGATGCCATTTGTGACAAGCCTCACCTGAGATTAACTTCTGCTTTGTCCCCCAAGTGAACTGCATGCTCCACCGATTTCTGGTGGATACGACGAGCCAGCCACGCTCTCATTGACCGGTCCGCTTCACATGTCCTTAACTGGGAACACAATCCACTCCCGATAGAGATGCCCGATTGATTTTACAGATCAATTTCTCTTGTGTTTATGTTTTCTGTCTTTGTGCGTGTGTGTCCAGGCATTCGGCCGGGATGTTTGATGATGTTTGATGATGTATCTGCCGGCTGTGCTGTTCTGAAATCTGACCAATAGATGCAAATCGATGAAGATTGAGGTCTAATATTAGGTTCAGCTTAAGTGTGTGTGTGTGTGTGTGTGTGTGTATGTGTGTGTATGTATGCATGTGTGTTCTCTGAGGATACATTGGAATTGATGATTGCCGTGTAGAAATACTGGCCCCACCTGTGCACATCAATTGTATTTTGATAGGAAGGCTGGAGTTTTCACACTGTGCGTGACCAAAGTTCTATATAATAAATTATTGAAGAATAATGAACTAATGAATGAAAACCACCAGGTGTACGTGGCTCCTGCACACGTCCGCATGTCTCCGGGCCCTGAAGTTTACAGGCAGACGTGGTTCGCCCTTTTTCTCTGAGCCAACGAATGAGAAAGAAAAATGGAAGAAGAAGAAGACGAAGAAGAAGAGGAGCAGCTGATTTTATGAGTCACTTCTCTGCAAGCGAGAGGCTGGAGAGACAGGTGGCTGTATGTGTGTGGCACTGTTAGTAATCATATTCGATGTGTTTCTGTGTGTGTGTGTGTGTGTGTGTGTGTGTGTGTGTGTGTGTGACGTACAGGGATACTGTGCAGATGTGATCTCTGGTGTTCAACAGTGTCAACCTGAGAGTGGAAACACTCAGGAGATGATAAAGGTCACAACACCTAGACCATCAGAAGCATGCACACACACACACACACACACACACACACACAAACAAACATGTTTATTTGTTGGAATTTGACATAACTGCAGGTTGGACTCATCCACATCCATCAAGGCTCAGCTCTGTGTTTATACTGTCGCTGGCGGGGAGGCACTATTTTTTCACGTTGTCCGTCCCATTCTGATGAAAGCGATATCCCAGTAACACCTGGAGGCAATTTACAAATTTATTTGGGCACAAACGTCCTCTCAGACTTAAGGATGACGTCATTACATTTTTGTTGTTGAAGGTCACTGTGACATTGGGGTGCCGCGTTTTTTTGTGCCATAACTCCAGAATGTATATCTTTGTGTGTGTGTGTGAGTGTGCATGTGGGCGGGGGGCAATAGATCCTCTCCCTCTGAAGCAGACTGGCCCTTTCAGAGCGTAGCATCGGCCAGGGATCGCCAACAATCCGGCTGTGCTTCTTGGACTCAGTTCTTTCAGAGCTTCTTTCATTTTTTACGGCTGGGTTCGTGAAGTCACGGCTCGACATCTAATAGTACCACCGACCCCTTCAGCATGATGCAAAAGCACTAACACATGACTCACCACTGAATCTATCAACTGCGATGGAGGCTGCCATCTCTGCAACGCTCTCCGCTCAGCGCTCACACTCGTCGCTCTGATGCTCCGCAGTTCCATCTGACGCCGATAGACGTGTTGTTGCCCTGCGCTGCAGTGAGGGGGGAACAGACTGTGAACACTGCATTAATTCAGTGGGATTGCACACACACACACACACACACACACACTTGCACTTGCACGCACGCACACACACACACACACACACAGGAAGAGTCGGCGCAGGATCAATGAGCGGGCATCAGCCAATCGATGTGGCGCCCTCGTTATGAGTTAAATCTTTCCTTGAAAAGATGTCTTTGTGTGTGTGTGTTTTCAATAATTGATCACTATTCAGCAGATAAATGACTAACCCATTAAGTGTGATTGTGCGATCGAGGCTCATTTCAAAGTAATTAAACCCACAGCCAGTGCCGTTTTCACATTGATTTGTATCTGTTGTTCCTTTCCTAGTTCTGAATTATCGTTCAGTCGTTCAGTGCCTCCTTTTATGTGAGCGAATCCGGGGCGTGGATAGAAAGTTCACTTTAGGTGTGACAAAAGAGTCTTACAGTTTATTGTCCCTTCCTCTTCCTGTGGCCCCACCACCACACACACACACACACACACACACACACACACACATTTCTATGATTATGACACATACCCACACTCGCATGCCAACAGCAGTTTTAATGCTCAACGGTCTTGGTTTGGAAGTTCAGAGCCGCCAGTGATAACATCTAATTTTCCATTCTTGCTTTCATAAAATAAAAACATTTATACAAAAAAATACATTTCAAAATAGTTAAAATGTAGAAATTAAAACAAATTCAAGATTTGAAGATTCAATGTTGTCACAGGTTCTTGCACCATAGGAGGTGAAATACCAGTTGGTATAGCTGAGCCATGAAGGGTAATGTACCACATAGGATAATAATTCAAAGGTACAATTTAAAGATTAAAAAATACATATATATACAGGACTGTCTCAGAAAATTAGAATATTGTGATAAAGTTATTTATTTTCTGTAATGCAATTAAAAAAACAAAAATGTCATGCATTCTGGATTCATTACAAATCAACTGAAATATTGCAAGCCTTTTATTCTTTTAATATTGCTGATTATGGCTTACAGCTTAAGAAAACTCTAAAATCCTATCTCATAACATTTTAATATTTCCTCAGACCAAGTAAAAAAAAAGATTTATAACAGCTGAGTGTTTGTCAAGGCTCAGGAAACCCTTGCAGGTGTTTCGAGTTAATTAGACAATTCAAGTGATTTGTTTAATACCCTACTAGTATACTTTTTCATGATATTCTAATATTTAGAGATAGGATATTTGAGTTTTCTTAAGCTGTAAGCCATAATCAGCAATAGTAAAAGAATAAAAGGCTTGCAATATTTCAGTTGATTTGTAATGAATCCAGAATGCATGACATTTTTGTTTTTTTAATTGCATTACAGAAAATAAAGAACTTCATCACAATATTCTAATTTTCTGAGACAGTCCTGTATATATATATACATAATTTAAACATTGAAATACTGAAATTGAAATCGTGTACACTGGTGATAGTTGTAAAGCTATATACACTATATAAAAAGGCTAAAGTGTAAATATGCAGAGTCCAGGGGACGTGGCGAAGGACGATGTGAGGATGGACAAGAGATACGGCCTTGTTTTGTTTCATACTTTATGTACAATTAAATTGATCACACTCTAATTATTTTTTATATTGTCAACTCTAGTCTTCCATATGTTTGTGACTCAAATGTAGTCAAACAGCCTCCACCCAGCAGCAGATGTATGCATACTGAAAGGAGGTAAAGGAAAGGACGTTCTGGGGACAAGGGCTCTAAAAGCATTCGGCCCTTCTGGTCGTGATGGTGCTTATCCAGGCTTCGTCTTCGTGGACCTTTTTATGGCCGACACTGAAGCTCATTGGTTTCGTTTCAGCGGCCTTAATGGCGTACCATCAAACCTGAGTTATGAAAGCATAGTCAGTGGATCGTTGAGTTCTGTATGGGACACATGCGCTGAAATAGGAATACTTAATGATATGAAAAGCAGTCGGTTGCTTTGAAGAGCTCTCAAAACGGTACGAAACCACGCACCCATGTGAGGAACGCCACCTTCCTCACGCTCCCCCGCTCTGTGTGGGTTTTGTGGCTCAGAGGATGTTTTTATATCAAAATCAATCAGGATTCCAATGAGTGCAGTTTCCATATCACAATTGCTGCTGTTGGAGTAAAATGATTAAGGCCTTAAGCTGTTAGAGGTCAAAGTTTAAGCCTGCGACAGGAACACCAGAGAATTGACTAAACTGTAGATTATAACATTACATCTGTGAGGCCACACCGTGACATTACACTCTTCACACTTGTTATGGTTAATAAGTTCTGCATACAGGTATCGATGCTTTTCACCGTGCACCCTTCCAAGGGTGGTTTGTTTGAGAAAGAAGAAGCACCAGTGTGCTCTTTTTGCCCATTTAAAAAAGAAAAAACAGATCGGTCTCTCTCTAAATATACAATTTGGCTTTATGGCATTTTCTGGCGGATAGCAGCAGGGGTTTAGGAAGTGCTCGGGTTCCTCTTTTAAATAAACAGTGGGAACATCCTCCCATGCGATGCAGCAGCCTGCCGCCCATATCGGGATCCAGGCCCCGGGTAAGCGGTGTACGGGAGCATATCAGGCCGCTGCACGCCGCCAAGGTAGGACGGCCTCCCTTAAAGATTAACAGGAAAAAAACAGGATTGCATTCAAATGGATACAAGATGTCCCCCCCCCCCACCCCTCCCCCCTACTCGGGGAGGACAGCAGGAGTTTGTCCTCCTCTGCCTCCTAACACTTCCTTGCCTGTCCTGCAGGTAGCACTGTTGAAGCATTTTTATCAGTATTATATCATATATATTGTTTGCAAAGAAGAGATAACAATATGTTATAAATGATACTGAGTTAATGAAATGGTTAATTTAAAACACGTTTTCTTTTCTTCTTTTTTTATCTCAAATTGATAAGAACCAACCTCCTCTGGTAAATGTTCATGTTTTTATTACCATATGGACGAATCCTGTAATCACTGACACAGATATTGATATATTGGGGATGGAAAAAACATTCGCGAGAACTCTTTATCGACACGGCCGAGTGAGCTCCTGGCTGCGAAAGGATGGAGGCAGCACGATTTATTGTATATTCGGCCTCCTTATAGCTTTTGTTTTGATCTCCACCAACTTTCTGCAAACATTTTATGAAATGATTTCTCCCCCCCACAAAATCCTTCATCCCTTGTACCTGGTGGTTCTCGATGAAACATGAATAGTCAGGCCAACCAGAGGCTGTCAGTCTTTTCAGCAACGTGCTGAAGTATTAATGCTGAACGTACTGATGGCCACAAATGGAAATGACTTATTCATAATAATATTTCATGAATGGCACACCTTGAGCACAGTGCATCCAGAGCAGAATATTTATTGAAGGTGGTGCAATTGCACAGATCCGTTCGGACAAACAGATTATTGTTGTATTTACACATTCACATGTTTGTTCCCGCCGTTGACATCTGTGTGTGTGTTTGCACGAGTGTGTGCGCTTCCATTTAGTCTGAATCCGTGTGTTTGCTTAATAGTCTTTTGTGACTAAACCACTTAGCTAAACCAACATTTCCATAATGATAAGCCTCTGCCCGTCTTTTGCCAGCCATATATGTGCTTGTGTGGGTTTGTTTGTGTGTGTGTGTTTGTGTGTGTGTGTGTGTGTGTGTGTATGTTCCTGTGTGTGTATTAATGATTCCCTTGTTAAAGTTTAATGTCTCTGTTCCGCTGTTGTCAGGGAGATTTACCACTGAGCCCGATGGGAAATGTCTGCCTCACTGCTCCGAGCCTGATGGCAACCCCCCCTCCCTCCCCCCTACATACACACACACACACACACCACACACCACACACACAATGGTTTGCACGTGTGAATCTGCATGCTCAGTATGCACAAATGGCTGCATAAGTCACATCTCCTCCTGTATATTAGCTTCTTATACGGCGAGTGTGTCAATGAAGGCGGCAAGTGTCCCGGCTCTCTCCGGGGGGGAGACGTGTCTGCTGTACTTCACACATCATCGTCTCCTCATTCCTGTGTGCGATATAAATACTATATTATATTATTCTTGTTCCCAAAATTGTATTTATTTATTTTTAATTATGTTCTTATTTTTACAATAAGGGCCGATTACACTGCTCGACACGGCATTGGCACAAAATCGCTGAAACATTTGAATTCTTGGGCACAGTCGTACAATGCACAGACTTTCTACTCGAGAGCAGACTGGTTTAAAATCTGTTTAAAGTCCAGAGCAAATGATTCTGTTTGTTTCCGGGTTGCAATGCAGAAAGGGGCTCATCGGCGGGTTCATCCGAGCTACAATAAGATACAAAGCCGAGGTGAGCAACAACGGATAGCCACAACTAATGGTTATAAAGGTGTAACTGTGTATCGTTGGCATTGTAATAAAATGCTGGAAGGGAGGGGCAAAGAGATCCAGGTGTTTGAAGCGGGAATGTTTCTCGATGGAGGCAGATAGTAAACAGCGTGGCATGCTGGGTAATCAGGCTCTGATTAAAGAACGGACTAAACCGTATACGTTTGAATTTTCTGGACACACAGCATGCTAATGGATGCTGCTTCCTGTGACATCCTTGGTAGAGCAGTACAGCTTCGTGCTATAACACACACACACACACACACACACACTCAAACGAAGAAGGGCAAACGTCAAAGCATACTGCCCGTTATGGCCGTCCCGCCCGCTTGCCCTCAGTAATGGTGTGTGCCACCCGAATGAATAATGGGCGATAATGTTGTGCTTCTCATTCTTCGATGAATAATATATACATGTATAAACATTTGTGCCCCCCCCCCCTCTCTCTCTCTCTGTACATTTCCTAGAGAGGCTGATAATGGTGATGACGGAAGACCCGTATGGTGAGGAGTGAATGAAAGAAGGACGGAGGAAAGGAAAAAGGGCAAGGACAGCAAGAGGCGAAGGAGGAGAGAAAACAAATCTATCAGAGGGGGAACGAAGAGGAACCAGGAGGAAAGGAAACGAGGAGGTTGGAGAAGATGTGAAGACCAGCATGAAAAGACGGAGTTAAGGGTAGATAGAAGCAGAAAGTGCTTGAGGGGGAGGGAAAGGAGACGGACGGAGTGAACGTACAGGAGCACAGGAGAGCGGTCCTGGGAGGAGAAAGCAAAGGGACTGGTTAAAGGGAGGGAAGAAGCATCTGGATGGTCTCCACGGCGACGGCCGGCAGGTTACCCCCTCACCCGAAGATGGCCTCCAACTTCAATGACATCGTCAAGCAGGGCTACGTACGCATGCGCAGCCGCAAGCTGGGGGTGAGTGGCCCGTCTGTGTCGTCTCCCCCCCCCCCCCCCCTCCCCCCCTCTCCAGAGCAACGAAGGTGACCGATCTGTTTCAGGAGTTTTAACAGTCCAATGCCACTCATTATGTTGTTATCATTTTAAACGGTACAAACACTCTATTGAAGTCCTTTCAGTCCCATGTTATGTTGCACAGTAAGTATAAGTTGTATGCATAATATAATGTATTATCACGAATGGAGGCCCCGTCGGTTCCTTTGTATTAAATATGTACTATATGCACGAGCAATTACATTTCCAAAAAGTTCAGAACTTCCTTCAAAGTTAAAGTTACCTCAGGGAACATTTCTTTTCTCGTTGACAAAGGACCAGCAGCAGCCTCCCTTCAGGAAACATGCCATTTTACTCCTGCCCGGCCTCACCGTTCTCTCCCACAGCCCCCGTCCTCCAGCGGGCCCAGCAGTACGTCTGCAGCGGCAGATGATGAGTAACCATTGGAAAAGTTACCCGTGGTAGATTTAAATACGTGACTCATTAAAACCATTAAGACCCTTTTCACACTTACCACGAATAGAACTCAGCAAATATATTACCCTTCGAATAAAGATGTTTGAATAGGATAATAATGTTGTATTATCGTAGGCAGTGGAATTCAACTCATGACTCGTATTACACTCAAAGAAATGACTCATTGGATGAACTCAATTAAATTGTTGGCAGGTTTTCCATCCAATAATTATATGCAACTCCAACTCAAATTTAGCACATCAGTGCAATAAAATGTAATTAAGTTAGTCCAACTCATTTGTATCAAATACATCTAAAATAAAATAACGATATTCATTGAATTAAATTAATTTGTGTTTGTCCAACTCAAAATATAAACTAACTAACTTACAAAATATGCAAACTCCACACAGAAGGAAAGCCCCGACTGGGAATTGAACCCACGGACCTCTTGCTTTGAGGCGACAGTGCGAGCCACTGCACCACCGTACAGCCCTGAAAGTGTCTTCACCTCATGCAAACAACTGATTTTAAGCTGGCGCATGCGCAAAGGGTAGTCCTCAATGAAACACATTTATTTTGAGTTGATATGCACACCATCTAACCTAAATAAATCTAATAAATGAAAGTATTCATACATTTTGTGTTACACCCATTAAATATAAATATCTATTTTTGTAATTGATTTATTTAAATGTATCAAACAATATTTAAATGTGTCACCTCGAAGAAGGGCTTGAATCGTTTTTGTGAGTGTAACCTAAATAAATCTAATAAATGAAAGTATTCATACATTTTGTGTTATACCCATTCAATATAAATATCTTCGTTTTGTAATTGATTTATTTAAATGTATCAAACAATATTTAAATGTGTCACCTCTAAGAAGGGCTTGAATCGGTTTTTTGAGTGATAGGGGAAACAAATCAATTCGAGCCAGGTTCTGTTCAGCCGTTCACTTCAAATAACCCGCTCTACTCCACTATCGGCGCTCGCACACGCCACCTGTTGGGTCTCTCCGAGGGCCGACTGATGACGCTCCAGCGTCGGTGCGGCCCTCAAGTTAACAGAGTAAACGCTTCTTGTCCTCAAGTGAAGCACACTCAAAGAAATGACTCATTGGATGAACTCAATTAAATTGTTGGCAGGTTTTCCATCCAATAATTATATGCAACTCCAACTCAAATTTAGCACATCAGTGCAATAAAATGTAATTAAGTTAGTCCAACTCATTTGTATCAAATACATCTAAAATAAAATAACGATATTCATTAAATTAAATTAATTTGTGTTTGTCCAACTCAAAATATAAACTAACTAACTTACAAAATATGCAAAATCCACACAGGAATTGAACCCACGGACCTCTGGCTTTGAGGCAACAGTGCTAGCCACTACACCACCGTACAGCCCTGAAAGTGTCTTCACCTCATGCAAACAACTGATTTTCAGCTGGCGCATGCGCAAAGGGTAGTCCTCAATGAAACACATTTATTTTGAGTTGATATGCACACCATCTAACCTAAATAAATCTAATAAATGAAAGTATTCATACATTTTGTGTTACACCCATTCAATATAAATATCTTCGTTTTGTAATTGATTTATTTAAATGTATCAAACAATATTTAAATGTGTCACCTCTAAGAAGGGCTTGAATCGTTTTTTTGAGTGCAGCTCAGCTACTGGCTTATTTAGAGACATGAATGTGGCCGGAGTGTACGTGTGTTTTTTCTTGCTATTACTGGCAGAGCCCAACACCTTATCACTGGAAGGTGAAGTAAGTGTGTGTGTGTGTGTGTGTGTGTGTGTGTGTGTGTGTGTGTGTGTGTGTGTGTGTGTGTGTGTGTGTGTGTGTGTGTGTGTGTGTGTGTGTGTGTGTGTGTGTGTGTGTGTGTGTGTGTGTGTGTGTGTGTGATGTTTTGAGAGATTGGGATTGGATTGTGAGGCGTGGGTGCACAAATCAGGACGACAAGCAGTGGTTTCCAACTCAAAATTATGTGAGAGAGAGAGAGAGAGTATTTTACAGGGCTGGATTGGACAAATGCAACTTGGTGCAGTCATCCATGTTCCTCTGGGGATAAATTGTAATAACTTTGGCGTTCCCCTGTCATCCTTATGTGGCGCCATCTTAAAGTCAATATTTTAATTGGTCCACCACTTTTAGTTATGAATCCATAAACCCCGACTAATGAGTACGAGGAGCATTAGGAGCAGTGGGCCGCTGTGAAGCGCAGAGGAGCAACTGCGCTTCAGCGTCTCGCTCATGATACTTTGACATGCGGTCAAGAGGAGTCGAGGGACTGAACTGCCGTCCCTTTAAACGATTAAAGCTCCGATTCAGTTCACACAACCATCCGGGGGGAAACTGTTGTTTCTAATTCGACTTATTGTGAATTCCTCCACTCTCTAACCCTTATCTCCTAAAGTCTGAATGGGATGAAACACAAAAGGAAATGTCACCTCCTTTGTTTGAGGCGACAATGCAGAACATCGACCCGATCCTTCAGAAAGGATCGGGTCGATGGCAGTTCTTGTTGATCCGATGTGAGGTCCTGGGACAGAGATGTCGTTATCCAGCTCTGGGACACTACAGCTCTGTCCCCGGACCGGGCTTTGGATCACCCGGGTCCGACAATGATTTTTTCCGGTCGTCCATAAATAATCTGGACTGCTTTTGCTTATTTGCCCATTTTCATCTGGCTCCTCAGTGAGTACGTGTCATTGTTGGATGAGTTTCAGGAGTTCTGAAAATGTGCCGCAACATATGAGCAGGAAAACGGTGTTGATCGACCCAGACAGCGTAATTCTTTTACATTTAAAAACAAGAAAAAAATTATTAACTCATATTATTTGCTGTACAGTTGAGCTTGGAGCGGATTGAACTGGACTTGTGTAAATTTTACATTTTACAGTTTCTCATTTTCGCATTTTGGTTTGAAAACTAAGACCAACACTTTTCGTCCTTCTTTTTCTTTCAGTCCCCCATCCCCCTTTCTCACTCAGACACTGTCATTTAATTGGTCTGTGTCTTCTTTTTCTCTCTCTGTGGTGTTTCTGCCCAGAGCTCGGATTCTTCACATCTCATTCTTCCTTTTCTGCCTCATTATCCTTCCTCCACATTCTCTCTGTCATCTTTGTATCTCTCTCTCTCTCTCTCTCTTTTGCCCTTTTTCATTTGCTCTCTTACTCCATCTTCCTCCTGTGCCATTGTGTCAGCAGTCAGTCCATACGTTGTGATGTGTGGGGTGAATCAGGCACAGTTTGGCATCAGTGGACTGCAGCTGGCGTTCTTTGGATATCTAAAGCTTCTTACTGGTTTTACAATAATTACAACTTTTACATGTTGTGTTTATTGCAGTGTTCAAGTAATTTGATAAAGAATGTCATTACTTTCAGTCAAGTGGGAAAACGGCTAATGTTAGCCTCTTAGCTGTAATTATTAGTATTGCAGGAATGCACCACCTCTGATATTGGATACCTGGCCGACACTGACTGAAATATACATTATATACTGGAATTTGAATTCCTGTTTTAGTTTTGACAAATTGGTTGCTGCATTACATATGTTTGCCCTTGAATATTTTTCCAGAGTTGCTATCTTGCTATTATTTGAATAATGAATCATTATTTTATAAAGTTATTGATTGCTTTTTGTTGTTGTCTGGACGGCGTGAAACATGGGCCAATACAAGCTGACAGGAAAGAACAATTAACCTATGGCTCTCGTGGCTCAGAGGTAGAGCAAGTCCTTCCAATCAGAAGATCGGCAGTTCAATCCCCCGGCTCCTCCATCAGATGTCAATGTGTCCTTGGACCCAAATTGCTCCTGTAGGCTGTGGTTTCGGGTGTAAGTGTGTGAAAGGTTAGGATGTCCTGAGGGGCATGACAGTCCTGCCATCAGTGTATGAATGGGTGTGAATGAGGACATAAGTGTTAAAGCACTTTTAATGGTCGGAAGAATAGGAAGACGTTTTGCAATTACAAGTACATGACTCAATTGACAACTTGAAACAAATGGTGTTTCTGGTTTGCACTCTCTACTTCTTTTTCTGGTGCATTCCTGCCATATGTAGCCTACAGCGCCAACATCTGACCAAACTACACTGTGGCCGAGTTCATTCACTCCAAATCCGTTTGGGAAAATGAGCCAAATTCATTTCTTCTTCTCTTTTTGCCACATCACAAAAGTTAGATGTGGAAACACGCGCTACTATTAGCAATACCTTTCACAAAATATGTGGTCGATGTAATTTGTGTTGATAAAAACATACTTGGTGGAAAAGCAGTCTGGCTCCTCTTGCTTTTGTTTTTCGGTGATATATTCACAAGTTCCGCATAACATTACCAAAGTCTTAATAAGCCTCAGACTTGTCCGGAGGGGGAGCAGTTTGAGTCAGTGAGTTAACATCGTGTTGAGGGAAACCCAGGCGAGAGACCGGGGTTGGGACGAGGGCATGAGCACAAAGAGAGGTAACGAGGGAGTTACCCGAGTTTGTCTCCGCTTCCTTAGGGCAGAGAGGACATACACAGCTCTGGGCCTCCTCAAGGCTGTGTAGGTCCACGACCGAAGTCATGCTTAATTGACCTCAGAGGGAAAGCAGACGTGCAAAATCCAAGCGCCCGCTGACTTGCCCGCTAACCTGGCCGTGCACTGATGTACCCATGGAGCCCCGATGCTTCCACGAAACGGTCAGTTTTCTACCCGCCGTACTTTAGTATTACCCACTTCCTCTCAGCGTGATGAACTTCCGTATTGATGGGATTGATATTGATCAGCTTCTAGGCCTGAGACAGGGGTTTCCAAACCCCCACACATTCCTTTACCAACCTCCCACTGATGACTCACGCAACCGATGCACCGCCCTCAGAAGGTTGATCGGCACCGAGTCTAAAAGCATATGCAAGTTGTGTTCTCACCATCTGTCCATATGCTTATGTGTCCCCTGAGCACTCCTTACATGTGGTGCATATTCAAACATGTAGAGAGCATACGTTTATCTTTAACACCTTTTTAGATCTTGCTCCTCGGCAGATGTAGATTATGTTTAAAGAAATCCACGGTAAATTATTCACTTATATTAATAGAGGATACAACACCCTGGAGTCCTGGAAGATTCTCACAGTTGGAATTCAATGTGACATCGCCGGAGGCCCAAGTAAACTTTAAGACGACAAAGGCGTTAGTGAGAGCTCAGCGAACACGCAGGATATAACACTTCAGACGCCTCCTACAATTTCTGTTGATCTTTATCTGTGAGACGATAAGATAAGTTTCACGACCATGCACACTTGAGCGAGTATTTTCTTTTCAGATCCCTTGAGCTGTCGGCCAATGCACTGAATAAGTGGATTTGATTTAAGGGCTGCGGAGACACATGTGGCAGCTTTATTGTGTCCACAATTTCGGAGGGGTCATTCTTGAAGGTCAAATTGAATTAGCACTGCTGCTACTGTGACCCAGGCCGTCAATCTTCTTTGCAACCCGCCTCACTCCCGCCAATATCGCCGCTTTATCAGTGCTGCCTCGGCGTCTGGTATCGACACACATTGTTGCTCTCAGCCGCATGCATGAGACTGTTTAACCTCAAGTGTGTCGTATTAGATTCACCAGCTGGTCTCTAAATTCTTCAGTTCGCTCTTTTTCCCCTCCATCAAGGTTTTTCACTAAAAATAGATGTAACAATGAGCTCAAAGGTGCTAAAATACTCCATCAAGCTGAGAGGAACTGCAGCGTCGGGTGATCAATTCCTCAGGGTTAATCAAGCGACACCATTCACATTACATTCTCAACATCAAATTAGCGATTTGTGAAGTTTTAATAGTAGGTTTAGCATTAATTATAAAATCCAACACTAATATACACTCCATGTTTTTTCATCAGGAAGTTTATTCCCACTGCTCTTAGTCCCAGGTTAAGTGAGCCGATAGCCTGGGGCTAGGTGAGCTGTTAGCTTGAAGCTACGTGAACTGTCAGTCTGGGGCTAAAGGAGCTTCCACACTGGCACAATTCAATTCAGAGTATACTATGTGGGATTATCCTCTAAAAATCAAAAATTGCTGGTGTTAAACAGGGCATAAGTAAACAATGTAATTTCCATCACAGATTTGTTTCTCTGAAAAGGGGCAGCC